>NC_051063.1:28629640-29229640 GCF_004664715.2 Peromyscus leucopus
CAGGAAAAGAAAGAGTAATTATGACAAGTGAAACACAGCGGGTTAGGTATTTTACCACAACGACTTGGTGGATTCTTGAGTAGGAACCAGCTCCACTTGGTGGATGTGGAAACTGAGACCCAAATAAAGTCATCAGAGTGCACGCAACGCACCTAAGTTGTGGCAGGGCTGGAAAGCTCTGTGATTGAAGCTCTTAATGCTGAAATGTGAAGACCAGAGTTCACGTCCTCAGAACCCAAGTAAAATGCAGATGCATGGCAGCCCATGTCCATTCCAGCCTCAGAAGGCTGAGACAGAGGAACCCAGAGCATGCTGGCCAGCAAGACCAGCCTCCTTGGTGAGTTCTGAGTTTGAACTAGACTCCACCTCGATGGATAAGGTGAAAGAATCGCTGAGAATGATTCCTAACATTGACTTCAGACCTTCACATGCATGTGCTTCTGCTTCAGACACACATATTCACACTACACACATGGTTAATCTTCACATGTACTAGTACACACACACACACACACACACACACACACACACACACACGAAAATGGAAAAACAAAAGCAAGACAGAACTAAGCTGTGGCAGAGCCAGCATTCTTATGTATGAAGTTTGTGTCAGGGTTCATGTGGTGGCATCCATTTACACATGTACAGCATATGTGTCCCATGAGAGTTCAGTATACAACCTGGGCAAAAGACTGGTCGATGCATTTTACTGAGTGGTACACATGTATGTATTTAGTATCTATTAGCTAATCCATATATATATTGATCATATGCCACATAATTACATGTTACATACATTGTATATAACATACAGAATATGTTACGTATGTAATAAGACACATACTATAAATGTTATATGCATCACATCCTATCTGAGATTACATGTCCAATATATTATATGCTACATTTTATGTTTATTTTAGAATTAGGAAAACTGGTCAGTTTGGGGGTTCTTATTTTTCAGCTTTTTGGTGTGGTAGAATTTTATTCTTGCCAAATTCATTCACAGATATACTTCCCTTTCCCACTTACTAAGAATTCTTGTTTTCTGTTTTATAGACCAATATGAAGAAAATAACGTATGGTGAATGAGTAGAACCCACATAGCTCAGTGTAATCCCAAGGAGGGAATAATCGATTAGGTAGAGTTGAAAATTAGAAGGATTGATGAGGGGATGTCCCTTCACTTGGAAATGCCCCATCTTTGATTTCTTTTATTAGTAAACTTTGTTCACACATGGATGTAACACATTCTGGTTACCCCCCTCCCACCCTCTCTTGTCTTTTTCCCCCTCACCCCTTCCCAGCCCCGCTTCTTTCTTGTCTTTCATATCCGTGACTCTTCAGAGTCCTACTTTCCATGCTTATGACTTTTGGTTTGGTTTTGTATCACTCAGAGTGTAACCGAGGCTGTCTGCATGGTCAGGGGTTTGCAATAACCCCCGGTAGTCCGGTGGGCTCACCAGTGAGAATAAAACTGGAAGTATGCCTCCCAACCACTCACAGAATCTGTTAGTCGCCAGTATTTGTGGTAGGGCCCTGTAAATCCTGCCTCCATCCACAGCTGACTGTTGGGTAGGCCAGACCTGTGTAGGCCCAGGGTCATTTGGTACAGCTGTTATGAGTTCATGATTTCCATGACCGTGCCAAGCTTGGAAGATGATGTTCTACAATCTAAAGGGGATTTTTGAGTTGGGTTTTGTGAAATGAACAGGAGTTTGATAAATAGAGATGGTTGGGGAGGGAGTTGAGGCAGAAGAATGGTGTAAGTGAAGATTCATTGCCTCTGGGCCATTTCCTGTGGCAGGAACATGAGGCATGGTGGGAGCAGACTGGGTAGAAAGGCACATGTACTTGTCCTGTCTTAACACCAGGACAATGCAATAGCTGCAGTCCTCGGCATGGCTGGCACTCTCAGTCTGAACCATGTGCTGTGACCACTTTTTATTTTCCAGTGTGGCAAGACAACAGACATTCCCCATGACTTAATAGAGTTTTGTGTCATAAAAGCAACACAGGCCTCTGGATGCTTCCTGACTGGAGAAGGACATGAGGACTGCCATGGGAATACTCCTCATTCCAAGTTCTTTCCAGGCAGGTGAATGAGGTCAGGAGAGCCATGCTGCTGCCTCAGCCCCTGGTGGAGACAGAAGGTCAGGTCAGGTCTATGCTGCCTCTCCCAGACCTATGTGGCCTGGAGAAGTGGGTGGGGCATGTAGAAGGTTCTAGAATGTGAACACCATGTGCACGCTACCCTCTGTTCAGGTAGTGGATGAGGCTGTCTGTACCATCCTGGGTGGTCCCATGAACTCTGTAAGGCAGACAGAGATGGCTGCTGCAATGAATGCTGGATGTGGAACAGTCGGGAACCAGACTGTGGTGGAGTCTCGGAGGCACTTGGCCTGTGGAGGCAAAGGTGGTCTCTGATGGTTGTTCTGTGGATAAGAATAAGACTCGGGTGGTGGCCTCTGGGAGTGTGCACAGTCTAGACCCCCCATAGAGCAGTAGCTTCCCACTTGTCTTGCTGGGGTATCCCACCCAGACAGTGCTTCATCCTTGGCTGAAGACAATTGCTCAGGCATGGTCCTTGGTTCTTCAGGCTGCCACCATCCTGCAGGACAGAGGTGGTGCTGACAAACTTCTCTGCAGACTTCTGCCCCTCCCCCCCGGAGCAGGGCCCCCATGCATGAGTGTTTTCATTTCTTTCCTAGTCACTGTTTTCTCACTCTTCTGTGTACACATCTTACTTGGCTGTTTTCTAGGCGATTCTTAACTGGACTCGGGACACTTGGCAAATGTCTGAGTAGGACCCCAATTTCTCAATGCAGGAATTTGGCCTGATGACGGGGTGCTCATTTGCCCCAGGACATATGTTAGGAGGCAGAATGAAGAAGATGGGCTGTAGGATCTGCACCCAGACCCCTTCCTTCAGTGCACAGGAACCTCCCAAGCTCTCTCGGGTGTAGGAATGACATTGGTTTGAAGATCTCCTGGGGGGCGGGGGGGAGGTGGCACTGTCCTTGTCTCTGGCTGCTCCCTGAGAGGAGGGAACCCAGAGCCAGCCTGAAGTATCTCTCCACATCACATGGCAAACCATCTGCAGTTCTTCTAGACCTGTCCTAATGCTGTGGGACCCTTTAACACAGTACAGCTCCTCAGGTGGTCGTGACCCCCAACCATAAAATGATTTTCATTGCTACTTTATAGCTGTAATTTTGCTACTGGTATAAATCATAATGTGAATATTTTTGAAGATAGGGGTTTGGAGAGAAAGAGGTCATGACCCACAGGATGAGAACTGCTATTCTAGACCCAGGGTGAGCATGGGGAGAGGCAAGCATGAGGTCTTGATGATTCTAGTAGAATGAAGTTCAGCACAGTGGTAACAGAGACTTATGGTTAAGCAGACCTGATTTGAATTCTGCATTCCAGCACTCACTGGGGGAGTATAGGTAAACCGTGACTTACAGCTTTCTAGTTCTCTCTGTTAGTGGGGTAGCTGCAGTATCCAGATCAGGAGGTGGTGGAGGCGGAGGGCCTCCATCAGCGTGCTTTGGCATTACTGAACAGTTGGAGAAGTGGAAAACAAGCAACTTCCAATGTGACCTTGGTTTGTTTTTGTTTGTTTTATTTTGTTTCATGTTCTTTTGTTTTGTTTTGTTTGACACAAACTAGAGTCATGAGAAGAAGGAATGTCAGCTGAGAAAATGTTTTCATCAGATTGACTGTAGGCAAGTCTTGGGGGTATTTTCTGGACTGATGATGATGTGGGAGGGCCCAGCTCACTGGGGTGGTGCTAACCCTGGAAGGTGGTCCTGGGAGGTAGAAGAAAGGTATTTGAGCATGAACCTGGAGAGCAAGCCAGTAAGGAGAGTTCCTCCATGGCCTCAGCTTCAGTTCCGGCCTGGCTTGCCTCACTGATGAACTCTGACGAACTTTCTGTTGTGGTGTTTGCCACAGCAGTAGAAAGCAAGCAGAGGACGAAGGCTCTGTTCCTGTGTTCTAACCCCTCCCTCCTCCTGCCTCAGTCTGTCATGAAATGGGGAAAGATGGTTGAATCTGGGAAAAAACAAAAGAAAGAAAACACCACGAGCAGCGGTACTGGAAGTGAAAATCATCAGTTGAGCATACGTTAAAAAAATGCAGTGTCTACTCAGGAAACAGTAGCAGAGCATCTGTTTCCAGAACCTTCTGTGCTGAGTGATGGGGACATGGGGATGAGTTAGAGGCTGAGTGGCTGAGATGGGCTGGGGATGGGGCGAGGGAGAAGAGAGACAGAAAACATGGGTAAGAGAAAGTTCTGGAAGGAAGTATGTATATGGGGAGAGCAATTTTAGGCAAGCCGGGGCCTATTAGTGGGAGAGGAAAGGTTTTCACCCAGTCCAGAAAACTCACATTGGATACTTGAGCCCGGTGTGGAGTGGATGTGAACATGGTGAAAAACTAGTGTCTTTTCCCCTCCCCCATTATGCTGGAGAAGGTTTTGAAAACGCAATGTTTGCAAACAACCCAGAAGCAGTCGACGCGATGTTTTCTATTAGTGTAAGGTTCGCTGGCTCTGGGTATTTTTTCATTCTTGTCTTCCAAATTGTAATTTTAAAACATGAGGCATTTCATATTCAAGAGTTTCCTTTGTCTGAAATAAATTATTCATTTCTCTCCAGTTTCAGAAACAATGAACATAATACTTAATGCACCACAATTAAGCAGGCATTGCTTTGTATAAAATTATGTTCCATGCGTTTGGGTGGCAGGCAGTGCAGAGCATCCTATATCTTGTCGACATTTGTTCCTCAGCAGAAGAACATAAAGTCAGAGACCCAGAAATGTGTTTTCTTTCTCTCGTGGTGGAGGAGGGGTAACTTTAGACCCTTGCAGCCTTGTTTTTGACATTCCACAGCTGTTGGTGACTAGGTCGCCCAGAGCGAAAGTGGTCTTACTGGGCCTATATTGTGCATGAGGTCAGGTGAGGGTCAGAATTCCTAAGCAATGCCCACTTGTTGCAGTCTCCTTTGTCTGGGTTGAGATCTCTAGAGAATCCTGGACGTGACTTCTTTAGGAGGCTGAAGGCAGCTTTTTCTGAATGCAGGCTGTATGATCACATGGGGTGTTTCTAAGGGTCAGCTCTTGAATTCCCCTCCTGTGACAAGATTCCTCCCTGAGAACACCAGCACTGCTCACAAGGGTGATGACTTCCATGGAAATCCTCAAGCTTGAAGGTTGAGCTGTGGCATTTCCTGGAAAATGTTTGGGGTGCTTTCTATTCTAATTCCAGCCCTGAGGTCATTGTCAAAGCTGGTGCTGGTTGCCCGTTGGCAACCACTGAGATAATTTAATAGTGGCATGTCTGATGGTTGCCCACAAATAAGATGCCAGAGGCACTGCTAGGCTATTTTATGGAGTCTTCACTAAAGCCCTGAGTATTGGACTGGAGATGGGACATTCATCACACTTTGTGTGGGAGGGAACCCAAACCCAGAAACCCAGTGACCCACGTACACATAGCTGGCTGGTAGCAGATCCTGAACTCCGGCCAAGTTTGTGTAGCAGTAAGGGCTTTGCTGCTTGCTGCCTTTCTGATTGTTTTATAAGAACAGAAACAAATGAATTCAAGACGGATTCTCAGCTTCCTCTGGTCTAAGCACCCTCTTTATATTTGAGCAGAAAAAATAATTGTATTTCTCATTGCACAAAGCTTAGGA
Organism: Peromyscus leucopus; assembly: GCF_004664715.2. Taxonomy (NCBI): domain Eukaryota; kingdom Metazoa; phylum Chordata; class Mammalia; order Rodentia; family Cricetidae; genus Peromyscus; species Peromyscus leucopus. The sequence continues at coordinate 28,635,343 of NC_051063.1, forward strand.
AGAGAGGTCTGAAGGTGCCGGTTGACTTAGGCATGTCCCTGCCTTTGACGTTGGTTTAGTGACTAGTATCTGCTCCGACTGCCCTCCCAGGACTTCAGAGCTCTTTAGATTTGCCACCAAGTCATCCGAGTTTTCATCTTTAGCGTCTACTAAGCATTCCTACGTGGGCCTCGGGACCCCTGGGAATCAGTGGATGAGTTCTGTGAAGTCTCTGAGCTCTCAAATTGGAGGAGTCCTCCTTTGCAATATGCCCATCCAGTTGCCTGCTAGATACTTCCATTTGCGTTTCATATTGAACTGGCCTTCTCTTAGCCTGGACAAAAGGAAGAGGCATATATTAGACTCTAGGAAAGATATTTCTGTGTATTGATGGAGCAGCGCTGTCGTGAAAAGAAGGTGGGCTTGTGGCCCCATGAGGGTAGCTTCTCTGCTTTACTAATTCATCACTTGGGATGTCTCATTTGCATGGTTTGTACAACCCATTATGCAGAGGTGTGAATGTTGAGTCAGTTCTGTGAGACTCCGTGTTCAAGGGCATCACTCCCTGTGAAAGGGGCCTCATCCTGGTTACAAAACAAACACTCATCATCAAGACATTACCCTCAGGAGGGGCTTTGTCTCCTGTCTATCCTTGCAGCTTGCTCTGGTGGACAGGGTAAACCTGTATCTCAGCCTTCTGGATGCTTTCCAGAGAGGCCTCTGTCATTGTGCTTGCTGTGGCTGCCCAGAAAACAGAGTGGCCCCACCTTGCAGTAGACGGTAGCTGTACACCGTACTTGTTACAATCTGTCAGAGAATAAAGGTGATGTGGTCACATCCCCACATCTTCCCTTATGAAAAGCAAGTGAACACAGGTAGAAATAGCCTTTTGGAAATGGTTCTTGATGAGGATTTGGCCTGCTTATCAAATTGGGGTGAGCCTGAAGACTGAGAGAAAGTGAGTGGGTATGGGTTCCCACGAAGGTGTGCAGCCTGAGTTAAGGGTTACAAACAGAACTTAAAGGCAGAGTGCTTGTTAAATAAGCACTCTGACATAGGCCTTAAATGCCTGGCAAATATTTACCATAGATGTTCAATACAAAGTTAAATGTTTAGAGTTTTATATTTCATAACTGAGCAATAAAAAAATGACTAAAGGTCTACTATACTCCAAGGAGCTTCCTACAGCCTAGAGGGGGACAAGCAGTGAAACCATGCCGGGATCCTTCCTCCCCACAGACACCTCTCTTCACATACACTCCGATTAGTACTTTCCCTGCCGTTAAGTGACTTGGACATTTTGCTCTGTAAGCCCTGTGTGCTGTGTATCACCTACCTGTGTTCCTGCGCGTCACCGTAACATTTTGAGGTCTGGCCTTCCCATAGCCTCTAGGCTTAAAGAAGCTTTCTAGATTGAAGGGTTTAAACTCTAGAGGGCTAGCATTGGACCTGGGAATGTCTGTCTGTCTCTGTCTCTCTGTCTCTCTTGTGCATGCACATGAGTGTGTTTGTGTGTGTGTGTGTATGTCATATCAGGCTCCTAAGTTGAAGTTAGTCCCTCTCCTTCACTAGCTTCTCTGTTCTCTGGCACGGTGGGCCATTTCTGTGTTCCGAACCTGGCAACATGGCCCAGTTCATGCTTTCACGGTCCCACGAGTAGGCCTGTGACATTCAGTTCCCTGGCGTCCCCCACACTCTGCTGCTGGGTGGAAGGAGACTATGCTGCAGTTGGTGGTTTTCCTGGGGAACTCCTCTGTTGACCACCACATGCTCCTCAGTGCATTTTCAAGATTCTTGGGAGTTCAGTTCATCGGTGGATGTTCTAATGCTTTGGAAACTAGATGTTGTGCATAGTCCTGGGGCCACCAGTGTGGGCAAGGCAGATGACAGTTACAGCTCAGTAGTGAGTTATAAGCATAATTAGAGCAAATGGGTTATGATGGCAGACAGTGCCCTGGATGAAAAACAGACCCGTGTACTGGTCACTGGAGGGCAGAGGGCACCCTGTTGCGTAGGCAAGCTAAGAAGAGCCTCACTGAGCCTCACTTTGAACTGACATTTTGAGTGACAAGGACCTGGCCATTCTGAGTACCAAGCACTGTTGGCAGAGCTCACCCCGCTGTGGTGAAATAAGCCGGTGCTGGTTGGCCTTGTGCTGGCGATGATGTCCTCCCTGGAGAGAGGGATAGAGACGAAGCCAGGCCACCATCAGGTTTCAATAGAGAGCTATAGCCAGAAGCCAAATGGGTGTTGGAAAATTGGGTCTGGGCACCAGGTTAGGACCACAAGATTCACATTCCTTAGCTTGAAACCCTCCCCATAGCTTTTATCTCCCCACTTTGAACTTGGAGTTGTCTGATTGGAGGTATTGTGTGTGTGTGTGTGTGTGTGTGTGTGTGTGTGTGTGTGTGTGTGAGAGAGAGAGAGAGAGAGAGAGAGACAGACAGACAGACAGACAGACACCAACTAGAAGGGGAATATCTGCTTGTCCCCAGGACATTCTGGGTGCATAGTGTTCTTCTCTTCTCCTGCCTATTTCCTACCTCTCAAATACCATTACCAGAGTCCCCATATCATGGTGTCCCCAGCCCATGTGATACTGTTTTTTTTGTTTGTTTGCTTGTGTGTCTTTCACTAGAATGTTGTTACTTCAAAGCAAGGACCTCATCTGCTTTTGTCCCTTGTTCTGTCCCTAATTGAAGAAAGCCACCCCACAGGCACTAACATTTGCTCGGTGAATGAATAAACGAAAGAGTAACTACAGTGAATGGGATCCAGGTGGATGCAAACAAACTTTGGAGTAATTAATTATTCGGTACTACGTCTTACTGAATGCCCATCACCTCGGTGAACCAGGACAAGTATGTGTAGTCATACTGCCAAGCAGGAAGGGGTATCTCTTGGGAGGAGTCTTGGGCAATGAAGAATTTGTTATTTTCTTTTTTGTGGCTAGGTCACCAGATATTGTAGAAGATGGACTTGATTCCCAAGCTCAGGTAGTCCACTTGTCTGAGCATCCTCAGTAGTTGGGAAAGTAAGAACATGTGACTACGTCTCCCTGAGATCTTGGTTTTAGAACCTATAAGAGGCCCAGAGGTCAGCAAAGGGGATGACCTCTTGACCTCTAACTTTTGTATCTGTTCTTCATATTGGAGGCATCATTTCAGAGTCAATGGAGTGGCATCTCCCAGCAGTTCTATACGTTTCTTAGGGTGCAAATGGGCCAAAGTACTCCAAAGTCTCACAGACTCTCACACAACACCCCAAACTAGGTACCTGGTTTGCGATGGTCATAGTGTCAGACTCCACTTAATGCTTGGAGTTTATGCTCTGGCAGGTGAGGGAGCAGTGCACAGAGGATCTCAAGTATACCATGTCCCCAGCAGAGAAGCAAGTGTTGCTAAGAGGACGGTTCACAGGGATCTGGTTTGGTTGGGGTGGGAACAGTGTTCCAGAAAGAGAAAGACGTAAGTGTGCATGGCATGAAGGAGCAGGAGACAGGCCAGGATGAGATGAGTCAGGGAAGTCATCTAGGGCTGGTGGCAGCCATCGGGGTGAGCGGAGCTGTGGCGGCCTGGAGCAGGCCTGCAGATGGAGCCTAGAGCTAAACCTCGGAATGCACCGTGGCAGCAACTGTCGTCATTGTCACATTTGAGGAGGACCAACTGCACCCATGTGGGAAAAGCACCCGGGCTGGTGTACTACGTATTCCATTCGCTTCTCTTCCAAGAGAACCGCATTGTTTTACACAGGCCCTTTCACCCTCCGGCCTCAGTGTCCTCAAGAGGAGTTGCTTTCATACCTGCCCAAGGACTTTATAGATTTGTGGGTCCCTGAAGGAGATGCCCTAGAAAAAAACACTGAATAAAATGGGGTTTTGATATTCTGTCAGCTGTGTGAGGGCAATGGATCCCAGACAGCTTTGGAATGCTGAATCCTGGCCTCTCGGAAACTGGAGCCTGGAAAAGCTTTTGGTTAAAGTGCAGTGGGTGGGATGTGAGTCATTGTCCATCTAATGATGGAAGGGTTGAAAGTCATCTTGAGGCTAGTCACCTGGCCTCCCAAGAGCACTGCTTATGGCCGGCCGCAAGGTTCCAGGGAAAGGGGTAGCTATGTCTGTCGCACACTCTTGGGGAAAATCTGAATATTGCAGGTAGAGCTTTAGTGCTGTGCCTGGCATGACAAGCCTCCTGGGCGCCAGCTCTGGGGCCCTCCCCTCCTGTCCCCTCCTGTCCCCTCCCATCCCCTCCCCTCTCGTCCCCTCCTGTCTCCTCCCCTCCTGTCCCCTCCTGTCCCCTCCTATCCCCTCCCCTCCTGTCTCCCCCTCCCCTCCTGTCCTCCCCTCCCCTGCTCCCTCCCCTGTCCCTACTACATCTCTTTCTGGCAGAAGTGCAGAACCACAGATTTAGAGGGACTCAGTCTATGGGACACACAAGCGACTTTCCCAGGACCTGGGGCTCAGTCTTATGTCGAGTCTACATAAGGTTGAGAGGATACCAGTGTCTACCACCCATAGAGCAGATGGAACCATTTTCTTCTTATCATCTTAAAAAGGAATTGCCCTAGGAACGATTGAGTTTTCCCTCAAGTGTCACTAAATAATTGATGAGTCCTTTCTCAGCCAGACATGTTGGGGATACAGGAAGGGACATGCAGAGCCTACATTCTGATTAGGGACACTTTAGATGTAACCAACCATTTATTAAATAAGAAACACAGAACCAATGTAAAAAAGAAAGCCAAGAGATCAGAGCTAAGAGCCTTACTGCCTGCTGTAGCTAGCCTCTTCAGCCAAGAGACCTCTCCGAAAGAGAGCTACTTCCTGTGTGTTTGTCTTTATATAGTCTTTCTGTTCTGCCTTCTCATTGGTTGTAAACCCAAACATGATTGCCTCGTCACTGCCTGTCTGTAGAGACTTCCAGGTCTTCTATGGTTGGTATTGAGATTAAAGGCGTGTGTCTCCAATGCTGGCTGTATCCTTGAACACACAGAAATCTACCTATCTCTGCCTACCAAGTGCTGGGATTAAAAGTGTGCACCACCAATGCCCAGCTTTTGCTATGGCTCTAATAGCTCTGACCCCCGGGCAACTTTATTTATTAACATACAATTAAAATCACATTTCAGTACAAATAAAATACCACCATATTTCCTCTTTTCTATTTTAATAAAAAGAAAAAAGGAAAAAGGTTATAACTAACATAAGAAAAACTATATACAAAAGTACAATAACTATATACAATATATACAAGTAATAAATACCTAAACAATATCTTGTCTATTTGTATTTGACAAATTCAGAGAAAATAATTCCATTATCTATCCTATTTTGGTAAGTCCAAAATGTATCTAATTCACTTTGTATCCTAATTAATCTTCAACTATAACTAACTAATCTTCAACTATAACTAACTAATCTTCAACTCCCTCATGACCTAAGAAGGAAATAATATTAGCTAACAAAAATAAAAACAGGAAGTGCATGCAAGCAACTTCCAAAAAATTTGTGAGTTGACAGAAACAGCCAGCTGCCTGGACAGTCACCTGAGGTTTCTCCACAGTGTTGGGCATCATCTTCAGCCTATAGGCTTAGCGTATCTGTTGCTGGAGGATTTCTCTCCATGTTGGTAATAATAACATTCAAGGATCAGAAAATTGTATTACATTGTTAAATGAATGGTATAAGTACAATTAGAAATATACATATAGCATTTTCTAACAATATCAATTTCAATATATATAATTTGTATACAATATAAAACAATACAATCCAATGTAAAGCATTTAAAACTAGTAATTGTCCTTTTTTTCTTTCTTTCTTTCTTTTTTTAAAACAAGAACCTTAAATCTAATCTCCTTTGCTTAGCCTTTTTCCTTACCCTTGACAACAACTTGTAACCAACCCGTAAACAATGAAAATTATCCCAGACCCAAAACCCATTAAAAAGACCAAAAAGCCACCGGACCCACACCACCTCTTTGGGAATGTGGGCATTGTATTCTTAAAATTGCTTCCTGCTGGGTATTGGCGAAGTTATCTTTATCCTGAAAGAAAAATTTTAAGTTAATTGTCAATTCTAGGAAAGGTAACTATATCCTTCATTATCCAGTCTGTGTATAATGCCAAAGTTCAGGATTTATCTCAAGTCCTTATTCAAGTAGTCTTTGAGACTAGATCATCTCAGCTAGCCCTCTCAAAATTGCTCTGAGCACCTTGTAGTTCAAGGCTGATCTATAGATGATGTTTGTCAACTTAGTGATATTATTATTGTCCACGTGGAATTGTTATAGTGGGGCCCCATCTTCTTTCTGGAGACTTCAGTTGATGTTAGGCCTGGCCGTGAATTCCTGCAGAAAACTGGTAAGAGACTCAAACACAAAGACATATATATGTAGCTAATTGAAGTCTTTTATCTAGAATTAGTTAGTACTCTATATGACCATTCATATCTTAACAAAGTTTAAAATGTATATATATATATTAATCTTGTAAATTTTGATATAAAATTCATACTTAAAGAAAAGTTTAAAGAATCAGAATAGAATCAAAGAGTTGAGATTAGTAATAGAATAGTGCCTTAATTTGGTTTTTGTCCTGTCCCATAGCAGAAGATGGCTCTTTTCTTCTGGCATGATACAGGGAGTTTGCATTTTCCTTTTAACAACATGCTTGAGTTTAAAGAAGGAGAGAGCCATTCTCCAACTCCAAAATCAGCTTTAAATTTTAATTGAACTTGGACTATTAGAAGACCAATAGTGTTAAATCTTTAGAGAAGAGCAGAAACAAACTTTAGGAAGACTTATAAAATTTTTTTTAGATGATATACCCATACGCCATTTCACTCTGTTTCCTGGGATAGATGATTTGTCCCTTTTCTTCAGTTGTCACATTTGTCCTGTGTTCTTCAGATTCCTTAACCTTCAGGACACACTTGGTAAATGAGGACAGAGAGGAGAGGGTCAGGGTAGGTAGGCCAGCAGGATGATTACTTTCCTTGTTGCTGTTGCTGTTTTTGTAAGATTAGTTTTTATTATATTTTAAGCGTGTGTGTGTGTGTGTGTGTGTGTGTGTGTGTGTGTGTGTGTGTGTGTGTCTGCCTGCTTGTGAGTGCAGGTGCTGGAGGAGACCAGATGTGTTGGATCCCCTGGGGTTGGAGTTACAGATGGTCATGAACAAATGGGGTTCTGGGGGCTAAAACTTGGTCCTTTGGAGAAACTGCAGGTGTGCTCAGCTGCTGGGCTGTCTCTCCAGCCTCAGTGGGTACTGTTTTAAGGAGAGTCACAATGGTAAAGACCTTTTGGATTTGGGGAGATGAGCTATCCAGGGCCCAGGCTCAAATGGAAAAGGTTCGTGTGGTTTAAGTGTGAAATGGGCTGGGTGAGGAGGAGGAGGGTGGCAGGAGAGGTAGCTGGGACGTGGAGATCATGAAGGTCCAGTCGTGATGAGAAGCTCTCGAGGCAACTGGAGGGTTTGGGAGTTAGTGTCGTAGCTATATTCACGACTGAGGAGAATCTCCTGAGTGCTGTAACAGCCAAGAGCAGAGTTGGGAACCAAGCTGAGAAGCCTGTATTGCAGACCTCTTCCTGGGGCTCAGCCTGGGGCCAGGGGTGTAAGGCACCCTCAGGGCACATTGGTGGACTTGGGGGTGTGTGTGACAGGAGTCAGGAAGGACTTGTGGGTGTTTGTGTGCTTATGCGATCTGTTCACCTGGCGCCCCAAGGTGCTCTTTGCTGAGGTAGGTGGGTGGGTTGGGAACAAGGCTGTTTTTATTTGGAAGGTGTATCTTCAGATTCTGTTTGGTCATGCTCACATGCCTTTTTCTCCATGCAAACATCTCTTTCCAGAATTCTCATGTGGTGGGGCTAGTGTCTGTCCAGTCTCTCTCCTTTATTCTTTACTGAGAAGATTTCCCATGACTGATAAGGGCATTTATGTTATTTCTTTGTGTCTGAAATGACAAATAGTGCTGCAATTGTGTTACTATTCTGGACCCCCTGTGAATATTCTCCCTATAAATGGGATGACTGACTGGGTTCTGAAGCATCCATGGTTTATAGAGATAAAATGCAGTTATATAAACGGGTCCGCGTTTCTCACCTTCCTTTTAAATCCTTCAAAGTTAATTTTGTTTGTTTGTTTTTGGCTTTTCCGTCCTCGCCACATCCTTCAGTTTCCTAACATATTAGCCACCTGGGTGAAATGTCTCTGTTGACACACACACCTTTCAGTAGTTACTTCACCAGGTGTGAATGCTAGGGACCCACTACCTGAACCCTTTCCTTCTTCCTATGCTCTGTTTTTAGGAAATGGTTTAGATCTACAGAAAACTTGAGCAGAGAGTTCTGAGTTCCTGTATCTATTCCACCATTAACATTTTACTTTAATGTGATATATTTGTTACAATCAACACCTTATAATGTTACAATATGAATACATTATTACTCTTAAAGTATACAGTTTGCATTTACATCATGAAATTCCCTGGGTTTGACAAAGCATGTCATTTTTGTCTTTTAAAAATCTTATTTTGAAACAGGGTCTCCCTGAGTCGCTTAGGCTAAACTTGAACTCGGCAATCTTCAGTGTTTCTGACTTAGCTTCCAAGTAGCTGGGATTATGTCTGCACCAGGAGCGTGCTCCACCCCATCGGTATCTTACAGAAGAACTGCATCATAGCTCTAAAATCCCTCCCTTCTTCTTCCCATTGGGAACTTGTTTCTCTGTCTTCATAGTTCTGCTGGAACTGTATCGTCTTACAGATCGGTTTCTTTCACTAACATTATGTCTTTGAGCGTGGTGGTTCACTTCCAGTTGCTGAATAATTGTGTTGCACTCTAAGGATCATGAAAGTTTGTCCATCCGCTTGCTGAGAGATGCCATGGCTCAAGTTTTAGCTGCTTTTTAGTGTTGGAAAATTATAAATAAAATTAGGCTGATTTTTGCTCAGAATTTGAGGTCAGACAATTTTTATACTCTATTTTAGTTAATTGAAATTTTTATAAAATATATTTTGATACTATTTAGACATCCTATGACTGTCTGAACACTCCACTGACACATACTCTCTGCAATTTGGCCAATTTTGAGTTTCTTCAGTAGCCACGACAAAGAAACTTCTCTGAGACCTGAGAGCTGCACTCATCTGGGGATACAAAGACACATTTAGAGGGCAGTTTGATACTGTGTCCATTTAGCAGAATAATAGTATTAAGTTCAGCCTTGGGACCCATGAGTTCCCTCCCATGGACTCTTGTCCAGGTTTGCAGTACTGGGCATGAGTTTTCTCCTCTGGGAAAGGACCTAAATCCGATCAGAAAGCCATTGGGTAACTCATAGCTTTTGTGCCCCAGAATAATTGTTTCACTCACTTGGGTAAATACCTTGTGTGTGATTGCTTGGTTGTGTTGAAGCCAGTGCTTAGTTTGACTGTGTTCCAAGTGGGACGTCCACCCTGCAGCTCTGCTGGCTGGGCATGAGCATTCCCATGGGTCTGCTCCTCCACTAGCATGGGTGTTGTCATGTTCTGGATTTTACTGTTCTTGGGTATATACAGTGGTGTCTCCAGGTTGTGTTTTACTTGGTTATATGATATTAAATATCATTTTGTCTGCTGTTTCTTCTCTTTTGTGTGTGAGAGATCTTCACACTTCTTTTACCCATTTTTAAAAACAAGTTACAGTTCTTGATTCTTTTTCTGAAGTAATGATTTTCAGGTATGTTCACCTGTCCTTTCGTGTGTTGCAAATGTTATGATTTGCTATTTGTTCTTGGATAGTGATTTCTTTAGGCAGAGGATTCAAGTTTGGTGGTAGTTTGCTCTCAGAATTTGGGTGGGTGGTGCTGGTAAATATCCTTTATATAATGCACTTTGTCACATTAGGTTCCCACACAGGCCACCAGACAGTGTGAGGCTGGGATGCACGAGAGGTCGGCTGCAGCCAGTGTCTGGACCCTCTGGCCCCTCCTGGTCTACATTTTGGCCAGGTTGGAGCGTTCCAAATAGAGGGGATGAGGACAGAGACGACCTTGACTGAGCTGCGGTCCCCAGGGACCTTTCACTAGACACACCTTCAGGGTCTCAGCAGAGCCCTCCGGCAGTTCACATGGATGAGTAAAGACGCGTCACTGTGAAGCTCTCAGCACTTTTACAGGAGTCGGCTGTCAGTCTGAGTATTGTTTCCTTAAGCCATCATTAACTTTCTTGTTTTCTAGTATATTAAGGTTCCCTCTTGTTTTTGTGCCACTGATACCCAAACATGGCATTGTTTTTGCTGTTGCGTATGTGTGTGGGTGTGTGAGCCTGTGCCACGGCATATGTGAGGCAGTCGGGGGACAATCTCAGGTTTCAGGCCTTGCCTTCTACCGTGTTTGAGACAGAGTCTCTTGTCACTGCTGTGTACGCCGGGCTAGCTGTGATCTTCTAGGTGTCCTCCTATCTCCGTGTTCGCTACTGCATCTGGCTTCTAACATGTGTTCTGGGGATTCGAACTCAGATCCTCATGCTTTCCAGGCAAGCCCTTCACTGGCTGAGCCATCTCCTCAGCCCACAGCTTTGTTTTTAATTTCTCCCACTTGGCATTATATAATGTTGTCCCCAATGTGAATACATCTTCATTTCACTTTCAGATTTTCTGCTTAATTTCCCTCCTAATGCTTTCCATCCTCACAGCCGTCTCCCTTACGAGCTGCTTATTCTTCTTGTCCCGTCAGTGCAGACTGGTTTTCCGTTCTTTATTTTTCTGATACACCTTTTGTTTGAGTGTTCTAGCTTCCTGCTTATGAACTGCCTTCCATGTTCCATCAAACCCATATATTGAATTTTTATTTTGGTTATTATATATTTAAGTTTTTAATTGCTATTGGTTTTTGTTTGTTTGTTTGTTTGTTTTGATACAGGGTTTCTCTGTGTAGTTTTGGTACCTTTCCTGGATCTCACTCTGTAGCCCAGGCTGGCCTCGAACTCACAGAGATCCACCTGCCTCTGCCTCCCGAGTGCTGGGAATAAAGGCGTGCACCACCACCGCCCGGCTGCTATAGTGTTTTAAAACAGAGTATCTTATAAATTAAACATTGTAATTACGTGTGTGTGTGTGTGTGTGTGTGTGTATGTATGTATGTATGCGTCTGCGGATTGTATGTGGTGGGCAGGCGACAAATTCCGGGATGAGTTCTCTCTTCTACCATAGGGACCCAGGCTTGGAACTCAGGTCATTAGCTCTGTTGGCAAGCGCTTGCTGAGCTGAAACCCCAGCTCAAGCCTTGTCACTTTGGAAGTACTTTCTTGTGATTCCTGTCCCTTCTCTGTCTCACTGGCTTAGTTATTTCAGAGCCTTTCAGGTTGATCTGTTGTCATAGTCTCCAGTGTGTTGCTTTCATGGGTTCTATCACGCTGTTTTGTTTCAGGTCCATTTTTGGTGGCAGTGTGGCCTTCGGCAGGATTCCTATATAGGGTCTTAAAGGCAACCGTCAGTCTAGACTTGCTGTGTGAGTCTTTCAGATTTCATGGGTACTTAGCCGTTTTTAAGTTATTCCTGGTTCCATGCAGGGACATCCTTGGAACTCCACTCAAGGATTTCTGCCTCTTTCTGTACTTGGTTTCCTGGGCCTCTGGGTGCATGCTAGGATCTTGGCGTGAGTTTCCTACACGAGGGTTCGTTTCCTGGTGGCTGCTCTCCCAGGGCCCTGTCACCATTGTTCTCGGGATGGGCTGCATGTTGGAATTATCTGGGGGCTGGAATGTCCTGTCACCTGGGGAGATCACAGGTTAATTACTTTTAAAATTTCTATATTATTCTAAATGTGCAGCCTAGGTTGCAAATTGCTGCATGCCCCAGTCCTAGGTGTATCTTGGTTTCTGATTTTATTGGTTATTAATTGTGTACATTTTCTATTTGCTCCATTTATTTTTATTTATTTATTTGGCTCAAGCAGTACCTATATACCTAGACCATTTCAGGCAACCATTCTGACCACCTTTTAACCATTTTATCCATCATGCATAGATGGGAGCCATCCAGAAACCTGCCTGGGTTATTGAATGCTTCATGTGATTTTAATTTCTCTGCAAAAGATACGTCCTTTTCTGGTGCCCTCCCCATCGCCACCCCGTTTCTTTCAGCATGGGTGCTTATCAAATATCTTTAATTAAAATGAATTTATACTTTGGGGCTGGATTTGAGTTAATGGCATTCTGTGCTTCTCCTTTGTGTTAAACATTTGAACAGATTCTGTCGCTGGAGACCAGATTCCAAAGTCAGCTGTATCCAAGGTGGGGGAAGCATATATACAGTGAGACTTTAAATGCTGCAAAAGAAGTTATGGGACATTGACTTGGGGATGTGTAGATGAATTTCTAAATAGTCTTATTAAATAAGAAACACAGAGTCAAATACAGAGGTAGAGACTAGAGCAGTAGTCACCAACTAACCTTAGTTTACTACCTCGTCATAGCTTCCCAAGAGAGCTTCTTCCTGTCTAACCTGAGCCTTTGTTGCCTTCCTGTTCTGCCTTCTCATTGGCTCTAAGCCAAGCCACATCACTTCCTCATCACTGCCTGTCTATACAGACCTCCAGGTCTCTATGGTTGGTACTGGAATAAAGATTCGTGTCATCATGCTTGCCTGTGTCCTTGAACACACAGAGACTCTGTCTGCCATGTGATTAGATTAAGAGCATGTGCTACCACCACCTGACTTCTGTTTATGGCTCGCTATGACCTCTGATCTCCAGGCAAACTTTATTTGTTAACATACAAATAAAAGATCACATTTCAGCACAAATAAAATATCACCCCAGGGGTGGGCAAAATAAACCATTATAAAATAAAGGTGAAAAGGAGTTATGGATGGGGGTAGTCTAGTTTTCTAGTTGATTTAAGAAAACATTAGATGAGTGAGTTAATCTGTTTGCCTGCAGTAACACTCTACTATGGTGATGTGAATTAGTGCACCATAGTGTATATTTAAATACATACAGTGGGGCTGCTAAAATGACTTGGGGGGCTTGCTGGAAGCCTAGTGACCCGAGTTTGATCCCTAGAAGCCACATGGTGGGAGAAGAGAACCAACCTCACGAAGTTGTCCGGTTACCTTCATAGTTGGGCCATCGGAGGTCACGCTAATAATAAAATAAATGTAATGATACATGATAAAAACAAGGGAAACTTTTTATGCAAATGTGGCTTCTGAAGCAAATAGAAGGCAGTTTTCAAAGGGGTTCATTTTTAATTATAAAATAAAAAACCCTGTTTTCAGACGCTGTCTTCCAAAATCGAATCAGGGCACCATTAGCGAAACATTTTACTTGATTTGATTAGTTTGAGGCAATTGACATTACTCGCTTAAGTGACTTTTTATAGGGGCTTGAGTTGGAAAGGAATGATCTGTGTACAGTTACATTTTCAAAGTAAGCTTCTAAAACTCAAACCCCGAGTCTGGACTACGCTGGGCGACATCTGTGTCTGCCTGTCACCACAGACATTTGCATCCCTACATACGAACATCTGTAAGTGATTGGCTTCTTATTGCCAATGCACATGCTGGGGTTCAAGCCTAAACAAGACCTGAGAGATGGAGCAATTATCTGGAAACTCAAGCCCCAAATGTAAGACACTCCCATATGATATCTTCAGCATTCTGGATATTTCAGTTACAAGGATGTTTTGATGAAAATCATCTGGATAATTGTGTGAGTTTTCCACTTCATTTTGTGTGTAAACACAGCTGTCCTGTGACTGACAACTTTAAGAAATTCTCTTTTGAAAATAACCATTTTTCAAGACCATGTGTGTATGTGTATGTATGTATGTGGGGGAAGGTGGGGGTATGTTTCTGTGGGAGTCTTCACTCATGTATGATATGCCCAGGCACAAGCATGTGTGTGCGCTGTGAAGGTCAGAGGTTAGCATCAAGTTTTGTCCTTAATTTTTGAGATAGGGTCTCAGTGAATCTGGAGCTTGCCGATTTGATGAACCTGGCTGGCCAATGAGCTCTAGAGATCTGCATGTCCATTTCCCCAGGGCTGGCAGTGTACATGAAAACTGCTGTGCTTGGCTTGTAAGTCAGTGTGCTGGGAATCGGACTCAGGTCCTCACGCTTGTTCAGCTTGTGCTTTGCTGACTGAGCTCCCTCCCCGGTCCCTGGATTACTAACTCTTGCTTGGGAATTGTGTGCCTTAGCTCATGTTTTGGATCCTTGGCTCTTCTGTGCTATCTTCCAGTAAGAATGGCTGGTTAGCAAGATGCCCCTTGGGTTCTTAGTGTTGCAGAGTCTTTTGTCTGGACCTCATGATGTTTCTATAGACTCTAGTCAGTGCTACTTAAACCTACCCTTAACAACAGCAACAGTCCACACCTGTGCTTTATAGCCACGGAGAGCATGGCAAATAGTTCCATGTGTAGAGACACATCCAATTTGACTTTCCCATCAATTCCAGATGGTACCTGTTTCTGATGAACCTCTATTCAGTGCCAAAGTGGAACCTCAGCCAACGAATTCTAATTCCATTCCCAAACTCATCTGCGTCATGTGGTGTGGAGTATTAATACCCATTGAGCTGCCGCTTGGATCAGCTGAAGATGCAGATGTGGCCCAGAGAGTCCGGCAGGGGCCCTCAGCTGGAGGCTTGCAAGGGCCTGTTTTCCCATCACAATGAAACACTGAAATTACATGGCTGAGATTTGTTTTGACAGATTTTGGTTCTCCAGGGTCCCTCTATTTCCCTGGTCTCTTCCAGGCAATTCGAAATGCTTGCAAGATAGTTGGATGATGCCTAGGGACCGTGACCTTCTTGGTGACAGGTTCTTGGAAAGGTGTGCATTGGTTTTCTTACCCCGGTTGTTGTTTACAAGTGCTTTGGATTCTTCTGGCAAAGCCCATGGATACTCCAATACATGAGAGTATTGTTTTGCAAAGCCAAACACTAGAAATCTCCTGAATTCTGAAATTTTAAAGCATCCATTGTGTGAAAATAGGTGTGCCTTAAACAAGGTCTTGTTTGTGAGAACAGAAGACCATTTATTTCATCAGTCTCTTTGAAGACTGAGCACATGGCTGAGGGTAGGTTTGGCTTGGTCCTAGATCCTAGCTCCACCATCTTTATCGGGTCAATAGAACCTCCCCAAACCTCAAGTTCACTATTGGTTAACTGAGACATCTTCACGATGCCTCCTCATGGGTTTGTCCCAAAATGAAAACTCTCCTTGCCGTCCCTGACACCAGTGAGCCCCTGCTCGCTTTTGATATGCTTTTGCTTACTTTCTTCAGTCTGCAGATGCTTGGTGAGTGTCTGCTGTATGCCAGGCACCGAGACTGTACTCCCCCGGTGCAGGGAAGGGCTTTGAAACGTGTGATGTAGGAAGATGTACAGAGTGGGGAGGAGAGCAAACCCAGGGGAATCAGTAGACACACCCCTTCCTCGAGACTCCCCACACGCTGAAGGGCTTTTGTGCTCTGTCCCCACGTTGCATGAGATGGCCTGAAAGGACAAGTGGTCTAAAGGATTCATTTGGTGTGTCTGTGTGCGCGCACACATATGTGTTTGTCGCTGGTGCACTTGCCTGTGTGCATGTGTGCGATAAGGCCAAGCTCTGGTATCTTCCTCTGTTATTTTCCATTTCGTTTTTTGAGACAGGGTCTCTCGCAGAACCTGGAGCTTGTGTTTTGTCTGTGCTGGCTGGAGAAGCCCCAGGATCTACCTGTCTCTGCCCTAAGGGACGAGGTTACAGGTACATGTCCCCACAGCTGGTTTCTAAAATTCTAGAGACATTTTACCCACTGACCGAGCCGTCCCCCCAGCCTTGTTTGCTCTTTACAGTCCTTGACTTGGGAAAACTGGTGGGATTCGAAGCCTTGAAGGAAATCATCACAAGAACAATGTCTCTTTGTGGATGTGGTTTTGTGACGGTGTTTGAGAAGGAAAATACTTGCTGCCGCCGAGGCTTCTGCCTTCATCTTCACCTTGTGTCAGGAGCGCTAGGCACTCAGAGCTGCGGGAAGAGCAAGAGGAGACCCGGCACGTGATGTAGGCATGGGAGCAGTGGGCCAGCTCCGTCACCGCCACGGGAGCAAGAGGAGACCCGGCACGTGGTGTAGGCATGGGAGCAGTGGGCCAGCTCCATCACCGCCACGGGAGTAAGAGGCAGCACATTAGGTCAGCGTGGGGGAGAAACAGTGAGGACTTTGTTCAGAACACTTAGAGTATTCCAGCTGCTTCCTTAAACTCCAGAGTCACTTAGGCTTACTTGGTGGCCTGATGGGCCAGAACAGAACACGAGCAGGCAGAGCCTTCCATGTTTTATGCGATACCACAGGGAAATAGCACAGACTCCTGCTTGTTGACACCTTTTTTTCCCATACTATGAAGAAGTGCTACGGTTTCTTGGATCAAGCTAAACTCTGCAGACCACGTACTGACCTTAGGATCCAGAGACCCTCAACTGCTGCATTGAGGAGCCATTGAACAGGGCTCTGTTGGTGCAACACATTCAAAATTGCTTTCAGAGTTTTACTCAGAGCCAACTCTTCAAATAGTTTGGTAAATCCTGGGAGACTTGGCTATCGGCTTAAGGCTTCTGTTGTTATTGCTACACTTAAAAATGAATCTAAAGTATAAATTATCTTTTAATGAAGAGCAGCAACCTCCTTTTGTCAGAGATGATACTTGTCTATCACAAGATAAATAATCACTTTAATTATTATGGTGGCATGGGAAACTACATTTTGCAAAGAATTTCATTCTAAATGTATGACAGGCTAAATTAGCATTTAGAAACTCTTGAAAGGAATTCATTGTTACATTACGTTTTTATCTTCTGTCCTATCAGGCTGGCTTTCTTTAATTGAATGTTATTATTTTGGACCTCATAATATTTGCTCTGGGTAAAATAACAATAACTCATTAGCTCTACTGCCTCTGCATGAGATCAATAACAAAATTCCCATTATTTATTTTCCCCAAAGACCTTTAGACAGGGCACTACCAGCATGGTTGAAGAGAAAGGGGTTTTATAATGATTTACTTTAAGAAGATTTCCACCTCTGATATATATCCAGCAAAACCCCACTAGAATCGAATTGTAATAATTATAAAATAAAAACGTTGAGGAATGGTTCTGCCGTGATCTGCATTTTGATTCTCTGACACTCAAGTAAACAAAGCTTTACATCGTCCAGAACAAAATTTGTCAACATGTATGGTAGGAGGGGCCATAAACATTAATATTTTTAATGTAAACCCACAACTGCAGATGGGCATGCTTGTCCTCCCTCCCTCCCTCCCTCCCTCCCTCAGGTCATCTCTGTAAATGCATTTTCCTTTCTGTTTCTGAGATAGCTGGGCGTGATGAGGATATGCCCCCTTTTAGATTTCTACTGTAGGGGCTGGGGAAATGGCTCAGCAGGTAAGTGTGTTTGTTGTGCAGGTATGAAGACTTAGTTCAAATCCCCGGC
The DNA here is from genome assembly GCF_004664715.2 of Peromyscus leucopus. Classification (NCBI taxonomy): domain Eukaryota; kingdom Metazoa; phylum Chordata; class Mammalia; order Rodentia; family Cricetidae; genus Peromyscus; species Peromyscus leucopus. The sequence continues at coordinate 28,652,770 of NC_051063.1, forward strand.
ATCCACATAGAAACCCAGGCATGGCCTTAGCCATGCCTTAGCCACCTTAGCCTCACCGCTGGAAGCTGGCAGGGATAATAAGGAGCTAGCTGGGTCTGATGGCTGCCAGCCCAGCTCCAGGTTCAGAGAGAAACTTGGCCTTAAGGGGATAAAGAGGAGAGACATTGGCATTCTTTGGTCTCAGCCCACACGTGTGCACATAGAACCACTGACATATATTACCCCCCCAGCACACATGTGCACGTATACCACCGACACATATACCCCCACCACCACACACGTGTAGGTATACAGGTATATACTACTGACATTATATGCATAAATGCACACACAAGTTACATAAAATGACGTAATGAAATTTCCATTCTGTGTATTTTAGTCTGAGCCCAGTGGAGGGAATAGAAAAACAAACACAGAAGCTTTGGGGTCTCATTGTGGGAGAATTGCAAATGCTGGCTTTTACAACTAGTAAGTGCTAACATTCAGCATGAGTAAAAAGTATAGATTTTTTTTTATTAAATCTCAGCCTTTAAAGAAGTGGCCATTTGTTTTATATGTCAATAGTTGAAACGCAAATGTGGAGAAAGAGATTCAAATATTCTGCCTCAGAAAAAATCTGTAATGTCCCATAGATTTTTAGATTAAATGGACCAGATTAGAATAATTGCAGAGGACATTATTCCTTCATTGAGCAGATTACAACCAATTAAGTCGTAATTCTGAGCCCTTGTTAAATAAATATCCCTTATGATCAATCATGGCAGAGGGGGACAGGTGTTACGGCCTTCCATCCATTCCTCTCTCCAGAAATTCTCTGTACCTAAAATGGTTCCGTCCACAGAGAGATGTCTGTAAAGTCCACAGAGAATGAGAGTCACTTTTTAGCTTGGCACTTGGGAAGACAGGCATGCCGTGGCCTGAAGACTGGAGACGGATGGAGGAGTTTGCTGTGTTCTTCTGACACTTACAAGATGGAGTAAATCTTTCTGATCCCTCGCGAGGTCACAGGGAGGTTACCTTGCTGGCGCCTTCCCTAGGGCCCCTCCACATTGAAAGACGAGGCTTTCCTGTTGTCAGATACAGCCCTGTTCCAGCAGCTGCTCCCAGAAGAGCTGGTGAAGGAGTCGCTGGGTTTGTCTGCACTTCATGTTGTATATAATTCCGGTGTTAAATTTATCGGAAGACTGAGGCTAATGTAAAACACGGCGTAGAAACAAGACTCCGGTGTCAGTTTTCTGGCACGTTTGGAAAGAACTGAAGGTTCTCAGGATGTCTGCTTCGGGGGAACCAGTGTTGTGAGCCCGGAGTGGAGAGTGAAAGCTGGCCCTCTGATCTGCAGGTCTCTTGGATATGGCCCTGTGACATCTCGGAGGTAGCACAGGTGTTGTGTTCCCGAAGGAGTCTCTCTCCCTACTTCCCTGCTGACCTTGTCAGAGCTGTGGGGCTCTGGGCCAGCACATTCAGAGTCTGCATCCATTCTGGGATTTCCTTCAGCCAGGGCTTGCTGGAGTAAATGATTCTCGAGGATGGGGCAGGCTTTGTCAGATGTTGACTGGCATCAGTGTCTCTGTCCTGCTGCTTTGATAGAATATCCAGGATGGGGATCCTTCAAGAAGAACAGAAAGGAGCAATTACAGCAGAAAAAGACGGAGGAAAGGGAAGATCCCATTTTCCTGCCTTACTTATTTTGACCTCTTTGTCTCACCACTGTGTAGCTAGAGTTTTCCTGCCTTGCCCACAGTCAGAACAAATCTTTGTCACCCACCAGTCCCACAGCCACTCAGACCCAACCAAGTAAACACAGAGACTTATATTGCTTACAAACTGTATGGCTGTGGCAGGCTTCTTGCTAACTGTTCTTATAACTTAAATTAATCCATTTCCATAAATCTATACCTTGCCACGTGGCTCGTGGCTTACCAGCATCTTCACATGCTGCTTGTCATGGCGGCCACTGGCAGTGACTCCTTCCTCCTTCCTGTTCTTTCTTTTCTCCTCTCTCTTAGTCCTGCCTATGCTTCCTGCCTAGCCACTGGCCAATCAATATTTTATTTATTGACCAATCAGCAATTTGACATACAGACCATCCCATAGCACCACTGCTTTGTTGGTTTATTAATCAGAGTATTTACTGAATAACTTGTGCCACATAGTAAATATGGTAGATTGCTTAAGAGCTCAGGCTGGAACCAGATCAACTTCAGTTCTAGTCCTTCCCCAGCCACAGTCAGACATAGGACTTCTGAACTCAGGGGAGTCATGTGACTTCCATAAGCCTTGGTTTCCTGGCCTTAAAAATCTGGTAGAAAGGTTCATATATCCATTCATAGACTGTAGTTAAATATTTTATGGCCCAGCCGCAGAGTGGAATACTATACAGCTTTAAAATGTATGTTATCCCTCTATGTAAAGATTTCTAGAATAACTAAGCATTTCCAAGGGCAAAGAAAGTTGGAATATGGAGGCAGGCTTAACATCAAAAAATTATATGGATGCTTAGGACACGGGGACCAACATTGACAGATTTGAAGGGGAACTTGCCGTATGGTGGGGCAAATATGTTGCCTTTTATATCATAAATATGAGTTTTGTAAATCCCTTGGGATAAACTGGCTCTTAACATTTAAGAGTCCTGAAAGCCTGAGTCTAGGTGCTCTGAAGCTCTCTTCAGTGAGATGGTTATTGTTGTAGTGTGGAAACCAAGTTGCTTATCTGAGGTCAAGGGTTTCCTATTGAGCCAGAAGAAAGAAATTAGGAAGATGTTCCCAGAATGCCTGAAGAAGGCTGAAGATGAATTAGGAGCCAGGAAGGGTTGTGCTTTAGTTTGGGGAGAGGGCCTAAGATGGGGGGGGGAGCTCACAGAGACACATTAGAACTTGTGTTTTCCTCTTCAGCTTTCTTGAATGTCAACTTCCCACCCTCCCACAGGGGAACCATCGGCTGCCTGCTTTTAAAAATCATTTTTTTCTGGGTCTACTTTGTCTCACATCACCTGTGTCCTGGAAGGCTGTGACTTTTCTTCCCAGTGATTTCATTATGTCTTGGTCACCTTTATAAATACAAGGGGTACATGCTTCTCCCTCTGTACGTGAGAAAGTATTAGCAGGTTTCACTGGGGCGAAGTGGAAAACTGTGCAAAGAGAGTGCCTGTTCCCCGTTCTTTGGTTCCTGGCACATACCTTGACCCCAGGGAAATAAGGAAGTGGCTACACTCATAAACTCAGTCCTTCAGGGGGAAATGGCAGCCCCTCCTGTTATGTGCTGAGGGTATTTGAGTGTTACACTTGGTCGGCGCTAGGGGGTGCCCATGCTCACAACTGGTCATGAGCTCCTAACAAAAACAAGGGAAAGGTTACACTGACTCATTGCTGCCATCCTCGGCCCCTCCTTGGTGTCAGAGATGGGCTGTTTTTCAGCCTGCTCAAGCTGTCTTAACAGTACTGTAGACTAGGCTGCGTGGTTTCAAAGAAAGAAATGTGTCTCTGGGTTCTGAAGGCTGAGAAGGCTGGGGTTGAAGTGCTGGAAGAGCAAATGCTATTCTTCCACTCCTTAACTTGTAAGCAGCTGCCATTTTGTGGCATGCTCCTGTGGCATCTTCTTTGTGTAGGATGGGCAAAAGAGAAGAGCTGTCTGGTGTCTCTTCTTACAAGGGCACTATCACATTGTGGGGGTGGAAAGCACCTTCATGACCTTAGCCAAACCCAGCTGCTGCCTCCCAGAGAGAGGCTCAGCCTCTCAACACCATCACATTGGAAGTCATGGCTTCATGGGTGACTCAACACCACAGTTGAGTTCTTAGCGGGTACGATGGATAGTTGTCACATTTGGGGCAAGGGCAGTTGCTGAGGCGAGTAATGCTGGACATGCCCTTCTCCTGCAGTGTGAGGTTGCCCCAAGCAGGTTCTTCCAGGTGCTGACAGTAGGTAGTGGTGCTGGTGTGTCTTGGATTCAGGGGTCTCGGGGCTCTAGGTGCAGGATTTACAACTACGTATTTGGATAGTCAAATATTGTCAAGATCATTTGACTTGTGGTTACAGAAAGAGAGAATAAACACTCTTAAGATTTATTTCTTTTGTAAAGAAACTGACAGGCCAGGAAAAGATAATTTAACAGCCTGGAGATGCTCAGGATGTTTGGAGGCAAGTTGTGTAGTGGCTGTTGTAATGACATTTATTTTCTCTTTGATTGGCCTTGGCTGACCTGCTTTGGGACTTTCTGTTACTGTTTGCTTGCTGAGATCTGATGTTTAAGTATTGAATTTCCCTGATCTCCATCCAATTCGTGGTATAGGCTCTTACTCTACCCCCAGGTTCTAGGCAGAGGTGCTTAGGCATATCATTTTGTATGGATGTATAGTGGTTTGAATGAGAATGTCCCCCCCCATGGCTTAGATATTTAAACATTAAGTCCCCAGTTAGTGGAACTGTTTGGGAAGGTCTAGGAGTGTCACTTTGCTGGAGGAAATACACAACTGAGGATAGCTTTAGGTGTTTATAGTCTCACCCCATCTAGTATGCTCTCATTGCTTTTTGCTTTGAAGGTGTGAGTTCTCAGTTTCCTGCCCCTGTTGTATCTGCTGCTTGGTGGCCTGCTTCCTTCTATGATGGACCTTAACCCTCTGGAACCATAAGCCCAATTAAATTCTTTCTTTTGTAAATTTGCCCTGGTCATGGTGTTTTATCACAACAACAGAAATTAATACTGTGTGTAATATGACTTATATTACATGGTGTTTGCAATAGCAGGGTATGAAGAGGCTGCATGCATTACCTGGGACTGCCAAGTATTCTCGGGATGTGATGGAGTTAGCAAGTGTTGTGTAAAACTTTTCCTGGGGAGACACAACCCAAACGTCTACACCTTAGACAGAGATCCCATGACAGAACAAAGTAATGATACCACCAAAGTCCAACTTGGTGAGTCATGAGTTTTATTGGTGTTATTGGTGATATGGGTGAGGGGTTACTTACAGGAGCAGAAATGACTCACAGACAGCTGTATCACCATAGCTCACCCCAGCATGGGTGACTTCGCAGTAAGCTAGGAATCCAGATCATACTGCAAGCAGCCTTAAGGCAGCTCAGGAGGTTGGAGTGTGTCCTTTCCAGGGCCTCAGTTAATCCTATCCAGGCAGCTCTGCTGGTGTCTGCTTCTTCCAGGCAACCGGTCTTGTCTCGAGCTGTCTTTGCAGCCTTCCTTGTTTACTCTAATCTGGTCAGTTTCAAGGACTTCCTGGAGCTATTTTGAGTTGTTTACCTTCCTGCTTAAGGAGCTCCCCTGAAGGATGGGGTCTTTCAATCTAGGCAGAAACTGTTACACAACCGCAGGTTTTTATGTCTACAAAGAGTTTGGTTCCCCCCACCCCAAACTAGGGTCAATGAATGAGCCTTTAAAAAGTCGGAGTTCTTAGTTGCGTATCATTGATTTGTGTGTGGAGGCCCCTTGGGAGATGCATGGGTTACAGCTTAGGGTAGCAGGTTCTGATTCCCATGCCCCGCTGGAGCCCATTTCTTCATTTTAGCGGGTCTCTGAGAAGCTGTCCAGGTAAGAGTAGGTTTGATCTGAACTTGCTAGGAACTGAATGGGTTCACACATGCCATCCCTTCCCTGGAGGAGACACAAAGGCACGCTGGTTGTTAACACTTTCCTGGAGAAGTGAGAAGAAATGCGTCAGCTGGATTATCTGCATTCTGGCTCAGCATTGTGTTCAGCACAGTGGGAAGGAGTCTGCCTTCTCCCCAAAAGTAGGGACTTGAAATGTTCTTGTGCCCCAAAAGCCTAGGAAAGAGATGGAAGAGCCACATCCCCAGCCACATCACTGGGAGCTGCTGTTCCTGGCTTCCATGGGAAGGAATGTCGATTATGGTAAAGGGCAGATTCTTCCTTTAAGCCACATTTGCTGTGGTCTATGGAGAACCCCCCCCCATGCATGCTTCTGTGTAATATTGGCCCTTTATACATAATTTATGTTGGGAAAGTGGAAAAATCAAATGTTCTTGTTAAAAGAAACCAGGCAGTGGATTGAGATGGCTCTGGTTTGAGAGAGGAAGCTAGCTGAGCAGAACAGATGCCTGGGAAGAGGATGATGCTGGCAGATGGAGAGCCAACTGGTGAGTGACAGCATGGGACGAGGTGGTGTGTGGCGACAGGTAATAAGGAGAGTTGACAAGACAGGCTTTGCCTCTGGAAAGCCCCTGGTCTAAAGGGGTGGGTATCCTAGGAGAAGGCAGTGGTCTGGGGGACTTAAAGCAAGGGGCCCAGTGTCTGGGTGGGACCTGGCCACATTGGTGCAGCATCTACCTGGAGTGTCTTCATGGAGGAACCATTAACTAGTTTGCTCTAAGCTGTTGGAAATTAGTCTTGGGGAATACCTTAGGCAGGGAATCCTCTAACATGCTGACATACCTCCACATTTGCTCAAAAGGTTCATTGACTCAGATATAATCATGCTGGCTTGAGAAGAAGGCTGAGTCGTTGGAAGTGCTTGCTACACTTATTGGAGCATGGGAACCTGAGTTCAGGTCCGTGAAAGTTGGGCACGGCAGCCTGGATCAGTAATCCCAGCCCTGTGGTTGGGACAGGCACAGGTGGATCCCTCAACTTACCAGCTTGCCAGCCCAGCTGAATCCTGGGCTCCAGGTTCAGTGAGAGAGCTTTAGAAACTGGGGAAGACACCTAATGGTGCTGTCTGGTCCCCACACATGCATGCCTCCTCATGAGTACCTAAGGAATCGGTACCTATAACACACACACACACACACACACACACACACACACACACACACGTTTTGTAAATAATAGGGAAAATCTGCTGTGAAGGTGGCTAGAATCTTGACTCATGAACTTAGAATAGCTTAGTCTTTGGCCAGAACTGATGAATCTTACTTAATTAAATGTCAGAGAAACCTATAGCGTCCATGAAGGGTTCCCCAGCAGCATACCAGAGCTTCCCAACAGTGATCTCCAGGGTGCTCATGGGAGCTGGGGCTTCCCTGCTGCCAGTGCTGAAAGGGACCCTGAGAAGACCTGAGGCTTTGGAGCCCTGGGCTTGAAGGTCACCATAGAGTGCCCCCTCCCATTCCTTTTTAACACCTTTGGGGAAGGTTAATGATTGATAATATGTTCCACTTCAGGAAACTCCAGAACAAGCTGTAAAAGTAATTTGTAATTCTCCTTTTCTCCATATCTATGCTGAATGTGCTGTTTAATTACCCTGTAATAGCTTTTTGTTCTGGAGATTTTTTTTTCTTTTAACAAAAGTAGACAGTCCTTTATCATTATTGAACACTGGGGTTTCCTTTTTCTTTTTCTTTCTTTCTTTCTTTCTTTTTTTAAGCTAAGAATCACTTAAGTATCACAAAAGGTTTGAAAAAATGGTGGGGAACTTCGTTTTACTTGGGTTATGAAATTTTCAACACAATGCCTTGATATTTACAATAAATGAATTCGTTCAAATGGGGTATGTTTAGAGAGAAGTCAAGGCACTAAAATACTCATCTCTTTAAATCACTCAGCAGCCATTTAAGACAGGTTTCTGGAGGTCTGCCAGCCCTTCACTCCATAGTGTATACTCACTGGGAGGGTGGAGTAGCCGGCACTTTTTGCTCACATTATTTCTGAACAGTATGGCGTATGTTTAATTTTTAACCTGTTTATTTTAGTACAATCTGGAGTCTAGCCACCTGGTTGGGATTGTTCGACCTTAAGGGGGGTCCTCCTCTTTCCCTGAGCCCCTCACAGGCAGCAACGATAGGTTGTTTGGAGAGAGAAGAGAGCAGATCTTTCTGGAAGGACTGCAGTGGTCACTTGTCCCCTCCACTTGAGGCCACCAGTTTGATCTTAGTAATACCATCTCTCTGTCCACTGTGGACAGGCTCATTTTGTGAGGAAAATTTCCTAGAACAATCCTTGTTTGCAGAGGAAGTGTAGTTGATTCACAACTCTGTAGAATTAGTTTTCAATAAGCTTGTGTGCTGAGGCCCAGATTTAGATGTGGAAATGGGAAGGAATGCCTGTCACAGGACATTAGCTTTTATACTGTAGTTAGAATTTAAATTTATGGGTGTATTCCAACAGATTATTTTTCCTCACTAAGCAGGTGAGTTGAGGAAAGGCTGTCAGATGTTTTCAGGTAAGAGGAGAAAGGGCTGGAACTTGGGGAAGGAAAAAGGAAATACTTATCAAAAGCAGGGGAGGAAAAGCATTATCTAGTCAGTGTAGCAGTGAGAGCTCTGTCCTGCACTTGTCTAATGGCATATTAAAAAGTTTCTATCAATGATACAGTCTGAATCCACAAGGAGTCCAAGTCATCAGAGAAAGACGTGTCTCCATGCCTTAAATGGCAGGAAGGCATAGTGGATTTATGACCTTGAAACAGGACGTAGTCCAGGTGCCTGAGACTTGGCTAAGTATTCAGCCATGTGATCATTTAAAGTGTGAAGAAGAAGCTTGAGTCTCATGGAGTTTGACTCGATTCATGTCAAGGAGCTAGTGTAAATTCTGGGACTGAAAATGCAGGCTGCCAGTTAGACCTTGATGACTCTTGAAGGAGTCAGGAGGGACCCATCCTTGGCTTGGTGGGTACCTTTCCCAAGGGTCCCTCCCTCTGCCCTTGTCTGAGCTCACACCTGTTTTAAGAATCAACTTTCAGATCAACTGTTAATGTTTTACTTTCCTGCCAGAAAGTTTCTGCTTCTCATTCAATTAATTTTAAGTGTATATATGGGTATTTTTTTAAAACAGAAAATAAAGTTCAAATAGTCCTGAACATCACCCTGAAGTGTGATGAGACAGTCTGTATTTCTTTTCTCCTTTACTGAATGTCCCTTCTTTGCCAATTACTGTACCAACTGCTGCAGCAGTTAGCTCCTGTTCCTGTAACACTCTGCATGCCCAGGCTTTAATAAAGCACTTAACCTTTTTCTTACATAAAAGTGTGTGTGTGTGTGTGTGTGTGTGTGTGTGTGTGAGAGAGAGAGAGAGAGAGAGAGAGAGAGAGAGAGAGAGAGAGAGAGAGAGAGAGATGTACCTGACAGAAACTCCTTAGGAGGAGAGGTTTGTTTGGCTCACAGCTTCAGAGAGATTTCGGTGTCTTGTGGCAGGAAAGGCAGGGCAGCATGCGTGGTGGCTGGAGTGTGTGCTGCAGCCTCCTCAAGTCTCAGTGAACCAAACAGCAGAGAGCTGGGGAACACGTGCTCAAAGCATAAGCCTGTGGAGGGCTAGCTCTCTCCCTCAGCCTGTCTCTTTCCTTTTCTCTTCTCCCCTCCCCTTTCTCCTGTGTGTGTGTGTGTGTGTGTGTGTGTGTGTGTGTGTGTGTGTCCGTGTCTGTGTCCACAGGCACCTAGTGTCCTTAGTGAAGAATAAATTGGCTTTGACCTGTTTATATGAATGGCACCTGTCTAATGGTCCCTCAGTAAATATTTCTGGACTAGAAACAAGCTTGTTTATACCAAAAGCTTCTGCCTGCACTGTAAGAGGAACTAGAGTTCAACAGAGAATGGCCACGCAGCAACCATCATGTACACTGGTGTCTTGATTGGAACCCTTCCAGCAGCTTCTGAGGAGCAGCTTGTCTCCGTGTTAGATGGCCATCCTACTCAGCAGAGTGAGAACTTGGCCTCATGTCTTCACTGTGACCTTGAGCCAAGGCATCAGGGATGGGGTGGGTGGCGGGTGACATTACTGCCTGGATCATAAGGCATGGGGAGCCTTTGAATCAGGAACTCCACTTCAGACAGATGAGGAAGTCCCCAGTCTCCAGAAGGTTCAGGTAGGTGAGTGATTACTCTCTTAAGTGAACATTGTAGCCCAGTACAAAGAACAAACAAAAGTTCCTTCAGATTCCAGAGTAAAAGACATAGTTATAGACTAGCTCAGGGAAGAGGCCAAAGGAGCCCCGGGAGGGAGTGTGGGGGGGAATGCCTCACACAGGGAAGCTTCCCCTAGAATACAGTTTTTGCCTCAAAAGGTAGACTGCTTCTGGAGCTGGAGAGACGGCTCAGTGGCTAAGCACTGGCTGCTCTTGCAGAGCCTTGGGCTCAGTTCCCAGCACCCACATGGATGTTCACAGCCATCTAAACAGGCATACAACATCTTCTTCTGGACTCTGTGGGTAGCAGGCACACAGGTGGTGCACAGACATACATTCAGGCAGACAAAATACTCACACACAATAAAAATAAGTAAGTCTTTTTTAAAAGATAAACTTTTATCTAAGGAAGGAAAAACAGAAGGATGGGTGCTTACCCTTTTGCTCCACGCATCCAGCCTCACTGACGAACATGCTTGTATAACACATTTAATTAAAATGTGTATATGTTAGTCACCTTCCATTGCCATGACAGATACTACAAAGACCAACGTAATGGAAGAAAGATTTACAGGCGTCAGCCAGGGCTCAGGGTGGCTCCGTTGCTTCAGGCCTGAGGTGAGGAAGAGTCTTAGGATGGCAGGGACATGAGCGAAGCTGCTCACCTCCTGTCAGCCAGGAAGGGAAGAGCGGCCCCTCCTTCAGCTTCGTAGCAGTTCCTCTTCTGTTGCTGTGACGAAGCACCATGACTCAGGGAGCTTATAGAGGAAAAGGTCATTTGCACTTACAGTTCCCGAGAGTCCGTGATAGTGAAGACAAGACGGCAGGAGCTGAGGGCTGACGTCCTGAATCACAAAAGTGAAACAAAGACAGCGAACTCTACGTGGCCTTCTCTGCGACTTGCCTCCTCCAACAAGGTCACAGCTTTTTTGTTTGTTTGTTTGTTTTGTTTTTCCCAGACAGGGTTTCCCTGTGTAGTCCTGGCTGTCATGGAACTCAAGTGTGTAGACCAGGCTGGCCTTAAACTCACAGAGATCCGCCTACCTCTGCCTCCCTGAGTGCTGGATTAAAGGCGTGCGCCACCACCTCCCTAAGACCACACCTCTTAAGCCTCTCCAGACAAGTGTCACCAACTGGAGACCAAGTATTCAGATGCTGGAGACAGTAGTGAAATCTCACTCAGACCACCCATTCTTGTTCCACCCAGACTTGGGGCCAACTGGATGATACTGCCCACATTTAGGGTGAGTCTTACCCTTACAGTTGCTGCCCAGTTACCGAATGTCTCTGAAAAGCCATCGCTGGCACACCCAGATGTGTGCTTTACAAATCTAAGTGTTTCTTGTTCTAATTAAGCTGAGAGTTGAAATTATCCATCACAGTATATGTACTAGGGCAAAGCTCATTGTCCACAGAAATGGAGCTTTGTGTTTTCACCCAGGAGGAAAGCCACCCACATAACTTTATGACTCACTCTAGTGTTTATTCTTCAATCTGGGCTTTTACTGAGTGATGCCTGCCCTGTTCTTTTGCTTCAGTTGCCTGCTCATCCCACTATTTAGCTGCACATAACCTCTATATGAGCTTCCTATTTCTGCTGTCATGCATTTCCCCAACTTTAGTGTCTTAACCAATAAAAATTGATTAGAAGAAAGATTGCAGGGATGCTGTTTCAGAATTGGAAGTTGGAGGAAGGAGGCCACAAAGTCAAGAACAGTACAGGGGGGTTCTGAAAGTTCTTGGTCTCTGTTCTTTTGGGCATTTGTCATGGCATAGTATTGGAGAAATTATTTTGGCCACTCCACGTAGTTAAAAGGATGTTTATTTAATGGCGTAACTCACAAATTAAGTAATGGGTAGGTCGCAGGGTCTGGGGAAGGTGTAATGCAGTCCAGCGGTGTTCTCCGGAGCTCTGCACAGTCAATCTGCATCGGTCAGCGTCCCGGCACCGAGAGAGCGCCCAGAGCGAGCGCTGGCCCATCCAGCTCTCGGGTCCCCAGGCGCCTCCCCTCGCCCCGCCTCGTAGGCGTGACAGTTGCCAGAGTCTCAATAGGGGTTGGAACTTCCAGAACCAAGCTGGAATGGCTACCCACTACAGCATAGTCTGACCCACTTGCATGTTTCAGGGAGAGCGGGATGGGACCAAAGAAGGACTGAAGCCGGAGCACTACATATTGTAGGCAAACATTCTACCACTAACTAGGACCCCAGGCCACAGGGACCATTGGAAGCCATTCTTCTATGTTCCATAATCAGAGACAGAAAGGGTTGGGCTTCCTTACTGTCCTTTGGAGCTGTCTATTCTGGCTGGCTTCCTAGGAGTCCCTAGCTGGGAGATGATAAGACACCTATAAACCTCTTTATCAGAGGACTCCAGATTTTTGGAGTCCAGCAGAGATATTCTCATCATATCAAAACATACCACCCAGGGCATTCTAAGGCAGCCAACTGCTTGCTGACTACCATGCCTGGTAGATAATGGGAGTGGTGGGAGGAGAGTGGAAGATGAAGGCTTTGATTATCAGGCCTGAAAAGGTCCATCTAGAAATAGCCACGTTACAGCCAGTTCTTTCTAACTCTAAGGTACATTTTGTAACAACGGCTGTAATTTGAAGACATTTCAAGCCACAAACTGGCTCCAGAAATGAGCTTTGTTCTTTATAGCATGCTTTCCTCACCACACAGTCCCCTTAAAACAATTCAGCGGGCTCAGAGGAACATTCTAGGAAGCAGAGGCTGGTGGTGTACTTACTCATCTTGGTCTGCAGCCAGCTTGAGCGTAGAGGATGGCCCATCCAGGTGCTAGAGCAGGTGTGGTGCATGCTACACTCATTTCTAAGCACATGGAGGAAATGGCCTAATGGAACAGGAGATGGGATTAAGTCTGTTTCCCACCAGGACCTGCTGCATGCCCAGAAGACTTTAAAGTCCCTGGAATATTTGCTCTCTCTTTCCCAATGCACTGAGTGCAGACAATTAAGACTTAGCTCTCCAAGGATTCTGAGTACAAGTCCATCCAGGAGAGTCTTGCTTGAAGAGGTAGGATTCTGCTTCTTCTGTCTTTAAGAAGCATTGCTCTAACCTACTCCCATAGTGCACAGCAGGGGTGGGGTTTGTGGGCCAGATAGCAGAGCTATGCTTAGTAAGGGCATTAGCTATCAATCAGGACTGTGCCACTTGGCACTGTGTTTTGACCACGTGGTGATATCTCTGTATCTTTTTCCTTAACTCCAAAGAGACAGTGTGACAGGGTCACATGACATAGGCCTTTGGGCACTGGCTAAATAAAGAAGCAACCAGGGGCTTAGGATGTAGCTCAGTTGATAGAGTGCTTGCCCAGTGCACACAGTTTAGACACCAAGTTTAGTCTCCAAAGGTATACAAACCAAAAGTAAAGATTCATGCCTATGATCTCAGAACTCTGGAAGTGGAGTGTTGTTATGATATCACTTCAGGGGGAGATGAACAAAAGATAGGGAACTTACTTCAGACAGGGAACCAATAAACAGACAAACGTGCCTATACCACAGAAGTCCAGGTTGGTGAAACGACAAGATCTTTAGGGTTACTTACAGAAGCATGGATGAGTTAAAGGTAGCTATATCTCCAAAGCTTACCCCAGCATTGTTGACTTGTGAAAGCTGGAACCCTGTATTTCTTCCACTACTTGTAGGCAGTCAGCCTTACAGGGTCTTTTTTCCCTCAGCCATTTTGACTGCTTATCTATCTTTGTAAATGAAAGAGTCTGTGAATCTGGTAAGTTTCGGGGACTTCCTGAGATTTATGGGTTGTTTATTTTCTAAGTCTTGAGCTTCCCTCCAGGATGGAATATTTTAGTTCTAAGGAAATTGTTACACTTGTGCAACAGGAAGATTAGGAATTCAAGGTCATCATTTGCAACATAGAGAGTGAGGCTAATCTGGGCAACATGAGACTTTGTCTCAAATCAAACCAAACAAAACAACTACAAAAAAACCAACCAAACAAAAAAAAAACCAAGCACCTGGAGAAGTTGGCCTGGTCTTGACAGTGGTACCTTGATAGTCTCGCCATCACTAGGATCCTCTACTTATCTTTCTTCTCTTGAGTACAGCTGTACCCCTGGGTTTTCTAAGCAATATTTGAACAGGGCCACTGTTAATAATTTTCCCCTGACTCATAACTTGGCCATGTTCTCATTGCCTTGGATTTGTGGATCAAAGAATATTGCAAAGAAGCAAAAAACCCTATCCATATGGAATGGGGGGGGGTCCTTACAGATGACATGCAAGGCCCCTTCTAGATAAAATGCCTTTGAGAAACAGCTTCCTTTCTGTGAATAGAGGTCTGTTATCTCATCTGTGAGCTTTAATGGTTTCTAAAAAGGCGACCCTTTGATCATGAATGTTAAAGAGTTCAGGCAAAGTTTCCTGGGCCTGTCTTATTTGGGGAACATTTGTGCTTTGTAGACCAGGGCATGCCAATATTTGAAAGGCCATAGTGAACATCTTCCACCCTAGTCTGGGGAACCACTTGGCAGTAAGGGGCAGACAAGGAACTGTTTGTGCCTCCATAATTACGGAGCAGCAGGCGTTTTATAACCATTGAGTGGACTTCAAAGTTAATTACCATTTAGAAGTCTGAATAAAATAATCTTCTAAAAACACTGAGGATCGGGAGAGTTTCAATGACTTACTCCTTTATTAGAAATAAGTATTAGATCTCCAAATACTTTAAAGATTGTTGAGTAGGAGGCCAGCATCCAACAGGAGCATAGTATAAGCCACATATACATGCACTTTAAAGAGTTCTGATGCATTAAAGCCTAAGAAGAACAGGTGAGATTAATTTTAATGTATATGGTTTGCCCAACTCATTGAACATATTTGAAGATATAATTGAAAATAAACAATTATTAATGAGCCATTCCCCCATTTTTTTTTCCTGAGGAAAGTATTGAAATCTGTTTACTGAAAACATGCTGTGCTGACTCATTCTTTTCCTCATACTTAGAAGTCACATGGGTGTTTTGGGGGCTGCCATGTTGGAAAGCCCAAGGATTGACAGGTACCAGGCTGTGCCCTTTTGGAGAGAGAGGATGTAGTGTTTCATTTGGATGTGACTTGTTTGGTGCTCATTGTGATGTCAGGTTCCTATATCTGTGTCTCTAAATGTGTCCATTGGCTGGAGGACAGGGGTACTGACTTTGGAGTGACAGAGTTTGTGGCTGCTAGTCATTAGAAATTAATTCTTTTCAGGCAGCTTTATTTGGATGTGGTTCACAGACATTTCATTTTACCTGTGTAAAGCATGCACTTGAGAGGGTTTTAGTCTGTTCAGAAAGTTGCGTAGTCACCATGCAGTCCATTTCAGAGTGTGCTCATTACTCCAAGAAGAAATTCATCACAACCTAGTGACTCCTTTCCCTCAACATCCATTAATCCTTCCTGTCTTCAGATTTATATGGTATGGACATTTGATGTAAGTGGATTAATATATTTCATTTATTCATGTATTCATAATTTGTGGTCCTATGTGACTGGCTTTCTTTACTTAGTATAATGTCTGCAGGGTTCATCCATTTTGTACCACATGCAAGAATTTGATTTATTGCTGAATAAAATTCTACTGTACAATATGCTACATTTTACTTCCGTTCATTGAATGGTTTAGACTTTTTTGGTTATTAGGAATAATGCTGAAGTGAATATTTGTGCACAAGTTTTTGTGTGGGTATATTTTTTTCTTTTTCTTCTGTATGTGAGTATGATGTGTGTGTGTGTGTGTGTGTGTGTGTGTGTGTGTGTGCGCGCGCATGTGAGTGTGGAAGCCAAAAGTTGATGTCAGGTATTTCCTTGATCACTCTGTACCTTATTTATTGAAGAAAGGTTTCTTACTGAACTTAGTATTCTCAACGTAGGCTAATCTAGCCATCTATCTGTGTGTGCTTCCCAAGTGGAGTGCTGGGATCACAGGTGGCCACCACATCTGCCAAGCTTTTTGTGGATTCTGAGGATTTCAAACTCTGGTCCTCAGATGTGTGCATCAGGCATTTTATCCACTAAGCCATCTTCCAAGATCATCTATTCATTTCTTTCGGGCATATACTTAGGAGTGGAATTGTTGGGTCATAAGAAAAATTCTGTGTATTTAACCACTTGAGGACCTCTTCCACACTATTTGCCAAAGTGACTCTAGTATTTTGTATTCTTATTAGCAGTGTGCAAATAATTTCAAACACTTGTTATATCTTTTTAAATTAATGCCATGCATCTTATTGTATGGTGCTATTATAACAGGATGCCTGATCCCGGGTCTTTCCTTGGTCTCTTGCTGCTGCTGTGATAAACACATGGATCAAAGCAGCTTTAGCAGGAAGAAGGTTTATCTTGCAGGTTACAGTCCATCATCAAGGGCAGCAAAGGCAGGAATTCACGGCAGGAGCTGAAGCAGAGACCCTGGAGGGTACTGCTTCCAGGCTTCCTTGCCCCACTGCTTCTTATGCAGCCCAGGCCCACTTTCCCAAGATGGCACCGCTCACATTAGGCTGGACGCTCCCCGATTAATCAGCAGTAAAGAAATGCCCAAAGACATGCCCACAGGCTGACCCAGCAGAGGCAACTCCTGATTGGAGAGTTGTCTTCCCAGGCATGCCTAGGATTATGTCAAGCTGACAGACACTAACTAGCCCACTAGGTAATTTATAAAGAAGAGAGACGTGTTTTCTCACAGATTTTGGAAGCCGAGAAGTTCAAGGACAAGGTTAGAAGGCTTGGTTGTCTGATGAAGTCTGTTCTGTCTCCAAGGTGGCACCTTGTTGCTGCCCAGTCTGGAAAGAGGACCTCTGTGCCAACCGCTATGCTAAAAAAATAGTACTATATATAAAGCATGATTTAAATGCTTTAGGCTTTGTGATAAGTTAGAATTCTTTCTTTGGGAGCTGCTGGCGAGCCAGCTATACAAATCCATCGTGAAAATGACATTTACACTTTATGATTTGTGTGTGGCCAGTGAATAATAGCTCACGGTTTAGAAGAACCTTAAACTGCCAATGAACTTCCTTTTTTCTTAAAAGGGCACTTAGTGGGGTGCAAGCCGCGGTAAGCACTCTAGCTGCCCAAGGATGAGTCCTCTCAGGTTACCCACAGCTGCAAAGGTGATTGGCGAAGTGCCTTCAGCTCTTCGCTTATTTTTCTACCTCCATGATGTCCATTTCATTATAGAAGAGACCAGCCCCACGTATACTTTGGACACACACAACCATGACATGAGATGATGGAGAGGGCCTACTGAAAGTGTGCCTTAGAAACTGTGCTGAGTGTCTGAAGTACCTTCTGTATGCATGTCGCTTGGTGTAGGTCTCCACACAGGAGCCAGATCTCCAGTCATAATGAGCCTAAAGAAAGCATAAGGCTTGTTTACTTGTTTGGCTTCCTTCTGTATGGCTACTGGGTAAGCATTCAGAAGAAACAATGTATAGAAGTGCACAAGTTTGGCCTCTAAAACCAGATTGCTTCAAGTTGAATTCTGGATGGCTTTCATCCTTCTGACCTTTAACAACTTTAGTTTAGGGGCTGTGTTTCCATTTCTGTAAAACAAGCGTCATAACAGCTCTCTTGTAGAGTGATTGAGAGCATTGTCTGTCTATGTAAAGAACTTAAAATAGTACCTGGTGCATGGAAAGCTCTGGAAACATACTATTATTAACGTTAATATGCACCTAGGATGAGCTACTATTTTACTCTGGACTTTGTATTTATAGCTTAGTCAGACAGAAAGAGAGAATGATGGTGATGGGTGTATCTGCGTGCACAGGAGACAGATGTGCATGTGACCCGGGAGCACAGCACAGAGGGGCCTAGTGAAATGTCTTGGTGCAACGTCCATTCTGGAAGTTAAAAGCTGGAGTAGCTTGCATATGTTTCTCCTTTGCATTTGTGTGTGTTTATGTGTGTACGTGTAAGGAGGCTAACCTCAACCCTTCTCCACTCTTATTTTTTGAGACAGTATCTCTTACTGAACCTGGAGCTTCCCGATTCAGCTAGAATGGCTGCTGTCCAGCAACTCATAGGGATCTACCTGTCTGTGTCTCCCCAGCCATGGGTTACATGTGTGTGCTGCTACACCCGCTGTTTACATGGATGCTGGCCATCTGAATTCAGGTCTTTCATGTTTATAACAGCAAACACTTAACCTAGCAGGGGCCACCTCTCCAGCCATGGGATTGCAGGAGCATACATCTCCCTGGCCTCAGATTATGGATATTTTCTTGTTTAATTCCCCTTTAAAATATCCACTGAGCTTCAATGATTTGCTCAAGTTTATCCAGAAAATTTAGAGGAGAGGCAAGCTAGAAGCTGCCATGACCTGAGATGGAGGCCAGCCTGGAGTGTGTTGTGTCTCCAATCTTTTGTGAGGCTTTGGGCCTGTTTCATGGTGATCAACAGTGTTTGACTTCTAGAGGAAGCTTCTCAGAACTCGACTTTAATTGTCTCTGGCTCCTGGGAGCTCTCCTGAAGGTAATTTGTGCCAAGCCATCAAAATAATGATGATGGTCATTGTCTTATGTTTGCTTTAAAGTTGTCCATCCCGGTAATGATCACCTAACAGGGAAGGAGATTTCTTCTTCTGGACGTTTGTAAATGCCTATTTTGAATTTAGGAGACTGAGTAACCAATCTGATTAAAACCTGGTTCTCTCAGACCTGTCTCAGGAATATATATCTGTGATGAAATTAATCAGTTGACTTGGAAACAGAGATAAAAGAGGGTGTTTCAGGAAGTGTATGTTGGTGGGGGGGAGGGATCAGAAATTGATGCCATGAGCCACTATAACCTTATAGGTTTCAGATGGCTTATAATTCATCTGTAATAGGAAAAATACTTTACTGTGGAGATAATATCTTGGGATAAATGCAAAATCATAGGCTGCATTATGGATGTGTTTGTGGATGTATGTGAATTGCAGGGAGTGAATTTTTTTCTCTGAATGTAATTTAGCTTAGATAAGATGACGAATAAGCTATACACAACAAGAGCCCATTTGGAGTAATGTGTGTAATTTTAAGCATAAAACAGCCATGTTGTAGAACTGGAAGAGACCTTAGCCTGCACCTAGTGCATATCATTTTGCAGACATAGAAAATGAATACCAGCGAATGCAGAGGCTTTGCTATAGCATGGACTGGGACTTAGACAGGAAAATTACTGGGTTTGGAGTCCTGAGCATATAAGACTTACTATCCATGTGTGGTGTTTTACTAATCATAGTTTTGTGTCATTAATAATCAGAGACACAATGTGGTTTCTGCTGTAATATAAGGTACCTCCTCAGCTCTTGGCACACGCAGATACTTAGTAAAAATACTTTGTGACTCTTAATACTCAATTACATAACTTTGGGACATTAGAATTATGTCATTTTTCAGCTTCCTCCTTTGTTTTGGCTATTAACATGGCTTCATAGGGTTTCTCAGCAGGTTCAAAAGAATTCAGAGAAAGTCAGGTATGCTGTTCTTTTCAAAGAAAACCATTGGTTGCTAGAGAGATTGAGATTAATACAGTTTCATATCATAGGGATTTAAATACAAAGTCTAAAGTATTTGTACATGAATTCATTAAGCCTTCATTAGCCTTATTATAATTACTCAGAAAGTAATTCAGTCGAAAACATTTTCACTGGGTATAAAATACATGGTTAGCTTGAAAGCCACACTCTTTCTACTTTATCAGCTACATAAAGTGGCAGCAGACTTGGACATAACTTTCATAGTGTACAGAATGCAATCATAAAAAGTATTATTCCTAAATCTATTTTTTTATGTTCTTTCAGTAGTTAAGAGCTTTATACCTCATGGTAGGAGTGAGATATACTAGGGATAGAGTGTCGTAAAGTGTTAGGGACTTTCACTGACTGTCCCTGTACTGCCTGCCTCAAGTCAGTGTAGGCTGACTGGTTACAAGTGTAGGGGTAAAGATTGATGTGGCAACACATTCCCTAGAAAATATAACTGTGTGTGTGCACACGCGCGCTCACTTTCTTGCTTGTGTGTGTGTTCTTATCTACAAATAAAGGACGATTACTGAGCATCAAGTGCTTTCAGACAGAGCCAGTGACAGTCAGAGTATTGATCTTAATTTCTAACATGATGAAAGGTGAGGGACGTGCACCAGGGAGGAAGATAAAACTTTCCTGAGCCTACATCTGAAATGAGACAGGAGCAAAAGGCGAGGGAGACAGAGGTCTTCTCGCGTGAAAGGGGTTGGTTTGGTGCATCCAGACCCTTCAGGATGGTCCCTAAAGCTTTTGCGAGGCTCGTAGGGGCTCTGTTCAATTTGAACTGCTTGTGCCAGGAGGAAGTGGGAGGCTTGTGGGTACTGGCTGTGTGGCATGGGACTGCCTGAGCTGTCTGGCTTTGGAGACACTTAAAACTAATCACAGCCCATGTGGTGCCACTCGGGGCAAGGAGAGCCTCTGGAGGAGACCATGACTTTGGCGTTGCTCCAGTGGTGACAGACCTGCACCCAGGAAGGAAGGGGCTCTGGTTAAGTGCTCTGTTGTGCTCAAACTTTGGTTTATTTAATTAAGTACTGCAACTGTTTTCTCAGGCAAATTCTTTCAGCTATCCCACGCAGTCTCTACCTCTTTTGACCTTTAGTCAATAGAAAGTGTGTCTCCATTGGGAGCCCCTTAAATGGGTACCTTCAGTAATGTCAGGGCCAGAGGAGGTAGGCAAGGTCAGGGTACTGGAAACAAGGGCCTGGCCCTGTGTTTCTTGAATCTCTGAGACCTGCTCATTCTTCTTACACTGGCATTTGAAGGATGCCATTGAGTCCCACATTTCAAGGCCCCCAGATAAGTCATTCATAAGGTAATATTCATGAGATAATATTTGAGAATCCCTTCGGGGTTTCTTAGTAGCATGTAGCTAGAGGGTGACAAGATAATGAATTTCCGTCATGCTCTTTCTATAGTACCACACTTGTCACAGAAGTTTTCAAAGCAAGTAGTCAATGAGGTTATAATACCTTGAGTAATGTGGCTGCAGTGTATAGAAGGCCTTCGCCATTCCAGATAGTTTCACTCATATGCATTACTTTAGTCTCCATGCAGTTGATGAGGTTTCATAAAAATCAGCTATTATTTTGGGCATCAAGTCCTTCTGGCTAGTTCTTAAGAGTTAAGAACATTATTAATAGAATGCTGCCATTTGGAGAAGACCAAGGCATGAGGAGGCTGTGAAATTTGTCCAAAGCTACATGGTCAGATTCAGAATCTGCTTTGACTTTTGGACCTCAGTTTCCCGTGTTGTTGCTGTTCTCCTTACGATGATGACATTGACTGCACATGTCAGTGTGTACTGTGGACCAACTTCCACGTGCCAGAAGTTTTGTGCACGGGAGACTCTGAGCACTCCTGGGAATTCTGAAAGAAAGATGGGTTTTATTGTCCTTACAGATGAGGAAATCCAAGACTGAAGGAACTTAGCAGCTAGCTGGAGCCCGCTAGGAAAGTGGTTCAGCCAGGGCTCAGCTGAGTCTTCTTTGACTGTATTGTCCCCATGTAAGTGGTGGTTGAAGTATCCAACTTGATCCACATGAGATTCCTGTGATAAGTAAAAAGGCCGCCTTTCCGTTTTCTAGATCGGGACAGCGGATACAGGAGACCAAGCCATCATTGTGACTTTCCATCTGTTAAGAGGCTGAGTCCTGATTCTGGGTGGTTGTGTGATGTGTCATCCACCTTCTTTGGGAATAGTCCATAAATGTGACAAAACTGGACCTCAGTTTTTTGTCAGCTTAAAACAGAGACCTGGCAGAATGGTGGGCTGGGAAGTTGACTCCGTTGGGAAAGCGTTCACTCAGCAGGCCTGGGGACCTGAGTTTGTCCCCAGGACACAGACGTAGAGACTCTCACCGGTAACCCTGGTGCTGGAGACAGAGCCAGGTGGATCCTTGAAGCTCATTGGCCAGCCAGCTGACATTGATCTCTGGCGTCCACACAAACATGAACATACATGAAGGCTCATACATGTGCACCTTGAAAATGCACACTCATGTGCACACACCAACACTTAGAATTATTTAACAAGTAAAAACAACACACATTTTGAAATAAAACATAATAAAACAGAGGGCTTGTCCTTGGTAAGGGGAGGCATGAGCAGGCCCTACTTTTCAATGCAAAAAAAAATTCGTTTCATTTATACTGATTGGCAGTCGTAGAATTCAGAATGGATTCTGATGACCCCTTGGCCCCTGTGCGGAGCTGACTGGGCTTGGGAATCCAGTGATGGAGACAGCACCATTTACACTGAACGTGACTTTGGTTAATGGCAAATACAGCTCCCTTCAAGGAAGCAGCACTCACTCCAGCTGCTCCATAGATCCCTTCCTCAGCCCTGGTTAGCTGGGTGCAAGTAAAATTTATAGTGCTTTCCTGTAAAAGCCTTTGACTTGAGAAAGGATTTTCTCTCCATGGCTCAAACCACAGGAGAACTCATAAGACAGCTGTCTCCCCAGGTGAGACTTCTTAAATGGGAGTTAAGTGCATGCATTTTCAAGAAACTAAACTGCCCTCATATATAATTTAACCTGGAAAAGAAAGAGGAACGGGGAGAGGAGTGTGATCACATTGTTTGGGAAGTAGTAACTTCACCTCCCCCAGGCTTAGCGAAGTCATGCACACCCTCTCTGTTTGGCAGATCTCGAATGCTGTGGTGTGTGGGGTGATAAGTATGATATTGTAATAATGATGAGGTTTCTCTACCTGTAGTCAGGGACCATGGATTGAAATAGTAAATTATTCCTAGCAGACCAAATGGGCAATAAGACTGCCATCCACTTCTCCTCGTAAAACAAAGCAATAGATAAATAAAGGACAGCCGACTCACTTAACCTGCATGGCTCTGTGCACTGCTAATTATTAACCCAGGCACAAGACGGGGTTCACCCAGAGTGTAGTTAAATCATTTTTAATAGAGGTAAACACTACCCGTGTGGACGAGCCGTACTCAAGAAAATTTCTCATCAGCCACGTTTAGGAATCATCCAGCCTAATTGCCATAACTTATTAATAATAATAAATAATCTAGTCTTTTTATGGCCCGGGTCTCTGGGGACTCCATGCATTACAGAGCTGCAGGGTTTGAGTCCCTCCAGAGGGGTGGGGGAGGAGCACACATCCTTGGTCTTCCATCAGGTTAGAAAAGGCAGATCCTGGGCTCTTCCCTCTTGTTTTCTTCCCACATCTGAATGGCCAGCTCACACATGGCCTTTCATCTGTCTCCAGGACCAGAAGGGCTCCAGGGGCTGCGGGGTGGGGGTTGGGGGCGAGGGGCTGGGAAACAGGCTTTCTTTGTTCACGTGAGGGATGGGGGTTGAGGTTTACTCCCTTGGGAAGTGAATCTGAGCGGAGCTTTGTCTGAAGGAGTTGGTTTCCTCTACACATCAGTGTCCCTGGTGTCCTGTGGGCTCAAGCTAATTGTGGCTGGGGTAGTGGTCACTGGCAGTTCCATGCTCTGCATTTGTTTAATCCTGTGAGGATGGTAAGTGCTGCAGCATCTTGCCCTCAGCGTGGCTTTCCACAGCTTAAATAACTGAGAGAACTTCGCTTTCCCAACACTGGAATGGTGTGAGATACACCCCGCTCTGTAGCGAGGAAATAGGAGGTCAGAGGGGGCAGGTCATCTCCTGAAAAATTCTCTGTGGTTGGTTAGACCGAAATCAATATGTCATACTCCCGTTCCAGCGCTTTGATCTTTAGGAGTGACTAGAGCTGATGATTTGGCGTAGAGACCATGCACACAAACACCAGAGCAGAGAATGGTATGATGAACTTTCCAGGCTAATGTCTTGTAACATCCATTGCTTTGGGGGAAAATGCATGTGCGGTGAGATGTAACATGTAGCTAAAACACATGGAAACTGTCAGGTCCCCTCTTTTCCCTCACTTATTTGCACTGTTCCATCTACAAATCATTCCAGCTTGAGCTTCGGTGGCTGTTTCTGTCAGGGAACAGAACATTTTAAAAGAAGGTGTGTGAGCCGTTATTACAGAAGATGAGATGATTTATGCCACAGACTCTGAAGACATAAATTTGGAGTGTAAATTATATAAGACAGCATGTGTGTAGTATCTATATTAGTGTTTATTCAAATTTACATGTGAATAAAAAGTGAAAATATGGCTGGAAAAAATTTTGAAAAAACAGCAACAACCTAAACATGTACCTTAGGCGGGCTTTGGCAACAGAAGACCTGAATAGCATTTTGTGCACATTTGTCTGCAAAGATGTGGAGGACACAAGAGGATTGGGAGGAAAAAGACCAGTAAATCATGCCTGGGTCCTTTCCCCCACGACCTGCTGATGCTTTCCAATGATTCAAATCAATTCTGAGTTTTGAAGTGCTCCTTGTCAGAATCATAGGGAAGAGGTTGAGGATTCTGGACGGATGTGGAGACTGGATCTGTGTTTGAGAGACTAATCTCATTTCCCCGATGTTTTCAAGGTTGAAGGTTTTTGTCTGTATTCATTAAAGGGGAATGATAAATGTCTAATTTGGACTTTGCTAATAATCACGACGCGAGCATTTGAACTTCATTAAGGTTAAGCGAGTCTCATATAGTCCTGGCTCGGCCTTGAACTCCATGTGTGACCTTAGAAAAGATTTTTCTTTTTTCCAGGACTCAGTTTCCTCACCTGTACAGGAAGCGAGTGGCAAGACAGAGCCCTCTTACCCTTCCCTGCCAGCGCTGACAGTGTCAGGCAGTCTGGACCTAGGGAGGAGTTTAAGGTCCACTCGTATCCTCTGGAGCTCACAGTCTACATGAATAATTATAATTTGAGCCATAGCTGCAACCTGCATGGATTACTCTAGGAACATAGGTGGAAACATTGAGTTCCTCTCTGTGGGGACATGCTCACAGTGGCTGTGACATTTGAAGGATGAGTAGGAGGAATCCGTCAGGAGTGCAAGCTGGTCAGAGAGTAGGTGTCCGGCTGTGGGGTCCAGGAGGCAAGCATGTGTAGACTGGTGTATTTCAGGAACTGCCCACAGCCCCTTGCTTTGTCCCTGGGCCCTGGCATCTCACCGCTGGGCCAGAATTTGTCCTGAAGATGAACTGCCAGGGTGAGAGGGCGCAGTATGAGGCGCACAGGAGAGGTTGTGTCTGCTAGAACGTCCACGTTCTTAAGTCCTACATAAATAGCACGTGCTTGTCAACTATAAATACCTTTCTGTACACCTCAAATCTCTTACACAGTAAGTGCTTAGGACATAATACCGAGAAAACATGTTTGTTCGTGCTTAACACAAGTTCTCTTTTAGAAAAATACCTTCAGTCTTGTTGGGTGAGTCTGAAGATGTAAAACCCACTGAAAACGGGCTGGCTGTGTAAATCAGAGCAGAGTCAGTGTAATGGCAGATGCAGCCTGTTCACATCCCATGTGGCTCTTCTCAGAGTTAGGAGAAGTATCACAAGAGTTCCTCACCCAAGCCAAAGCGACTCTGAGAGCATGTGTACTGATGAGCAAGGGGTTGACAGGTGGGAAGGAGAGAGGAGAGGGTGGGTATGAGGGTAATTAGATTTTGCTATGTATGTGTATGAATTGTCAAAGAAAAGGTTTAATTAATAAAATTGGAGGGTGTGTGCCCGAGTAGAATGAAACTTGCACCCTCCCGTTTTCCGATCTGTTAATGTGCCAGGAGCGTGTCTGTACTGTTCATGGCCCTTGGCCCTTTGTGACCCCGTGGGAGCTGGTGTTGAGTGTCACTAGTGTAAAGTTGATGCCGACAGTGTAGTTCTTACCTAGCTTTTAAATGAAAATAAGTTTAGTTTTAAACTGAGATTACAAATACAAGGTGTGCTCATTGCTAAAGATTAAAATAATACATAAAATTTCACGTAAGATTTAAAAACCCCAATTCCAGCTGCTAAGATAAGCAATATTTTTGTGACCATTGTCACAAACCTCTCTCAAGGTAGCCGAGTATGTGCACACAGGCACATAAATGTACTCAGGGGTATGGGCTCCATCTTGTCATCTGATATTTTCACTCGAAGTCAATCAAAGTCTTTAATCATAAAAAACAAAAAAAGCTGTGCGTGTGTGGGATCTGGGCGTGCCTTGGTGTCTGTGTGAAGGCCACAGGACAAATCGGAGGAGTCGTTTCTTTCTCTTTACACAGACGGTGGGGCTAGGCTCGGGTTGTCGGGTTTGCATGACGAGGGTTTTACCTCCCCATCTCACCAATCCTCTTCAGTCATTTAAGCCACCACACAGCAAGCCACGTAGATACATGACATTGATTCTCCGTTGACTGTTGGCAGCGTCCAACGCTTTCCCGTTGTGAGCGATACTTTGAGGAACTCTCTTCAGATTTCTTTCATATCTTCAGGTATTTCGCTGAATTAAAGTTCTGTCGGTAGTTTTGTTAGGTCAAGGAATGCAGATTGGACGCTGCTGTATATGTCGCCATACTGTCTTCTAGAAGCTTCCTTTTGAAGCCCAGCAGACAGAGCAGGTGCTGGCTCCTGTCTGGGCAGTCCTGTGTCATTGCTTCCTTTCTGTCTTGAAGAAATATCACTGGTGATTGGGAGGCCAAGCTCCCAGGTACACGGAAGATGAAAAGTACTGGGCACGTGTACCTATGGTTACTAAAAGATATGGAAGAAGACACCTGTCTTCATTTCCTCATCGCTAAACACTGAAATAAGTTGAAAACTCACCAACATCAGGATGGAAAAATAAATGGTAGCATACTTGCACGTTAGAAATCTGTGTAGCCATGAACATGAACGCCCTGCCATGTATTATATAATGTGACTGGTTCCCATCTGTACTGTAGAGCAAAGAGGCTACACTTAGAAAAACGGTGCTTTACTGTCCACGTCTACTAGATCCAGAGGTCAAAACACACTTGTCATTGGAAGTCCTGCTGGGAGGACACTGGTGACAGTGTTTTTGTGTGTTCCTGCTGTGGCTGCTGGTAACAAAGTACTTGGCAAATATCTCTTAAGATATTTGTTGGGAAAAAACGACAAAAGCATGAATACTTACTCATCTTTCTAACAGACTTGGATTTTCTGTGAAGACCTGGTGTTCATGAGTTATAATGTGGGGAATGTATACGTGTTTTGTTCATATGGTTTAAATAGGACTCTGAACTCATAGACCTTTCTGTTTATGTGATTGTGAGCCATTGTTGTCTTCAATCAGGTCGCTTTTTAGAGCCTGGAGGATCTTTAGGATCATGTGGGCTTGGGTTTGATCCTGAGCTCCTGTGTACCAGCCTTGTGGCCTTGAATGAGTTGCTTAGCCTTCTGGAGACTCTGTTTCTCTATCTATAAAATAAGAACGATTCAGAGCCTGTTTTGTAAGGCTGTCGTAATAGTGGCAGCTGTGGATGCCAACATCCACCAACTGTCCTGCTTGTAGCATGCTGAACACTGTCCTAAATCTTTCAGACTTAGGACATGGCATGTTTAATCGTTCCAGTCACACTGCCCGTGTTGAGGTTTAAGGGACAACAAACCACAGAGTCTGTAACTATCAATCCATGATTTAGACCCAGGTGCTCTCCACCTATGTCCTGAGCTTGGTGCACAAGAGAGTACTGTTTGGAGAGTATTTAGCAAAGCCAACGTGTGTGAGCTGATTGTTACACTTTCTTCTTCACTGTTACTAATATTTTCCTTTCTCTCCTCCCTTCCCTCTCCCATTTTTCCTCCTGCCCTCAGATGTTTTCCAGCAAGGTAAGTGTCATGGCACCCTGTTGCTCTTCTGTTGGTTATGTTCTGGGGTGGTGGGACTCTGTCTTCTCTGAGCATGTGTCTCTGGAAATTAAGGGCCCCTGTAAGGATGGTGACTTGAAGTGCCGCCAGTCTCTCTGGGGCTCTGCATCTTCCTGTGAGCCGTGTTTGGGGCTGGGGCTGGGTCTAGACTTCTGGGGAGGAGGGCAGGGGGGGTATGGGGCTTGGGAGGGGCACGTATCTCTGGAGGGGTTTGTCCTTCAAGAATCCTGGGTCAGAGGCAGCTCCTGCTTTCAGAGGGCTCCTGAGCCAGTTCCAATGGAGGTTTCTTTCATGAGCAAACATGTAGTCATGGCAGTGTGGCAAGAGCAGGCTGGCTGTCCAGTTTGTGCCCTCTCCACCTGACATGGAGCCAGGCAACAGTGGGTGGTGTCCACTGTGTACAGGTCTGGTGAGCTAGAGACCCAGGTGTTTGTCACTGGTGTCTCTGGCTAGGTTTTCGTCCTTCCTACATGTAGCTGTTGTGCTCTGGGGTCATGACCTGCCTAGAAACTTCTAGATACATGGGATGGGGGGAGTTGCCTTCCAGCCTAGTTTGGGTAATAGTGGCAGACATTCGTTGTGTGTGTGCAAGCTGGGAAATCTGTCTGCTGCATCTTTCTGGAACCCAAAGCTGGTTTACAGTAAAGGTTTAAAAATACACCCAGGCATCCCATAAATAGCTTCCAAATACTCTTAGAGGCTCAGTATTTTTTTTTTCACACAACTGTTATTTCACCCCAAACATGCCGCTCATGTTACAGAGACTATCTGCTCTCTGATAGGAGACAGGCTGTGTGGGTAACGATGAGGTTCTGTTGTGTTGTCTTTTAAGAGTCTGGAGTCGTAGACCTGCTTTCATAAATAATTCAAAAAAATTCCAATGAGCTATGAGCAATAAGTTCCATTTGACTAGAGACTAAGAGATGAGCAAAATTGAAAAGGTGTCGTGGCTGTTGGTGGAATGAGAGTGCCGCTGTCAGAGCCCTTTGCTCCCGTGAGTTCCCGTCCTTGACAAATTGGGGGCAGTGAAACACTTGGGGCGTAGAGCACCCCCTGCATATGAGCTGCAGTGTAAGCACCACCCAGCTCCAGACGGCGTTTCTCTCCTCAGACCAAAAGCACTTGAGGCTCTTGGTGAAGAGGAAAAAGACAGCCTTGCAGCAGGCCACCGTGAGCCTTCCAGAGTGCTGTGATTGATAGAAAGAACGGCGAGCCGACTGCTGATGTCAAGTTTGTGTCCTCTTTTCATCAGTCATGGGATTCGATTGATGAGATTTGCCTGTCAGTTGCAATGATACACACAGTAAAAGTTATAATCATCTACAAATCACTGGCTATTGAGACCTCTCATAGCATCCGAAAGAGGAAGAAGCCCATAGCCAGTAGCTGCCTGCGGCCTCGGGTGATGGAGGTGGCATTCCTCTCATAAGGTATTACTAGGATTTGCATCCCTGAAGGAAACTGATGTGCCTCTCCATAGCCATCAGTTGCGGAGAGCTTCCCGGCTGAGGGTGGGACTTCATGAGCCCCTCCTCATGCCTGCTGAGATTTTGGCTGTCTTGATCTTGTGCAAATCTTGTGCATGCAGCCACAGCTGCTTTGAGTTCACCTGGACAACAGCACTGTCCTGCAAATGTTTCGCTGCAGATGACTGCTCCCTCTGGTCTTGAAGTCTTTTTCACAGTGATCCTGGGCTTTGATGTGATGTCACTGGACCACTTAGAGCTTTGTATCCCGGTCTTGTTCTCTGCTGATGTACCAGTGTTAGCTCTGGACCCGTGCTCAAGTAGGTGGTCCTATACCAGTGTACACACAGGCAGCAATAAGTGTACTTAGTGAGGAGGTGGGGGAAAGCTTGGGAGGGAAAAGGGGTAATGAGGGGAACAGGAGAGAAGTTTGAGGAGAGAAAATGGGGGGGTATATTTGATGAAAACATTATATGAATATATAAAATTCTTGAAAAAATATACTTCCAAATGTATATACCAGATTCAATATACTTAATTTCTATTTTAGTTTTAATATTTTCTAGCTTTCATGAAATTTATATATTTTTTATCCATATTTTGTATAGTGAATTTTTAACCCTGAGTGCCAGAACTTTGGAACTGCATTTGTTGTTGAGATACTACAATTCATAAAACATTATGTATGTTGAACACACACAGACGGTATCACTGGGACAATGGAATCATTGTTAGTTATTTACATGGCTCTGCTCTTAGAGGACCATCTTGTACTGAGACACCTCGGAAACGATGGCTGAGGGCTTACAAAGCCGATGCCTACTGTTCTCCCAGTGCCTGTGTTTCCTGTCACTCTAGCTGGGGAAATGATGCTCCCGATAAAGCTGACAGACACGGGAGACCAAGCCAAAGCATTCTGCATCCTATACAGACTCTGGAAGCCTGAACCTTACAACCTGAAAACTGGGAGACGTAAGTCGTGGAAGAAAGAAACAGCAGAAATCTAGTGTTTGCAAAGGAATGGATGCCCCTGGGGTCATTTTCTGAAACCCACTTCCTGGTGGCCACTGACAGTGGCTCTGCCTTCCTGGACATATCCTGTGGCTGGGGCTTGGCCAAGGGGCCCAGTGGGTGGGAGAGACACTGCTCTGCAGGTGTGCTTCAGCAGCAAGAGGAGAGGCCCGTCTGCCTGCAGGACGCCTGCGTGTTGGTGCTGCCGAGCACCATGGCAGGCAGAAGGGGGAAGCAGGAACACTGTTGACAACATAGCCATTCTCAGAGGGAACACAAGTTATTTCCTCTGGATTGCATTATCTTTTATTTCACTACAGATCAATCTTGTTACAGTAGGTGACAGCCCCGGCAGCTACTGCTGGGCCTTTCAGAGCTGTATGTGAGGTGCGGGCTTGTGGGAGTGTTTCTCTCTTGATCCAGTGACATTTTATGGCTTGTTTTGGTGCTTTCATGTAGAAATGCCGCCGTGTGCTGTGGTGCTTAGGCCGTGGGGTCTAAAGACAGTTAAGGACCAGTGGGCCCACAGCCCAGCCTTTTCCAGATAAAGCACCAGGACCAGAAGATTACACTTCCTGTTCCTCACAGAGCTCATAAGCCACTGGTGGCTCTCACAAGTTCCCAAGTACTACACAGTGGCTCTTCACGCATGTACTGAGATGCCGTGTGTGGACACACACGTCTCTACTCCAGTTATAGAGCTCTTCATACCAATCATTTGACGATGGCGAACAGGCCTGCATGTACTTCAAACACACTCCCACACATGCGTGCATGCTTCATTTGAAGCCGCTGAAGCGCCTTTTGAATATTCACTCATCCATAGATGCAACTTTGATTCCAAAATCGAACAGAAACTCAGCAAGCAGCTTCAAAATCAGAAAACCATTGCTCAGTGGGGCATTTGTAAATATACTTGGGCACAGTATCTAGATTTAGCCATTGAGTTAATTTTCTCTGTACTGAAATCCCTGCATGACATGAGACCAAAGTGGTGAAACTTCCCCCACTCCAGTTTCTTCTGGGAGCTGGGCTCTTGTTAAGGAAGGTGTGTCTCCTTTGTCATGTGTTTATCCTGTGAAGAAGTGTCAGGTACTTTCTAGGCCTTGATGATCAGGGAGTGAACAAGACAGCAACATGTCTTTTTCATGGATCTCACGGTTGCACTTGCAGAGTAGTTGGTAGCCAAGGAAGCAAGGAAATGAAACCATGTAGAGTGTGTCTAGTGAAGGACTGTTCCAGGGTGATATTCTGGTGCCTACGAGGGACCCTTTATGTGGCATGGTCAGAGAAGGACAAGAACAATGGATTGGAGGGTCTAGGGGATTGTAGGGGAAAGGCCTGCAAAGGAAAAGCCCTTCGGGCAGCTGCCCAGTGTCCTGGGATCCAGGAGGAGGTGGGACTGGAGCTGGTGAGTGGAGAAGACTGTAGAAAGAGCAAGGTCTGGGGCTGGGGAGGAAGCTGGAAGGGGCTTTTCCGTAGAAGAGCGGCGCAGTCTCACTTACATGTTAAAATAGCCCTTTTGGCTGTTGAGCAAATAAGAGCAGAGGAACAGGATTGATGTATGAAAACTAGACTAGAGCTGCATGCCCAATGGGTCCAGGCCCTGCTCTTTCCCTCCGATGATTCTCTGCTCTCCTGGGCAGGGAACCAGCATCCTGTGCAACTTATAAAACCACCTTTCACCCATACACATGCATTAACATGTATGTGCACATGTGTATTATTTGTATGGCATGATGCCCATGTATGCCTTTTGTCTGTTACATAAATAAGAAATTTGGCTCTAGGTATCTGCCCTCGGATATCCACAGGTGGGAAATGTATCAGGCATACTTAACAGCTACTGAGCATGTGCCAGCTTATCTTTCTTGTCATTAATCCTGGAACGGTATAGCTTAGTGGCTATTCACAAAACACTTGCATTGTTTTAGGGGTTGTGATCCATCTAGAGATGATTTAAAGTTATTGGGAGGATGTTATATGTAAGTACTGTTCATTTTATATAAGGTCTGAAGCACCTGCAGGCTTGGAGTTCCCCGGAGGTCCCGGAACCAACCAACAGATTCCAGGGCATGACTACATCAGAGATTAAAAACAGTCTAGAGAGATGGCTGAGCAGTTATGAGTGCACAAGACACAGTGGCTCCCAGAACCCACACGAGCAGTCTCCTACACTGCCTGTGACTCCAGTTCCAGGAGACCTGATTCCTCCTGGCTTCCTGGGATTCCTGCACTCATATACATATAGCTGTTTGCACACATGCACATCACTAAAAAAAAAAAAATTAGAAATAAGGTGAGTGCATACACGCACACCTACCCACACACTTGAAAGTGTGAGGCAGAGGTTCAGTAATAAAGTCTAAGGTCCCTTCAGCCCCCAGCAATATTGGAAGGGAGACTGTACACCCATGAGGCTGTGGACCCCTGGATTCTCATGCCCATTTGCCACAATTCCTTAGCTCCACAGATCAGACAGAAACTATGTAAAGATCTGGATCCCTCTGGACAGATTTTTCAAGAGAAGCCAGAGATCCAGGAATGTATGCAGAACATCACTTGTTCAGCAAGGCCTCTGGTCTCCTATGGCTGTCTGATGCTCTGGGGAACTCGACTGCTCCTAGTGGGGTTACTTTCCTTGCACATTGGGGCAATCATGTAGCTCTGTGACCTTGGTTTTTCTCATTTGTAAAATGGGAGAATGGGGAGCCCACCCTGCTCCTGCCCCACGGACAGGCTTGAGAAGCTATCTGTTGAGTTAATAGTTTAACCATAGCCCTGTAAAAGGTTTGGGCTGTTGTCTGAAGGGCCTAGATGGACACTGCTAAGCATTAAGGGTAGAGAAGTGGTTCCAGAAGTTAGTACAGCCAGTGTGAAACATCAGCTCTTTCCCACACACGAGTCCCAGGACTCACAGTGGATGGCGATGCTTTTATTCATTTGGAAAGAACGATAAATCATAGTTTGGTCTTTGGCAGCTAAGCCAAGCTTGTTAATTGTTGGGGTTGGGCTTGCAGTGACAGAAGACCGCTGTCATCTGTACGAAGCTCAACTTGAGCTCTTCTGCATATTTCAGACTTGCTGGTTTAACTCCTGTGGCCGGATCTTAGGTTTTCCCCAGCCACTTCAGAAAACCCATCTGTTATGAAGAAAGCTTTGACCCCTTCGCCGTGAATTATGGCTCCTCTGATAATGTCTTACATTATGAAATACTGTTTTCTTTATGAGTGTGGAGTTTGGGTGGATGAATTAAATCTGTTGTAATGTTACCATTTTTAGGCAAATGTGCTAAGTTGTTAAGCATGATTGTTGACTTGTAAGTGGAGGATGAGGATATGTTAACTAGAACGCGTTGGGTTCGCTGGCCACACTGTCATTTATGCTAATGTTCACTATGTAGGCATACCTGTGGTGGTATTGTGTATTCTAATAAATTTATCTGGGGTCAGAGAACAGACAGCCACTAGATACAAAGGCTAGAAAACGTGGCACTCACACTTTAATCTAGCATTCAGAGATAGAAATCCTCTGGATCTCTGTGAGTTCAAGGCCACATGGAAACAGCCAAGCATGTGACACTTTAATCCAGAAAGCAGCCTTTCATCCAAGTGTGTAGAAAGTAGAAAGATATATAAGCGTGAGAACAGAAACTAGAAGCATTTGCCTGGTTAAGCATTTGGCTGGTTAAACATGTGGCTGGTTAAGCATTCAGGCTTTTGAGCAGCAATTCAGCTGAGACCCATTCCAGATGAGGACTCAGAGGCCTCCAGTCTGAGGAGAAAAAACCAGCTGAGGATCCGGCAAGGTGAGATAGCTGTGGCTTGCTCTGTCTCTCTGATCTACCAGCATGGACCCCAATAACTTGCCTCGGGTTTGATTTTATTAATAAGAACTTTTAAGATTCCTGCAACATCTGGCGCCCAACGTTCGTGTTACGAATTCATGAAAAAGCTTTTTGCCTGTGGCCTTGTGAGCCCCAGCTCAGGCCCAAGCTACACTCAGCCAGTGGTGGTGGCACACGCCGGTAGGATTTGCTGAAGGAGACAGAGGCAGGAAGATCCCGAGTTTGAGGCCGGCCTAGGAGGCTTGGGAGAAGCTTTGGCCCGGACGGAGCCACAATCAGTGGTGGGACCATGGAAGCAGTGGCTACTGCTCCACGTTGCCAGCTCCTTCTCATCGTGTTAGTGACTACGGTGATGCTGCTACCTGGGACGAAGGGTTTACTGCTGCTGGTTCAGAGAAGAATTGCCAGGACCATCATGTTACAAGAAAGCATCGGCAAAGGTCAGTTTGGAAAAGTTTGGCAAGAAAAATGGTGGGGAGAAATTGCTGTGAAGATTTCCTGTTCTAGGGAAGAATGTTCATGGTTCCAAGAGACAGACATTTATCAGACTGTGATTGCTCCAAACCACAGAGGAGGCAAAAAAAAAAAAAAAAAAAAAAAAAAAAAAAATCTGCAGGAAACCATGACCACGCCTAATAGTGACTTTGAAATCTTCAAAAAGATGACAGGATCTTACAATGATGATTCCACATGGACTATGATAAAGCCATTAAGCCGATTAACACCATGGAAAAATCGACTTTGGACTACAAACTGGTCAGGACAATTTCGAGAGGACTAGATGAGATGATACAGCCTGACAGACTACTCGAACAAGGACTTGAAACATGTCCTGAACTTTCCTTTTATGCAGAGAATGGACAAATGATACAGGACTTGACGATTAACCCAAAAATTTTCTTTTCAAGATTCCCTAAAGATATCTTCACCCCTAGAAAGCAAAAAGAAAAAGAGAATATAGATATGAGATAGATCATCGAATCTACTCTGAGAAAAAAGATAAAGAAATAATAGGATAAATAGGTAGATCATTGAATCTACACTGAATAAAAAGGGGAAGATATAAAAATGACAAAAGGTAGACTAATGAATCTATTATGAAAAGAAAAGAGAAAGAATATGGATATGATAAGATAAAAAGGGAGATTATGGAATCTACTTTTAAAAAGGAACTACTTGTTTTAAATAAGATAAGTAATGAAAATTTTTTGGTCTGAGTTTATCAGATGTTACTGGACTGGACATTGTTAATATATATAATGGAATTTTTTTGTCTGGATCTGTCAAATGTTAATGGACTAGACATTGTTAATGTAATCTTGACTGTATATTGCATATACTTATTGAAGATAGTTTTTCTTGTATTAGTTATAAGCTTTCTTTAATTTTAGACAAAAAGAGAGGAAATGTGGTGGTATTGTGTATTCTAATAAATTTATCTGGGGTCA
The DNA here is from genome assembly GCF_004664715.2 of Peromyscus leucopus. Lineage (NCBI taxonomy): Eukaryota > Metazoa > Chordata > Mammalia > Rodentia > Cricetidae > Peromyscus > Peromyscus leucopus. The sequence continues at coordinate 28,688,125 of NC_051063.1, forward strand.
GAGAACAGACAGCCACTAGATACAAAGGCTAGAAAACGGTGGCACTCACACCTTTAATCCTAGCATTCCAGAGATAGAAATCCCTCTGGATCTCTGTGAGTTCAAGGCCACATTGGAAACAGCCAAGCATGGTGACACGCCTTTAATCCCAGAAAGCCAGCCTTTCATCCCAGGGAGTGGTGGTAGAAAGTAGAAAGATATATAAGGCGTGAGAACCAGAAACTAGAAGCATTTTGGCCTGGTTAAGCATTTGGCTGGTTAAACATGTGGCTGGTTAAGCATTCAGGCTTTTGAGCAGCAATTCAGCTGAGACCCATTCCAGATGAGGACTCAGAGGCCTCCAGTCTGAGGAGAAAAAACCAGCTGAGGATCCGGCAAGGTGAGATAGCTGTGGCTTGCTCTGTCTCTCTGATCTACCAGCATGGACCCCAATAACTTGCCTCGGGTTTGATTTTATTAATAAGAACTTTTAAGATTCCTGCAACACATACCATTTCCTTATTCTGTCCAGAATTAATAGAATATTCTGTGCCATGTAGGAAATGCATCTAACTTCCCAACACAAAGTGAACAGCATTAGCATTTAATTTTACATTGATTCATGGTGTGTGTGTGTGTGTGTGTGTGTGTGTGTGTGTGTGTGTGTGTGTGAGTGAGTGAAGGTGAAGCCATAACCACATTTAAACAATCACATTCTCTGTGATGCTTTATCAATGAGGGATATGCAGGACTGTCTGTTCCCTGCTAGGTGATTTTATTCTAGGTCTTCCCTCCTTTCAGTCCATTTGCCATATGTCCACTCTAGTAGGAGGGTGCAGTTTGGGGTGAGGTGGTAGTCTTTTTCCCCACTAGCCTGTTTCAAAATTACCAAATCAGTAAATGTGGACATTTTGATTCTTCTGTTGAGATAGCAGCTACTTAAAAGAGCAACTTTTCCTTTCAGTTTTTATTGACGAGTTGGGTGTCATGGCACATACCTGTAATCTCAGTGCTTAGGAGTCTGAAGCAGAATGAACACAGAGTTTAAGACAAATTCAACATGGACATTATGACAAGACCTTGTCTCAAAAGAAGCCTTGGGATAATAATAATGCTGGTGTTCATTGATTTTTGTATTCTGAGCATTCGTCTGGGTACTTTGCACACATTTTCTTGTTGAATTCACTCATAAATGTTAAGAAGTAGTTATAGTTGACAATCTGATCTTACAGAGTGGAATTGTCCTGCTGATAGTTACATAAACTGGTGTCTACTTTTTTTTTTTAATTGATGGTCTAGTTTATGGAACAACCTGAGTTATGAGAACATACAAAGATAGCATAGTGTTCTGATGTTTCCTGTGCTTGGTTTCTCCTGTAATTAATAGTGGGTGGTGTTGGAGGGGGACCGGGTTATGAGGCTCCACCCACATGACTGAGATTATAGTTCACTTGTGAAAACAGGCTTGAGAGGCTCATTTTGTTCTTTTCTGTGATGATACGGCTAGAAGCAGGAACACGTTCATATCCTCATCAAACACCAAACCTGCTGGCACCTTAATCTTGATTTTCCATCTACCAATACTGCCATCCTGGGGATTGTGTCAACCTGTGGATTTTAAGGGATCAGACATTCAGACCAAGGCAGGCAATGTCTCAGATTCTCCTGGTTAACAAATGGCTTGATAGTTTTGAGGAATGCTCCTCAAATGGTTTGCTTGTGTGAATGCCTCTCTTGGTACTTAGTGGATGTTGTCTTTTGTGGTGAGAGCTCACCATGTTTCCCAGGCTTCCCTCAATCTCTTGGGCTAAAGTAACACTCTGGCTTGCTGTCCTGAGCCTCAGAGTACAGGCTTGTACCACTGTACTGGATGCTGTTTGCTCATGATTACATTTTATGGGTTCTTTACATGTGTGTGGTGTGCAGGTGCTCACGTGTGCACACGTGGAAGTCAGAGAACAGTTTGTGGGGGCTGGTTCTCTCCTTCCATTGTGCAGGTCCTAGGGACTGAGCTCAGATTATCAGGCTTGGTGGCAGGTGCCTTTACCGAGTGAGCTGTATCTCTGGCCAGTTTCTTTTAGGATTAGACTGGAGTTGTGGATATTTGCAAGGAATAGCACAGAGGCAACATGACCTTCCCATCCTATCATATCAAGGGTACATACCATCACCATGTGATTTATGACTATTGATATGGATTTCGATCACTTGACTGAAATGGTATTTGTCAAATTCCTCATCTGTAAAGTTGCTGTTCTTCTGGAAGGATTCGTGCAAAGTCCACACCAAGGAGTGCAGTTATACTTCACCTCATGTGTCTGCATGGGTTGTTCTTTCACTTGCGATTTTCCCAAGTTACTTACTTAATACGCCATTCATTAATTTATGCATATTTACTAGGATGTATTAAATGCTATAAAATACTTGTAATAATTTATAACACCAATTAATATGAACTCATGGATATTTATTTTATACTCTGTGTTATCATTATACTATTAATTTCCTTGTTCAGTTTGCTCCACTTGGGGCCATTGGGAACTCCTTGACATATTAATAATCAAGAATTTTTTTTCACGTTTCTATACTGTATTGTGACACCAAAAGATGTTCCAGGCTTATTTCCTAGCTTCATCTCATGGTCATTTCTCTGTGGTGCTCTGGTTCCTTTGGTGGGAGGATGAAGCTAGAAACTAAAAGCTAGGTGCAACTTTGCTTGTTATTACTTGAGTATCATTTCGTTTGCCCCCCCCAGTTGACAGTTCAAATATATATATATATTTATATATATATATATTTATATATATACTTATATATGTATATATTTATATACGTAATGTATGCTAACCTCTGAAAACACACACATTTGTAAATACCTGTTAACCAGGAGTATCTGTGTTATGTGCATCTTACTGTGGTCTCCAGATCAGTCCCTTACCCTAAAGATAATGCCAGCCCCACCCATTCTTTCTCTTCTGGAAGCTTCCCTGGCCAGGACTTGGGTAGTTTGACCATGATTTTTTTCTATCCTCTGTTGCCCCAGTACATACAGAAGGAGCAATCTTGGACTGCCAGTGGGTCAGAGTCCTGGATCTTTTGACCCTTTTCAAGGCCCAACATGACTGTACAGGCGAGAAAGGATAGAGTCAAGGGGCTCCCTTCTGCTCCCACACCCGACCTAGCCTTGCTTTCCTGACACCTCCAGCAGTCTAGCTCAGAAGTAAACTGGGTTTGCCTGGCTGGAGTGGAAGCCAGTTGCTTGGAGACCCGCCTCTGAAGGGGCCATGGTCTCTTTGCCCACTTTGTCTTGGATGAGCGAAGGCAAACGCTGCTTTGTTTATAGCATTCTCCATGGTGAGATCTCACATCCTTGTACCTACCTTGGATGAATTTATCTTCTTTGGGGACAAATACAGAGCCACCCTTAAGACTCCAAGCTTGTTCTCAGGTAGATGATGAGTGTATGTGTTGGGCAGGAGAGTTGTTACATACATAAGGTTAATGCTAAAGGGATTGCAGTGTGGGACTGGGGATTTTAAATCTTTCCTTGTTGACACAGAGTCTCCTGCAGCCTTGGCTGGCCTGGAACTCACTACGTAGACTAGACTGGTCTCACACTTAAAAATGCCAGTGAGAAATGTGTTTCTTTATCCTATAACATAAAATTCCAGGCTTTGGGATTTAAAGAACTCTTGGAATACATTTTCTGCACTCTTTTGATTGGTTGTTCAAGTGTTTTCCTTGCAACAAGTTGTCAAGATGCTCGAAAAGTGATAATGGGTTGGAAAAGCGGGAGGTGAACATTGTGGGTGACACAAAACTTTGCAGCCCCACCTCCAACTTCTGAGCGTTGGGTGTGTGAAGTGCAGTTAGGCATCCTCACGGAGAAGAATCGGGCCCTTTCTGTGGGCCCCGGCCAGCACAGGTGTTTCCATTTGTGGCACATCGCATTGATTTGCTGAGCATATTTCGCAGATGTAATGTTTTGCTTCTGGACTCAGACTGGCAGCAGACCGCCAAACAGTGACCATGACCGTTTTACGGTAAGTTTGGTCACTGAGGTGGTCATCCCCACTTGCCATATGCCGCCTGTATATAGGTTAGGTGGCACAATCTCATCAGGAAACGGTCTGTTGCATGGAATGAAAGAGGGAAGAAAAGTGACTGTTTTTATTGTTTTTTTGTTTTCATTTTCTTTTTCTTTTTTTGCTTTTGGCTTTTGGTCAGCTCATGAGAGCATCCACTTAGTGAATCCTTTCACCTTTCCAATGAGCGTCCAGTGCCAAATGACCCTGAATGGACCATGTGGAGTTCTTGGCAACTTCTCGTGAATCCACTTCGATGCTCGCTCTCAGTTGGTCATTGTCACCTGCGGGTGGCCTTCCACTGTGCCGCACTTGTCAGTGTTCAGGTTCTCGTCTCTTTTGCACAACTTTTGAAGCACCACTGTGCCATGTGCAACCGCCTTGTTGATTTGGAGAGTTGTCTCTGTTGCTTTATGACCCTTCTTTAACTTGGATACAAAAAAAAAAAATCATTCAGTTTGCATTCTAACATCCTTTCCATTGTATAAAATAAATAAAAAATAAACAGCAAGTAATAAATCATTATTGAAGAACATAAAACAAGAAATGTACATTAAAATGACAAATATATCATACAACCTCATTTATTAAGAATGTATTCCAGTATTGAGCAGCAAATTTCAATAATGCAAAACTACAATTATTTTGCATCAACCAAACATTTATCTGTTTGGTCTGTCCCTGCCTACCAATTTCTCCTGTTTTTTTCTCCTTGACTTCCCTTCCCAGATGCCCATGCTAGTGGACAGCCCGCTGTAGGCAGAAGAGGTGTTCTGGCTGGGAGACCCCTGTGACTGCTGTATGTATCTGATGGACAGGGGTTACTTGCTTCATCGTTTCTCATGACATCCTCAGGACACCTGCCACTCTCCAACCTAGCAGTCAAGGACTGGGGGCTGGCTGCCTGTTCATCGCAGTGTCAGGAGCATCTTAGTGTGTGGCCTGTTGGAGGCTGTAGGGCATCCCAGGCCATCGTAGTTGCTGCAGCATATAGTCTGAGTTAGGGTTTCTATTGCTGTGATAATGACTTGATTAAAAAAATAATAACTTGAGAAGGAAAGGGTATACTTCAGCTACAGCTTATAGTCCATCATTCAGGTATATTTGGGAAGAAGGACTCAGCAGGAACCTGGAGGCAGGAGCTGATGCAGGGGTCATGGAGGGATGCTGCTTACCGGCTTGCTCCTCATGGCTTTCTCAGCCTGCTTCCTTATAGCACCCAGGACCACCCTACCCAGCGCTGGCACCACCCACAGTGAGCTGGGCCCTCCCATGTCAACCATAAATCAAGAAAATGCCACACAGGCTTGCCCACAGGCCAAAGTTATAGAGGCATTTTCTCAGTTGATGCTCCTCTTCCCAAATGACTCTAGCTTGTGTCAAGTTGACGCAGAACTAGCTAGCACACACAGGTTTTGTTTGTAGCTGAGGTTATCTTTTGAGAAGCGTTTTCAACTTGATTAAAATGTGTTGTGAGGGCTGGGAGATGGTTCAGTGGGTGAAGTGTTGGCTGTAGAAGTGTGAGGACCTGACAGACAGACAGCCTTAAAGGGCAGAGAGGGGTGGAGAAGAGCACCACCCACCACAGGTGGTGAGTGGGGTTGGGGGCAGAGAATCTGAGTGGAGGAGACAAACATGCATGGAATTGTGTTTACAACATGTTGCTAGGGTAACGAACCTGACAGATTCTGGGCTGGGATCAGATGAGGACAGTTATTGAGGACACTCATGGAATGTTCAGTTTGTTTACTCTTGAAAAGCCTCTTTGTTTTCTCATGTCCCTGAGTAATCCCAGTGTGATTGAAAAGATTTTTGTCTCCTAAATGAATAGTATCGGTTATTGAATTTCCTTATTTTTTATTACTTGTTTTATTACACTCTTTGTTGTTCAGCAGTTACCAATCAGGTCTTCGGCATTCCTGACCAGTATAGGGAGCATCCTGTTCCTGGGTTGACAAGATTCCAATCCATCAAAACAAAATTTGATGTTTTAGATAGCAGGAGCAACGATTTCCTTGGTTCTTCTAAAATCTAGACAGCAGAATTTCCAGTAGTTCTCTGAGGCCCCACCCCAGCCCCTGTAGCTTTTTGAACAGAGAAAGGTGTGAACTGTGCACACCACTGTCCCGTGGGGCATGCCAGGTGGGAGGAGAACAGCAGTTCCTGTTTATTCCCTTACTTACTTGGCTCTCGTCAGCAAGTGTTCTTCATGTCGGTTAACTTAGTTACTGTCTGCAGTAAACCAGCTGTTGTCCTTCTAACCTGTAGTATTGGGAGTGGGGTCTTTGGAAGGCCAGTTAGTAATAAAGGTGGAATCTTTACCAATAGGATTGGCAGAGGCAGGGGAGCATCCACTTTCAGCTCAATGTCATGGGAAGACACAGCAAGGAGACAGTCACCTACAAATGGGGAAGGAGACTGTCACCAAGACCTGGCCCTGTTGACACCCTGATCTCAAGACTTCCACATTCCAGAAATGAGAAACCAGTGTTTGCTGTTTAGTAAGCGTGTATGGCTCATGGCATTTTGTTAGGGTCATCCAAGTCAACTCAGGAGAGGGGTCATGAAGGTCATGTGATTGCCAGTCTCTCATCTTATCTTCATTTTTCAGATACTGACATAGATGCAGGACATTTAGTTTTATTTTGCAAAGAGCAGCCAACTAGACTCAGTCTGAGTTCAAACCCAGGTAACTGGTCTGAACTCCTAATGCCTGTGTCACACAGTCACTTTGGAGGAGGAACTAGGAGACTGAGTTGGGCTTAGCAGAATTGTAATCAGACAAGAGGTCTCAGCCAAACCCAGAGAAATAAAATTGTCTATCCAGGAAGAAGACACGCATGTACATATATTCATAACAGGTTACATTGTTAATAGCCCCAAGGTAGGAAAATGCAGATTTCTATTAGCAGGAGAAAGGGCCATGTGCAGTGTAAGGATCACTACTGATACAAGCAAACACATGCATTTGGGAGACTGAGGATTACAAATTGAAGGCCTGTCTGGGTTACACAGACCTTGTCTCAAAACAAAACAAAACAAATCAACAAAAGCAACAAGACATAGAGTGCTTACTGCTCTTGCAGAGGACTGGAGTTTGGTTCCTAGCACCAACATGGAGTGGTTCACAGCTTTCTGTAGCTCCAACTCCAGAGGATGTCTTCTTCTGACTTCCAGTGGTGCGAGTATGTGTCACACACACACACACACACACACACACACACACACACGAAAGAGAGAAGAGACAGAGAGAGACAGAGAGGTAGGGAGAGAGACAGAGAGAGACAGAGAGACAGAGACAGAAATTAAAAACATAATACTGCATGAAAGAATCTACTTTTCCCCGAAGATGGCACTCATTTTGGTTCCAAAAACTAGTCTGATGGGAAGCACTCAGACTTTTGGTTGATTCTGGAGATGTAGATTGGAGACCCACTTGGAAGATATAAGAAGGAGCCTCTGCCGCTGATAGTGATGATCTCTGTCTTGATAGGTTTGGGTTATATAGTTCTGTGCATCTGCCCAAACTCAGAAAAGGTACACTTAAGACTTGTATATTTCACCTTTTATAAATTTTACCTTAAAAGGAAAAGAGGAAAAGCAGATATGAACCGTGGTGAACGATGTGTCCACTGAAGCACTAAGGGGCAAGTGTACTGATGTGTGCAAATTGCTTTGGAACTCATCCAAGAAATACATGGGCAGTACTTAGAGCCGCGTGGAGGGGAAGTGCACAGATGGAGAAATACATGATAAAGCACGTACTCACTCTGTTAATTGTAGTGGGACAGAAGTGGTAGGTACATGAGCACACATCGTGAGATTCATCAATTTTGCTCCATATTTGAAAACTTCATAATAAACTACTGAGGGGGGGTGGAGACAGACTCTGGTTGGGGTTCTTTATGTAAATAGAGAGCATGTGGCCTCTGTAGTCATGGAAGCAGAGGTCAGTCACTCCTGGAGAACTGTAAGGGCCTGGGGCCCAGCTACAGAGCCTCAGGTGAGGAGGAGGCACAGAGACCAAAACTGTGTGAGAGATGACTGCAGGGAAGGCTCTGGACATGCATGCAGCAACCCTGCAGTTTAGGGCACTGCAGTAAGAGTTGCAAATTAGATCTAAGATGACACAAAATAATTTCCTTCCTGTTCTGGAGAGGTGACGTCCAGATTCTCACCGTGGCATCAGGAACGTGATGTCTCTGGAGAAGGAGCTGTCTTGGCTTCTTCCTAGCTCCTGCTGCTCAGTAACCTTGGCTTGTGGGGCTGCACCACGCTCATCTTTTTTATCATTGTGTCCATGTGTGTCTTTACCTTCCAAGGACTCCAGTTGCTGAGTGTAGAAAATGTTGCAGTCTGCTAAGGCATCTTAAACTCCCGTCTGCAGAGCTTGAGTCTCAGTGAGGCTGTGTGCTGGGGTTCAAGGTGGGGACTTGGGTGGCTGCTGTTCAGCCACTGGAGTTGACAAACAAAGCTGGCGGGAATGAGTGAGAGCAGGTGCTTCAAAGACTGGGTAGAAAAGCAAGAAGGAAGCTGGACGGAAGAGAGAAGCTGCCTGCCATCTGAGGATGTAGAAGGGAGCAAGTGCGATTTTTAAAAATGGCAAAGGGAAGAAAGGAAGGCCAGGGACAGAGCAGAAGGCAAGCAGGTTTCCATACAAGGGTAGTTGTCTCAACCACAGACCTCTCCTTCCACTTATCTCCTGAATCTCTTAAAGAATTAAAATGTAAATCTCAGAAATTAAATCCATGAGTGCCGTGTGCACGGAGGAGGCTTCTGTGGAACAGACAAAGCTGCTCTCCTTCCTTGTTAAACAGCCACACACGGGCGGGAAGCCACGTCTGTACTCACAGGTTTTATTTGAGATGGATTAAGGTTCGTGATGAAGGAATCTCACAGGGATTGCAGGTGCAGCTCTCATAAGCTTGCAAAAGTTCAGCTTATCTGAGGCTTATCCAAACCCGAGGAAACCTTTCGGGCCAGCTAGAGGTTAGGGACCTCCAGGAGCTGAGTCAATATCCTGTGTCAGGAAACCACCTGTGTGGGGGGCGGTCTATAAATTAATGTTCTCTGGGACCCGAGGCCTGCTGTGGACTTGGACCACCCACTCTTGTTGGTGGGTGGATTTCTAGTGCAACCACCTGGCCCTTGTGGGGAGGAGTTAATGCAAGTCACTCCCTGGGGATCCTCATCAGTTCTCACACCAGCTCACAGCATCTGGTCCCAGCCACCTGCAGCTCTTACATCACCCCCTTTCCTATGGTGTCTCCACCTCTTTCTTTACCTTGCTCAGTGACTTTCTTAGGCCACTTGGACCTGTTGTGATATTTACTCAGGGCTCTAGAAGCCGCCTCATGAAGTTTATATAGACAGGGAGTTCTTCAGAGAGCCCTTCCCTGGACATTCTAGTTAAAAGACGATCTTATTTCCTCATTGCAAACTTAGCTATCAGTTGAACAACCCCCCCTCCAATACCCAGTATTTGTTCATTTTAAAGCTTAGAATGTTTAGAAATGGGGTCAACTTTGTATAATTTGGCTACTATCTGAAAATACCACAAATTGAGTGACATAAAAAATAATTTCTGACAATTCTGGAGGTTGGAAAGTTGATGACCAAAGCAAGGTGCTGGCTGAGTTGGTGTCTGGAGAGGCTCAGTCCATGGCTGATAGACGGTGTATTTTGAACTACGTTTGCATGGAAGGGGCTTGCTGGGGCTCCTATAGCAGTACTGATCCCATCTAGGCGAGTCTATCCCCATGACTCAGTCACCTCCCAAACACTCCCATCTCCTAATAGTATCATGTTAGGACTTGGGTTTCAGCACACAGATGTTGAAATTTCAGACCAGGGCAGCTGCACTTGAGATGAAATCTTAGATTTAAGATGGCTCTAAGTAGGACCGGTCGTTCCCCTAAGACGTGGAGAGGGAGGAGGGAAGGCTGACGACAGGCAGGAGTGGGTGTTGCCTTCCACCAGAAGCCGGTGATGCCAAGGTCCCTCCCTGGACCCTGAGCAGGAGCAGTGGCGGGTAGTTAGCACAGCACTCTTCTTGTTCGCTGACTGCGGGATGCAAGGTCCAGCCCTGTTAGCAGGGCCCACAGCTCACCACACAGAAGGCCAGCCACATAGTAAGTGCTCAGTGAGAACCTGTCACACTGATGGGCCTGTGACTGAGACAGACACCAAGGAGGTTTATTGATGTGCCCAATGTCATACTCTCAACAGAGTCATCACTGAAGTCTGGGGTCTCACCCCCCAAGTTCAGGTTTTCCTACTGCAAATGGATCTGCGACGGTGATTAAGTGGCTGTGTGTGTGTAGATGGCTGATAGCCGACAGTGAGGACTATTCTGAAAAAGACTTTGTTACAGCATCTAAAATACTTTGTTGCCACTTTGAAGGTACACGCCAATGTTGCCGTCTGTTAAAGGACACTGCTTCTGTGTCCTGGCTTTTGCCTATCGGTAGCTCCTTAGTGTCTTAGGTTCTTTGTGGCAGAGCCTCGACTCTTTGGTGTTTTCCATTCACACTAAAGTGTGGTTGCCCTAAAATCTAGAAGAGTAGTGGCTACCAAGTAGAATAGTCGTATCACAGTAGCTATGACGCACTCTGTGTGTGATACTAGGTATGCCACATTTGATAGCTGGATGTTAGCACACCCCCTTGAAGAGCCACTCTGCATGGTCTTGTCTTCCGTGAGATGGTGGTAAACTGTTTACAGGATTCTCCTCTGCATTGTACCTTTGCTTAACTAATTTTCAACTCTCTTCTTGACCATGGTGTCTCCTATGTTCCCCCCTACTCACAAGATACACTAATTCAAAGTGGTATGGTTAGCTGAGGAGGGCTGAGATTTTGCTGAAGACAGTTTGCAAACGTGAACCTGCACCAGACTGCTAGGAGTCAGATGGGGTTCTAAATGCCTCACTGTGGCTTTCTCCTGGCTGTCCCTGAGGCAGTCCTCAGTATGCTCTCTACAAAAATGTTAGTCAAATATCCAAAGCCTATCAATTTAAGGGGCACAAAACTAGCAATTGGCTGACTGTGTTCTGATATTCAGTCTGGCTGAGAAAAATCTATCTAAACGAAACAGCTAGAAATAAATGAATGAGACAATTTAAAGTGGAGAGTTCATTGGGAACACAGAAAGAAGGGAAGGCTCAACAGAGGAGATGCTTGTCTACGGTTGGCAATGGAGAGAAAACAACAACAAAAAAACCAAAACAAACCAGCAGTTCTGTTCGGGAATTGGTAATTATGGCCTGTAGGCTCTCTGTTCTCTTTTTAAATAAAGTTTTATTGGAACACAGCCATGTCTATTGCCCCTGACTATTTCTTTAATAGTAAAGATGGATGTTTTCCACCAAAGACTTTATGGCTGGCAAACTGAAAATATTTACCACCTGGCTCTGTGCAGAAGGAACCAGAGACGCATTCTTATTCCTTGTCTGAATGCCTGCTTTCCTGTGTTTCCGGGGTAGACTTTTGGTCAGTAGCCATAACAAAAGAGAAATTTTGGAAGTGTTAGTCTGTATAGGGACTGAGGAAGCCCTTGATGAATGATGGAATGAACTAGGCATGTAGAAATTACTGTTGGGTCTTCAGTGGGTCAATCAGTAGACTGTGGGTTAACTCATCAAAAAACAAAACAACAAACTCCTTGCAGTGAATTCACTCGGTAGCATTGTTTGTATTCTCATTATTGAAGACTTGTAGTCCACAGATATGGGCTAAGTACATGTCAACCAGAGGATTACAATTTTGGAAACATGACTCTTAATCAAGCTAAATATTGTGTGGCTAAGTTACATATGGACAAAAACCATACCAGCAATTGTAATTAATTTTTGAAGATGTCTTTTTGAGTTCTTCAGGATATGTTATAAAGCACACAGGTCTTGTGGGTTCATTTGCAGTGAGGGGGAGCTAGCACTAGACCTGGAAGGTGAGCAGGGTCCAGAATGACTCATTGGAAATGGCTTTGTTTGCTTAACTGTTGGGTGAGCATCTGTGGGGTTATTTTTAGGTGTTCTATTCTCATTTATCAGTCAACTTAGGCAACATCGACTTACCTAAGAGACCCAGATTGTAAATAGTGAAGTAAGTCCACTAGAATATTTAGAAACTACTTTCTGCATAGACAGAAGGTTGAGAGACAGCAAAGTATTAGAAACTCTGGTCATGCTATAGCTCCTTACTTAAGGTTTTATAATAAGCCTTCTTTTTATAGAATGTTGACTCTCAGTTTGCCTTTTGGAATGAGATAGGGCCCAGGGAAATTGGGGTGGGTGGCTGGATGACCCAGAAACAGATGCTCACCCCAGGGTGGGGGTGGGTTTAGAGACTGTGTACACCACCCTGACTGTTACCGTCTTCTCGGGTCTCTGGCACAGACTTTTCCCAATAAAAGTAGGATTTGTGTCTCTTAGGAGACAAGTTCTCCTTGGCTGGCTATCTCAGAAAACACAAAACAGCTGTGATCAATGGGGAGGGTTGGGTGACATTTCTGTGAACTTGGGACCTGATGAAATCCTCTCTTTTGCCCCCACTTTGAAATTGTTTCCATTTTGTCTCCCCCAAATGGACTTATCTTTATTTTACTTTTGAGTGGTAAAGAATATGTTAATAGATTTTTAAGAATCAATGCAAGAAAAAGAAAAAAGAAAAAAGAAAAAAAAAAAACCTACCCGGAGTCTTAAGCATCCTTTCTTTTGCCTTCTCCTCCCCAGACTTAACAGGCCCCGGAGTGGGTGTCGAGGTGGCAGGGGTCTCTTGTGCTTTCCTAACCTGCTGCTTGCACAAGTGGCTGTTATGACTACAGCAGCGTACTTGCCTCTAAAATGCCTCCTAATAAAAAGAAATCTGTTTTTATTTTGTAATCTCCGGTCTCCTTGGCTTCCATCTTTGCAGCCACGTCAGTAACATGTAAGTGAACCTCACAGATAGGCTTTACTAGCTTGACTGGCGAAAGGCTTTCTGTCAGCATGGGGTTTGGTGACCAAGGGGGGCGGGTCTCAAGAGTGACAGGAAGGTCATAACTGAGCAGAGGCAGGAGGGGTTGGACTCCTAGGTCCAGCTATTTGTGCCTTCTCTTCCTCTCAACCGTGGGGTGGGGGGAAAATGTAGAAATGTGTTTCTAGCACTCTCCTCGAGCAGCGACAGTTTCTTTGGGCTTTCAAGACTAATGGGAAAGCATCCATTATTCCCTGGTTTTCCATGACACCCACAGCTGCTGACCAGATTGACTCTTTGGGTCTTGCTCACTGTGGAGGGCCCGGCCACACACTGATGCACAAGTCTGTGTTTTCTGAGCCTTGTCTCTAAGAAGCTTCACACAGAGTGATGCCAGGGGACAAGGACTGGAGCTGGCTCACCTTGAAAGGGAGGCTTCCCTGTTGGGTAAAGGGACAAAAAATGGCCTCTTTGTGTTCTCATTTTGTGGGTCCAGCCTTCAAAGCCAGCATTGTGTTTGCCATGGGCTATTCGTGAGGCCACAAATAATGCTAATGATAGTTTGGAGTGGCCCGGAGAACAGGTTTCAGTTAGGTGTTCCAAGGCTGCTGCTGGTGTTAGGGGTGGGTTAATGGAATGCCCTTGTGTGTTAATTTTGATGAATAACCTGGGAGAATTTATAAATAAAACATCATGAACAAAAAAAAAAAAAAAAAAAAAAAAAAAAAAAAAAAAAAAAAAAAAAAAAAAAAAAAAAAAAAAAAAAAAAAAAAAAAAAAAAAAAAGGAATTTAATAATCATCATGGAAACACACCTTTGGATATAAGTATCCCGAGTGTTTTCAGAGGGTTTAGCTCAGGACAGGAGACGTACTCTGAATGGGGTGGCATACTCCTGTGGCTTGGGGTGGCGTAATCCCGTGGTTTGGGGTGGTGTAATCCCGTGGTTTGGGGTGGCGTAATCGTGGGGGGGGCTCTGTGGCTTGGGGTGGCGTAATCCCGTGGTTTGGGGTGGGTAATCCTGTGGTTTGGGGTGGCGTAATCCCGTGGTTTGGGGTGGCATAATCCCGTGGATTAGGGTCCCTGCTGAATTAAAGGGCGAAAGTGAGCAGGCACTAGCGCTTGTCACTGACTTCCGGACCAGTTTCCTTGTGTTCTCGCCTTCCCCACCATGATAGACCTGAACCATGAGCCAAAATAAACAAATCCTTCCTTAAGTGGCTTTAGTTGGGTACTTTGCTACAGTAAGGGGGAAAGTACTTAATGCAGCCCCAACACCCGTGGGCCTGAGGCACCATCTCAAGCAGAGGCCCACACAAGCCCTTCCCATAGGCTAGACACTCACTGCACATCTGTGGACAACAACTTGCAGACTCAAATGATGGATCTCTGGTGGGAGCAAGGATACATGATTAAGTATGTGTCACGATAGATACTGCTGGTCTTTGGGACAAGGGCTGAGAGTGTCTTTCAGAGCAAGGACTGCTATATTGGTGTAAGCAAAGACCTCCGAGCCACCGAGGAAGTAATTTGCTCCATAGGTATTGCTGGAGAGTGAAAGAAGGGCCTCCCCAGGTCCTGCAGTGATGGCTTAGTTTATTCTTGCTCTGATGTTGGGAATCCTGGCCCTGATTTTCACTTTCAGGTGCTTTAACACAGTTGAAAATGTTTTCCAGTGTTTGGAGTCTCAAAGAGACAGTCTAGTTAAAATCTTGCAATTTCTGCTGGCAGTGCCTGAGTTACCCCTTCATGCAGCCGGAAAGAGAGGTGGTGGTGACATGTAGCCAGCCTGTTCTACGGAGAGTTTTTCACAATGCAGCTGCCCAAAAGTTTATTGCTTGGTGCTTAAAAAAGGCATTCTGATTTCATTTTCAAGAAAAGTTGAATTTAAAACTCAGAATATACTTTATAATTATGCCACTTATTTGGCAGCATAAAGGGAAAATTTATACGGCCTATCAATGGGAAAGAACAGGGCCGAGGCTCCAGGCTTTTACGGTGATTATGTCTACCTGTATGGGGGCTTTATGTGCTTACAATTTGAATCATTTATAGATGCACACTCGACAGAGTTCGTGCATAACTAGTACTGGGGGCTTTTTTTGCTGACTAAATGATAGGCAGAGCAATTTCCAACAAATGTCTCCCAGTAGGCTCTCATCACAGAAGCCTTGTAATATTGCTTTTTAACCTTACCATTGGCAGCTATCCAGAAATTACTGCATTGATACCAAACTGCCATGCACCAGGCAGTTGCCCTTTTCTCCATGGGAACCTACTGAACTCCAAGTAGGTGCCGGCTCTTCCACACTCACCCTTCTTCATATTTTTACTCCGAGGAGATCTTTTTACCAGGTTGTTCTTGTTCAGCTGTAGGTAGTAGAGTGCTCAGGAAGTTAAAAAATACAACAAAACAATTGTCTGGATTGGGTTATTATGGCTTTAACGCATTCAATTAGCATTCAGAGTGTTGTCACCAAATAAACGACGCCCATCAGCTGGTGCTAGGGGAGATGCAAGGGCGTTGGCTGCATTTTTTTCTTCCCTCTGGCAAAGACAAATCCAGCTTTCTTCTCTTGGCTCCCTCTCCTCTCCCCCTTCCCTCTTTCAGGGAACCTTGTAAATGGCTTTGGGGATTGACAGACCATGATTCCATGGTTTAGGGAAGGACTGGTTGTGGTTTCTGGGGAAAGGGTGGGAGCAAGAAGACCAGCAGTTTTCCTGCGTAGGAGGTGGCGTGGAAGAAGGGAGAGAAAGAGCTGGCGGCTCCAGGTCCCACTCTTGCTGGGAGCTCCTAGAGCAGCAGGAGTCCTGGCTTCCCAGCTCCATGTCAGGCCTCAGAGGATGGAGACTTAGGCTGTTGCAACAAGGTGTGCTGAGTGGTTCTGTGCACCAGGAGAGAAATGATACCCGGTGCCTGATGCATTCTAGAAGTTTGATTTCGAATACCCACCACCAGGTTTTGAATCCGTCTGTTCAGTGCTGTGTGTGAGCACCAAGCACTTGGAAGGTTTGCATGTCTTTTCAGGGGCATCTCCAGCAGTACGCACTCACCGCACTGAGTTCCATGAGGAGAAGCCCAGTTGGTGTAGTGAGTGAATGGATTTTTTCTCACCCAGTGGGAGGACGCTGTGAACTCTGCATGCCCAGTCAGCTTGTCTTGTGGCAAAGCTCCCCAGCTGTGTCTAGTTGCTGGACCTTGCTTTTTCTCCCGCAGCTCTTATCTCCCTGTCTGCCTTCCTTGAGATTCTCCTCAAGCTTGGAATGCCTCCCTGGGGGACATCTGTCTTTTCATGGAGCATTATGCTGATCCTCACCTTCATCAGGAAAGAGATATTAAAGAACTATCTCTGGCCTTGACCTTCTAAATGGCAAATGCTACGAATGGAGAAATAGATAACTATGATTTATCCACCCACGGTTCATAGAAAACTCTGTCTTTGGCTTGGAAACAAAGCATCGTACAGGATAAAATTGGAAATGTAAACTGTAATAGAAAATCTAACTCAGAGCCCTGAATACAACTGTGGAAATCAGTGGTCTCCAATCTACTTGTTTTTTTTATTGTTTCTGAGACCTAAAATACGTTTTATTTAGTAATTATGTGAGTGAGTGAATGAATGGATTTATGTAATAATTTCTATATGGTGGGCAAAGAGAAAGAAGGTTAATATAGTCCACTGGTCTAGTCTCAATGGTAAATATGCTTCCAGCACAGCTGGGGGAAGAGAGCTGAGTCAGTGGGGAGGCAGGGAGGCGGGGTGGAAGGCAGGAGAGAAAGGAACCCATCACAGGGCAGCTGGGGCTGAGGGCATGCAATTTCTTCAGTAATCAGAGGGCTAATCCAGGGAATTCCTCAGAGGCAGCCTTTCCTATGACATGGACGGAGGCACAGTGGTGTCCAGGCTCCTTGTGATAAAATACACCCCCTCAGACAACTGTCCTTTGTAGGGGAAGGACAGCTAGTTCATCTTTAAGACTTGGAAGGGGAACCACTTTTCTAACTGCAGGTAGATTTGCTAAGAGACTCAAGGAATACTCAGGTGGATTCAGAAACGCAGCCCTCAGGGATGGGAAAGTGACTCAGTAGAGAGGAGCACCCAAGCATGAGGGCCTGAGTTTGAATAACCAGCACCCATATAAAAGCTGGGTGGGTGTGTGGCAGCCCACCTGCAAGCCCAGTGCTTGAGAGGCAGAGACCTGGCTCCCTGGAGCAAGCTGGCTGGACTAGCTGAATGCTCTGAGTTCAAGTGAAAGACCCTACCTCGAGATAATAAGTAGAGAGTAATTGAGAAGAGCACCTGACATGAATCTTTGGCCTTCTCAGACACTCACACAGTCACAACTGTGCCCACATACATGTAAACATGCATATACTCATGTTTGCACAGCACATACAAATACACGGAAGAAATTAAAACACCCAACCTCTTGCCTACCTTTAATAATTGTGGTAATATATGCACATAAAATGGGCCATCTTTATCATTTGTGGCTATGTCCATCACTGAGGAAGCCCATTCATGCTGTTACACCACCATCTCTTCCAGCCAGTCCTGAAGGTTTTCATCTTCTCTAGCGACAGTTTCCCTTTTCCCTCCTCCCTCCAACCTCCTGGCAACCACAGATCTGCTTCTTATCTCATTAGCTGGACCATTCTAGGTGCCTCCTATAGGCAGAACCATGCAGTGTTCGTTCCTGTGTGTCTGCCTGACTTCACTACCGCTTGCCTTGTTGGGAGTCTGGCATCAGAGGTATATTGTAGGTATCCTTCCCTCTCAGTTCTTACAGACATCTTTCTGATGCTCTCACCCTGCACACCGCAGGCTGTGACTTCTACCTAGCTGTCCTGTGTGAAGCTGGCCTCTTCCCTTGATTGCCTATGGTTATCTGTCTGTTGATGTGTGTTGTGAACAGGCTCTGCTTTCTCCTCTTTGGCCACCTGTTAGGATTCTCAGATCTGAGGAGGCTGAGATGTCTGCAGCCTGGATTCATTCCTAGGGTGTAACCCAGTTCCAGCCACGCTGTGAGTACTCAGTTAACAGCTGTAGAGGATTGGAGGGGTGCAGGGTGCATTTTTACCTCTGGTCTTAGCTTTGGCCATCAGGAAACCTCTTGAGTGGCTGGGTGTTGGGTGCCTCAGAGATAAATGCAAACTTAATGCTTCCGTTCTTGATATGGTCTTTCCTGTCTCTGTAACTCTTTCCCGGAAAATGTCTGGATTTACAAGTCCTTGCCTCTCATGGCTAGACAAAGTTTGTTCACATCCCTGTGTGACTGTGTGCTTAGACAAAGTAAACAGACTTTAATACAGAGTCAAAGCACAATTAAAAAGCAAAAGTGTGCCACAGAGAAGTTGGTCCCCATATTCACTAGATAAAATGAGTTTTGGATGAGTTCCTTCATTGGATTATCCACACCACTAACTTTTAGATTATTATAATTAGACTTTATTAATATTAAAAATAAGATACCAATTTTCAGGCCTGAGGGATTTAGAGCATAACTTGCTAAAGAAGCCTGAGGTCTTGGCCTGTTCATTCTGGAAGATGCTTCACCGAGGATCCCATTCAAGTCACTCAATGCATGAAGGACGTAATTGCAAGCAGGTGGCATCAGGGGCCGCCCAGAGTCCTCAGAGATGTCAAGGGAGTAGAATGTGGAGCTACAGCAGGCATTTTTGAATGAAACAATGATAGTTAGATATGAAATGTTTACATAATATTTGCATTCAGGAGGAGTCTGTAATCTTCTCTAGAATCTTGGTGCCTTTTTTGGTGAACGCAAGCATTTCAGACATTATTGGGCATAAAGGAAAGGACGTGTGTATGTGTGGCATGTGTCAGTCATTGTTGGGCATGGAGGAAAGGACATGTATATGTAGTGTGTGTACTAGTTATTGTGAGTTCACATGTGTGTGTGTACAGCCACATGAGTAACCATTAGTGTGGAAGCCCAAGTTTATCTAGGAGGTGCAAAGACACCTCCTTTTGTATCTCCAGAATCTTTACTGTTTTAAGACAGGGCTTCTCACTTAACTTAAAGCTTATTTGATGAGGCTAGGCTGATTGGCCAATGAGCTTCAGTCCCTCACTGTTGGTCTTACAGGAGAGACTGTATTTTTACATGGGTCCTGGGACCCTGATCCTGGGTTCTCATGTTCAGCTGCAGGCGCTTCACTGAATGAGCTCCCCTCTGTCATTGTTCTTTCTTTGTTTCTTGCCTTCACAGCTCTGTCTCACAGTCAAACACACAGCCTTGACCATTTAAACGACATGAGAGTTAACCCTGAAGCTCCAGATGCAGGCTAAGGAGATACCTTAGTACTTGCTTGCAAGCACAGAGATCTGAATTTGGTTCTCAAATCCCAGAGATGATGGAGCATGTAATTTCAGAGCTTAGGATGGGGGACAGGAATAAGCCGATCCCTGTGGCTCACTGGACAGCCAACGTAGTCTACTTGGTGAGCTGCAGGCCAGTGATAGGCCTCTTCTCCATAATAAATAAGCAGACAGCTCCTGAAAATAACTCCCAAGATTGACCTCTGGCCTTCACAGTCATGTGTATATAAGTACGTACTTACCTGAACACATGTGTGTTCTATGGCACATTAGAGCTTCATGGGAAAGGGGCCAGAGTATGACCCTGAACATAGATGGCCTTTTAACCTCCAGTATGACAGTTCAGTGGAACACTGCTGAGCAAAGGAGGAAAGAAGGACCTGAAATCTGCTTAGAGCTCTGAAGGCTTTGGATGCAAATGCCAGCAGAAATTGTTTTGTTTCCTCGGGAGGAAGTCACATTCCTTATAAATACAGGAAAATTTTCTTTTTTGTTCTGTACACCTGAAATGCAAATAAAAGAGTTTGCTTGCTATTAATTAAGCAGATGATAGACGGCCTGAAAATGAGCGTTCAGCACCCCTCTCCTTCTCTGTTTGCAGAATACTGAGATAATTGGATGGGAAGCAATATGGCATTTAAATGTGGACTTAAAAATAAAGAGCCATTTCCCTTTGCCTTCTAGAGAGCGGTTGCCTTTCTGAATTGTGTTGTGTCACGGGCGATGTACAAGGCAATCGGTTGTCCACGTGCCCTCATTTTGTGAGTGCACGTGTTCATTTAGCTGTTGGCAAACCTTGCTTAGTGGCGCATCAGTAATTAGAGGCTGCCACCACCTCTGCGTGAAGTAATGTGGCTCCTTTCTCTTGTCACTTAGTTCCTTGGGGCTTTGTGGGGAGAGGGTGAGTCACGTTTCATCGATGGTGAAATACAAACCTGTTTGGAAGTGTCAAGGTTGTACAGGCTGTGCTCACTGCATTTTAACCACCAGAAGTTCCAGTATTTCCCGGCCTCTGTCAGCGGTAACACCGACAGACTGCCCTCTGGGGTTGATGCATTTGTTAAGTTCTTCTTGTGGGCAAAATACCTGACAAGGGAGACGTAGGGAAGGAAGAGTTTATTTCGGTTCATGGTTTGAGGGTTGAGTCCATCACGACAGGGGAGGTGTGGCAGTGAGAGCGGACCTAGCAGGCATTTGAGTGATTTGACTGCGGGCTGGAAGCAGAGAGGGATGCATGCTGGTGCTCAGGCCTTCTCTTTTGTATCCAGTCTGTGTTCCCAACCTGTGAGATGGGGCTGTTCAAACTTGGGGTGGGTCTTCCTGCCTCCTGGGGTGTGTCTGCTAGATGATTCTAGAACCTTCCAATCTGATCATCAGGATCAGTCATCAGTCAGCATCAATCAAGTCCCCTGATACAGGGACTTCTGCCTCTACTGCTGTCCTGCATGGGGGCCTGGTCAACTGATGGAGTAGCTGTGATTGGCTGATTCTGTGCTCCATGCATGCCCTGGGGAAAATTGCTCTTTTATCTCTTTCTCCTCCACCAAGGAAAGTGTAGAAATGAAAATATGAAAACTATGTCTTTTGGGGACAGTCACCAGAGCTTAAGTCAGGACACCAGGGACCTGTTGATTCAGGGCATCAAAAGGTGCTTGCTAACAACTGAAGCCACAGCCCTGGTCACTGCAGTTCCCTTTACTACCCTGAGGGAGTTAATTGGGCTGGGAAGAGCTCTCCCCTGGCAAGAAGGAATTCCTTGAGGAAGCTCAGACAAGAGGAAAGGAGACAGGACAAGGATGGGGAGACGCCGAGCCCCTGATAGTGGCTCTAGAGGAGAGGCAGAGCCGGGCTTACAAACTCCGTCCTAGCTAGTCTTGCCCTGCGGAGGGTCTGGTCGGTGTGCCGCTGGCTGGGGAGTGCTTGTGCCGAGGGTGGCTCTGCTAAGGCCACAGGAGCAGGTTCTGAGTGACGTTTGCATGGGCACTGAGAAGTGGAGTAAAGGGTTCATGAAAGAGACCTGTGAGGATCTTACGGGTGCTGTTTCAGATGCCTCTACCGTTAAAGCAGACACTGTGATTAGCCTGACTTACAGATGGGGGCGGGGTGGAGCTGTGAGCGCTTAGGTCAGGTGTTTAAGATCATAGAGCTAGAAAGAAGGGACATCGGGATTTGAACATGGATCCCTTTCAACCTCTCATGTGTTCATTCTCAGGACATCATACTGAATTACATTTGTAGTGATTATGACTTGTGTCTAGAATGAGGATTTCCCTTTACATCTGGAGTGTACAAGCTCTGAGGATTTCAAGAGTCCCAAGAAAGAAGCGTGTGAGGGGCACTAAGGAGTGAGCTAAGTACTTGTCACACAAACACTAGAACTTGATCTCCCACACACACAATAAAACCAAGCACAACAGAATCTGCCTGTGAGCTCAGGTCTGGGGAGGTAGAGACAGGAGGATTTTGATGTGGGCTGGCCAGGCAGCCTAGACAAATCATCAAGCTCCAGGATCAGTGGAAGACGCTGTCTCACAAAATAAGATGGAGAGTGACAGAGGAAGACCTCCAACGTTGACCTCCTGCCACCGCATGTGTGCTGTGCTGGCTAGCTTTATGTCAACTCCACACAAGCTAGCGTCATCTGAAAGGAGGGAGCCTCAACTGAGAAGATTCCTCGGTAAGAGCCAGCTGTAGGGCATTTTCTTCAGTAGTGATTGATGGGGGAGGGCCCTGCCCATTGTAGTCCTGAGTTCTAAAAGAAAGCAGACTGAGCAAGCCATGAAGAGCAAGTCAGTAAGCAGCTCTCTTCCGTGGCTTCTGCATCAGCTCCTGCCTCTAGGTTCCAGCTGCATTTGAGTTCCTGTTCTGACTTCCTTCAGTGATGAACTTTCCTCCCCGAGTTGCTTTGTTCATGGTGTGGCATTACAGCAATAGTAACTCTTGGACGTGTGTGTGTGTGTGTGTGTGTGTGTGTGTGTGTGTGTGTGTGTGTGTGTACATTCACATACACTCATGGGGGGAGCATGTGGGAAAGCTTGAATGTGATGCACAGAGTTCATGATCTGCTCTCTGCATCTCTGCAGGTATGCAGAGGCCTGAGAGGATAAGAAGGTCCAGACGCTGCTTTTTGCAGATGCCATGTCTCCTGGGACATGTGAGGTCTGAGGGAAATAAACGTCCTAGTGAGGAGACCATATGTTCTTCCTGGCCCAAAGGGCAGGCTGCTCTGGTGCCCACTGTGCTGGACCTCTGGTTAAACAACCATAAACCAGATGACTGATGTAGCAGGTTTTTCCCAGCCTCTTGCTTTCGACCAGCTTCATGTCCAGGCAGAACAGATGTGCCGGGGGCCTCGGGTCTCTGCTGTGATCCTCCGAGGACACATTTCAGTTAGGGCTTGAGTAGCTGGCCAGGAAGCCCAGCAGCAGTGACACCTCTTCCTCATGCCAGGGTCTGGCACGGGAGGCAGCAATATCTGTAGCCACTTGTTCCACCAGACAGACGGGCTTGGTTTGGGGCTCTACCCAGAGGCGGCAGGTCTCTGCCAGGCCTGGTGACAGAAGACACTGCTGCTCAGGGGAAGCCGCCATTCATCATCACCTTGTAAGTGATGGCATTTCTGAGAAATGGGGAAGAAGCTACGGATGCTGGCCCATGGGGCCACAGGGAAGGCTGCCATCCATCCTCCCACACCATGTGGTCCTTTCCACCGACAGCTGGCCAGGAGGTGACTGACCCTGGAGGCCTATGGCTTTTTTAGTGCTCCCCCAAATCATCTGGGTCATTGGCCAGTGGCTCCTCTGTATGCCTAGAGACTGCCTGGACCAGTCACTGGAGGGTCAGGAAGGCTGTGCATCTGGACCAGTCGTTAGACAGTGGAGAGGCTGAAGGGCCTAGGAGTTGCATTTTGTGATATACAAGCAAGGGAGGTCTGTGGGTTTCCAGTAGGGGTGGCCCGCATCCAGTGGGATACCCTCTAAGGCCTCAGGAAACAACAACATTCTCAAGCTGAGGTGCAGCTTGGGTAGCTGAGGCTGTGAACCCCGATTGCAGAAGTTTCCCAGAGAGTCATCTGGAGAGCTAGTGACCTGTGTAGTGATACTAGGTAGGTAGTCAGGGGGACTAAAGAGCAGCAAACATGCTTCAGATCTTCAGCTTCTGCAAAGCCATGCCCTATACATGAGCGTGGATGCACAGATCAGTGGATGCACAGATCAGCGGCTCTGGTGTGCTGCTAAGAGGAATGGGGAGCCACTGCTGAGCCAGTCAGCGCCATCCTCTTGTTCTCTCTGAGGAAGAGACCTTGCAAATGAAGAGAGAACCAATGAGGAGGATGAGGCAGGGAAGGAAGACTGAAGTAACACCTAAGGGCTGGATATCGGATGCCAGCTTGCCAGAGCCTGGGCTTTTAGAGGGGAGGGCAGCAAGTGTTGCTGTCTACCCATACACCATGTTCTCTGTGCTGATAGCACATAGCATGCTGCTCTCCATCCACCAGGCTCTGTCTCTCCATTACCAAAATGAGTCGGGTGGGAGCATGATTTTTAGACTGGCCGGTGTTTATATTTGCTTTTGGTCTGGGTTGGTCCTGACTCTAGAAGTGAAGCTGTACAGAGTGAGATCACCACAAACTCCCAAGCTGCCTTTAGCTGAATGCTGGGGAGAGCAAGAAGCTGAGATTCTTGTGAAGGAACTTTCTAGAATGTTCAGCTCTGAGGTGGGGCTGTGGGACCAGAACTTTGAGACATGTACTTTGTTGACTTTCTGCTGAACATGTAAGCACAGACCTAAGCATTCAGAACTGTTGAAAAGTCATAAGTAGCCTGTTTGAATGTGTTTCCTTTTGAATATGACAGCTGTTTTCAACCCGTGAATCTCCACCACTTTAGGGGTTCAACAACCCTGTCACAGGGTTGCACCCACATCAAATATTCTGTATATCAGATATTTACATTATGATTCTCAACAGTAACAAAATTACAGTTATGAAGTAGAAACAAAAATAATTTTATAGTTGGGGTCACCACAACATGAGGAACTGTATGAAAGGGTTGAAGCCTTAGGAAGGTTGAGAACCACAGGCATATGAGATGAGCTGAGTTTCTGGTACACCCAAAAGTCTGGATCTGGGCAAATGAGTTGTCAAGCAGCTTCTTGAACATCTCTATCTTCAAAGATACGGAACAGCGTGGTTTTGGTGGACTCCTTACCACATAGAGCTTCCTGAATGCTCTTCAGCTAATGCTCACAGACTCAGAATCCAGAAATCTCCAGATGTGCCCACTAGGCAACTTAAGCATTTTGACGTCTGGGGTTTAGGAGAATGATCGAGAGTGATTACAGGTAGAATAATGTTCAAACCAAGCCTTAATACTTGAAATATGGTTGCTCTTTAACAAGCACTTAGCTATGTTTCCTTTCATAGTTCTTAAAATGAAGACAGCTGATTTCATCATCACTTTCATCTGATCACTATTCTAGTGAGGATGTTTGACAGGATGCTATCTGAGCTTTGCTCTCTGGTGGACAGCCCCTCTTTGGCATATTGGGGGTTATCTCTAGTCCTTTCTTCAACTCTTCCCTCCTTATCACTCACTGCCCCCCCACATGTCTGACTATATATAATGTGTATGTGTCCTTGATCTTCTGTGTGTTCATTGTTTATAAAACGCAGATGCTGTAGAGCTTGCAGTTTCATACCCATTTATACTCAAACTCTAAAAAAAAAATGAGCCCATGAATTTATACGTGTGTGACTAGTCCATAGCCTCTTTGGAAGCTTTTGATTCTGGGAACAGAAAGAAAGAAGGAATGGGGAGAAGGAAGGAAGGAAGGAAAAGTGAATAGCTCACTGAGGTATCACTGTAACCATTTCACAGATAAATAAACTAAGACATGAATACAGAAATCATGGTGACACAGATGGCTGAGTTAGGCCTTCCCCTTACCTCTGGCTCAATGCCCTGCCTGCCACCAACCCAGTGACCTCACTTTTCGTAAGGTGAGTGATGACTTTGTCTGTAATAGAGTCTGAGGAGCCTTGCATCCTTTTGGCTCCTTGGAGCAGAGTCGGGGCAGTGGTGTGCCTTTGCCTGCCGTCTTGCCTGGTCCCTCCCATTTTCACACATAAACTGCTGGCAAGCCGTTCTTACCTGTGCTCCCTGCTCTCCGTTACTCAGCAAGAAATAGCAGCACCTCCCACACAGCAAGTGTGCTATTCTTATAGACACAAGGATAAATTCATACAGACATAGGGATAATAATGTCTTGCTTCGCAGGTCCTCAGAAACAGAGTCCAATAGGCTTATTTCGGTTCATTACTGTCGCCCACCTCAAGAGCATCATCAAAATCGACTGTACCAGGAAACACATTATTTATTGAGGAGTGAGGAGCAGTAGTTTCACATAGAGAGTTAGAAGGAAGAGCTAGATTGGGTTTCTGAACCCATGACCCCTTCTGGCTAAAATGATGGCTCTATAAAAACTAGTCAGAAATGGGACAAAGATACTTAATAGAAAAAGAGACTGTAGATGCAATTTCAAGAGGTGTCTAGAGAGGGCATTGTTTGAGGGGGTGATGACGGGGCAGGATATAGAAGTCCAGAGAGAGGACATTTCTCTTTGAAACTTGGTGGTTCCAATGCAGAATTCAAAACCAAACACAAACATCAGTGCAGAAGCGCAACTCTCACCTCAAGGGGAAGTGGCTTTCTCTAGACCCAAGTAAGAGCCTAGGAACAGAGATTCAGGTCATCCCCAAATCCCATATTCCAGTGTGGTGACAGTTTCACATTTTTTAGTAACAAAACAAGAAAGTTACAAAGGTTCAGTGGACGGTGCGGGTCTTTTAAGGAACTTCTGCCACAGACACCATAGAGAGATGCCATAGATGGAGCATAGGAAGGTGGAGAAAGGGGCCAGTGATGCCCACAGGCTGGAGGAGAAGCAGGAGAATACAGTGAGGTTATTAGTCTTATTACCAGAAGAGCTAAGAAGTTGGTAACAAAACGTCATTACTGAGTATTGACTGAGGCTGGTACATTCCCTTAATTATATCATGTCTGTGACAGTATTATTAGTGCTTTTTATTTGGAAACTGAATAATGAGAATGGGAGTCAGTGTTGATGAAGACCTTCAAGTCACGGTGTTTATCACACAACCCAACTTTCTTGGAATACATGTCATAGAGCACAGATTCAAAAAAGAATTTTTTTTATTTGTGAGGACAGTCTAAGTATTTGGCTTTTATTTATGTCCCCACATGCTACACAAATAGCTTTTCTGTCCAGTGTGCTGGAATTTATGCTGCAGAGTCTTATTACAATATTGTAAATTGAACTATGTATGAATTTTCCTTTGGAACTGATCTTTTTTTTCCCCCCGAGTGTTCACCTCAGGCAGGCACTTTAAAATCTTTGAGTCAAAAAGATGTTGTCTGAATTAATTCCATATTTGTTTGCAAAGAAATATTTGCTGATGAGCATGGATTGGAGTAATGATTATTAAGGAATCTAATTCATAAGATGAAATGTGTATTGCCAGAGTTACAAACTCCAAGTTGAGAAAACAGAGTATTTCCTTTGTGTGGTCCGCTTGGTGGGTGACATCTTGCTTGTACCATCTCAAGGGGTCAGTGCATTGGTGACCTCTGGACCTGGAGAACTCAGTCTGTGTATTGCCTTTCTGGGGGCTAAGATAGGCACCTGTGTGCCTCGTGTCTGCTCCCTTCTGCACCCTTAGCAGCCTTTTAGACTCTTTTGGGGTGGGCAGGGTGGCTCTTCCTAGGCTTCTCAGCTTATCCAAACCCATCTATCCAGGCCCCAGGCACAGTCCTTGCTCTCAGACCACTTACCCAAAAGGTCGCTTTCTCTCCTGTCTCCAGTACCCAGCTCAGGGTTCTGACTGAGAAAAGGGAAGGATATTATAAATGGTGAGGAACAGGAATTCTACCTAGGCTCAAATCCTGACCCAGCCACCAAGTAGTCCTGCCGTCTTGGGCTGGCCACCTCATCTCTGTCCTCAGCTGCTTCATTGCTACAGTGGTGATGAAGAGGCTTACCCCTCGAGAGTTGTCACAGGGAGTTGTAACATCTGTGACGTTCTTAGGCTCTTGCTTAGCTGTGTGCTTGATGCGTGAAGCCAGATGTGGAGAGTGGGGCCGTTTGGTTAGATTTGGGCTGCACATGGTCTTCTTGCCGGAATGATGTGCCGTTTCCCTCTGCTCAGGGTACTTCCCACTACAAGCTACCTGGACACCTTTCCCTGTGCACCGATGAGCAGGGAGGAAAATGGGACCCCAGGAGCTTCAGTACTCACCATGGGACAAAGTGCAGCAGCACTCCCAGGACCCCAAAGGATGGCAGAGACCCTCCTTTCAGTGACCAGGAAAGGGTGACCAGTCAGGCTGGGGCCCTTCGGAGACCTGGAGAGCTGTCTTGCCGGCAAGAACAATTTTGTTTTAATCCGTGAGGCTGGAAACACACCCCCCCACCACCACCACCACCACCACAGGTACCTCCAGTCAGTGAGAGGTAGAAGTGCCCTCCTCTGCATGTCCAGGACACCCCGTGTCTCCAGGACACCCCATTTCCACCTCTTTAGAACACTGCAGAGATTCATTAGATTTGAGCCTGTCTTTGGCATCCAATTTTGCACCTTTGGATCCCTTCCATAAACTGCTGAATTACGTTCCTGGAGCAGCAGTGTAGGCTCTGCCTGCTTTACCACACACGGAAAAGAGTAACCTCCTCTCAAAAAGTAGACATCTGACCAAGCAACAATTAAATAAGAACAAACTCAAAGTATTGGCAATTACCAGTTCAAGACAGTGCATACTGGAGGATTTGGGGAGGGGTGGCATGATTTATGGGCTGGACTGACCAAGGAAGATCTCCTGACACAGGTAGGGGCCCTGTGTTTAGGATTCCTAGGACAAATAGTTTATAATTCGTCAGTATTTGAAAAGAGTAACTCTTTTTACCAGCTGCGAAGGAGCTGAGCTCAGACAAGATCTGCATGCGTTTCAGACCTCGGGTAAGCGGCCGACAGACCCGCCCAAAAGATTGAGAGGCCGCAGTTCTTATGTGAATACTTGCAGAAAGAAGCCCAAGTCAGCTATCCAAAGTGCAAGATGGAGCTAACTGTTTGACCTCATTGCCAATGGATGCGACAGAACAGAGGGTTATATGCGCTCTCTGTTCCTGACCTGGCTTCTGCCATGAGCTTGGCATATTCTGTGGCATATTCTTCTCTGGCTCAGGTTAGCAACATTTGGTTTTATTCTGAGATTACTCCAACATGCAGATGTGGGAGAGGACATGCGGAGGTGTGGGTGGGTGGAGGTGGTCTTTAATGTTACTAGGATTGCACTCAGACATTCTGGCTGAAAGTTCACTGTTGCGTTTTTTGTGTTTTTAGATTTTATTTCAGTTGTACTCCACCCCACCCCCCATTACCACCTCCTTGATGGTACCCGTGTCCTGTGGAGAACGATGCTGTACACTGACTGGCCCCATCACCCTTCTGTGTGCTTTCTGCACTTGTATGGCTTCATTTGCCTCTCTCTCAACTGCCAGTGGTGACGCAGATCTCTTTCCAGCTGCAGGGAGTGTTTCTGCTTCTTCACTTCCCTCTGGGCCTCCCCAGGTTCAGCACTCCAGGCCTTCCCCCTCCTGACCTCCTTGTGACCTTGACCTCTTTTGGTGTAAATGTCAATATGGTTTTGGTGTCTTTTCTTTTGGTTCAGGATCTCATTAGTTTGCCCAGATCATTGTATACATATTCCGGTGAGCCATGTACGCTCTGTCTCCTGACTTCTGTCCTCATGCCACGTCAGAGTCCCAGACCTTCCTAACTCCTGGATGGGCTCCTGTAATTGTCTAGACAAAGGACCCCAGGTGGTTCCTCACTGTCTCATCAGAGCCTGGGATGTTAGGCCTTCCCCTTATCTCCGGTCTCATCTTATGCTGAATCCTCTATATTCTAGAGACACCAGACTCTGTATCCATTCCTAAACCTTCCAGATACATCCCAGGCCCTGTGCCTGTGCCTGCTGTCTGTGGCCTTTGTCTCCTGTGTCCTTGGTGGAAACCAGTTTACCCAAAAGTCCTCTATTTTTTGCTGTAACCTCAATTGCCACACTGCAGGACAATCCCTTAACTTTTCTTAACTTTTCTGCTTCTGTGTCCTGGAATTCTCTCAGGCCTATCAATAGGTGTTGGATTTGTAAGTCTAGAGCAAGGTCCATTGTGCTCCCAATATGACCAGACATGAATGGTTGGAAGAATGGACAGGAGGAGGGAAAGAGGAAGGAAGGGTTTGGGGGGGGTGGATAGGGAGGAAGGTAAAAACGGGTGACAGTGACATATGAATTCCTATCAGACTTGAATGCTGGCTCTGCAGCCAAGTCTGTCCCATCCTCCCAGTGCCAAACAATGTCACCTACTCCTTTAGAGGCCTGGCTAATGGTCTTTTTTAAGTAAATATTTATAGATTGACCTATGTTTTTGGAAAGAAATCATTTACAATTCTCTAGCTGTAAAAGCACAGATATTGTGTTGTGTTTCAATTTGTTTTGTTTTGTTTTTCTTACAAAGATTTTTTTTTTTGGACGTCTTTGAAAAAAATACTCATGTGTTTGCTGGGCTATTTGTGGTGACAGCTGTCTGTACCAGGCATGAGTGGTCCATATTTTAAATTTTTAAATAAACACTCGAGAGAAAATGAACTAACATCCACTTAGAAAAAAATGAAAGGTGAGACCCTTGGTACCCAGCTGGGCGTCCCATTTCACACATGGACCTGCTCTTTGCTGTGCCGCTCAGGCCCCCAAAAGGCTGAAATGGGCAAAGCCCCACTGGAAAATAAGGCAGTACCCATTTAAAAAAAAAACTAAGAGGAAGTGCAAGAGGACTTTCATTTCCTCCTGGGTTTTGAAGAGCGGTGCTGCTGGCTAGGTTCTGTTTTCTTTATTACCATGATGACGTTTATATCTTGTAACCATGGTGATGGAGCAGCCGCCTGGTGAGAGGTGGGAGGTAAAGAGCTCTCAGGGTCCAGTGGTGCCAAACAAAGGTACTCCCCCAGGAAGGTGGAGGTCCAGACCAGCTACCTTCGCTCAATTTTCTGAAACTTTGAATTTCGTTCGGGAAGCAAATCCCGCAATGAAATCCTAGATGAAGGTCCCAGGCAAGATTGTAGTGAGAGCAAAATCAACTGGCATTAATCTCGCCCTTTAATGATCTACGCATGGTAATCCAACATTGTGTTTTTCCCTTCTTCTGTCCTTGGCGGAAGGCAGCCTGCTGAGCACCCCGCTTGCACAGGCTCCCTGATAAATGTCAAGCCATCTTTGGGAGCTGGCACGTGGTTAGACAGCTAAGAAGTCACATATTTCCTCCAAGTTCTCCTCTTTCCCAGGGATATGGCTGGCTCCATGTTGAGGATGAGGCCCGGGATGCCTTCTACAGCAGACACACAACAAATGTTATTAACCTGGGGGAAGCTGACATTTCTGTAGGCAACCATGTCTTGCTTCTTCCTGGTGATGGACTCAGGTGAAACACAGGTTTGCTAACAGAGTCCTGGACAGGGTGTGCCTGAGTGAGATTTCATTTTATGTCCTAGGCTGGGACTGTGCACCTGCTGCCTTAAATTGATTAGGGCAGGGCATTTGCAGGCAGGCTCCGGTCTTTGTCATCTGTATGGAGAACAGCATGCAAATCTTTTAGGAACAAAAAAAAAAAAGTACTGTAAATCCACGCTTGCTTGGAGCCATTATGTATTATATTTTGCTTTCAGTATTGAGAGAGGGAAATTGTGTTTTAAAGCTTATTAAAATGTTACCCATCTAGATAGTTTTTAAAGATAATTTATATTAGCACTGGTGTATAAGCTTTTAAATTAATAATTCACAACTGTGACTGGAGGCTTCAGTAATCCTGGTAGTATATCATCTGACCGCTCCACTGAGAAGTCACCGCTTAGGGACTAAGGTATAAAATTGAAAAATCTAACCCATTTGGTAGTCTGTTCTCAGCTAGGAGAACCTTCTCCAGTGAAAACCTATTAGTGTGAGAATTCTGATTTCTGGAATCAAATCTGTTTCGGGTCATTATGGAGTTTTATAAAAGCAAGCCTCTGTGGCCTCACACACGCTGAAGTCTTAAAGTAGGCAGACTATTGATTTTCAGCGGGAGTTACTGCCCCAGACACTGAAGAATGGATCACATGACTAAAATTTATAGGTTATTAAGGAGAAGAATGCAGGGAAAGGACTAGTTGGAAGATTCACAGAATTAGCTCATTTTGTTCCTTAGAATTCACTTAGCACTCCTTTCTGAAATAGAGATATAGCTGAATATAAAGAGCTGCCTTGGTTCCACGGTAAAATTATACAGATTCAAAACACACTGGAGTCAGCCCTGAGCTTGCAAGGGAAAGGGTTTGTAAAGAAACAGCAAAGCACTTTTTTGGGGAGTGGGGTGGAGAAGCCTAATTTGTCAGAAAGATCTGGATTGGCAGGTCTGGCCACTAGCTGGTCTTTGTTTGTTTGTGTTCCCTACACACTTGGAAGAAACACACTTGTTCAGTGCGAACTAGACAGGTGTGTGGCAGAAAGCTGTCTGAAGTTTGGAAAGATGCTCAGTGCACTGCTGTGTTCTGTTGTCAGGAAGGCTTTATGCCCAACTGAGGATCCAGGAGTCTTTCCAAAGTCCACGTCGGTTGCGGTCTAACCTCTGGCACTCAGAGGAAGAAGCAGAGTCATTGGGAAGGCTTTTGTGTGGAAGCAGTAGGTACATATCAGCAGATGCTTGTTAAAATATGAGGTGTGTCTTAGGCCAGAGGCAGAGTCCACCAGGAAAGACGCACTGGGTGAGACAGCACTCACCAGTCCTCCACATACGTCCTCAGGACAGGTGTTGCCGGCAGGATGAGCCCAGCATCCAGGTGAAGGACCTGCCTACAGCTGAGGTGGGCTCCACGCCCAGGACTGATTTAGCGGACACAAGATCAGATTGTGCTGCGTACTGGGAGTGTTTTACAACGATGACAGAAGCTGAGCTTGTAGCAATTTCAAGTTCCAAACACAAATATTTGTATTTGATAGCAGACACACGTAACAAATGTTTGTTATGCGAGTGGAAAATTTACACACCCCAATGAACAGTGCCTCCTTCAAGGTCAGTGCCTGCAGGTGCTGCTCATGGGGCACTAAGGGCATCTTCACGGCAGATTTATGTCTTCACACCTCACAGCTCTCTAGAGAGCTCTTGGTACCCCAGTGTGCCTTTCCTAGCCTCGTCTTCTTGAGACCACCACAGTCAAGGTGTAAATTTAGTCAATTCAGTCAGTGGGTCTGTTTCAGCCAGCCAGCCCTGTGGCACTGGAACCCTCAGGTACTGACTGCCCATCCACTCCAGGCCTCTCTACAGCCCTGTATTTTGGGGGTCCTGCTGACTCTCCAGCCTTCTCCATACTCCAAGCCAGCTGGACCCACTTGAATTTCTTTCACATGCCAGGTCCTCCAGGTCTCCTGCCTTCACCCCCTTTTGACCTTCAGCACCCTGTGTCTCCAGCACATTCTTCTCAGAGGCCCCGAGCTCCGCTCGTCTAAAGAGCATTTGTTTGCTGTCTGCCAGTGGAGCACCCCTTCTTCCCCTCTCCCGGTGACGCTGGACTTGGGGTTCCCTCCTCAGAAGAGTCTCCATGTCTTGAGAGTAGACTTTCCTATCACACCACTTCACTGGGGACAGCTCCTAGGCTGCCAGCATCCACGGGCAGTGTATGCTTGCTGAGTTCCAGAGTTGACCTTTGACTCCTAGCGTGTGCGCTGCCTTGATAGAACAAGGAAGCAGGGCTAAGGGTCACACACTTCCTGGGAAATAACTCAGCTCTTGCCCCTCCTGCTGCAGAACTTTAAAGATTGGATCACAGAGGTGTGCAGCCTGCTCCAGTCTTCCAAGGAGTTCTTAGGGCTGAGAGCAGATGAGTCTTCAGTGTGCCCAGGGGAAACATTTAGAACAGTACTTGGGGGGCTAAGCAGGTCCCCAAGAGAAGGGAATTTCTGAGCTGGGTCATGACACATGTGCCTCCCGCTGGTCATGCCTCTGCCTGTCTGATGAGTTGGTGCTCACGCCAGCACACAGGCCCTTCTTGAGGACCTAGTGCTGTGAGCGTGAGTCAGGAGGCAAGGACCTTCCGAATCTCAGACTGTGGGAAGAGGGCTAACGAACCCGATGGACCCCTGGTCTGAGCAGTAGAGGAATTTGAGAGAAGCTACCACCAAGAAATGCTTGCAGGGTTCCACATCTGACAGTCCCCATCATTCCAGCTGTGTGTGCTGCTCCAGGAAGCCTAATAAATCTGGTGATTTAATTACACTAAATTACTTAATCAGAGAAATTTTATGCTACAAATTATTACTTTAATAAACTAGAGAGAATAAAGAAAAATTTCTTGAATATCTTTGCCAAATCAGTCTAGGCATCCATTTTCAATTTAATAACTAATAGCAGAGGAGATTGAAATAGATGTTATTACAGATTTTTACAAGGCAAAATATATTTAAGCAGGATCAGGAGGTTAATTAAAATTATAGTTGAGGCTTGTCATTACCCAGCCACTCTCTTTCTTCTGTGCAGTTGCTTGAGTTTAGCGTCTGCTTGATAAAAAAATGCTTAAAATGGAATCCTCATTTAAAAGAGAATTATACTCAGTATTTTTTCCTGAGCCTGATCTCGTGTACCTGCGTCGGAAATAAATGCATAATTAACCCTTTTTCATGATAAATTAACATTCATTTTCCTAGGATTAGTAGGAAATAGCATAATACAGGGCAGGGTTTGCTTGTGTTCTGATCATCCCAGGGGACCTCTGACACTCTTAAAGGATTAGTGAAGCCTGGGATTCATTGTGTGCCTCTGTCCAAGGAGATCGGATGTGGGCTCTGACTGTCAGAACAGCATGCTTTTGTAATGGACAGTTTTCACAAGCAAACATAGGAAGATTAGCCCGAAAACACTATGAAGATGACTTTGGAGTCACAGCTGGGGTTTGGGAGCCGGAAGAAAGTGTCCTATGTACACTGGAAATTTCCATTGAGTTCTCACAGGATTTTTAGACAGAAGGAACTACCAACCGTTGACATCAAAGCCACCTAGGACATCAGCTTTTCAGGGAGGCTCTTGTCTGTCCCTGCTTGTCCTTTCTTGCTTATCCGAGACTACTTTTATTAATCACTGGGTTTAAATTTACATAAACAGTGTGATTTGTTTTGTTTACTTTATTAAAAGCAGAGTGGAACAAAGCAGAGGCTGTTGGAGGGTGGGATTCTAAGCCTCTTAAAATCCTTCAATCAGAATTCCCTAAGCTCTGATGGGCGTGGTGCCATCAGACCATTGAATTAGGGCGCTGGCACAGTAAGTGCTTGGAAGAGGATTCGGCACAGAGTTTCTTCTATTTCTTCACTCAGCAGTCAATAGCACATAGCTTCCCTCTGGTTTGGTCTAAAGGATAAGTGTTTAGGAAGACATGTGGAGTCACCGTTTGTTTGAGTAGGTACAGGACCCAAGTCAAACTCAAGCAGTGAATGTTGAATCATCCCTTCTGAGAACATAAAAGCCAGAAGTGAGACAAGTGTGAAGAGTGGAATCCAGGAGAGGATGAGATTCGCCTCTGCTCTCCTCATCAGATTTGTCCTGTCTGTGTAGATAGAGGCTCAGCATCACACAGTGGGTAACCCTAGGCCTTTCTTCTCTAACCTTTCGCTGAGTTCTATGAAGTCATTTGGTTGAGCAGTGATCAGAGTCACCTTTGTGGCTAGGGGCTTTTTGAAACATTTGAAAGTTTAGGATGCAGAGTCACCTTTGGAAGGCAGAATTGTTGGATGAGTTTGCCCAGTCCTTGTCCCACTGGGGCAGTGATCCTCTTTGGAATTAGTTCTGTGTCCTGCAGTTGGAGGCAGGACATAGTGGTGAGGGCAGTAAGTGTGGTCGATTTAAGCTTGGAGGTACAGCCAGTGGAAGGAATCCAGCTCACCACACTTGCTACAGCAAGACTGCTCGCTTCCCAGGGAGTAGGGCACACTTAACTGCCCCATCTGGAACCTACATCTAAGAATCCAAAGGGGGGCTATTGAAGCAACTCAAAGTACTGAGAGATTGTTTACATAGCGGAGCCGTTGTGGATTTATTTGGAAGAAAACCTGGTATGCATATAATCTCCATGCTGGATGGAGACTGCATTAAGAAGCAGTTGGATCAAATAAAAGTAATGATGAATAAAACAAGCCAGCAGCAGGCCAGACCCATGAAAGATTCAGCTTGAGCCTTGCAGCAGCCTCTGTCTGACAGACAGCAGGAAGGGGAAGCCCCCTGGGGACCTTAAAAGACTCCTCAGACCAGCCCTTCCGTCCTCCCCATGGCCATAGTTGACTTGAAGGGGACTTGAGCATTTATGTCAACAGAGCTTGGATGCCCTTTCCTCTGAGGCCTGGTGAGCAAGTTGAGTGCGGGCAGGACTAAAAGGTGACGTAACAGCAGGTGGATATTTGCAACAGGAAATAGCTGACCTGGAAGAGCATCTGGTGTGAGAAGGGCTTGTGCATTTCTAGGCAATACTTGCACTTTGACCGCTTTGAAAGCTTCTTTCCCTGTTTTGCCTCAGTCTCCTTTTGAGACCTTTTAGGTGATAGCACAGTGGAAGACACACTAGTCACGCTTCCCCCAGGAGGCCGGGGGTGGGGTTGGGGGTGCCCTACTCCCTGGGAAGGAGCAATGGGGGTGGTTAACTGCCACTTGCTAGGTTCCCAGAAAAATGCCTTAGGCTTTGTAGGTCTTGAACAAATCTTGTTAAATGGCTGTTAATATTTACCTGTCTTACCTAAAACAAACATAAAAAAATGTGAAGTTTAGACCATTGATTCTTTTTTTCATTTTGGGGTGGAATCTTATTATGATACCCAGCCAGGTCTCCAATTTATGCACTTAAAGTCATCTTGCCTCAATCTTCCGAGTAGTTGGGACCACAGGTGTGTATCACAGTGCCTGGTTGGACTTTCGACTCCTACAAGGTTTCTGAGGAACCAGACTCGGAGCCCTGTGCTTGCACAGGAAGTGCCCTGTGCTCGCACAGGAAGTGCCCTTTGCTCGCACAGGAAGTGCCCTTGTGCTCTGAACCATCTCCCCACCCCCAGATCATTGGCTGTTACTTAAGTGACATGAAGGTTGCAAATTTTGTAGAGGTAATTTACAGGGACTGTGAATATCACACATGGTGATGTGGATTGCTTCTGATTTCCTAGGAATCCCTGTTTTAAGCTCAGGCTGCCGGGTTGTTCTGTATGGCAAAGACCTTTGTGTTCTAATAATGCCAAATAAGAGTCTCATAAGAACTTGGGAATGAAAAACAATGAACTTGGCTACAACTGGTTTTACAAGTGAAATCACTGAGGATTCTGATGACATTTTGTAACAGGCACAGGGCTGCATCCCTCGGGAAGGTTCAGAGGGTTGAGACTGATCTCTGCCCACCTGACCATGGGTCTGGCCAGGGAGAGACTGTGGGCATAGATGTGTGAGACTGCCATGTCACACTAAGAAGGAAAAGATGGTTGGGGCAAAGGGAAAGCCTGGTGAGATGGCACCTGCCATGGTGGGTGATGCTAAGCTGTTGGTGGTGGAGGTGAGGAGGCCAAGTGCAAATCTGGAAGCAGTTTTGTAGCCAAAGTGTTGATATGAGAAACCTTGGGGAGCTGTTGGCAGATTAGCAAGCCTTTGGGTCTCTTGCCAGAAGAAAACAAAGTTGTAGTCAGTCAGCGATCTACTGCTCCTTAAAGGCTAAAAAATACTGTTTGAGGGGGCACTGCCAGATTCTGAGGTTCAGGGCATTGTTAGCATCCTCTTCATGTCCCCATGGTGGAGTGGAGTGTGTCATGGCTGGTAACTGGAGGTGCTTTGAAGAGATGTGAACGTTAACTTTTTTTTTATGTCCAGGAAGTAAGGGGGCTGGGGGAGAAGAGGAGAGGGAGACCACCCAGGCAGTATTTAGAAGATACAATTTTGGGCTGATGAGATGGTACAGTGGTAAAGGTACTTTCTGCCAAAACCTGGTGACCTAATTTAGATCCCTGGGGACCTGAATGGTGGAAAGAGAACCAATTCCTGCAAGGTCAGAACCCTCACGTGAATGCAACAAGTACACCTTTATATGATAAACCCCCAAATTAGTGTAGCTCTGTTCAGCCTCACAGTGAGCTTTAGAGTTTCTTGGACCAAGAGACTAACAGCTCATCACCTTGTCCTGGCTAAAAGTGACTTCAGGAACACGCAAAATGCTCTTCACAGCCATGGGTGGAAAGCTGTTACAGCCTGTGAGGGAGCAGCCAAGACAATTCCGTGAGTTATATAGCCAGGCCTTACCACTGAGTACGGGGTTTTCTTTGGTGACATTCTCTCTGTTATTAGAGAAGGGATGGATCAGATGTCTGGAACATGTTAAAGTGACTTCTCATTGTCCACAGTGAAGAGACAGTCGAGAGTCAGATATGGAGAGGAGAGGCTCCGTGTGCCTGCTACATTTAGAATTCTGCCATGCTTGGGCTTAAGATGCGCTAAAGGCAGAATGATTGACATCACAGAGAGCCACTCTGTAGAAACTAAGGCTGTACTTTGATCACCTCGGACTCTGAGATTGCCTCTTAGTTGCTCTGGGCTTCTAGAGAATGCAACCTGAAAGATGTGTCTAGAGCTCAATAACATGTTATTAAGAGCTGTCTGTTCCTCCTCGGCTGGGAGGAAAAAGCAAATATTGGAAAGGCAAGTGGCTACATACTTAGAAAGAACAACAGTTTTATGAGAATTGTATAAAAGGATTCTTATAAATGGTTTCATGAGTGGGGGACGAAATGCCTGCAGTGCTTTTAAATGGCCTTCCTCACAGTGGTCATTGGAAAGGAAGTGAGGGCTGGTTTCTGAGGGGTGACGGGTCTGGTTGGGTTTACGCTGTTGTAGTGCTGGGTTACCGCTGCTTGTGACTGGAGGAAAGACTATTTTTCCAGTGTAAATCCTACGTGACTTTAATAGTATGAATTCTGTCAAGTCGCCGGTGAATAAATTTGCACACAGTTTAACATAACATGGGTACATTAAGTAGGATCTGGCATTAAAAGACCCAACACCAAATGGGGATCGGAAAATAAATGCCCACATTCTCCCCAGAAGCCTGTTCACCCTGAGGCCCTGGGCATTAATTTAGCTGAAGGAGGAAGCCACTGGGGCAGCTGTCGGGAGCTTATTTGATTTGTGAATAAACAATGCCTTCATTTTAAATGCTGTTCCCTCTTACCCGAACCAAAGCAGGACCGAGAGTACAAAAGGGACTAATTGATTACACAGAACCCCCTGGCGAACAGTCCGTGATTTTTAGGGTCACTGTTAGATTTTTTGTTTTTTAAGGAAAATGCAGAGCTTAAGAGCCACCCCCCCACCCCCATTTTGTGTCTGTCAGTTTGTCCATCTGCATTCATTCTTATATGTGCAGAGGCCAGAGGCCAACCTCTGCTGTCACTCCTCAGACACTCTACTGTTTTCTTTTTGGTTTTTGTTTTTGTTTTTTGGAAACAGTCTCTCACTGGCCTGGAACTTGCAAAATAGGCTAGGTTGGCTGGCCAGCAAGCCCCGGTGATCTGCCTGTCTCGAGCGCTCCAGTACTAGGGTTACAAGTACATGCCACATACCTTGAATTTTTCTTATTGGGTTCTGGGGATTGAAGTCAGGTCCTTGTGCATACACGGCAGAACTTCGCTAAGCGAGCTCTCTCCTTATCCTCAGCTTGCCACTTTCTAAGCTCAGTGAATAGACTGAAGCCCTGAGTTCTGCTTTGAAATGATATGATGCATTCCGGCTTTCAGCAAATGAAGAGTAAGGGTGTGAAGATCATTCTCAGGTGCTTAATACTTGGGCTTGTCAGCCTTAAGTAGTCAGCATTCTGGAAGTGACCAACAGGGCTGGTATAACATGGGGAAGAGCCAAGGGGGTTGTGCCTAAGTTAGGATCTCCTGTACTAGGGCTACCTTAGACCTTTCGGGAGTAGAATGAGGTCATCTTAAAGGAAGCACCAAGGGGCCCAGTGGCAGAACCAGCAGAGTATCTGTCTATAGCAAGAACTTGGTGACATTGCAAAAGACCTGACGACATTCCTCATCTGTCATACCCTAGCTCTGAGAGATACAGAATACACTTGTGGCCCTAAGAAATAGGATTCATTCAGTTGCCTGAGCCAGGGCACTATGAAGAAAACTTGGCCATCATCTTTGAAGTCTGATATAATAGTTCATCCTAACCTTTGACTCACAGAGTTTTCCCCATGTCCATTTCCCCCCTGAAGAGGGAGCTGACAAAGTTACATCTGTCCTCGCATGGGGCAAGCCCTTTGGGTTCTGTGAACCTCCATCAGGCCATCTGATGCTAAGTGAAACAACACAATCCAGGATGAGACCGAGGAGGACATGCAGGAAACAGCCATGTCTCCAACCATTCAATTGCATTTATTCAAGATTTGCACAAATTTCAAGTTACAACATGGCTTGAAATTTGCAGTCAGCAAATAACAACCCAAAATGAAATGGGCCTTCAAGGCACCAGAGTGACACTGGAAATCTGGGGCTATGGATAAAATGTTTTCCAACGATGTCTTCAATTTGTTGAGAACAAATGGACTTGATAGTGATGACAGGCTGTAGTTTGGCTCCTGGTGTTTCTCAGGCAAGTGTCTGATGCATGGGCACTTAGCTACTGCAGGATGCACCCAAGCAAAGGCTGTTGGTATGGATGGAGTCAAGGAGAAAATGTTGGCATGGATGCCCATGGGTATTTTACCTCCCTGAGTCCCACACATTAATGGAGCCTGGGGTTATGCCCTACTCATAGGTTTTTATGGGGTTTTCTTTCCTTAAGAGCCAGAGAATAACTCAAGGTGTTTAGTGACCTTCTTTACGAGCAGATTCCTCTTATGGGTCATTACATTGATTTTTCCTCATGCAGGCTTACAGTCATTAAGAGCGGGGCACATGGCCTTTCCCACACTATGGGCCAGGGGTCACTTGCCAGCAGCAGCATGTGACATTAAAATGGACAGTAACTATGTGACCACTACTGTGAGTGAAACCACGATCTTCACTACTGTTTTCACTTGTAGGCATGTGCTAAGATAGACTATGGGGAGCCAGGTCAGTCCCT
This sequence comes from Peromyscus leucopus, assembly GCF_004664715.2. Classification (NCBI taxonomy): domain Eukaryota; kingdom Metazoa; phylum Chordata; class Mammalia; order Rodentia; family Cricetidae; genus Peromyscus; species Peromyscus leucopus. The sequence continues at coordinate 28,728,720 of NC_051063.1, forward strand.
GTGAATCTAGTGTTGTTCATCATCCAAAAGCAGTGGAACCGCCGCCGGGACTCTGCTAAATTAAGTCCATGGAATTGAATGGTTGGAGACATGGCTGTTTCCTGCATGTCCTCCTCTGTCTCATCCTGGATTGTGTTGTTTCACTTAGCATCAGATGGCCTGATGGAGGCTTACAGAACCCAAAGGGCTTGTCTCATGTGAGTAGCTTGTTGACCATGGAGTTTACTCTTAGATGTCAACATTTATATTACAGGAGCACAGTTGTACACTCCACACGACACAGACCTTTGGACCAGTATATACTTGTTCTTGTAATAGTCTGGTTTCCAGGGGCTGGGGAGATGGCTCAGTAGATAGAGTGCTTGCTTGCAAACATAAGGACCTGAGTTCAATCCCCAACACCCACATACAAAGTCAGTATGGTGGTACATGCTTGTAATCCTAGCCCTGGGGGAGGCAGAAAGAGCCATTTAACTGAATTAGTGAGCTTCGGGTTTAGTGAGAGACTGTCTCAAAACATAAGATGGATGGAAAGTGAAGAATTGACCTCTGGCCTCCATACACACACACAGGCAGCCACACACATGCAAACATATGCATGTGCACACTGACAAGTCTAATTTGTTAGATGAAAGTTTCCAACATAGATTTTTGCTGTATTACCTGAAGGTGTACGTATGTAATGTGTATGAACATGTGCATGTGTGAGCACCTCTAAAGAAGGACTTCTTTGCCAGGGGCTGTAATGCCTGACCACAGGAAGTTAGAAAGAAGGAAGCCCACACTCGGTTGGTGGAGGCATACTCTGCTCTTGTTGCCCGTGCTTCTGGGAAGCTGTGGAAACTGTTACGTCTGTCTCAGTCCTCAACACCACCCGCCCCCAGCCACCCTATGTGAGATCCTCAAGCCAGTGGGGAAGCACAGCCCTTGAACTCTGAGACCCTGCTCTCCCACCCTCTCTCTGGTCTTAGATTCTTTCTATTTAGACTTTAGAACTGGGGTCTTCTCTGGCTTAACCACCTCCACTTAGATCCATGCATGGATTGACTCCAGGTTCAACACATGCGTGTGGAGCCAAGCTTGGTGCCTTTCAGATTTAGAGAGAGCTGATAAACACACGCAGCGGTTAGCATTTGGGTTAATCCCAGAGACAAGGAAGGGAGGATGATCCTTTCAAACCTGAACTTGAGAGACAGCTGGCAAACAGAAGCAGCTGGAAGACATGGGATGATATATGAAGTTGGGGTTCATGATGGTGCTGTGTGTTTTGAGGGAGCACAAACGCTTCTTCCTTTTGATTAAGGACCAAGTGGTCCGTTTACAGGAAAGTCTACAAGTATATTTCTGCAGGATAGTGAAGTTGCAATTAGGCTCTTCTTCCATGATGTAGCTGCGTTCAACTTCCTTCTCTGTGGGGTGTGTGTGTGTGTGTGTGTGTGTGTGTACTGTGTACTGTGTATATATGTTCGTGTGGGTATGTTCACATGTATAAGCAGGTGTGTGGAGGCCAGCGGTCAACAATGGGTGTCTTTTCAGCCACTATTCATTTTTTTTTTTTTTTTTTTTTTTTGAGACAGGGCCTCTCTAACTGAACCTGTAGTTCTCTTATTCAGCTAGACTGGCCAGTGAATTTTCAAGGATCTTCTAGTCTCTTCCTCCCCAGTGCTGGGATTACAGATGCACAGTGCTCTGCCCACTTTCTTTATATCAGAACTGGTGATCCAAACTCACGTTTGCACAGCAATCACGTTATAGACTGAGCCATCTCCCTAGCCCTTCAACTTCCTTCTTAGAGGAGGGACTTCCTCTTCTGCCTTTGCTGCAGAAATGGTGCTGTGGCCAAACTGTCGTCTAGAGCACAGTGGGGCTCACCAAGGGCAGACCTGTATGTCTGGGTATCAGACGACGCGGAAGGGCTGGTGCTGTCCTAGCAGTCAGATGGTAGGAGCCTGGCAAAGCATGATGCCAGCCACAGAGGTGACTTCCCGGGGTCACACTGAGCATGTCCAGAGTTGCAGAAGGTCCCCCTTTGTTCCTTTCCCTGGCTGCTTAAAGATGTACCTCTTCACTCATGTCTCTCACGGATGCTGTGCAGGCTACCAGGGGTTCATCCCTCATCTCCAGTAGGCATGGGCCCTCTCATTCCTGTCCCTGGTTAGGTCTCCAGGCCCTCCCTCAGGGCTGGAAACCAGCTACTGTGCTGTTCTGTCCAGGAGTCTCCTGAAAAGGAGGCACAAGGCCTAGAGTGCCAGGGCCTCCATTCCTGCATGGATTCCCTATGAGGAGCTGAGCAGTAAATTAAGATCCTATGACCAGAGAATTAATAATTCATTGCTGTTATTGACAGGTGTCTTCCCTCCCAAGCATTGCAGGAACTCGCATTGGTGTGTGAGTGGCTTCCCGATCTATTCGTGGCTCCATGCCTGGTGGTCCCTGCCACTTGGGGGTTGTCTAAATGCATGATTTGTTAAAGACAGTACATCCTTCTGTGAAACATATATTGCCCATTAATTGGCCATTGATCTCCAGCCCATTTAGGACAGTTATTCTTACTGATAATTGTATGCCTTTGTCATGTTGTATAACACTGAATCTTAGTTTATTGCTTGTGGGTTATTGTTTCAGCTCAGGCACTTGAATGATGTCTAATGATTTCTTACTGACATCCATCTAGAAAATATTCCTTATGCATCTTTGTACTGTGAGTGAGATGAAACACCAAGGACATGAGCACCCAGAGACGGATCAGCAGTGCGTGATGCCTTCAAGGCATTTCCTGTCTGGTTGTGGAAGAGAGACACACACCCAGATAACCACCCTGGAAATGCGCTGAACAGAATGTTTCTAGAGAGTTAGCTGGGCTGTAAAATGGTTTCAGCAGTTTTGGAGACAAATATGACAATATCTTTTAAAATTAAAAATAACCTACCTGTGACTCCTGTAATCCTCGTTCTAGGAATTTTCTAGGAAGTCAGTGTGGGTACCTGAAGATATAAATTCTAGAATGTTTATTTTTAACAACTAGTAAAAACCAAGAGACAAGAACCAAAAGCCTTTTATATTCAGCAATGGGGGGCTGGGGAATAAGTAATAATTTTTACAGTGGTTGAGAATGAAATTGATTGTGGGGATGAGACGGTTCCATATCTCAGCAGGGCAAGGTCTCTAATACATTGGCTGGTATAAAAACATAAATTTCACAGGACTCATAAATGTAAAAAAAATAATTGTTAGTTATCAGCAGAAGTGGGGTTCATTGTTAACTCATGATGTGTAAGCTATGGAATTATGGGTAGTCTGAATGGAGGGTAGAGAAAGGTGGTGGGGTGGGGAAGGATGTGCCAGCACTTTGCACCTCTGCATGTGGTCACCTATGGTCAGGACATCACACAGCAGGCTTCCTGTCCCAGCCCTTTGTCACAGCCAGCCTTCCCTTTTACCTGTCAACCCACTGGAAACCACTTTAGAGTATTATCCAACCCTGTGGGTTGGCCCCGCCTGACCCAGGCAGCTGTGAGTGTCACACTCTGAGTGAAGCCACCTCGCTCAGGGGCAGGCTCCTGGACAGGAAACTCCATGCATGCATTCAGAATAGCAGTCGCCCTCCTCTCTGTCATTCTTAGAAGTCAGTGTTGGGAACACAGCAGAGTACGTATACAGTGTTGCCCGTGAACACCTGTCCCGCAGCGGCATATGAAGACCATGACAAGCTCTGCAGCAATTCCTTGTGTTCAGTTCCCTTTAAATCAGGGTGGCTCGTGTGTCTGTGACTGAGGAACCCTTCATGGAACCCTCATCCAATTCTGAGGAGCAAATTTGGGTACTACCGGACAGACAGGACTCGAATGAACTGGGCCAGAGTAGGTCTCCTAACTCTGCCACCCATGGAGGGGCAGGGTCACCAGGGAGATGAAGTTTTCTTGTTTCCAGCCATGCTCTATGTGTTTCGTGGTTGGATTGCCAGGACACACGTGGGCGTTCTTTCTATGTGACTGTGGCGATGTGCTGTTTCCCTCAAGCACAGAACGTGTGCCGTGGAGCATGGACAGCCTCTGTGTCTGATGGGACCAAGGACTCCTTGTCAGGGTGCCACAGTGGGAAAGACCTGTGCCCTTCCCAGGGCCCATGAGTACTGGTGCTTCCGTGCTCCAGGCAGAGCGTCTCGCTCCCTGTGGCCCTGTGAGTCTGCCCCTTGATGCCTACTGCCGCTGTACTCAGGCCAGCCCAGTTGGCTCTGGGTGCCACCTGCCTGCAGAATGCCTCCTCACTCTGCTCACTCTGGGTGCACAGGGGTGAGCCTCAATGGCTTCCTCATTCTGAGTGGCCTCCAGGAAGCTGCTGATGAGTAATTAGACAGCCGTGTCTGTTCACAAGATGACTTTGTCCTAGCTCTGCTGGCTTTTTGTCTGGAGCAACTGTCTCCCGTCCTGTATCTGACCTCACTTCAAGACCTCCAGCTCTCTTCTTACCTGGCCTGAGGTGTAACTCCTTTCATAGAGAAGCCTCTTAGAGCCTGCAGAATGTCCTAATTACTCCCATGAGGTGGATCCACCTCTTTGTCGCCCTGCAAAGTCTTCGCTTGAAACATTCATTCATTTAGTACCTTTTTATCTTGGTGATATGGCCATCCGTGTCGGCCCTCTGGGATCACATGGTCTGGTTCTCATTTTCTGGGGTTACCAGGTAATCGCAGCATCCGTGAAGACCTTTAGTCTTCCCAGTTGCTTTCTGAGCAACACGCTCACCAGGAGTAAGGTTGTCCTCCCCTTTGTACTTTACACCCTGCTGCACCTGCGGGCATGTGTCTGATGGGACTGTCCAATTTAGGGACCACACTGATGATGTGGGGACAGCAGGCCATTTACCAGTAGGACTAGACAGTGGGAATAATGCAGAAAAGAGATTATAAGGAAATCTTTCTGAGTCATCAAAAAAGTGAGCACAGAGTAGAAGACTGTGCTCAGACTGAGTCGTTTCTATGAAATCAGGGTCTGTTGCGCATGTCAAAGATGCCCCCGTTGCTAGCTCTGAGATTCAAGGTGAAGTGGGCTGTCCACTCATTCACCAATTGTTTGTGCATTTGCTCACTGCTCCCATCCCTTCCCTGTGCTGACGTCCGTAGCCCATGACAGCAGGGATGTAAAGTTCATTGAGGTGGTTCTGTAGCACGAACAGGCCTATGGGGTAACCCATGCTACCCCACAAAACACTGGCACTATGGTGGTGTGGTGCAGAGGCTGTAGCAAGGTGAGGAGGATGAGGAAGAGCGTCAGAGAGGAGGAAGAAGAGGAGGCACCTTACTGGAGGAGAGGGAAGAATGGCCTCGACTGGCAGGCAGTGGTGTTCTTCAGGGATGGGTAGAAAATCACTAGAAGGACAAGCAGAGCTCAAGGCGTAGAGGCAGTGTGCTCTGAAGCATGAAGGCGCGAATGAGCAGAACTCTGACCCCTTCCCAGAGGCTGGAAGGCACAGGTCCACAGGAAGCAAGAGAGAAGAGAGGAAAGTCGCCTCCCACCTCGGGGTCACCTAGACTGCCAGCACACAGGGCCTTCGGAGCACAGCCCGGTGGTAGTTTAGAAAGGTGACATTTGTTTGTGGCATACTGCCCCTCCTGTGCATTCCATACCCAGCTCCAGCAGTGTTAAGGTGTTCAACCTTAGAGGAAGTCACTCAAATCTGACTTTGAAATTCATAAGGAGGGTGATCTAAGTTCGAGTTGACTGAAGAACTTTGTGTGCGCTCACACAGGATGATTGGAAGGCTAGCACCGAGGACCCGTTTGGACGAAACTTCCTTTGACAGTGTAAATGTCTGAAAACACCTTTTCTTTGAGCTCCCTCCTTACTCATCCTTCGTGGGAGAGCAAAGCTGGTTACAGTTGAGTCCATCATGGCCTGATTATCTGAAGACAGCCCAGCTCCTAAACTCCGAAGGAAAAAACTGGCTGTGGGAGGCAGGCTGGCTATAATTAGCAGGTATTGGTGCATTGGTGATATTACGTTTATCAAGAGGGTGCCCCTTGCACCACACTGAGGGAAGAGCTAATGACCCCGCCCCCTAGTTTGGAAACACAATAGGTACAATTCCAATTAAAGAACAAAGGGGAGCAGTGAGAGCCTCCAGTGAAATACCATCTCTAATTGGGTTTTACTTCCACAATAGCACAGATTAAACACGGACCATCAACTTAACCTTTCCATTGGCTGCTTTTGTTAGCCCCAAAAACAGACAGTAACATGATTTATAGTTTCCTTTTATTGTAGTTCTTCACCGTCTAATTGGAATCAGATCATCAAACTGTTTCATAAACAACCTGAAATTGGGCTGTTTGTTTTTATCAGTGAAGAAAATAAATAAAGAATGGACAGGAATGGCATTCATGTTGGATCAAACCTAAGTGCCATGTTGCAGGGAGGTGTGGATGGAGAGTGGGGGTGGGAATGTGTGGCTGAGTTGAGGAACAAAGGATGGCTCTTGTTCTTCCAACATGCAGGCCTCCACTTACCCTCAGAAGGAGACATACAAAATAAAATTCCGGGTGAATTCTTGGGAAAGCTGAAGAAAACCATCTAACCCCTAACTTCATTTGAAATGGCTCCTAATGACCTGTAATTTCCTCTCTTGCAATGGTCCCATTACATCAATCAGATTGATGCAGGAGTGACAGATTATTCTCATTAGAAGGAATATTCTTTTGTTGTCCTTCCCCATGGACCATGAGACCAGGAGTAGGGCATCCGTCTATGGCTTGAGTCCCTGTTTTTAGTGGTACACTCTGTGCCCTTGGTCTGGTGTGAGGGCCTCTTCCTTCTTGCAGGGGTGAGGAAAGCTGATTGGTTGATGGATTGGAATAGCATCTCATTTGGTACCTGCTGCACGTGAGGCTGACAGTATGGAACACTCAGGCATACATGGGATGGCAGACTTCTTGTTTGCTTTTTTTTTTTTTTTAAAGTAGGTGTCTGCAGAACCTTTTTCAATAGAGAGTTTTCTCCTGCCAACCTGCCAGATTCACCACCCAGAGCAAGTCTTCACACCCATCTGTTTTTAACAGCTCCGGTAAACCTCTGTGTCTCTGGCTCAGCCTGCGGCTCCAGCATGTGTGTATCCAGTGTGAGGACTGGGTGCCTGTGAAGCAGGCTGTTGTCTCTCTGACAGCCAGACCTTCCATTTTTCATGAGGTTCTGGGGAAGCAGTGCCCTCCTGGGCTTTGCCTTTATTGCTGTTTCCCTGAATCTGACTGTTCCTGAAGGGGGAAAGTTGCTGAAGCTGAATGACATAAAATCACTTTACTGTGTTTGTATGTGTGTACATGTGCACATGCATGTGCACACATGCTTGAGCATCTGTGTGGAAACCAGAGGTCAGCCTTGGCTGTCATTCCTCAGGTGTCATCCACATGGGCTTTGGAGACATGCTTCTCACTGGCCTGGAAATTGGCAAATGTGTGAGGCAAGCTGACTATGGAGCCTCCAGGTTCTGCCTGTCTCGGCCTCCTCAGTCCTGGGATTATAAGCACATGCCACCACTCATTCCTGTTTTTTGTTTTACATGGCTCTAGGGATTGAACTCAGGTCCTCATGCTTCCATAGCAGGTATCTACCCGCTGAGCCGTCTCCCCAGCCCTTTATTTGATCGTGTTTTATTCATCCATGTTCGTAAGGTTCTGTGCTCTGGGAGGTAGTTCCCTGTTTCCCTGGGGACCTTCTCTAGATGTTTGCAGGTGACTTGAATAGATCACTCTCATCAAGGGAATCTACCCAGGCGGTACATGTCATTTGCCTCACCTCTTTGTCCACTAGAAGCTGAAGAGGAGAGGGACAGTGAAGCCCCATGCTTACAGCAGCACCGGCAGCTGCTGTGGTGTGGGAGCCAGAGATTGCCAGTAATGTGCTCTGTCCTGCCCGTTGTCAGCTGCGTTGTGTCTACATCCTATGTTTAATATGGGAAGAACAACACACCACGCCAGTCACTGATACAGGAATGAGATCAAATGATTCTGGTGGCACACAGACGTCCTGAGAAGTGATTAACAATAGCATTACATTTAAAGTAATTATATTTCAAAATAACCAGCGCTTTAACTTACTATATGTAGTGTGTGAACACTCCAAAAAGAGATTCAAGCCACTGTATTCATGTTCCCTGAACAACTCTCAGCAGGGTTGCTTTGAAATGGCCTGTTCTGTGTGTGGAACAGTACAAAGGCCAGGGACTCTAAATCTGGGTGGTCACCTCAGACAGGGATGCCCTCATCTTACACAAAGTCACGTCCTTTCTGTGTTCCAGTCTGACATGTCTTGTGTGTTAGTGCTCAGTAAGCACTTGTGATGAAGATGTGAGGAACCGCTGCTGTGGTGGAAGGAAGCTTGGGGTGAAGCTCACAGAACAGTAAACGGATCGTGGTACACAGCAAAAGCGAGCTCACAGTCTGCTGTAGATGCCTGAGAAATCCCTCGATAACCCTGGACGTGTACAAAGAGCACACTAATAGAAAACAAATTTAAACAGTGAACATAGCTCTGTGCAAACCACCCAGTCAAGAATTAAAGAGCTCCTGGGATTCAAAAGGCCCCTTCTTTTCTAGTGTACCCTCAGAGTTGGCCACCATGTGTCTTCTATCAGCATAGATTAGATTTGCCTTCTTTGAACTCCGTATGAAGGAAGTCATATACTATGAACTTTCTGGAGTTGACTGCTCTGTTTAATATTATGCTCATAGGGCTTGCCTTTATTGTTATGTGGAACAGCAGTTTGTTGATTTTTATTGTTGTGACTATCATATGACAACACAGTTATCAGCATTATAGTTGTTGGGCTCTATATCTTATCTAGGTTACAAATACTACAGCAATGAAGATCCGTTTATGTGTCTGTTGCTCATATGTGCACAACATACACACACATGCACACATAGATACCTGGGTGTGCGTGCGCACGCGAGCACGCACGCACACACATACACACACGCACATGCGCACATGCACGCGCACACACACTTCATCTAGCTACATTTACAAGGTCATATGTTTGTATCCAGCTTAGTGCTAGTAGTTAAGGAGTTTTGTGTTTTTGTTTCCCAGGAGGCTGATGCTCCCTCTCGCTCCCAGCCAGGCTGTGTGTGTGCTGTGGGTGATCTGTGTTCTCACCCATGTTTTCTTTCACTGACTCTATTATAGCCATCTTGGAGGGGCTGCCATGGCTCCCTGGCGCTTTTACAACACATGTCCCCAAGGGCTGATGATGCTGAGCACGGCTCCACTTTCTGTTTTTCTCGTCAAAACTACTTGTATGTTCTTTCTTGTGAGTGCATGTCTGGTTTTACCTGCTCTTCTGCTGGGTTGCTGTCTTTTTTTTTTTTTTTTTTTTTCTCTCTCTCTCTGATTGATTCATAGAATGTTCAGAAAATCTTTTGTCAGATGAATGTATTACAAACATCTCCACCCACACAGTAGCTTGCTTTTTGCTGTTTAAATGTTATCATTTGATCAGCAGAAGTTTGTTTACTTAACGCAGTCCAATTTCTGAGTTTTCCCTTACACCAATGATACATTTTATTGGAGGTGTTTTTGCCTCCCCTGGCTCATTATACAGCTGTTCCTCCACGTAAGTTCTAGGATCTCCTACAGGAACCCAGAACAGAGCGTGTACAAGTGTTACATTTACAGTGATATTGAACTTGCATAGGACTTACACACTTCCTCATACTGTCAATCATCTTATAATACCTAACACAATATAAATACTGTGTAAATAATGGTTGTATTGTATTGTTTAGGGAATAATGATATGATAAAGTGTGTAGATGTTGAGACAGAATACATTTTTTTCTTAATATTTTCCATCCTTAGTTGATTGAATCCACAGATTCAACCCAAGGATACAGAACACATACCTCCCCATTTTCTAAAGCCATGTTATTTAATCTTACAGTTGGTAGGATCACAACTTTTTAAACAACTCTGCAGTAATTAAAAGTCATCCAAAGAAGTATCTAAAGGGATTTAGTAGGTAGCAGTAACCAGTCAAGAACTGTTGTTGGAATCATTTGACAAAGCCTGATGGTATTCAAAGGCAAGGACACTGAGTCTAACCCTGACCTTGGTCAGGTATCCATGAGAGGTCATTCACTGTGCACATCTCTCCTGGTCCTCATCTATACAAACCTCCTTCTTCTCTGGAAGTTCCAGAAAGACATAAGGGGAGGCAAGGTGATGAAGTGGTAGCCTGGTGCCTGGAAAGGGCATCAGTAAAGTGTCCAGTGACTCAGGCTCACTATGTCTCTGCATCTTCTAAGGAGTTTTGTGTCCAACTTCTAAACTTGCTTTCCTGGCACTAGGCTGTCACAGATGGCGGTTCTGCAGTGTTACACAAATCACTTAAGTGTCCTGGGCCTATTTCTAACATGTAAAATGGATTCAATAAGGAGGGATGATTAGAACATTGACTTGCTCAATGGATGGATGGGCTGAGAGATGCATGGATGGATGAGTAGATGCATGCATACATCTATGTATGGATGGATATATGGATGGATGAGGGGAGTGTAGATACATGGCTGGGTGGGTGGATGAGTGGATAGGTGGAAATAGGATTATTGGATAAATAGGTGCAGATGGATTATTTGGAAAAATTAATGAAACCAAGTTTATAACATACTGACGGGGGCGGGGAGGGGTTAAAACATGGAAGAGTTATTAGTAAAGTCCCTAAGATGCAATTGCTGAATGCTCAGATGTCATTAGTTGAGTGAATCTAATGTAGCAGAAACAAACATAAGCATAAATGATGCTGAGAAGACCACAGTGTCACATCACCTTGTGGTTATGATGGCAAATTCATGTGCATGGGTTTTGAAATCACCAAAAAATTAAAAAAGGAAAGAAACCCAGTGCTCACAGTGTATCCCAGCAAACTGCTGCCGAGCGGGTATGCATGTTGTTCAAGGGGGGCGTTTAGAATGTCAGGTGAAGGGACTGCTCTGATTACACCTCCACGCTGGTGCCCCTGCTCCCTCTCTGAACCACGCGTCTCCACACCCACTTGCTCTTCACCCATAGATGAAGTGGCCACTGCAAAACGAACCGCATGGTGTCACCTCTCCACTGGGAACCCTTCAGTGATTTGCCCTGCACTTAAGGTGACACCAAAGCTCCTTTGGCCCCTGAGGAGTTTGAGAGTGGTCTGGCCCTCAGAAGACTCTCCCTCCTCCCGGAGTAACACTTTCCTGCTGTGGGGCAGACATAATGGCCTCCTTTCTTGTGTCTCAAACAAGCAAGCCTTCCTGTGCCCCAGGCAGGGTGGACTTGGCTCTCAGCACCCCTCTGACTGTCTGTAGCCCAGCAGTATTGTCTACATGGCCCCTTATTCTTAGATTATTCCCTTTGTACAGTAAATTCTGTGCAGTTGATTGCCTGCCTTGCTTCTCTCTCACCTGCAATAGACTCTAAATTGCAGGCTTCACTGCTTGAGCCTGTACAAACAAGTAAGTGGATGTCCAGCAAGCAAATAAATGGTTGATCATTTGTTCTTAGCCTCAGCCACCTGGACCTCAGCCCCAAACTCCCAGGTCCCTAAGGAGTGTGTACATCCTCTTTCTTACCACCTTTTCTCTCTGTCCAGACTGCTGTGGGTGGGATGTTCTGTATGTTAAATGTGTTGCTCTGATTGGTTAATGAAAAAAGCACTAATTAGCCAGTGGGAGGAGAGAGGAGAATTCTGGGAAGTGGAAGGCTGAGTCAGAGAGACACTGCCAGCCGCCATGATGAGAAGATGTTAAGATACCAGTAAGCCACGAGCCATGTGGCAACTTATAGACTAATAGAAATGGGTTAATTTAAGATATAAGAACTAGATAACAAGAAGCCTGCCACGGCCATACAGTTTGTAAGCAATACAAGTCTCTGTGTGTTTACTCAGTTGTGTCTAAGCGGCTGCGGAACTGGCAGGTGAGAGAGATTTGTCCTGACTGTAGGCCAGGCAGGACTGGAGAAAACTCCAGCTACACCGGATGGTCCTGGCCTCAGCCTGGTAGTGGCATTTGCCAATACCAGATGTTCCCACCCTTTCTCCCCATCTTGGGAGTTTGCAGCTTCTCACCTTCATGGTGCATCTGTTGTTACCATTCTTAAACCTCATTTTATCCCGTGACAGAGATTTCTGCTGCACTGTCATATTGATAATTCTGGGCTACATCCATGAGTCAGCGGTTGTGATGTAGTTGGTATCTCTCCTTTTTGGCCTTATAGGAGGTGTAGAGTCCCTAGCACCCCATCCCAGGAGCTTTCCTCATACCTTTAGTTCAGGTCATAGAAACTTCCAAAGCTTCTCTTTGGAATGCTTCATAGTCAGTGTTCTCATGGCTTCTGATGAAAGAAACGGATTTAAGTTGCTTAATTCACAGGACGGGATAAGAATCCAGACGTGTCCATGGAAACCGAAGGCAGAAAGCACATCTGGGGCCTGTAAGGGGCCTTGCCTGGGTATCTATTCTGGGAGTAAGCGGTCCAGAGAGACTTTCTAACACCAGATTTCTGGAAGACAATATGCAACGGATGCAGCTGGTAGTCCCAGGCTCATCAGATGTGCCTCTCAGGGATGTAGACTGTAACGGCTCAGTGGGGAAAGGTCTGTGTATCCCTCAGAGACGTTTGCATGTTCCTTACCTCAGAGAGTATGATTAAGCGAGGAAAACTGACAGTCTTGACCTGGACAGTCTCTGAAGAAATGCGTGATGTCAGGAATTCCTTGGGTGAGGAACATGAGTGTGGCAGTGTGCGATGTTAGAGGGAGTGTGTGTGTTGAGATTATATCGCCATCCATCCATGGAGCCTGCTTAATGATCAAAGGAATTCATTTGGGGGTTAACTCACAAGACAGAATAAAGGAATTTGTCACAGAATCCTGGAAGGGTGAGGCACGGTCCAACACTGTTCTCTGTAGAGATCTGCCCTGGTCCATCTCAGCATCCAAAAGCACAAGGTAGTAAAGAAGGGGCCTCGTATGTGCCTCCCAGGTCTTAAGCCACCCACCCCCAGTGGCCACGCCCCAGGGGCATGTACCTCAACAGTTACTGCTACCCCATCAGGGCCGGTGCTTCAGGGCTCCCACAGCTCCCCCTGCATGTGTATGTGTGTGCTTGTCAGAGCTGAAGGATGAAGACCCTAACACAACTTTTGAGATAGCCTGCATGTGGTGGGCTAGGGTGGAGGAGGCACCTTCCGGAGACACAAGGAGTAAGCAGATGAGTAACTGGGCCTTGAGAGAGGCAACAGACGAGGTTTGACTCTGGGTTTCATCTGCTTAGGTTCAAGTCCCAGCCCTGCTACTGATCCTTTCTAGCCTTAGTTAGTGAGTCAGTCAGTTAGTTTTGAGACAGGATTTCATCTGTCCCAGGATGCCCTTGATCTCAGATCTGGTAGATTATGTAGCTGAGGATGCCTTTAAACTCCTGATCCTCCAGTCTCCACATCCCAGCTACTGGGGATTACAAGTGTGAGCCATGCCCAGCGTACATGGTGCTGGGGGATCAAACCAGAGCTCAGGTATGTCAGACAAGCCTTCTACTAACAGAGCTACATCCCAGCCCACCTTCACCCTTGAGGTGGAGATCACATGCGCAACATGCCGAGCTGATACGTAGTGAGCACACAGGAAGTGCCCAGTAAATAGAAGCAAAGACAAGAGCTTCTAGACGGCTGTGACCACATCTGCCACTCAGAGAAGTCATTTTATGAATGTGACAAAAAGGAGTCTTCTGTGTCAGTGTCTCTTGGCCTCTGGGGCCAATAGTGGGTCTGTTTCTAATGGTAATTTGTCAGTAAATAGTGAATCCCACTCCTATACTACACTCCCCTCCCCTCCCCCAGGAATGAAGAGACCAGGCATTGTTGTTACAGACCTAGAGATGGATATAAGAAGAAGAATCGGAGGGTCATTTCTTCTCTGGTAGCTTCACTGACCCTCTTGGAATTGGTTGTTTAACAGGTAAAATCATAGGATACCTATCCAAAACATTTGGATATTGTTAAGCACCAACCATGTGTTAATTGTCTCTTGTTCAGATTCTAGGTGTCTTGCAGGGGAGACACACCTTTTTTCTTGAGTGAGCAGTTTGTATGCGCACAATTCATCACCCCTTCAGCTATGTGCTCCCTTTGATCCCTAGCTTATTAAAATATGCAAATCTAAATTGTATCTTATTAATGTGATCCTTTGTGTTCAAGCTGTGGGGGTCTGAAAAAATCCTCCCTTCTAATATATTTGGATTTTTAATGTGGAAGCGCGACAATGTGGAAGAACTTGGTTTTCTGCAGGCCATATTTTCTAATCAACTGTTATGAAACATTTTTTTTATTGTGATGCTATTTCTTGCCTTCTTGGAATGCAGGGAGATAAGGAGTAATGACTTCATTGTCAAACCCCACGTAGTCTCAGGCATGTCAAGATCCTTATTAATTTGCTATTATTTCTGCAACATGACAGTGGCCCTGGCTTACAGGAACATCCTGGATGTGTGTATTAAGATGTGCCTGATGTTGGAGAAAGTTAATCCACTGTCTGGTGAGGACTCACACACATGCATCCCCCTGCCTCCACAAGCTAGCAGGGTATGTGTCATGTTGTAGGTAGCCAGCTGGTCCCTTGTATGGTTGTGAAAAGCAGTCCTTGGAGCCTTTGTGTCTCCATGTTATTAGAACATCTTTTTTTTTTCTGAAAAAAATTAAGCATTTGAAGTGTAATTTGAATCACGTTAAGAACTGATCCCGTGGGACTACAGATAGATGTGTTTTCGTCCCGTGTCTGTTTCTTGCCCTGCCAGCTCCTCTCTCTCCCCAATCTCTCCAGGCCCTCAAATCAGCTTCCTCCTCCTGTTTAATGATTCTTTTTCTTAAGATCAAAGCTAATTATTTTACAAAAGCCATCATATGGAAATGATCGTTTTATATTTACAAGGCTGTCAATATGCGCCCCTCCCTACCCTAGTGAAACTCTTCTGAAGTAGTTTTGGGGTAGTGAGAGTCTTGGTGGGGTGGAAAAAGCAAATGACCTGTTTAGCAATCAAAGCGGCAGCCATGGGCAGCTGGGGTGCTCTCTGTGAGCCCTGCTTGTGTCCTCTCACTTAACCTTGGGAGTAGCCTGAGGTGGTGTGGACTGTTATTATTGTGTGTTCATTTAGTAGATGGGGAGACAGAGAGGCACCTGGGGTTGAAGGCTTTGTCTAGGGGCTCCTGGTTTCAGGGGTCAGACTTGGGTTTAGCTCCAGGACTCTGGTTAAGGGGCTGTTACCTTTACTACCAGGCACTGTTTTGGTTTAGCTGCTATGGAAGGACTTGAATTCTTCCTCGACTCTTCCTGCAGCTCACTGTGTGCCTCCCGGCTCACGCTGCCGCTTTTGCCCACTTGTAAATTGGAATTTTAGACTAGGCTGTCTCTGAGGTCACATTCAGCCCTAAAGTTTTATCATTCTTACTGTTTTAAAGTGCTCTGAGGTACCACCAAAAGGCACAAGGCACCCCCACCCACCCACACACGCATACCATGTTCTCTGTAGCAGTGCATTAAAGCACAGTAGAAAGATTTCAGCTGTCGTCTCTCATCATACCGTCCATTTCCAGTAGGCAGAAATTGTTATAACTTTCTCTCTCTTCTTCTTCTCTTCTCTCTCTTTTTCTCTCTTCTACACACACACACACACACACACACACACACACACACACACACACACACGGCTACCTGTGGCTTTCGGACACCTCCCGCAGTGTCCCCAGGAAACAGGTATCTGGGGAGGAACGTGGTAGATGGGAAGAGTGCAGGGCCTATTTTCAACAGGAGTCTCCCTTCACTTTTTCCAGCCCCAGGAAGGAGGCCTCCCTGGCCTCTGGGCACAGTGGTTCATAAAGGAAATCTGGCACCAGTGAAGCACTGTACAGAAAGACTTGGATGTGCTGCATGCGGGGATGGCAGGTGCGGCTTTCTGTGTCATTCAGTGACATGTGCCAGCTGATGCGAAGTGACATGTGGTGGCAGAGTCCCGCTTGGTGATAGTGACTTCTTTTGTCTTGATAAAGCTGGTTGCCCTTTCTCCTAGCGGTCTTTTCTGAAATTCTAAGAGAACAGACACATTCGCTGCGTGTGTTTTCAAATGCAAGGGAGCGAGGTGAACCGCCAGCCCCAATTAGGAGGCCAGATGAGCTTGACCTTGGATGACTGACAGCCGCCTCAGGAGCTAGTCATGTGCTCTGTCTGCATCAAGACCAAATAGCTCTTTCCAAGTCATTTCTACAGGTCTCTCTCTCCATAGGCTGGTTCCCTGCACACTTTAGGATGTGCACACTAAAGGTTCTCTGCCTATCTTCAGTGTTCCACATGTATAAGCATCCGTAAACAATGTAAGTGTCCACACAAATACCCACCAACCCAGCTAGCTATATAGTCCTCAGATTTTCTCCCACACCCCCCTACACCCCCCCCTCACAGATAGATATACATATCCCTTTGTCATCCCAGGAGTGGGTCTAGTTTGAAGATTCAGAACCTGCCTCATCCCTCTACCCTACCCCCGCACCCACCTACCCCACTCCCAGGTCTGAGGAAAGGCCCCAGCCGTGTGTTTAGATAAGTTTTTTTTAATTTTGGAAGTTTACAACCGAGGTTTCCACTGCAGTTGGTGACAGACACTCTTACTCCACTCTGACCTCCCCGCTCACATTCCCTCCTGCCCAGCAGGATGGCGCAGGTCTCAGACATTTGAATACCTCTAAAGGAGGGTTGAGGGGGGAGATGAATTGAGTTTGGGTGTTGTCTCAGTATTTCTGTTGCTGTGAAGAGACACCTTGACAGGGCAGCTCTTATAAAGGAAGAGATTCAATTCAGGCTGGCTTACAGTTTTAGAGGTTTAGTCTATTACCTTCATGGTGCTAGAGAAGGAGCAGAGAGTTCTACATCTTCATCTGCACCTAATGTTGGCAGATATGGGAACAAACCAAAGTTTGAAGTGTATCATGTTGGAAGCTCTTGGGGAAATTTCAAATAAGTAAGCATGGTGGATCGTGATTCCCTTCTGGCTGACCCCCATTCTGAGGATATTCTCCCGTGGGGAAGTAACTCTATGATGTAGTCCATGTAACCACAAACACACCACTTTCTTCTACCTGAAACTTCACGTTTCTTTTCTCAATGACAGTCTCCTATAATACAAGAACTCCCAGCCACAGATGACCTGGAGTTCACTCATGCATCAGGTGCCTGTTGCCCCCTGATCATTCTCTTAACATGTTTTTGGTTTTTATTAAAACATTTAATTTTGTTATTACTTTTTAATTATGCGGGTGGCTTTGTGTACAAGTTCAGTGCCTGTAGGGACGGAAAGAAGGATTTGGATCCCCTGGAGCTGGAGTTACAGGTCATTGTGAGCTGCCTGACATTTGTGCAGGGAATTGAACCTGGGTCCTTTGGAAAAGCAGTATGTGCTCTTAACCACCAAGTCATCTTCCAGCCTCATATCTTCCAGCCTCATATCTTTCTACTTTTGCAGTACACATGGATTGATAGAGATGTGAGTACTGTGTGTATGTTGCCCATTTGTACTTAAGGTTTTACTTTCTTATATAAACAATACCATTTGATAGCCACTTGCCTGCTTATCAAACACTGTTTTGAAATTTATCTCTTTTGATACATTGTGGTCTTCCTCATGTTTTCACTGCTAGTTACATCATTTCACTGTGTGACTGTACTATAATTTATATTTCCTGTCTGTTGTCAATGAGCATTTGGGTCATAATAGTGACTAATTGATAGTAAACAATGTACATGACAATCGGACGTACTTAGGTGAGCGACAAGTTCTTTGTAGTGAATGTCTTCAAACTCGTGTTCAAGTATTTGCTAAGAGAATTCTAGAAGCCTGTACCTTCTCTTGTGTTTTTTAATTGACAGCCGAGATACTTCAGCATAAGTTTGTGTAATTTGAAAGGTTATAATTTGCATAATACTGTAATATAGATATTTAAATATAAAAGTAAGGATCATAATATTTAATGAAACCAGTGAAATAAAAATAGGATAAAGACCTGAGTTCTATCATTCCTTCAAGTAATATACTTCTAAGGGTGCTGTGTGCCGTGGGATGTTTTACTGTATGCTGTGAATATGTGTTGCCACCATTGGCTAATAAATAAAGCTGCATGGGCCTGTGGCAGGGCAGGATGGAGCCAGGTGGAAAATCCAAGAGAGACAGTGAGAGGAGAAAGGAGGGTGGGGCAGCCAAGCTACCGTCCAAGGAGCAGCATGGAATGGGGTGCAGATAAAGCCACAGAACACGTGGTGAACATAGAATAATAGTAGTGGATTGAGTTAAGTTATATGAGCTATCTAGCAAGAAACCTGAGCCATAGTCCATACAGTTTGTAGTTAATATTAAGCCTCTGAGTGATAATTTTATAAGTGGCTGTGGGACTTGGAGCCAGGTGGGACCAGTGAAACTTCCGGCCACAGCTGTGGATGTAGCTCAGTGGATAGAACACTAACCTGGTTAATTAGAGGCTCTGGGTTCAATCCCCAGGACTACCCAAAGTGGGGTATTAGTGGCACACACTGAAGTGTAATGAAATTCCTACCGCTCCAGAGGGAGAAGTTGGAGGAAAAGGACTCCAGTCCGTCCGCAGTGAGGGCCTGCTGCTACGATAGACTGTCTCGGAACAATAAAATGCAATCTGATGCCAAGACTTTCTTAATCATTAAAAAATGTACTTCCTTGACTATTTTAATGTGAAATTCCTTTCTTTTGCATCCTCAGAATTTTATCTCAGTGCACTGTATCTTTTTCATGATAGCCTCTATCATCAGTCACCATGTGCTGGATCTCCCTGTTCACATGGATCTGTCAGAGCACCATGTGACTGACTTCTGGGTTCTGGTCTTTCAAGACTTTGCACATCTTTCCCTAATCTGTGGCTCATCTTTTTGCCTTGGAATCATTTTTTCTTGCCGGTTTTTCATCCTAATATTGTTAACCTGTCAGTGTTTCCCCTGCGCTGTGGAGGAGTGTATGTCTTGTTTCAGAGTTCCTTTTCTCTAACTTATCATCCCCTCTGCTCTCCTCTAAAAGTTTTAAAGTTGTGTTTTACGATGTTTCAATCCCTTTACATTCTGTAGAATTTATCTTCAACTATGAGTGCCTCAGAAATCCTAACTTATTTTTGTCTTTCGTGTGTGCAGGATGCTATGTGTATGTAGGTTCATATATATATTTGCACACACGTTCAGTGTGTGAGTGTGGGCATGCACTTGCCTGTGTGCTTTTGTGGAGGTCAGTGGATGATCTTGGGTGTCATTTCTCACCTCTGCCTCATTTGATCCAGAGTCCCTGTGTTCTCCCTGCTTTGTATCCCAGGCTACCTGGGCCATGAGCTTTTAGGGATCCTCCTATATCCACCTCTCATCTGTCTTAGGAGCCCAGGAATTACAGATGTGCGTTGCTTTGCCTGGCTTCCATGCGACTCTTGGTGATTCAAACCCAGCTCTTCCTGTTTGCGTCGTAACCACTTGGCCCACAGAGCGCCTTCCCCAGCCTAGAAACCTCACTTTACATGATTGGAGGAGGTACTCAGTCTTTGAAGGGTTGTTTTTTAAGTAGTTTATCCTTTGTCAACTAATATTTTTTGCTAAATTTATATATAATTTTGAATATGTATTCAAATATAGTATATAATATGCAAAAGTACTTGGATATAGTAGCTCTTAAGATTTCAGTTACAAGAATTATTTTTATTCAGCTCACATTATCTTATATTCCTTATAGATAATCAATACAATGCTCAGGGCATATCATTTACACAGTTAATATTCATCAATTTAAGCTGAATTTCAATGTGGTTGGTCTTAGAATAAAAGGGGCAAATTTTGTATTCCCTGGCCTAAACACCAGAATAAGTAACAGCATAAACACTATGAGTGAATGAATGATACCAAATTATCAGTGCACAGTTAGTGTAAATTGTTATTGGCCCACCCTAGGCCTTTAAATGGAGAAAATTTATCCTACTACTACACTGTGATTTATTTTGGCAGTGTCATGTTTCTTAGGATCTAGTCTAGCAGAATCACATGGAAGGAGTGTTAAAATAAAGATTCCCGAGTATTGCCCAGATCTACCCACAAAGCCAGACTGGGAGTGAGATCCTTGCTTCTTGAGAATATTCTTATGTTCAAAGAAACGTAAGCATTCCTAGTTTGATGACCCACCATTCAGTTCTGCCAGTAGAGCAGTGATGAGGGAAACCTAGCTCAGCACACTTCTCTCAGCAAAGCCATTGGCCTCTTAGGCCGTAACCTCATGTGAGAGCTTTTGGCTAGAACTGGACTCCCTGGGTTTGTCTGTTCCAGCCCTCTTCTGAGTGTGCTTCTGACTTCGTCATGCATTATCCTTTTGTCCAGGACGTTAGCTTCCCATCTGGCTTTTCCAGCCTGTTGGAGTGCTAGGCTAGTCAAACTTCCCACGGTCACTGTAGGGAGAAAAGACTAAACTAGGAAGAGGAGCCTTGACAGATGATGTCCCTCTCTCTATATATAAATCTGCGTAATACTCAGGTGGTGCCTGCCAGGCACGGATAATCCTTGTCATCAGCTCAGAGCAATGCGACACTTAGGAAAATCAAGCTTGGAGTTGTAACATGGCAACTGCCATCAAGGCTGTTCATAGGTTGTCTTGGATACTCAACCAGTTGTTTACATAGTCTGCTCATGGATCAGTGGACTGGTCATTTGATGCTAAGACAAGGAAGGAATTTTATTCCAACCCACCTCTTAGTAGAGTCACTGGCCTTCCAGTGTGAGAGTGGCTCTGGCCAGTGTGCTGAAACCCAGCCTTAGGACCTGGTTCATCCCAAGTCTCCGGGATACCCCAGCTCTCCTCTGCAGTAATTCAATTTGAATGAGCACACACTTGGAGTATATGAACCGTACAACCGGTTTTAAGCAGGGATAAGGCTGAGATCATCCTCCCTCCATCCTGAATGGCACAATCATTTTTTATTTCATTCTGCTCGGCCCAGGAAGCAATTAAAGCTCCCACAGTATGAAGCATTTTCATCAAGTGAGGCATTAAAAATACCAGCCTGTCAGAGTGGGAAGTGGAGCTGGGCTTTACAGCATCCATTCCTCAGCTGCACTAGGGCATGACGCGGCGAATAGCATTCATTTCATGCAGGGGAAAAATAAGGCCAGCTTTGGCTTTAATCTGTATTATGAGGGGCCCAGTCTCTGCTGGGATGGGATGAGTGGATGCACCCCATTTAGCTTAAAGTAACAGATCTATAGTGAGTTGTTAATTTGTAGATAAATGCGGGTTTTCCACTGTTGATGTTTCTTGATCCACACAAAGTGGCTATATTAATACCGAAACATTATTAATCAATAGTTGGCTCTTTAAAAATACATCAGTCAGACTACCCAATTACCTTTAAGTATACATCAAAGGGCAACTGAGCAATCTGACACACACTCACAGTCCATTAGGAGCCACTGGACATATTAATTAAAAATTTTTAGTTACAATGAACTCTTACACTGTGGCGGGGGGGGGGGGGATGCCTTTGGTAACAAACAGTTGTGGTGAATTGAAAACTGAGAACTTGAAAATACATTTGGGAACCCAGAAAGGTCTTGTGGATTTCAGAGATAGGGAGACTCAGGGTGGCTTCATTTTACTTAAGTCCAGCCTGAAAGAGGTTTTCATTGAGACTGTGAGATGAAGGATGCAGAGGACTTCTCTCTCAGTTATTGAAGGGAAGGGTGGGGTTCTCAGATACGATATTTAGCACTACCAAAAAGAAGTTGTTTTCACTGTGTGCTGGTAAAACCTCACTTTAGATTAAAAACCAAAAACTGAAACACTGTGAGGTATGTAACACAATTTTTGCTGGGTCCTGCTGCATGGGGCCATTGTTGAACTTGATCATTCGGGTGACAACAAGCGCTCACCTTGAGCTCTCCCACACTTCCTGGTCCCTGCCTGTCCGTGCCATTGGTACCTGGAAGACCCTTTGTGTGGAGGGCACGTGGCCCTTCTTTATCATCCAGAAGCATCAAGACGCTTTCTTTTACCACTGAAATCTTTGCTGACAGCCCAAGCTTTGTCTATCTCTAGTCTGTGAAGATCACTGTTCTGGTACCCTGCTGCTGTAGAAGGTCCAGAACTTAACATTGCTCTTCATGCTCTCCCCTGTGTTCATAGGCTTGCACATCACCAGGAGACAGACTCTAAGCCCTTCAGATGTAATTAGAACACTACAACATGCCCCCAAGACCAGGATGTTCCAAGTAGGAACATCCCACCATGATACTGACTCCATAGTCTCCTACATTTGAACCGGGTAGCTTTGTCAGCAAGTGGCAGACTTACCCCTTCTATAGGAGGCAGCCTGAGGAGAACCTGAGACTCAGATTGAAGCACCACACACCTACATCACTCATTTTGGAAGATAGTTTCTTCCCACTACCTCAGTGTCTATCCCCAGGCCATCATCTCACACAAGCTATCCACCGAGAACTGTGCAAGGTGGAACTGATTGTCATTCAACACAAACGAAATTTTTAGGGGGGCATTAGTCACTGTGCGAAACGTGCTCACTTCAAATGGAAGCAGTCAATTATAGACCAGAGGTTTTATGGCTACATTATTACCATCATACTATTAGGTTTTCGGCAGTAGAATTCTGTTTGATCGACCCGTGCCAGGACATTGATGGATAGCTTTGTTCTTCAAATGTCAAAGATGTGGGGCTTCTGTACTTTATGTGTTCACTGACACACTAATCTTGGGTAGATACCTTTCCCCAGGCCACTGTCAGCTCGTGCAGAGGTCTGCCCTCTCACAGAGGACTGAGGAGAACTTCTAACCACATTTGAAGTTTCCTTTCTCACCTCTCTCAAATTCAAAAGTACTAATGAATTATTGGCACTCCAGAGAAGTGTTCACTGCAAGAGAAGACTCTTATTTAAGTAAGGAATGGGAGGAAGACCTCCCCCTCCCTTTCCTCCCTTTCTTTCCATTCTAATTCACAGATGCCATGTTGAAAATGAATGACCAATTTCAGAATATAGCTTGTATGTCGGAACTTTGTTTTGTTGTTTGACTTGTCTTTTAAATGATTTTACTTGTGTGTTTGTTTGTTTGTGTGTGTGTGTGTGTGTGTGTGTGTGTGTGTGTGTGTGAATGCCACAGTACACAGGAGGAAATCAGAAGACAATGGAGTGGGAATAGGTTCTCTCTCTTGCCTTGTGAGAGCTGGGGATCAAGCTGAGTGGCAAGTGCCTTTACCTGTGTCCCGCTGGCCCTTGGCCTATCTTTCCCAAAGCCACACTTGATCTTCAGTTTTCCTCAAATTCCTGTCTCTGACCTTTGTCAACCTCAACCATACTTTGGTCCCTAGGCATCTCCAAATGTGGTCCTGTTTACAACACTGGACAGAACTTAACCTTGTGAAATCCTTCCAAGGGTGTGGGAGACTCAAAAGGTGAATTTTTTTAATTAAAATTAATAACTTTTAAATCTAACATTGATAGTCTTCTATCCCACACAACAAATCAGCTAAAAACTTGGAGAAATCATAATTTCCTATCAAAAAGCCAGCTTGGCTTCTGTTTTCTTTCCATCTAAGAACTTCCTAGAAGCCACAGCCTGGCTTACAGAAATGCCAGCTTCCTTCCCAAGTCACACAGCCCCCCACCTTGAGCTTCATGTCCATACCTCAGGAGTCATGGGTCGCATCCCAACACCTCCCCAGTGCTCTTGGGTAGGCTCATTATCTGCTGCCACTGAGGAGCAAGAGACTTCAGATCTTTGCTGACAGCTCTAGACAGACAGACAGACAGACACTCTAGACAGACAGACAGACACACACACACACACACACACACACACACACACACACACACACCCCGGCAGACTCTCAGGAGATGGTCAGCATTCATTTCCTAAGGCAAAGGACAGAAAGCTGATTAGTGCCCATGTTGGACAATGAATACAAAGTCAGAGAGATGAGGCTCCTATGATTCTTTCTGTGCCTGAAAACAGGAACTCTTTTTTCACCCCTCAGACTGAGCCTGTTTCATTAGGACAGGACAGGGATCCAGGACATCCTGAGGGTAAACATCTATCGCAGCTTTTCAACCCTCAATGGCTTCCGCACAGAAGGGCGGTGTGACTGGCCACGCTGAGGCTGGCAGTTTTTGCTTCTCTCATGCAGGAGTGCCCTTGCCAAAGGGTGACCCTGTACCTCTGGCAAGTCCTGGGGTACTGGGTGCAACATTAGCAGTTGACCTGATCCAGGGCACTTCCATTGAATGTCACTCTGGTCTCTCCAGGCATAAAGCTGATGGAATCACCCTGACCTCAGCGCTCACATTCAGCTTCAGCCTTGCCCGGAGTTAAATGGAACCATTCATGTGGACATTTCTCTCAAAAGCTAGCTGCTATGTTACCTTTCTCTATTAGAAAAGACTCACTTTGAAGCTTGGAGGAATTTTCAGTAGAAAATATGCGTTTGGGCCTCAATTGTAGTTGTTTTTAACTGGAGAAACATCCAACTGGAAATAGCAGCTTTGGATAGATGTTCTCATTGAACCCTCGATTTTTAATTTACACGGCATCCATGCAATCAGGAATATAAAAGTTGGCGTTCTGTGTGAGAGGCTAAGGAAAGCTACATTCAGAAACAGCAGAGAGGACTGTGTTACTCATCTGCTTCAACAGACTCACAGCATCCCATGGCCAGGAGCCAGGTGAGAGAGAACCTCCCTCCCTAGAAGAAGTGGCTTGGTGCCCAGCACCATGAGGATAGAACTGTATTTACTCTGCAAATCCCTTGGGAAACGGAGCTGATGCCTAAAGTTACCAAGATGTAGTGGAAGTCATGAGTGAGGAATTTTCATATGAAAATTCGAGGGTTTAACAGTCTTTAAGCTAACTGGTGTAGTCCATCCAATGGGGATCTAACAGGGATCAGAGGGTACAGGTGTGCATGTATTTGAAATTAAAAACTTCGGGGGAAAAAATGAGCGGGAAGACTTCCCAACAGCCTATCAAAATGAAACCAAATGCTCACTGGGTCATTCAGATGCATGGGTACACACAGTCCTGACTATCGGGCTGTGTGCTGCTTCTGCAGCTCAGAGGAGAGAGTGGACTCCTGAAGGCAGATGAGGGGGGTTGTCTTGCTAACCTGCTTCACCTTAGGCTACCTTGAAAGTATGCACACTGGAGTCATCCAGTCTACTTTTTCTGAGACATAGACAAAGACCCTGTTGTCAGTTTGATCTTCCTGGGACGATGTCTGAAGGAAGGTTCATCAGGAGACACCTTCTAATGACCACAGTTCTGAAAATGTCTCCAAAACCAACTGGAAATGGAAAGCCAAGATTTGCCATGGAGAAAAGTAATGGGGTAGGTGAGAAGCCAGAAGAAAGGTTTATGTCCTGGAAGGTCATCCAGCTCCAAATGTGACTTTCAGGAGACCTGGGGCTGTGTAAAAAATACATGTTCTTGAAGGGTAACCAGGCTTGGTAAGTCCTGGAAAGAATGATTGGAACACTAAAATCTGTTTATACAAAAGAGAAATTTTAATATCCACTGCAAATAGGAGACAACCATAAAACTCTTAACCAAACATATCTTATTAATCTGGCTGGACAGGAAACCCCTTGCCTGTAATGAAACATCATTTTAAAATATCACCTTTGGGGCTAGGGAGATGGCACACAAGTATGAGGACCAGAGTTGGAGGCCCAGAACTTACATAAAAGCTGGGGGGGGGCGGCTGGCCACCCACTTGTAACTGCAGTTTGAGGGAGGTGGAGACAGGAAATCCTTGGAGCAAACTTACTGAGTAATCAGTGAGCTCCAGGCTAGGTGAGAGACCCTGTCTCCAGGTGTGAGGTGGAGAGTGATGGAGAAAACATTTTGATGTCAACTTCAGGCCTTCACAGCACCTGCATATACATACATGTAAGCCTACACGCATGCGAACACACAGGAAGGCTCAGTCACGCACACACACCATGCACATTAGAAAGAGATAGACACAACATGCAGAATGCACGGATCTGACTGACGACCATTCCTTCTCCACCCCATCTTCTGGACCACAGCCACTCCGCTCCAGACTCCTCCCCCACTAGGGGTTCCCTTCCATCCTGACCATAGCTACTGGCTGCTGTCTCTTGTGAACACAAAGCCCTCTAAATGCAAAGCGCTGCTATTATTATTCATGCAGCTTCTGTTTATCTTCCCAAAAGAAACAATTGAGCTGTAGCAAATGAGTGATGGTTCCAGGGCTGTGGCTAAGGGAAAAGCCACTGCAGGTGGAGTGGCTTAATGGGGTATTAATTGGAACGCAGGTGAAGGCAAATAGGTAGCACAGCAGGTATGTAAATAGGCTCGTGGGAGGAAAGGCATTGAATTTTATGCTCTTTAACTAAAAATAAAGACTTGATATTTAGCTTATCTTTGCTGAAATCCATACTGTGAGGACCCTGACAACCACCGACATCATCAATGATTCATTATCTCAGCATCATCTCAACTACTTAACAGGATCTTCAGTCTCTTCCCTCGTACTGGGCTTTAAAATGCAGACTTTGCCTTCTCTCTTCGTCTGTCAGAGGCCGGGGATAATTTTGAGAGTTTTGGCACAAGCAGTCTTTGGTCCCCAGCCCTTCTTCCTATCACATCCGGGTCCTCCAGTGTCAGAACCATAACATTGTGACTAGATAGAGCTCACAAAATAGACATTCCAACAAATAGCTCCTTCCAGGTAGCCACCTTAGAAATACTTACCCAGGATCTTCTGGTAGAACACCACTGAGAAAGCCTCCTCGGGTAATTGTTTTAGAAGTGATTTGTCAGTCAACCACATGAACAAAAAAAGACCTTAACATAGATCCATCTTTTTTTCCCTACCCCTAAGCATTGTCCAACATCACCACCTACTTTTTTCCACACTCACTGCTAAACATTTGGCTTTTAAGCCTCATCCCTGGGGCTGAGAGGTAGCTTAGCAGTTAAGAGTACTGGCTTCAGAGGACCCAGGTTCAATTCCCAGCACCTACATGGAACTCACAGCCCTCTATAACTTCTATTTCAGGGGATCTGATGCCCTCTTATGGCATCTGTGGGCACTGCATGCAGGTGGTGCACAAACTCCCGTGCAGACAAAACATTCATACGCTTATAATAATTTTAAAAACCATCCCTGGCCAGGCGGCAGTGACACACACCTTTAATCCCAGCACTCTGGAGGCAGAGCCAGGCGGATCTCTGTGAGTTCGAGGCCAGCCTGGTCTATAGAGTGAGATACAGGACAGGCACCAAAACTACACAGAGAAACCCTGTCTTGAAAACAACAACAACAACAAAACATCCCTGATACAGAGACCTAGGATTACTCAGAGATTTTTGAAGAGCAAATCTCAGACTACTAGGAAGAGAGCTCCTGACATCTCCAGAGTGCTGGTAGCCTTCTTGAGGTAACATTTCAGCTTTCTATCATGCCCCACATTTAGACATATCTTTAATGTATTTTTAATTAAAAGTTACATTGTTTACTATCTCCCTTTTCTCCCTCTAATCCTTCCCATGTAACTCAACTTGCCTGCTCTTGAAATCAAGGCCTCTTTTTCTTAATTGTTATGTAAATATATATGTGTAAATACACACCACCTGCTCAGTTCACTTAGTATTACTTACTGGTATATGATTTCAGGGATGACCCCTTGATACTGAATAACTAATTAAAGGTTCATCTCTAAGGAAGACTATTTTTCCTATTCTCAGCATTCTTTAGTTCCCTGTAGTTCTTTGTTCATGGGTGTTGCCCCATGATATTTCTCCCATCCATGTAAGCATGTGTATTGATGTTGTACTTCAGATCTTGTTTATGTAGCCATATTATTGAGGTATGATGAGTATTGCTTCCATGTCATTTCTAGGAGACATAGTCTTAGAGCATATTTCCTGGTACTTTGGCTCTTACAACTTTCCTGCCTTGGCTTCCAGGTATTCCCCGAGTCTTAGGTGCAGGAGTTTTGTTGTAGATATATCAGTTGGGACTGGGCACCACATGATTACTTGTTCTCTGCATTTTGATTGATTGTGATTTTCTGTAATCTTCTTCGTCTGTTGCAAAGAGAAGTTTCTCTGAGGGGTGATGAGAGAAACATTCATCTGTGGGTATAAGGATAAATATCCAGATGCAGTTAGGAATTATGCTGGTTAATAAGTGGCAGGAGTAGGTGCTTCTCTAAGGCCCATGACCCTAGGGTAATTGGCCAGATTTTCAGGAATGGGCATGATTTCCCTTCTGTTAAATGGACCTTAATTCCAATTAGAGAGCTGTTGGTTACTGCCAAGATATGAATGCCACTATGGCACCCTTAGGGCTATATCACACCATTCTGGTTATTGTTGTGGCTCATGGGTGTCACAGCCACTTAGAAAATAGACACATTATCTTACAGACAGCTTTTTATTTAACCCAGGAAAATTAAGCCGTTCTCACGTCTTGCAGTTGGGCCTCCCTCTGACAGTACAGTGGTGGGAAGTAAGGGAAGGCTTGGGTTCTTCTCAGTTAGCTGGTCCATGTTTGCTGTCTTCCCGGAGGAGAAGCAGCACCTGTTTTGAAGATGTATTAAGTCTTTTACTATTAAAATCCCTAGATATAAGCAGAACTTGCATAGGCTAAATATTAGTGGAGTTACATTTTATACTCCATAAAATGAATTAGGTTTATTTTATCATGCAGATCCTTCCGATAGTTGAAGTACTCATTAATTTTACTGCTAATGAGATGTTAGCAATTAAATACCTTTAATTAATGAAAATCAGACAAAAGCAAGGGCTGTTCACTGTGCCTTCATAAAAACGGGGGAAGCATTTGCAGGCCTCGCTGTATATGATGTTTGTGGAAAGACCATAGATCTGAGCTACTGTTCTGGTCCAGAGGAGTCATTAAGATATTTTGCTTTGGGAAAATGAGAAAAGCAGGCACATTTGGATGGCATAAGAGCATCTGAGGTTGGGGAAGAAAGGCCTGCAACTGAAAACCAGCCCTACATGTAATAGCAAATTTCATGGTTGAAGATGCAGCAGGATTGAATGCAATTAATAGTTCTGTAGCCGTGGCTGAGTTCTGGGGTAGGCCCTGAGCACATAATTAGATTATTAAAAATGGCCTGTCTTAGGCCCACTATTTCTAAATTGAAATCCAATTATGCTTTTATGATTTTGCTGAAAAATGTTTAGCTGTTTTGCTTGAGTCCGCCTAGAAGATCATTTCCTCTCTACTTCAACATTTGCACATGTCACAATACATCTCCAAACAAATCTGACCTCAATTATCTTGGAATCAATCTTACATTAAATAAAATATATTTTAATGAGTGTTTTTATGTCTAGTATTATAATCATGCCTCCAAACTTGAGGAATTAAAGGGTGATGATAGGAGTCTTTGCAGAAAAAAAAATCTTTTTTAATAGGAGGCATGCATATTTTAAGAGAAGACTAAACATGCCATCTTAGCACTTGGAGAGGCATCATGCCCAGATACGTGCCAGAGTGTGCTACAAGACAAACTTGGTGCCATTGGCATTCGTTGGCAATGGGGCTGTAATAAAGCAGTTGTTTGTGGAGAGATGGCTCCAAAGTCTCATGCACTCCTGCAGTGTGGATTTAAATGCGAAGTTAAATATTTATGAACCCAGGATTTTTATAATTGATCATTCTGTGATTTATACACTGTAATTATAATTAGGTTGAAAGAGATTTTAAAAAGCCAGTTCCCTGGTAGCCAGGGCCATTAAATAATGCTAAGCTGCCAAAACAAAAATTAGGTGGGAACCCAGCCACCGCGTGCTAAGCGCCTGTCCTCATGTCTGACACAGGAGGTTCCACACCTTCCCAGGCACATCACCCACAATGCCGACGCCTGCTTCGGCCGAGATCATTCGTCAGGTGTTTGTCTTAAACCTGGTTGGACACAAACAGATAGAAACTCTGAGGAGCTGGTGTATAACAAAAGGAAAAGGTGGGGGAGGTTGGGAAGGTTAATTAAAAATGTAATGATCCCATTTGCTGAGGCAGCACTCTTAATCACCATGGCAGCAAAGCCTGTGACTGGCACACCACGTCTAAGAGACATCTCATTTTTTAGTGTATAGGAACAGCTGGGGAGGGAGTGGAGTGAAGGCAGGTGACTGTATGTACATAAAGGAATGGTAGTCTAATGGATTAGACTACCTTGACCTGTGGTCAACATTGGGAACTGTTTTCACCAGGTAGAAGAATTATTTCCAAATTCATAAGTATTCAAAATGTTTCCCCTGTTCTCAGCCCCAAAGGAAGCTTAGATATGGCTTTAGACTTGATTGATGTAGCTGTGTAGAATATAAAAGAAGTGGGGCCATCAGGAAATGCACATTATTTAATACAATAGTTCTGAAACATGTGTAAATAAAAAAATGGGCTCCAAACAGCCAACACATGGGTTTTAAATATAATTTTTTGAACCTCAGCTGGAAAAGGCCAAACTCGTGAAGGATCAGTTACAAGGGTCACAACCTGCGTTATCAGATTTTGCCACCTGACCCACTCAGATATCAGATGACTGTCAACGTGAGCTTCCAGAAAAGCTTGCCTACCCCTGGGAAGAGCTTGGCGCCTTTTGCTCATTATTCATTTGCGGGGCTAACACATTAGAGAAAGCCTATTGGAAGAAGAACAGTAGTTGTGTTAACATGGCAATTAATCAAGTCAGAAAGAAAGGAGGAACGAGTTGTGAGTTCCGTTCTGCAGCCCCACAAAGAAGGGGAGAAACGATAGCCGGATATTGGCAAGCCTTTGCCGACAGCACTCTCTTGCCGTGTCTTGTGAACTCTCTGCCTAATCCATCATAGTGCACGCAGCCCCGTGCACATTTTAATATTACTTCCTGCTCGATTCCATCACACAGTCTGCAGAAATGGATCGCCACTGGTTTGCATTGCTGCTTCATCCTGAACAGCACCAGTGGTGTTTACCAATAATGGTGGCATTTTTCTGAGTGTATTGTGGAGAGGCTCCTGGTCACAGTTGGTGGCCTCTTTGATTTGGGACAGTGTAAGGATTATTTGGGACAAAGGCTGTTCCTTGCTTCAGAGGTTTTTGAATTTGGGTACTTCTCTCAGCTCATTGTATTTCCTTGACATAACACATCTCCCTGGGTGGGACGGACCTCTAAGTTTGCCTGCAGGTCAGGATTGACTTTGGGATCCATGCACTTTCTGGATCAACAGAGAGACCAGTGCCTTTGAGAGCATAGGACCTCTGCCTGTGGTTTCATTCTGTCCTTGGCTATCATCCTAAATATTTAAAGTTATAATTTGAAAAAGCAAATTATATTGTACGTGAAACCAAAGGATATTGAGAATTGAAGGGACTCCATTTATCATTTCTTACATATGGGGGAAGGAGGGTTCACAGGGGTAAACTGACTTATGCACTGATGCACAGATGATTAGACCACATATAAAACCCAAATCTAGCCAGGCGTGGTAGCTCATGCCTATAATCTAGGTGCTTGAGTAGTTGGGTCGGGAGGACTAGTTTGAATTCAAGGACAAACTGTGCTACAGACCTATTAAAAAAGCAAATGGTAGGTAGGTAGGTAGACAGACAGACAGACAGACAGATATTCTAACTCCCAAACCATCACTCATTGACAGCACCTGACTTTGTTTTGGGCTCTGGTTTTCCAGTTTTGATGAATGTCATTCATCTCATGCCCAAGAAATCAAAAGAAAACTCCCAGTTAGATACAGTCCCACTGGCAAGGCTTCCAGTGTGGATAGAGAGAGCAGCCTGTAACCTGCAAAGTAATGGCGTGGTTGTGTTGAGCTTTGAAATAAAAAGCTGGTTAAATGGCATCCTCCATAATATAGTGTGGGGGCCCAAGCTGGAGAGGTACACATTAGCCAAACACAACCTACTGGCATATGCCTTAACCTCTGATTTTAAAAAAAAGGATTTCCAGTAAACAGCCTTCATTCTGAGAACATTCCCATTCAGCCAGTACTCCCAGACACTCCATCAAGTTAAAGAATGAATAGCAGCAGATGGTGGGAGAGGAGAGAGAGAGGGGGGAGGAAAGCCGGATCAGAATGCTGAGTTTAAAAACGGGCCGTGTCCAGGGTGGTCCTGACAGACACGGTAAAGCTGTCTGAGGCTGTCCTACACCAGCAACGGGGAGAAGAGCCCAGAGGGTGAAAGGGGAGCGTTCTGCTCCTCCACGTGGGCCTGATAGGATGAAGAGCCTGTGTGCCTGTGCTAGTCAGTCATTTCCTGTCTCCTCTGACTGCCAGTCATTGAAGGGGCATGTTGTTGTCTATTTCTAGTAGGAGCTCATTTTATAATATAGAGATTCAGCGTTCTTCCAGACTGAAGTGAAGCACGCTCTTACATGTTGTGTGATTTCTGGAGCATTTATTGTAAACTTCATTGCAGCAAGGCATGCAGCACCAGGGTTCAAGAGAGAGCTGGAAGTGGGGTTTGCGGGGGACTCGGAGGAGAAGGGCTGAGAGCTGTTACATGCTGTTCGTAGCTGCCTAAGAAAGACCTATTTTTAAAGAGTGGTATAACGGAAATTTATCTTTTCTGAATATTTTATTATGAACATTTGCAAATCTACAGAAAAGTGGAAGCATTTTAATAGTTAACACACACACCCCAACATTTAGAGGCCACCCTCAACATTTGAAAGTGGTTATTTTGGGGAGATCATCCATCAACCCCTTTTAAGTTTTTAAAACGAAACCATCAGTACCCATCCTTTAAATACTTCAGTGTTGTAGGAATTCACTCACCTTGGGGTTTCTGGCCTGATAGAGGCATGGTTTTCTTCTGGGTATGCAACTGCTTAAAACTGAGGAGGGAGCACATGCTCGCTGTCTCTTAGGGTGGTTGCAGACCACATGACTGGTTCCATTCACCCCTGGGCAGAACGGAGGACAACGATGGCTGTTTACTTTGTTCTGTATCTGTGAGTGTATATCTCCCCATTTTATATCTTAATAAATCCTTGATACCCTTTAACAGACTCTCAGATTTGCTTAACAAGTGGCGTCCAATGTGATCAGACCCCAGATTCCCCTACTGGGGCACATTGCCCCTACGTTAACCCCCACCAGCAATCAGCTGCTCCCTATAGCCAGCCTCTACTCTCAGTGTTCCCCTTTGGCCGAGTTCCTTCTTAGGGTGGGGTGGAGATGGAATATTTAAATAGTCACAAATCTTGTCTGCACCATATGCTCAGGTTTTAACCTAAACTATATACCCAGCCGCATGTCAGGGTACAGAATGTTGCCATGAATCTTGAACGTTCTCTCTAGCTCCTTCCAGCCAATCTCTGTGCCCATCTCTAGGAGTAATTATTCTCTTTCTCTTGTGTTTGCCTAGAGAATTACATGGAATGTAAGTTTTCTCTACCTCCAGCAGGCCATTGTAACCTGTGGCCAAGGGCCATGTGTAGCAGAGGGGAGGTAATGGCTGCAGCCCAACACAAAACTGTTAACTTTCTCAAAACTTGATTGTGATCTTTTTTCTTATTAATACTCAATTGTGTGGTTCTCAAGTATGAATTTTGTAGATGACAAACATCTTCTTGTCACAGTGTCAAAAGGCTGAGTGTGCCCAAGCCTAAGGCTTTCATCTTTTCCTTCCAGCATAGTGTTTTTGTGACTCATCAATGCCGTTGTGTTTATAGTTGACTCATTCTCATTTCTTATTTCTCAGTGGTATTTCACTGTCTGTCTTTTAGACTGGTTCCCTGTCAATGATACATGGACTGTCAGCAGTTTGGGGTTATCATCAGTACATTTTTGGTTATAGTTTGAGAACTTCATACATGGGTACTAACATCACTCCTCACACCCCCAAGTCTTCCCTTGTCTCCCTCCCAAACCCATCACCTCTTTTTGAACTATTGTTGCTACATACATATATGTGCTTTAAACACACACACACCACTGGGTCCTTTAGCATTGCTTAAATGTATCCAGGGTTGACCACTTAGGATTAGACAACCTGTACAGGAGCTAGTTCCTTGAGAAAACTGATTCTCCCTCTCTCCATAGCCATTGGCCACATGCAGCACTTACTTTTGGAGTGGGCCCTGTGACACAGTCATTATGCAGGTCTTGTTTGGGCAACCATATTGTTGAGAGTTCATGGGTGCATCTTTCCTGTCTGGGGTGCACCGTCAATCTAGCAGCAATTGTCTGTTATGAATATTTACTATGTAAAGATGTGTTACATTTGTTTATGCTGTAAAATATTACTTAAACTGTGTAAAGATGTGTTACATTTGTTTCTGGTGTCTTGGTTAATGGTGTAAAGATGTGTTACATTTGTTTATGCTATGGGATATTTAACTATATAAAGATGTGTTACATTTGTTTATGCTGAATTAGCTTAATTGTATAAAAATGTGTTGCTGTTTCACCTTGCCTGCCTAAGTCACCTGATTGGTCTAATAAAAAGCTAAACGGCCAATAGCTAGGCAGAGAAAGGATAAACAGGGCTGGCAGGCACAGAGAGTAAGTAGGAGGAGAAAGCTAGGCTAGAAATTACAAGAGAGAGCAGAAGAATGAAGAGAATGAGTCCAATTAGACAGCTGTTGGTTGCCCTAAAGATAAAGTGTCACTACTACACCATTGGTGGCATCTTACCTGGCTAGTCATTTGCTGTGGTTCATAGAACCTTCTGATACTAGGACGGTTAGTCCTGGAGGGACTGCCAGGTTCTTTCCACCTCGATTCCTCCAAGTCCTGTGGGGTGTCTTCAGCAATGCAAGTCTTGTTTGTGGTCATGGGTTCTTCTTGTAGATATTTGTGCATGACTGATACGATGATGATCATTGAGTAGACTGTGTGTGTGGTATTCATAAGACACCACCTAAGTTTTGCCCAGTATGCCTGGACTTCTAGAAGCTCCACATTCATTCTGCATTTGCAGTTGCTGGACTTTAGTTTTAACCATTGCAGTTGCTGAGTAAAACATCTCATTTTAGTTTTATTTTGATTTTTTTATAACTAATGATGTTGAATACTTAACAAGTGTTTATTGGCCATTTACACATTTATTTCTCTGACATATATGTTAAAAATATCTGGTCTGTTTTTAAGGAGGATACTTTCTCTTTACTGTTAAGTTTTAAGCATTCTTCACATATTTTGGATGGTGGTACTTTGTCTGATACATGTTTGTGACTATTTTCCCATAAGGCCTTCTGTAAGATTTTCTTATCAGTGTCCTTATACCAACAGGAGTTTCTAATTTCTATGAATTCTAACTTAGAGAAATTTTTTCTTTGATTTATTTTTTTATATTATATGGTCCTATAATGTTTGTTGACTGCCCAGATTATTTTATGTTCTAATATAGTCATGATTGTAGCTTCTATATTTAAGTCAATAATCTATCCTATACTGATTTTATGCATGGTATGAAGTGGGGGTTGAGAATTTGGGATTTTTGTCTTTTCTTTCTTCTGGCACCTTTTTGTTGTTGTTGTTTTGTTTTGTTTTTCGAGACAGAATTTCTCTGTGTAGCTTTGGAGCCTGTCCTGGAATTCACTCTGATGATCAGGCTGGCCTTGAACTCACAGAGATCTGCCTGCCTCTGTCTCCCGAGTGCTGGGATCAAAGGCATGCAATACCACCACTCAGCTCAGCACCATTTATTGAAAAGACATTTTCCCCCATTGGGTTTCTTTAGTATCATTTGTTTTTGAAGCTCAAATAACGATGGGTGCCTGAAGTGGACACCTTCCTGAGACCTGTCATCCGCTCCAGTCTGTGGATGCCTATGCTACACCACATTGACTCGCTGGCTGTTGAGCATCTTCATCCTTATTCAGGTTGCTTTTGGTACTCTGTATCACTTTCATTTACACATAAATTTAAAAATGTGAATGCCAATTCTAAAACATTAAGGTTTAGAGGTAACTGACATGTTAATTATATTGGGTCTTCTGGTCCATGAACATGGTATATATTTCCATTTATAAGTCTTTTTATTTTTTTATCAGTAATGATTTTGACTTTTCAGTATCTAGATGCTACATATGTTTTTATTTTTTGTTATTTGCTACTATTGTAAGTGAAATTGCAGTTTAAAATGCCCTAATGGTTTGCAATTATTATATAAAAGGGATAAGTGTGTTAATTAGATTGGTTTAATCATCCACAATGTTGAGCACATATTAGGTGCATTAAATTGCACTTTATAAATATTAGTTTGTCAGCTAAAAATTAAACTTGTGATGTGGAATGCTGACTGTGGACATGACATGGCTGTTGGATGCATCAGTGCAGCAGCTGTGGATATGACCTGCTCAAGACCAAGCCACTCAACATTTCAACATTGACTAGGGAGGGGCCCCTGTCAGAGGAGCTGTTGGTAATTAATGGTTCCCAAGGGAAGCAGAATTGCTCTCTTAGGGATGTGGCCCCTGGTAGGTTGCCCATGCCCCAGGGAGTAGCCACAGACCCATGTTCATATGAGGAGCACTAGACTAAGGAAACAAAAAATAAATTTGTGAACTCAAGAAGGTACAATTAATTTTTATATTTTATATATTTGAGAGCTAAATTTAATTATTCTAGTAGTTGTTTTATATATTCTTAGGGGGTTTTTGAAGGTGTGTGTGTGTGTGTGTGTGTGTGTGTGTGTGTATGTGTGTGTGTCTGTTTGTTTGTCTTCCTCTCTAGTATTTTTTATTTATTTCTATTGTCCTATTACAAAGGCTAAGACCCTCTACTGCAGCACTGACTCTGAATGATGAGGATGTGCGTCCTTGGTTCCTGATCTTAGGCAGAGTTATTATTTTACGATGATAGGATTGTATCTGTGTGTCATAGCTGCCCTTTCTCAAACTGAGGAAATTATTTTCTATTCTTAGTTTCCTGGATATTTGTATTGAGTGAGTGTTGGAATTCACTGAACACAGTTTTTTTTTTCTACTAAAATAATGTATTTTTTTCTTCTTGAATTCTGTTACTGTGGAATCACATTGAATTTTAAACATCAAACTTGTTTTGGATCCTTGGGGAAATGGTGTGTCGTCTTCTTAACATATTGCTAAACAACTCACTCAAATTTGTGGGGGATTTTTACATCTGTTTTTGTAAGGAGTGGGAGTTTGTTGTTGGCTTGTTTTGCTTCTGCTGGGTCCCTGTGTTTGGATTTTGCTGGTCTCATAGAGGTGAGAAATGTAGTGGAAGTCTTTGTGTTCTTAAGGGTCAGAAATGTGTTGGAAGTCACATATGACCTGTGAGGTGGCAATAAATTGGTTTTGCCCCTCCAAATGTGCCAGGTTATACACTTTAGAATTTTTTAAAGGCTTTGAAATAACAGTAAGGAGATGGTGTAATGCAAAGCTTAATGTATGGAAGAAAATAGAATCAGCAGAAAGTGAGGCAAAGTCATAGCTACTGCTAAACTGAGTTAGCTGTGAACAATTGGTTCAGACATAACACACTTTACTGTTTCTACTTTGTACAAAGCTTTTCCTTTAGAATATTGCTTTTCTTTTCTTTATAACGTTAAGAAAGAAGAAAAAAAGAACTGGGCAGAGGTGATGGCCCAGTCTGCAAGGCATCTGCTGCGTAAGGGTGAGGAACTGAGTTCAGGTCCCCAGCACACACATAAAGTCAGGCATGGCAGAGTATGACCATGTGATCCCAGCGCTGGGGCTAGAGGAGTCAGACATGTCTCTGGAGCTCTCTGGCCAGCCAGGCTAGCTGGGTGTGTATGTGCTCCAGGTTCCATGAGAGAGCCTGTCTCAAACAGATGACGGGTGCTAGAGCTGACCTGCTTCCGATACTGACCTCGCTTCCACATGTACATTTGTACACACATGCAAACACATGCTGTACACACACACACACACACACACACACACACACAGAGAGAGAGAGAGGAGAGAGAGAGAGAGAGAGAGAGAGAGAGAGAGAGAAGTTAATAGCTTATTTAATTCTAAAAAACGTTCAACAGGCAACAATGTCCTGGGGACAGAGAAGTACATACCAGCCAAGTGTTTCTTAAGCTTGTACGTTGCAGTATGGATTACTTCCAGAGAAAAAGAAATTTTGTGGGTGTCATAGGTTGACTTATTATTTTTATTGTAATATCATCTTAGATGCTAAACAAAAAGAACCTTTGCTTGTTTTCACGCCATTATAAAAGCAACACAAGTTAAATTGTAAAAGGTTAAACTTTGAAATCAACGGAATACAGATGAGTAACAGTTTAATGTAACATTGTTTTGCTGGAACTTAGTGGATTCTTATCATCGTAATGAACCTGGTGCCAGATGTGAGCCCAGGTTCATTTTAGTTCAGCAGGCCTGTGATGCCTGGTGCATGGGGTGACATCTCCTCTGCCATTTTTCTCCTTTGAGGTTGTATGCATTGCTGTATCATGTGTCACTAGCGACATCCCTTATGTGGAAGCCTCTTCTGTCTCAGATGGTTTTGTTCTATGCAGACTTTAGTTTCTGGTCCTCATGCCTTATATATCTTTCTGCTTTCTGCCTCACTTCCTGGGATTAAAGACTCACTTTCTGGGATTAAAGGCATGAGTCACCATGCTTGGCTGTATCCTTGAACACATTCATTTCTGCCTAGCTCTGCCTCCCAAGTGCCGGGATTAAAGGCGTGTGCTACCACTGCCTGTCCTCTATGTTTAATATTGTGGCTGTTCTGTCTCTGACCCCAGATAAATTTATTAGGGTGCACAATATTTCAGGGAACACAATACCACCACAAGTGTGTAGCATGCATGAAGCCCTGGCACCCTACAAACTTCATGTGACACACACTTGTGATCCCAGAACTCCAGATGATAAGCAAGAATATTAGAGGTTCAAGGTTATCCTCAGCTGCAAGTAGAGCTCAAGGCCAGCCTGGGGTGCATAAGTCCTTGTACTTAGAAAAGAAACTGCAGACAGTGGTGGCTCACACCTTTAGTCCCCCCAGCACTCGGGAGGCAGAGGCAGGTGGATCTCTTGTTCCAGGACAACCAGTACCCTGTCTCAAAAAACCAGAGAGGGGTGGAGGGAGAAAGAGAGAGAAAGGGAGATCTTTAAATAGAAGGCTGTAAGTATTGACCAGGTCTGGAGACTGAAGTCTGTGTCAGGGCTCATGGTGGCCATCCCTCCAAGAACCCTGGATTCTGAGAGTGGAACAGAGAAGCAGGCTTGGGAAGAGCAGTGTAGCTAGAGTTATCCTGCCTTGCCCACAGTCAGGACAAATCTTTGTCACCCACCAGTCCCACAACCGCTCAGACCCAACCAAGTAAACACAGAGACTTATATTGCTTACAAACTGTATGGCCATGGCAGGCTTCTTGCTAACTGTTCTTATAGCTTAAATTAATCCATTTCCATAAATCTATACCTTGCCACGTGGCTGGTGGCTTACCGGTGTCTTCACATGCTGCTGGTCATGGCGGCGGCTGGCAGTGTCTCTCTGCCTCAGCCTTCTGCTTCCCAGAATTCTCCTCTCTCCTTGTCCCACCTACTTCCTGCCTGGCCACTGGCAAATCCGTGTTTTATTTATTGACCAATCAGAGCAATTTGACATACAGACCATCCCACAGCAGAGCAGGGTGGCAAGAGCCTCAGGAGTGTCTGATGAAGTGGCAGGGCTCTCTGGAACTGCATCGCTCACTCTGAAAGGCTAGAGGTCTTCTTACTGCCCTCCACATTGAACCTGCAAGTCTCAGAGACCACAGACAGAAATGCAGACCTGGGGTGCAGTAGTTCATGGCTTGTGGTACCAGGCTATAAAGTGGGTTACCATTTGGAATTCTTTCTTAAAACCAGACACTTTTTTTTCCATATAAAAACTCTTTGAGATTTTGGTTACTTTGTGTGCCTTCATGTTTGTGTTCTGCAAAAGCTATTTCTGAGATTGTGGTAGGAATATCTATTATGCAATCTTACCTTCTAGCAATTAAAAAAGGTTATTATATTTTGATTTATTTTGTGTGTGTTGAGGGTGGTGGTGAGAGAGTACTGTGGTGTGGAGGTCAGAGGCCAGCTTGTGTTAGCTGGCTCTCTCCTTGTAACACATGTGTTCCAGAGGTCATACTCAAATTAGGCTGGACAGTAAACATCTTTACCTTCTGAACCATCTCGGCAGCCCCCTAGCAAAAAAGGTAAGACTAAGTACAGGATCAGTAACTTCAGACAGGTTCTTGTATTGAAGACCTCTCAACTTGAAGAACATACTCAACTTGAAGCTGGAATCTTGTTCCCACTGAGTACAACTATCTCCATTCCCTATCCTCAGCCCAGCAGCCTTCTGGGAGTTGGACCATTTATCATCCTTACATGAGTGGAATCACATTTGTTTTTCCTTCAGATAATGACTCATTTCACTAGGACTAATGTCCTCAAGTTTCTTCTATATTGTAACAGGTTGCAAGGCTTCCTTCCTTTTTAAGGCAGAGTAATATTCCACATACCCTTATATACCCATTGCCTTGCGTTTCAGCCCCACCCAGTCCACTTGGACCCTGTTCTTTCTTGTCAGTTCTCTAACCTCTTGTAATTTACCAGGTGCCTTCCATCAATTGAGAGAACATGCTAAGAAAGAAAGCAAGAATAGAGAGGGGCTTGAGCCTGAGTAGGGACTTGCTTGGGAATCTGTAGAGTGCTAGTTCGCTACACCCCTGCCTGCTCTTGAGGGTCACTGGTATAACTGCTTATCAGCTGCTATGGGCCACCTTATCAGTGGGTTCTGGAAGGTTCCTTCACTTTCTCTAGAGAAACTCCTTTACATGGGATGTGACAGTTACTTTTAAGTGTCAACTTGCCACAGCCGAGGAACTACCCAAGAAGAGTCTTAGTTGAGTAACTGTCTTTATCAGGTTGGTCTGTGGGTATGTTTCTGGGGATTGTCTAGTGTAGTGGGATGTTTCTCTGGTCCTGTCTGGCCCCGAGGTCCAGATGAAGCTCTCCCACCCACGGTCCCACAGCCACTTATACAATAATTACTCAGAGGTTTATATTAATTACAAACTGTGTGGCCTGTGGCAGGCTTCTTGCTAACTGGCTCTTACAGCTTAACTCAACCCCCATTTCTATTAATCTGTAAGTTGCCACATGGCCGTGGTGTTACCGGTCTGCTGGCATCTTACTGCTCCTT
This sequence comes from Peromyscus leucopus, assembly GCF_004664715.2. Classification (NCBI taxonomy): domain Eukaryota; kingdom Metazoa; phylum Chordata; class Mammalia; order Rodentia; family Cricetidae; genus Peromyscus; species Peromyscus leucopus. The sequence goes on from NC_051063.1 coordinate 28,769,965, forward strand.
TGGCGGCAGCTGGTGTCTCTTCTGACTCCACCCTTCCTCTCTCTGTATCTCTACTTGGATTTCCTGCCTGGTTGTAAGCTTTCTTGTCATAGGCCAAAACAGCTTTATTATCCAGTGGGAGCCACACATATTCACAGCGTACAGAAAGACATCCCCCAGCAGTCTAGATTGTTAGTTGAAGTGGTTAATTGTAGGAAGACCCAGCCCTCTAGGAGTGGCAGTGTTCTCCAGGTGGAGGAACAGGAGTAACTAACAGTGAAGAAAGCTATCAAGCACTCGGCATTCATTTCTCTCTGCTCCCGGCTGTGGGTGTGATGTGAGAGGCTGCTTCAGAGCCTATCTTGGCTTCTCCTCAATGATAGACTGTGCTCTGGAACAGTAAGCCAAATGCACTCTTTCCCTGCTTTGTCTTTTTGTCAAGGTGCTTGTCCCAACAAAGAAACTAGAGCGTGGGTCCTGAGCGCAGTTCCTCTTGTCTGTTTACTTGAAACTTCCCTATTGGCCCAGGCGGCATGTGCAGCCTCCCGGTGGGTGGGATCTGACTGCTGGAAACTCTCATCCAGACCACACAAGAGCAGCCCACAGTGTGCAGCACTGGTTTTCCAGGCTGCCTGGGCATAGAGATCCTGAGCAGAAGGTAGCATATGCTCTGTGATATTTCTAAAGCCTGTGGAGTACAAGCCCAGAGAAGTTCTATCCAAAATCCTAGCTGAATTTTTCTAATCAGGAACTTCAGTGTCCACAGAGCCGACATTTTGGATGTGGTGAGATAAATGGTAATTGAGGTTTGTGAAATTTTATGTGCTTTATTCTGGTGTTCTTCCAGTGGCCTGTGAGCTGAAACTTAGATACAAACTCTCTGGAGTTGCTTCTTCCTGTTTAGAGAGGCTGGCATAATATTTTGTCTTCTGGGCTCAAATAACCATGTAATTACTCTGTAATCATATAGTAATTAGCATGTTCTATACTCATTTATTACATAATTATATTCCTGGAGGATTGCATGGCAATTATACTTGCATTCAGCATATCATTTTATATACTGTATCATGAACAAGTATATAATTTGTTGCTGTTTTCTTTGATCCTGATTTCAGTTTACCAAGCAAGAGCTGGAAACATTTCTCCAGTTGCCTTTTTTACTGGTAGCTGGGCAAGTGCCCACATTCCCCAGGCTTGGATCCATAGCTTCACAAAGACATCTAGGGACTACTGTAGGCTCTTAGGCTTTGCACCCTAACACTTCTCTTCGTATTGGGCCATTATGTTACCAGGTTTGAAACGTCTTGAATTCTAGAGGGTGTGCATGGCCAGGTGAATGGCGAGACCTCGGTGCAGATGTACTCAAAGCACTGTTCTCTCTCCCCTCTCTCTGCATTGCAGTGGAGCACATTTCCAAAGGGAACAACTGCCTGGATGCAGCCAAGGCCTGCAACCTGGATGATACCTGCAAGAAGTACAGGTCTGCCTACATCACGCCGTGCACCACCAGCATGTCCAATGAGGTCTGCAACCGCCGCAAGTGCCACAAGGCCCTCAGGCAGTTCTTTGACAAGGTCCCGGCCAAGCACAGCTACGGAATGCTCTTCTGCTCCTGCAGGGACATTGCCTGCACTGAGCGGCGGCGACAGACGATCGTTCCTGTGTGCTCCTATGAAGAAAGAGACAAGCCCAACTGCCTGAATCTGCAGGACTCCTGCAAGACAAACTACATCTGCAGGTGAGTGTGCTGGCCGCTGCCCCAGCTGCCAGAGCCCAGGTTTCTGTGCTGCTCTCAGGGCGGGTCCTCTGAGTGGAGTGGTGGGAGTCTGACCTCTGCAACAAGGCGTTCACAGCTGCTCTGCGCGCACCTGGGGGATGCTCTGGGGCAGAAGGGGAAAGTCCACTGCTTATATGGAGCCCTCTAGGGTGAGGGAGGCACCCGGGTGAGGTGAGGTTGTAGTATGTGATCGCTCGGGTTCCCAGGGGCGGCCAAGCCTGGAAAGGAGTTCTTGATCTGCAGGTGCAGCACTCTGGAAGAGACCAGACAGTGGGAGTTGGCTGTGTCCAACCTTTAGTGTGTGTGTGTGTGTGTGTGGGGGGGGTGATGTAGAAAACATTTGTTTCCTTCTCGTTTTGACCATTTATTGCTTTATTTTTAACATTTGAAGGAGTACGTGAACACATTTTGTGGGGAGAAAAGGGTGTAGAGGTGGGGGGCAGAGAGGGGGTGTGGAGGCCGGGGCGGGGGCTGTACTAGTAGCTCCTTCTCACCCCAGCTCCCCAGCCCTGTTGACAATTTGATGTGCATCCTTCCAGAACTTAGAGCTAGAAACCAATAGATACCATCGAGGAGAGATTAGCTCTGCACAGAGGCTTGCCATGTTTCTTTCAGAACAGACCAGATCCTGAGCTGTAGATTTCAGCAGGACATCACATCTATACCACCTTCACTTGGTCCTTGGGGTTGGGTAGAGGGACATCAAAGCCTCTAAATCCCTTGTGCTTGGTGGACGTGTGGTGGGTAGGCAGATGGGTGACAGTGCCAGGTGCCTACTTGTTTTATGATCATAGATTTTGTTTCTGAAGACTAAAAGTCAAGAAAAAACACAGTGCCTGATGTGTTGGTTCTAATTAGCTCTTGGTCTTATTCTGGTGGGATGGGACCCCATTCTTTCCTTAAATTAGCTCTAATAGTGACCAAAGGGAAGTGAGAGTCTTCATATGTATACCTATCTTATGCTGAAGATCCATCCTCCCTCCCTCCCTCTCTCCCTCCGTGTGTTTTCATACACATATTCATATCTGTGCATCTCCATTGAGACTACAGGCCAGCCTCAGATGTTGTTTCTCAGGGCCCTGTCCACTTTGTTTCTTAAAACAGAGTTTTTCACTTTACCTAGAGCTCACAGATTCGGTGGGGCTGGCTGGCCACCGAGGTCCTGGGATCTGTCTCTCTGCTCCCCTTCCTCTCCCGGTTTTGGAATTAGAGGTGCACACTACTAGGCTTGCCTTTGTCTCATGGGTTCTGGGGACTTACACTCAAGTCCCCTTGCTCATAGGGCAAGCACACTGACTGAGCTTTCTCCCAAGCCCTTTTGTTAAAGATTTTCTGAGAGTGATGGCCATACACTTGGGTGCTGTTGTATTTTGTAACCTGCTGTTCCTAGAGGGACTTGGATGAAGCATTACAAGGGCACGTTATGTGTGGAGAAGAGCGACTCCACTTCCCAGCCACTGGTCCCATGGGTTGTCTTTCGAATGTCCTGAGGGCAGGGTAGGCCCCATCAAACTAGGGACCTGGAAAGCAGATATAGCTGAGGTCAGGATAAGGGGTGGTGATGGAAGCCAGGCCTCACATGGATGGATGGGAAGGTTCTGGAATCCTGAAGAATCCTTTTACCTTTGAGCAGAAGGGATTCCCTTTGTGTGAACAGGATTTGATTGCTAGTATCTTCTTTGGCTTAGGGCCAGACAGTTCATCCCTAAGATATCATCCTACCCACTACTGAGTCGAGGAAGGAGGCCTGGGCTCTGAGTTTTACTGGAGAAGGTAAAAAGCTAAACAGGGCAGAAATGGAGGAGTGGATCAACATCTTCCATTGAGTAGTGGCTGGCCAAGGAGGTGAATCCTTCCCTTTTAAAAGATTTATATTGCACAGAACATCCAGGGAAGGTCTGTGACACACTCATGTGAGCCAGAAGCCTACCATGAGTGTCGAATTTCACCTACACACACTGCCTTGTTCTGCTAAAGTTGTAATCCTTGGATTGCTGAAACTTTTTACATTGAACTGGGAACTTGAAGACTTGGGGGCTGTTGGGGACGTGACAGGAGGAACACATAGATAATGATTGTTTAGCTGCTCTCCGGGGCCTCAGAGTTACCCTACACAAGAACACGTCAAGAAACTAAGAGAACCCCATGGCCAGGAGAGACTCAGCCTGCAGGGCAGAAATGGAAATGGACAGGAGACTAAGACAGTCCTTGCCTAACCCGGAGTGATCCAGCCCTGCCAAGGTCAGAGTGCCATGGACAGAAGCCACACCAGTACAGTGTGGTGGAAGCCATGTGAGCGCAGTGACATCTGGGGGTGGTTGGTACTGGTACCAGTGTTGCTGCTGCTCTGGGGAGAACCCAGAGGCTATTTGAGAGTCAGAGCTAGGCTTATCGGGGAGCCTCACCAAGGGAAATTTGTCTCAATGTGACCGATGGGTTTTACACCGTCTCGAGTCTCTCCCTGGAAGGTGACTTCTCTGGCGTTACCCCTTGTTAGGCTATCAAGCCCATAATTTCTTTCCAGAGCCTGGACTTAATACTCACAATTACCCACTCCACGTGCAATGTGGGTAAATGTAACTTGAGCTGCTAAGTTGGCTAGTGGTGTTTTCTTTCAACAGATTTTGCTAATCTTCTCTTTAATTTTATACTTTTTACTTCATCTCTTCTCAGTCCAGCTTAAGGATGCTTCCATATACCTCCCCAGGGCAGCAGCTGTAAATGGCTGGAGCCTGGGGTTCTCTGGGCTCCAGGCTATAATCACCCACCCGTCTAAGCCCAGCCCTGGCTCTGCTTCGATGACTGAAGGCCTTGTGTGAGCATCCCCAGCAGGGAGGGGTGGCAGAAGACAACCAAGTGTTAAATACCACCCCCTCTGCATCTTCAGACTCTGCAAAGGGCCCTTCCTGCCTTAACATCCTTGCCTATCAAAGAGCTGCTCAAGCTGATTAAAACCGCCCTGAAAGTAATGTTTTCCTACTGCAGCCTTCAGGTTTCCGTCCCACAGGTCCCAGGGTGCCTCTGCATAAAACCAACTCTCTGTGCCTTGAGCCTTCAAACAGATACACAGCAACTCGAGGTTTGCCTCTGTCTTTGTTTTTCTTTCCCTCCTTTCTTCTTTAGTGAGGCTGACAGGCTCCTTTCCTCTGGGGTGGTTGGGGAAGGGGAGAGCTTGACTGCTCGGGCCTGCAAGCTTCTCTGGAGCAGAGCACGCACAAGGTGTTATTAGATGGCTGTGATGGAATCTGAAAGCTCCACGCTCCTCCCCTGGAGCACAGCGGTTCCCCTGGAGCACCACAGCTCACAAGCCGGCTTCCTTCTGGTTGCTTTCCTTATTGCCTGGAAGGCTGACAGTACCTAGTGTGGCCTAAAGGAAGCATGTCCTTCATTCCTGATGCAAATTATGTTATATACATTATTAAAATTTATACTCTGCCTGCTCCTGCCCTTCCTCCCAAATTCCGACATTCAGAGTAAGTTCTGCACTTGGGTTCTGACTCAGGATACCACAGATTTGCTTCGATTGCTCTTAGCTCTAATTAGTCACTCAGGTGCTTGGCTACTCTCATTGCCAGGAGAATCTCCTCTTGAGCATGCTGCTCCAGCTTGCTCTGAAGAATCACAGAGGTAGTCCCTTCCTCAGTCTTCTTCCAGTGCCAACTAAAGAGGGAGCCTGAGGCTGCCAAGCAGGCCACCTGTCTTGTGGCTTTTGCTACTCTATGCTGTCCCCAAATGGTCAGGCTGGAGCCAAAATGACCATTCTGTGCATGCAGCAGAGACATTGCAGCCTTGGATACCCAAGTATGCACTAAGGCATTGTGCCTCAGAGGGCTGGGTTCTGGGGGCCTCAGCCAGAGCCAGCTGTCCACCATGGACAGTGTCCCAGGTTCCCCTTTGCCTGGCAGAATGCTACAGGAAAGTGTTTGCTCTGCATTTAGTAATGCTGGCTCATGGTTATTTACTTCTAGACTATTCTAGTAATGTTGAATATCAAAAGGAAGCTGGGTATGGTGAAGCCTGCCTTTAATCTCAGCACCTAAGAGGCAGATGCAGACAGATATCTGTGAGTTTGAATCCAGCCTGGTCTACATATAGTAAGTTTCAGGAAAGCCAGGGCTACATAGTGAGACCCTGTCTCAAAACAAACAAACAAACAAACAACAACAAAAAAAAAAAAAAACCACATTTGGGACTAGAGAGATGGCTCAGCTGTTAAGAGTACTTACTGCTCTTTCAGAAGACCCAGGTTCAGTTCCCAGCACCCACATGGGGCTTACAACCACCCATAACAGTGGACCCATTTCAGATCTCCTTGGGTAGTGCTCATACATACATGCAGGCAAAAGCCCATACACATACAAATAAAATAAATAAAATAAAATAAATAAATAAATCTAAAAGTATTTTTTAAAGGAGGGAGTTGGGGGCTTCAGGACCCTCCTCTCTCTGAACCTCTCCTGCCTTCCTGGAGATATTCCTGCTCTTCCTCCTCCAGATGCCAAGCTGTAAGTCCTCATAGTCTTCAAAATAGTAGCTTCATTTGGCCGCCAGGCATGTTTGTCTCTCTTCCCCTGTGGACTCGGGGTCCTATGGTTACGCCTTAGAAACCAGGGAAATTGGTCACAGATTTAAGAAGGCGCCTGTCCCTTGGTATAGTTCTAGAAGGACCGTGCATGCAGTTTCTGAGCTCCTGCCCTATCTAATACCTCATTTGCCACACTCGGGGTGACCCTCTTACATATGAAGGAAGTGTAGCATTGTTAATTTGTCAGCTGGGACAACTAGGGAACATGCCACAAAATGATGGAGGGAATTTCCGCTCCTGACTTATTTAGTCCAACGGTGGTTGAGCACCTTTAAAAGATGAGAGGAATGTTTGATTTACCTGAAATTAGACCCTTTTTGTACAGTGAGCTGTAGGTCCTAATGATCAAGACACTCTCTACATCCTGGTGTAAGCTCCTGTGTTAAAAACTGAATGCTACATCACTAGATCTGAGCTTGACTTGACATGTGGTGAGTTCGCAAGAAAATGGCTGAGAGGATAATTAATGCCTAAAACGAGATTAATTTGGTAGATTGATTTGGCACTTAATTTTATTTTACACTGATTCATTCACAAATGGAAATCAGCAATTAGACAATGCAAACTTTTGAACCATGGAAAGAAAGGTTTGGGAATATGAGAAACTATAAGTGAAACATTTTCCAGTCCATTTGAGCTGCTTTCATTTCAGATGAGTGTCTCTAGCAATACATTCAAAGTGCCAAACGGCTGGTTTTTAACGCACCCCACCTGGGCAAGCTGTCTCTCCCCAAGTGCACATGTCTGCATGATGCATACTCATTGGACCTTGAAAGCCGGGCAAGGATCTCCTTCAGCACCCGCTGCTCCTTGTCTTTGGCTCTCGGGTGAGGAGAGCATTAGTTCTTCTGGGGCTCACCTCAGGAATGTGTGAACCAGGTACGGACTTCTCGGCTATCTTGCGTATCTCTCTTCTTACCTCTCCTTTGACAGAAGCCAGAATGAAGCAGTTTGTTTCTTCTGGAATCAGCAGCTTAATAAAAGCCTGAATAGATTTATTCTATTTATTCTGCATTCTCCTCTCTGTCCACTGCTCTCACGCTTGCCAAGCCCAGGGGATCTCTTGATGTCCCAGTCTGGGCCTCCTCACCATCACCACCCCTAGTCTGTCCGCACACTCTTCAAAGTTGCTTTCTCCACTCTTGGCCTGAAAACAGGAAGAATTAGAGACTCCTTTTATTATATTTGCCTACTGTGTTGATTTTGGATCTGGAGGGAATCTTAGCACCAGAACTTTGTTCCCCGTTGTTGACTAGGAAAGCAAACGAAAGAAGAATGGGGTGAAGAATGCCCAGGACGCCCGAGAGCAGAGCGAGCGTCCAGGTCATTGGTGACTAAGAAACAGAGAGAGTGAAGCCGAAGGGAGCTTGGGATGCATGTAGGGGATGGGGACGGGAAACTCAGTGGTCAAAGCCAGACCCCAGGGCTTCCAGCACCATGCTAGATTCTGTCTCTCAAGACCTGGAGAGCATCAGAGGAGGCCAGGTGGTCAGGGTCTGGAGAGGATTGAAGGCCAGTTGGGGGTTCTTGGACTAGATGAGAGGTAAGAAGGACCCAAGGAAAAGATAGACGTTTAGAAAACTTAACTGCCAGCTAATGTAATTAATGACTAATTGCTGAATGAGTAAATGAATGAACAAACATAAAATGCAAGTAGGTGTGAGAGACAAGGCTGGCAAATGGGGGAGAGTGGAGCTGGTTGTGTAGAGGCTGCTGCTGAAGGGTCTGGTGAGATTTGGTCTCCTGGACAGTGGGCGAGTAAAGAAATTTTCTACGTGCTAAAACTTGGAAACTTCAGTTTATGATGAAAGTGTCTGAAGAGGCCTCGAGGAAATCAGAGAGTTGAGCGAACCTGGGGTGGGTGCAACAGTCTTGACAAGGAAAAGGTGTGGTAGTCAGTGATTTCAGTTACTCAAAGAGGGACGCTCAGAGGGACACTGGATTTGTCATAGAGAGGGTCAAGCCCTCTGTCATTCTGTCCTTTTATCCCTCCCTCTGTGGGATAGTCCATCCATTCATCTGTCTGTCTATCCGTTCTTCCATCTGTCTATGTATTATCTATTCGTTGCAGATCCATCTAGCCACTGTCCATCCACGTATCCACCCATCGATACATGTATCCATCCACCCATCTGATCTATACTTACTGTGAGAGAATACAAACCTAGACTCTCACATTTCAGAGAAGGCGGCCAACACACACATTTTACATCAGGACATGGTAGCCTCTGGTCAGGGGGCCATGAAGTGCTTTAGGGGAACAGAGACAAGAACAGCCAACTCATTAAGGCTTCCTGGAGAAGCCAGCATTTGAAATAGCTCAGGGGATGAGCTGCATGGAACAGAGCAGTATGGTAGAGAAGCCTGGGGCAATACGAGGGAGGCATGAGAAGTAAAGCACAACCCACCCCTGGGTGTTGAGAATGGCCATCACTAGACTGCATGCTTCATCGATGGGACCACACTAACATGGCCATACTGATGGGACCACACTAACATTGTCAACTGGTGGGACCACACTGATGGGACTACTGCAGTCTCTTATCATACCAGCTCCTGTAGGGGAAGCACACAGCCCGTCTCTACAGGAGAGAGAAGAAAGGACCTCAAAGAAAAGATAAACAAGCTTACTGTCACTTGCTGCAAAGGATTCTTTTTTCTGAGAAGAATACAATGTTCCCACACTGTTCAGTCTTCCTACCTTTAATTCCAGACAGACAGAATGATGGTCCTGAGTCCAGACACTCTCCATGGCTCAGTAACTAAGACTGCATTAGTTTTAAAGACTGTTTTCATAGAGATTAGGGCATAATGTCCATCAGAGCCTCTTAGCATCATTTGAAAAGTGAAAATGGCTTCTCAGGTAACACATGCTCATTAAATTCTTGCTTTATCTGATTTCCTCCTGAGCTCTCTCTGCTTACTACAGACTGGATGCTCTATGGCAGCTCACTGCCTCTGAACCAGTTGTTTCCACAAATAGGAAAAAAACAAAACAAAACAAAACAAAAACCAAAACACAACAACAACACCCACAAGACCACACTGATTTTTTAATGATTATTATTAACTTACTATTTACACTATTTACAGTAACTGAGTGTGTATGACAGCTTGGGTCCTGGACGTATTGGCCATATACATTCCTTCCAGACACTCAGGCTCATTCTGTGTGATCCCACTGCATTGCCACTCAAGTTCAATCCTTGGTTCCCACCCAGCCCAAAGCAGTGCACGCCAGGATCCCCGGTTGTGCATCTCAGGGTCTAAGATGGTGTCTTTGCTATCACACCGTGATACTAGCTCTAAATAACCAATGCTTCTGTCCTACTCCTGGGACATAACTAATAGGCTTGTCTTCCTAACTCCCCACGGCCCCAAGGCTACTTCATTCATTACCGAAAAATTCTGAGCTAAATGGATAGCATGGGCCTATCCTACTAGTACAGGGATGGGGGATGATGTAGTGGGACAAGTCCTTAGGGTCTCCCCTGGAAGCACTGAGGAAGAGGAAGTGAATGGGGAGGTCTCTGGGTCCATGGATTTCAGACCACCTTGTCTAAAGCTGTGGCCAGCTGAGGAAGACCATGTTTGATATCTTCTCTGCTGCCCTAATACAGCTGACTTTTCCTCTTCAAAAGAGGCCCTCCTGTGGTCCCTGTACTCACAAACCAGGATCACATCACATCAGGCCCAGACCTAAGCTAAGCCAGACACATTCTATTCTTCTCAGGTCTCTACCTGATTCCAAGGACAGGGTGCTTCCATTGCCCACAGCCTCTTTTCAAGGCTGCTTCACCCACTGAGCAGAATGGGGAAGAATGGGCGTAAGTCAGTCTTCCTAAGGACCCACCCTCATCCAGACCCTGCCGACAGGGTGGGGGGCACCCCCAGACTGTCCTCATCCAGACCCTGCCGACAGGGTGGGAGGCACCCCCAGACTGTCCTCATCCAGACCCTGCCGACAGGGTGGGAGGCACCCCCCAGACTGTCCTCATCCAGACCCTGTGAAAGGGTGGGGGCACCCCCCAGGCTGTCCTCATTCAGACCCTGCCGACGGGTTGGGGGGGGCACCCCCCAGACTGTCTTCATCCAGACCCTGCCGACAGGATGGGGGCACCCCCAGACTGTCCTCATCCAGACCCTGTGAAAGGGTGGGGGCACCCCCCAGGCTGTCCTCATTCAGACCCTGCCGACGGGGTGGGGGGGCACCCCCCAGACTGTCTTCATCCAGACCCTGCCGACAGGATGGGGGGCACCCCCCAGACTGTCCTCATCCAGACCCCGCTGACAGGGTGGGAGGCACCCCCAGACTGTCCTCATTCAGACCCTGCCGACAGGATGGGGGGCACCCCCCAGACTGTCCTCATTCAGACCCTGCCGACAGGATGGGGGGCACCCCCTAGACTGTCCTCATCTAGACCCCGCCGACAGTGTGGGGGGCACCCCCCAGACTGTCCTCATTCAGACCCTGCCGACAGGTGGGGGCACCCCCAGACTGTCCTCATCCAGACCCCGCGACAGGGTGGGAGGCACCCCCCAGACTGTCCTCATCCAGACCCTGTGAAAGGGTGGGGGGCACCCCCCAGACTGTCCTCATCCAGACCCCGCCGACAGGGTGGGAGGCACCCCCAGACTGTCCTCATCCAGACCCTGCCGACAGGGTGAGGGGCACCCCCAGACTGTCCTCATCCAGACCCCACTGACAGGGTGGGGGGCACCCCCAGACTGTCCTCATCCAGACCCTGCGAAAGGGTGGGGGCACCCCCCAGACTGTCCTCATCCAGACCCCGCCGACAGGGTTGGGGGGGACCCCCAGACTGCTTGCTGCCTCTTAAGCTGAGACTGTGCAGCTTCCTACGCACAGAATCTCCTTTTTTGGTCATGCACAGTTGGAAGTTGACACAGCACCTGCAGCCCATGACCTGGGGCATTCTTCTTCTTGTGCCTGGAGCTTGTCCTTTCCAGTATCCTGTAAGCCAGAAGTGGGGCATGTCATATGTTTAACTAGGACCTGTGGAGGGCAGGGGTAGCCTGGTCAGTATGAACATCAGATCACCTCCTCTGGAGCTGGTGTGTACTCTCCTCCCTGTTGGGTCTATTCCTGGAATCCTCCCTGAGCCTCCTCTGCTGATTTTTACCACTGTGGCCTTCTCTTAGGCCAGCATGGGCCTGCGTCGTCTCACACAGACGTGGCATCCTGCTCCCCACCCCCATCTCAGGTTTCTACACCTCCAGGCTGTCCTGTGGGGCGCGCTGCCATTTTAGTTTCTATGGGCATTTCCAACTCAGTGAATAGGAAATTTCTCTGTAATTTCCAAAGGTGATTAATTATGCAGAAAATTTTCACATCCATGGAAAACAAGAATTTAAAAGAACTACCAACATGAAAAGCCTCACACGCTGCTGGAATCTTGGGATTTTATTTCCTCATCACAGCTGTCAGTGTCAGCAAGTGAGACAGACCTGGACTTCCATTGTGGTCATAATATGGGCAGCTGGAAACCCACTTTCCCTTCTGTGGGTGGGACCACTGATTCAATCCTCACAAGGCTGCTTGAGGTTAAAATGAAGCAAGTGTGTTGGCCAGTAGCTGCCACAGAGTACAGAGACCTCTCAGGTATATGCACTCTTTTCTTCATTTTTTTCTACAAAAATTTCCAGATGTAACATTTCTGTCCCATAGCATCAGAGACCTTTAAAATTGGATGTGTGCATGGGGGCGGTGGTGGGGGGAGCAGATTCCCACTGCCTAACACTATTCATCCACACCACTGAGAAGCTCATAGAAATGCTAACACTGTTTCCAGGGGTGATGTTGCTAAGCTTTATACAAAGCCCTCTTTTCCCTTTTGGTGTTTGGACTTCCAGGAAAAGTGGGAGGATGGAGGCAGTGGACAATGTCTAGAGGTGTGTGGGGGTATGTGTCATCTCTGGAACATTTCTTGTAGAATATGCAGTGATTAACATACATGGATGCAGTAAGATGTGAGTGGAGCTGGCCATGAGGCTGCTGGGCCACAGTGGTGAGACTCAGTATTGTTGAGGATGTGTAGGCAGCAGGGATGTGTGACTGGCAGCCTTGTGGGCATGTGACAGCTTCAGTGACCCAAAGTGACCACATCAAATAGGGGGCGCTCAGAGGTAGTGCTGTGTGTGAGTCAGTCTGATGAGGGATCAGGCAAAGGGCACTCACTGACTCGGGATGGAACCTACACGTCCTCCCCTGGATGGCTTCATGAATCATCCCATTGGGAAGCAAGCCACAACTAGAGGCAGAGTGGTTTGTCACAGGGGACTCAGGAGCCTGGGGACATCACTGCAGGAATGTGTGAATGTCAGCAGCAGCTGAGGTTAGGGTAAGGGCGAGCAACATTGATTTGACATTTACTGTGTGCCAAGCATTGTGCTCAGTTCTTTCCAGCAGAGCTGGAGTGGGAAGGGCGAGGACGGGAGCTGGAGTGGGAAGGGCGGGGACGGGAGCTGGAGTGGCGAGGACGGGAGATCTCAAGTCCTTTCTGTGTCACTCAAGTGCTGTGACTGGAGTTGGAGCTCAGGAGGCCTGGTGGGCTGCACGGCCCAAGATCTTGAATCTGCGCCGCCCGCTGCTGGGTCAAGGGTGTCTGTCTTAAAAGCTGCCCACATGGCTGCCAGAAACACTGAGCAGGAGTGAAATTGGAGGCTGGAGGGAACTTCGTTTTCACTTTTTATTTAATTCTTTTCAATGAAAAGTGTTTAAGAGACCTTAGCATCTTGTACCTCTTGGAAATATATTTCATTTCTCATTAAAGTAGAAAATCTTCAGCCTTTTTGTTTCTAGACCTCTTTACACTCTTGAAAACACCACTGGGAATCCCAGGGGGGTTTGTTTATATGGGTTAAATCTATTAATACTTCCTATATACATCAAAGCTGAAGGAATGTTTACATGCTAATGAAAAGCTCCATTTACATTTCACTTAAAAATAACATCAAGAAGCCTGTGTGTTACTTTAAATAACAGAATCTATTTGTTAGAAGAATTCTCATAAACAGCAGCATAAGTATGAAGGGAACTGCATGAAAGTTTCACACTCTTCAGAACCTGTGTCTGGAGGGAAGACCTTTAGGTGGCTCTTGCATTCAGTCTGTTGCATTTTCACAGCAGGTGGCCTCTGGCCAACCCCTGTGGCCTTCCTGAGAATGAGAGCTTCATTTGACTGGAGAACAACCACATTGACCCCAGTAAAGCTCCATGGACCAGCAGGGTGCCTGAATCTCACTTGGCACTACCACATTGGATGGACTGGGGTAATCTTGGGCTGGAGACTTGGGTTCATATATACCATCTTTCCCAATGTCTCTGTACTGAGGCAGTGTGGGTATGTGCACCTGCCCTGAGCCTGACCTGCATGTCAGCAGGGTGTGCCTTGGGGCTGTCTATGGGGGCAGGCCCTGGATGAGCCCTAAGTCAGGGTGAATGCTAAGGATGTCAGGCTTTGCCATTAGCTATACTAGGCTCTGGGGCTCTAGGCAGGCTGCAGAATATGGATTTGCATGATGTCCTGCTGGGAGAAGCACCCTACTGAAGACAGCACCTTCATCAGCAGCCCTTGTCCTTTCCAGAATGCTAGAGGATTTCACCACCGCACTGAGCTGTTATGCCGTCGATGGTTGTAAATTTCTGTGTCTAGAAACATTTGTTAAAGCTTTTTTCTGAGGTTGGGGCTTGAGGAGGTTCTTCAGGCAAGTCCCAGGATCAGAGCACTGGCTGGCTGGGTGCTGGAGACAACCCCTCCCTACCCCACTCGTGTGTGTGTGTGTGTGTGTGTGTGTGTGTGTGTGTGTGTGTGTGTGTGTAAGGGTACAGTGACTACCTAATCTGCCCATAGAATCAGAAATGGCAGGTTCCTATGATTACCTAGCCATTGGAATTCCTCTTGTAGTTATCTGGCTCCATCTAACAGCTTGAAGCTTCTTAGGACAGTGATCTGGGTTGAGGAAATGCCTTCCCTTCAAGGATACTTTGGCAAAGGAGTCAGACACCACCACACTGGGAGACCTCTCTGCAGAGACAGGAAAAGGCCCAGAAATCAACTCACTATTGGGACTTCAAGCTAAACCACCTTCAGCTACAAATAAGGCCTATGACTGTTACACTTCTCTCTGGTTTGCTAGACTGGCTGTTTGGTGTGCTGTGGCTGCTCGTGGGTTCATTTGGTGGGTCATAAGGACTAGAGAGTCAGATGTTTTGTGGGGCTGAAGGGTAAGAGATGAGTGGGGTGCCCTCAGGGAGGTACTGGGGAGGCAGGTAAGGGTGGGTATCTGTGCTGCAGCAGAAGGCCTGGAGAGATGGTTCTGGAAGGTCTCAGAAGGGTCACTGGTGGTCCAGCTTCAGCCTGTGCTGGCTGGCATCAGTTCTGATGCAGGAGGTCTGCAATGGGGTCAGAGAGTCTCAGTGGAAAGGCCTGTGCTGCTGCTGCTGCTGCTGCTGCTGCTGCTGCTGCTGCTGCTGCTGCTGCTGCTGCTGCTAGGTTCGTGTTTGGAGAGCTAAACTCTGGCCAGGTGTTCTAGGCTGGTGGTCATATCCTCCTTTCAGCTCAAAACATTGATCGAGAAGGAACACACCCAGATCAGTGTTGCTGGGATCTGAGCCTGTGGGGTGGGAAGGAGAGAGTACATGCCATAGCTGGACTGTCTAGCCAGTTGAACATAAACCATAGGGAAGCCATTGAGGCTAAGAAGTTAGTCATGGGCAAGAAGAATAAGTGGGGAAACCCTTGGTGCACTAAAGGAACTTTGCTTGGAGGCTTGGGAACTCATTGAGAAGGGCTATAAAGTCAGGTGAAAGCTCCTGTCCGGTGACATGGAGGACACTAAGATGCTTCTATGTTAGTTGGCTGTGTGACTCTGTGACTGGAATGTCGGAGGGAACAACTTCAAGGGAGAAGATGTCATTTTGTCCCACAGCAGGTGATCACTTGCTCTGTTTCTGGCCCTGTGGGGAGACAGCATGATGGTGGTGGGAACCTGTGGCAGAATCTGGGCATGATGGCCAGTCCAGAGGGACCTGGGCAAGATGCAGCTCCCAAGGACACAACCCCAGTGACCCACTTCCTTCATCTAGGCCATAGCTCCTAAAGTTTCCAGAGCCAAAAATAGTCCCACCAACTAGGGACAAAGGTTTGAACACACGAGCCTTTGGGGAAATTCTTAACTCCAAACCATAACAATGCAGTAACAATGAACCTGCTTGGATCCTTTCAGGGGTAGCCCGACTGCCTGTCAAATCTGAATCCTCATTTTGTGCAAGAAGGAGGAGGCAACAGTTGTCCATAGGCTGACCTTGGCCTGAATGGAGTCAAGTGGCCTGAGTTACAATTGAAAATGTATTCTCAAACAGAGGGC
The DNA here is from genome assembly GCF_004664715.2 of Peromyscus leucopus. NCBI lineage: Eukaryota > Metazoa > Chordata > Mammalia > Rodentia > Cricetidae > Peromyscus > Peromyscus leucopus. Next base: position 28,785,696 of record NC_051063.1, read on the forward strand.
TTGAGGGCAATTATTTGGAGAGAAGCCCTCCTTCCACAAATGACCTTCAGAGCAGTCTTTGTGTCCTGAGTAGTAGACTAGAAGGACAGCTGATGTGTTCACTCAGTTCCTTTCGTTATTTCCTCTGTGAACACATCTGTGGGTCTCAGGAGGGAGCGTGGACTGGGCTGGGCTGAGAATGTCATCTAGATTGCAGGAAGGGGTATGTGTGGGTGTCCAAGAGGTTCCACCAAACATCGTCGGACTGGGTTTCTGATACCAAGCCATGCAGGAGAGTTTCCCTGCTCCACATGGGAGACAGGCTGGCTGTTCTTCACAGGAATACAGAGGGCACTGGCCTCCGGCACTGCCAGAACCCAGCAAGTATCTTACCTCTTTGCCAGGCCTGTACTCCTATGGGTCTTAAACACCCTACCTGGTTCCTTGGACTGCCCCTCCCGTGAAGGAAGTGTGGTACCTGCCACAGTGTCCCTGGGTGGTCAGAGTGGGAAGAACCTTGAGAGGAGGGACAGCAGGACGCATGTCTAGGGCTCCTTCGATGTGGGGGAGAGAGGCCCTGGGAGGTGTCACATGCGTGTATGCCTCACATGGGGACATGAGACCTGGGTGGAGACCTGCAGCAGCAGGGCAGTTGGGATTGGGTCTTACGTACTTTCCCGTGGCACATGGCACCTGCTCACTCTGTGGAGGGTCCACGTATGTGTCTGCCCTTCAAAGGGAGGCCAGCCCCCACTCCGTGCCTCCTGTGATACCCTGGGAGTGGTCCCTGAGTGAGGGAAGGCCGGCGTGGTCTGGGGATCTCTATGACCGAGAGCGATGCTGGCTTTGGATGCCATACTGGTTGACATCTACGATGACCCCTGGAGATGACCACAGCCTGGGAGAGGACTGCTCAGAGAGATGGGGCCCAGTCCCAGATGACTTCTCCACATAGCAGTGCCACCAGGCTGTGGTTGAGCCTTACTGAACAGTAACAACAAATACTGTATTTTTATGTTTTTCAACGATAAGCACTGTTAGATGGTGCTCACTAGTTCTATCGTTACACTTGATTGGTCTCAGTAAAATTACTGATAGACATTTAAGTCAGATCAAGCTCCATATATGTGAAATTCACTTCAAGATGGAGGCAGAAGTTCAAGAGCTGAAATGACAGAGCATGAAGTCTGTGAGGTGAGTTTGCACTAGGAGTATGTGGGTTTCTTCTCCAAATCTGGTTCCAACTCTAACCAGGTCCATGACTGGGCTGATCATGGATCTTGCTGGGACCCAGTGTACACAACTGTGGATGAAGGCTAACCTGGATGAGGAGATTGTTGTACATTGGATGATTTGTGTCCCTACACCATCAGGTGTGATGACAGGTTCTAAGTAAACACAGTTATTGTAAGTACAGTCTAGAACACTGGTGTAGCTAGAGTTTTCCTGCCTTGCCCACAGTCAGGACAAATCTTTATCACCTGCCAGTCCCACAGCCGCTCAGACCCAACCAAGTAAACACAGAGACTTACATTGCTTACAAACTGTATGGCCATGGCAGGCTTCTTGCTAACTGTTCTTATATCTTAAATTAATCCATTTCTATAAATCTATACCTTGCCACGTGGCTTGTGGCTTACCGGTGTCTTCACATGCAGCTTGTCATGGCAGTGGCTGGCAGTGTCTCTCTACCTCAACCTTCTGCTTCCCAGAATTCTCCTCTCTCCTTGTCCCACCTACTTTCTGCCTGGCCACTGGCTAATCAGTGTTTTATTTATTGACCAATCAGAGCAATTTGACATACAGACCATCCCACAGCACACTGGGCTTGTGATGGCTTCTCTGCATCTGCACCCATGATGTGGCAAACCTACAAACCCAAGCCATGCATGATAAGAGCTGATTAACAAGCAATCAGAGCCCTAGTCTTTGGAACTTAGATTTATTTGCTCACACATTCAAGTATTTACTAAATACCTGCTTTTTCTCATGGTGTTGACAAGACTATTCTAAACGTGGAGGTCTACAGCTGAAAGTAATGGAGAGGTTGTGAGCATCGAGGCCGAAATGGGCTTCCTACTGGAGGCTCAGAGACAGAGAAGGCTTGGGAAGAGTGCTTCCTGGAGTTTCCTGCTCCCTGTATGAACCACGGCAAGCTAGGCAAAGAAGTTAAGGAACCTATTTCTAGAAAACAGCTTCTATAAACCATGGGCCTCCGCTCCTTTGTCCTTGAGAAGAAAAGAGGGAAATGTTTTATATGCAGTTGGGAGAGCCTTATATAAAATGCAGATAGTGATATGGGATGGGGTGGGGAACTGCTACAAGAGACATTAAGGAGAAGAATTGCTAAGAGCAAGAGCTAAGGATTTCCGGGAAGGGGGAGCTATCTTCTGTTAGCAGGAGTGATTCATTCTCTTGATGCACACCCCCATGAGTGCCTACCTCCTGCACAATTGTGATATTCTCTGTGCCCTGTCATGGAAGAAAGATATTAGAGAGCAGCTATTTGCTAAGCTCAAAGTCTGTTGACTCTAAAACAACTTGCCTAAAAGAAAAATGGCCTAGTGTATATTTACAGTTGAATATAATTTTCCTTAGGAAGTCTGAAAGCCCATTAAAGATTAATAGGGGGCCTTATTTTCATGTTTCTGTTTAAGGTTTGTTCGTAGGAGTGTAGGTCGTTAGCCACTCAGGTATCCATTTCTCTCCACTTCTTCCTTGGCTCCTCTGATTCACTTGGTGCAAGTGAATCAACAGCCGTGGGGGCAGAGCTTGGGGCCCAGGCTCCATGGAGGAAGTTAGCACTTACCTTTGAGAGTCACAGCAAGAAGGAAGGGCTTGCAAATTATGAAAATTAAGAGTGTGTGATTTTTAATTTTTCATCTTCTGGGAAAAGCCTCCAAAAACCAAGGCTCAGTTGAAGAAAACAGCATTTGGGATAATTTCTAGAATTTACTTGGTGTTCCCAAAGCTAATTAGAGTTCAGGCAGACCTTTTGACTGTAAACGTCATGATGTTAAGTTTCTGGCCTCTATACATCCCCGTGAGAGTAGTCAGCTCCCCTTAAAGAATACAGGCTTGGTGATCTAGTCTTCAGATCGGTAGTGCTCTGTGTACAGGAGCTCTACACAGAACTGCACTGCCTGCATGTTTCTAGATTGTGGGCTTGTTGGCCTGTAGGACGCTCTGATGTCCTTGAAGATGATGAAGACTTACTAGAGAAAGGCCTTTGGGTTCCATGGCAGGAATGAGCCTGTTGTCTGTCATGACCTTACTGAGTGCTTGAAGACTTTGAACACACAGACTGTGTAGCCTGGAGAGGAGTTATACATCAAGTTATTAGCAGATGAATTCTAGAAGTATCAGGCTGGTCATCTAAACCCTAGCATTTCATAGGGATCCCAAGGCCAGTGTGGCGTCTCTGGGCTGGTCCAGAGCAGGGCTACAGACACTGGTGCTCATGAGTTTCCTCCTTTACCTAGGAACCAGGAGCAGCCGTGAACAGGTGCAAGTTGTCAGATGCGCCTAACCCCTCCTCCCCAGTTATAGCTGATGGATTTGCTGTCATTCACCCCAAATAAGTAAACTGCAGAGAAATTAGGGTACTTGCCTGAAGTGTTGTGGTTAGTAAGTAGCTCAATTTAAATATAATTTCTACTACATGAGCAAATTTGATATTCAAAACTCCTACTGTTAATGTTGTTCAGGGGTGTTTGCTTAACGTGTTACACTACCTGGTGGCTTTAAACATGGAATGCATCCACTCACGCGTCTGCAGGGTCAGTACTTCACCGTGGCTGCACTGGGCTGTGGTTGGGGCACTTGCTGCGTGAACTTCTTACTGTGTGCCCATGTCTTGCGCTCATTCCTTGATGTCTTGGCTCATAGGTCTGTCTGTTGTCTGTCAGTCTGTCCGTTAGTCATTCCATCAACATTGTCATCGTCTTCTCCCCCTCTTTGATCTTCCCCTCAGGCCCGCTCTTTAATAAGATCTCACTGTGTAGCCCAGGCTGGCCTTGAATTTGTGACCTTTCTGCTTTGGCTTCATGAATTCTGGGATTGCCAGCACACAAGACCACACCTGGATTCCTTACCTGCTGCCTACTTCCACTCTTAAGGATCCTTGTGACTGCCTTGGTCCCATCAGCAAACTCCCTTTTACCATGTGAGTAAGGTAGACAACTTTAGGAATCAAAATGGCGGCCCACAGTCCTATGCATGCTTTCACGTGTGGTTTTCTCACACATACCTATCTTGTTTTAATTCTCTAGGTATCATGGATTGTGTTAGTCACTGACTTTGTTCCCCAGGGATGCTAAGATCAGCTTCAGATGTGTAGTTCTTGCCCATTCAGCAGGGACGTGTGCGTTCTGTACTCTTGTCTGTCTGTGGCTCTCAGCCCCCTCACTAATACTTACCTTGACTCTGTTGTATGGTAGCTATACCAGAATGTATCTCAAACTTGTTTCTGAGGCGAGACTAGCATAAATAATTAAATAAAGCCACATTGGGTGACCTTTGCTGTCCAGAGTCCCTGAGCAGTTGATTTGAGTTCCAGGACGAATGTGAGGCCACTTCTGAAATTCCCCCCGGAAGACACGGGCCTGCTGAATTCTACGTGATGTAAATTTACACCATGTTGGTCGGGAGCCTTACAGTGTAGCTTTACTAGTGAAAGATTGGTTGAACATCTAGATTTCTATTTCTCCCTGTGGCCAAATTGTCACAAAACTGATTTATTAATTTTCCCTGCAGAAATATCAAGGGCTTATGAGCTAAGACTTACTCTAAAGAGTTTTAACATATTTGTCACCTGTGGTTATCCCAGCAGACAACTGTTGGGTGGCTGAGAGCGTTATGATTGTCTCATCAGCCAGAAAGCCTCCAATTTCTCGACTCCTTCAATTTCTTCCCTTTAAAAACAAGCACTGCAGAGCTAGATTTTCTGCGCTAATAGACCTGGTTTGGCATGGGTAATACAAACAGCTTTATTTGACTTGGGGATGCAGCACGGAGCTGCCTGTGGTCTTTCTGTGTGCCTGCCATTGTCTACGGTCTGTTTACATTGCAGCTATCAGTTTGTGCATTGGGAGGGATCGGCTGTAGGTAGTCGGGGAGGGAGCCCCTGCTGAAGGGCAGCTCTGGGACACCAGACCAGAGGCTTCAGAAAGCGGCTTCCTGGTTGGGATGGAGTAGCTTGCCAACACCCATAACTTACTTTGTAGAATTGCCAATGTGAGAGTAGCTGTCCAGCCATGTCAGCCACCTGGTGTGTGCTGACTGATGGCTGTCAGTGTTCATGCAAGGTGGCTTCAGGAGGAATGCCAGATTGATTGGATGCTGACTGGATTACCCTCAGGGGGCCACAGCAGTGTGATGTGATCTGAAAGGAGAAGAGTACACCATCTCTGCATCCTGCCTTGTCTGAACCTGGAAGTCTTCTTCTGACTGCAGAAGGCATGGGGGAAACTGCAAGGTGCCCATGTTGGCGTCTGAATGCTTTCCTCAGGCTGTGCTGCGTGGAAAACACTGTAGGTTAGGCATGGAGTATGGTGAGGGAAGCCTATGATCCATGTGCTGAACCTTTGCCCTTGGGACCTTCTAAGGACCTTGGCAAGGAAGCTAAGGGGATAGGAATGATCAGGATATCCCCATGGTTCTAGTCAATGTCTTGGAGCTTCCAAAATACCAGAATAGAGGAGCAGAGATTTGAGGAAACAGGGCTTGAGAACTACTTAGCCACAGAGGCCTGCCAGATTCAGGAAGCAAAGCACATGACTGTCTCAAAGGCTGTGGGATTTAGCCATCAGCACATGGTCACTTTGAGTTACCTCCAGGGAACCACTTCCAGGTTTAATAATCTCACTATGACTGACAACTTAAGTAGATGCTAATAAACAAGATACAGGAAGCTTGAGCATTTGCAGCGCCGGACCTTTGCCGCAGAGAGGTTATGCTACGTGCTCGGCTCTCAGGCTCTCTAGTAGATAGAAGGTAGATTCAGACTCAGACCTACAGCTCTATTCCACAGTCCGCACTCCAGGAAGCCAGTGAGGAGGAGGCACAGTGACAGAAAACACCACCTCCTGCAGAATGTATTTAATACAGGCTCGGATTTCCTGAAAGATCCTTTCCAGATGTGCACCACAGTCGGCTGCTGGAGCACAAGGGCTAAGGTAATTTTCTAAAAACAGAAAGCAGAAGAATCTGCTTTGTGTCACAAAGACATTGACCATCCTCATACTCCTGCGTTGTCCTCCCTGGGCGAATATTAGAAACTTGTTCAAGATGTTGTGATTCTGCATGAGATATTAGAAGTCGCAGCGAACTTACTGGTACTTCGTCATTGAAAAATGTCTTTCTCTCTGCATCTCTCCCATAAAGTAGCTTTATTTAAAACGTCTTCATCCTGTAAGTTCTCATGACTGAGGGGCTGTAAGGAACATTCTAAGATCCTTCTCAGTTTTGTTTTGGTCAGAGTTGATGTCACTGGCTTCACAGATGTGGCCTGTTCTGCACATGTGACAGGAGGCCCCTGGAGGGAAGGTATGTTTCTCCACTTGGGCTCGATGGATGTTTTTTATGGCAAACATTTCACATTGAGTTTGGGAACTAGAGGAAAAGGATGAAGGAATGAGAACAAAGCTGTATGGAGCAGCAGACATTGTGAAGAACTCTTTGTCAATTGCCAGCCTTGTAAAGTGGCTTACATGGCACTGACCCTGTCTTCCAAAGTGAAGAAAGAAACTGAGTCACCAGCTAAGGGATCAGAGAGGGAATGTGGAGTACAGAGATGTTCACCGAACAGAGAGCCTTCTATCTGCAAACTCACTGAGAAAACTTCCAGCAGCCTAGTGATGTGAACAGAAGTCCTAATGTTTAAAGGAGATTTCCAGAAAATTTCTAATCTTCCCCTCCCTACTTTTCCCAGGTTCTCATGTAGCCCAGGCTGGCCGCAAACTCACTATGAAGCTGATGATGGCCTTAAACTCCTGATCCTCCTGCCTCTACCTCCCTAGTGCTGGGATGATGGCCTTGTAGCACTGCAGCTAGTTGTATACTGGGGATCAAAGCCAGGACTCCCAAGTGCGCTAGACAAGCATTCCACCAAATTCAAGATTTTTGTTGGGGAATCAAGTCCTTCGGGACTGTATGGATCCTGGTGGGCTCCAAAGAGCCAAAGGAGAACATAATTCATGGATAGGGTCACCTTCTCTTATGTAGACCCTCATGCATGCCCCACCCCCACATATTTCTTCATGATATATAAGTGCCCACCACCACCTCTTAAGCAGGCAAACGTGAGGACGGAGTCTGAAGAGCAAGTCTATGCTAACTGACTTCAAGGCCCCAGGGAAAGGAAAATCAAGCAGTGTCTGTACCTCTTCCCTGCAAAGCCGTTACAGACATGTGAGAATTCCTTCTCCAACGTTTGCCACCTGTGGCCACCTGCCCTGGGACCCAGAGCTGGTGCCCTGGCCTCTGTTGCCTTGTGAGTTGGACGAAGGGTCCTTTAGAGAAGTCCTGTTCCGTGCTCTCAAAGGAAACCAGGCATCTGGACACTAAAATCATGGTTAATGGCAGAATGGGATGTGGATAACAACAGCAATAACATGGGAAAAACAAAAAATAGTTGTTGTTGTTGTCGTTCATTTGTTTGAGGCAGCCTTGTGTCTCACAGGCTGCATTTCTGAGATTTCCAGAAGGAAACTGCAGAGCTAAGGTGTTAAGCAGCATACTCAGCAGCTGTGGTTAGTAAGTGTCCAGCTTTCCTTTTCCTGTGGTGCCACTCAGGATCGCCGTTCTTCACCCAGGCTCAACACCACGGATCACATGGCTCTCAGCCATGGGGTGTATCCCAGAAAGCAGTTTGAAGTTCATGGTGATGTAGGAGTCAGACCAGCCTTACTGTGAAACATGTTTGCCTATTCTTACAACACATTTTTCCTGAAAGTTACAGAAAAAGTAGGTAAATGATCCCCCTTCCCACTGTCCAAAGACCATCTGCTGTTTAAGATGCTTCAAGACGTTATCATTATAATCATTTTTCTATTTCCAGTTAGCAGCATGCTCCCTTTAATGTGCTATTTTCTACATCAACCACTGTTTTTCAGATCTCCTGAGGGCCTCGTGGCATTTACCAGCCCTTTCTTCTTTAAGGGTGGGGGATTTTGTGTGACTGAGGGCGATGCATTTCTACATTAGTGCCTATTCATTTCCTTTTCATTTTCTCAGAGAAAAACAATCAGAGCTCATCATTGCTGTAGTCATGGAGATTTCATGTCTCCATAAGAAATCCAACTGTAGAGTTTCTTTGTTAATCCCATACTGGACATTTATGCTTCCTTGTTTAGATCACAGCAGTCCAGGCAGGGAAGCCACTAAAACCAATTACAGCATGATTCATAACTTGTGGTCAGCAGGTAGAGGTGTGTATGTGAACGCTACCCCAGGGCTGCCGAAGCTGTGCATACAGAAGGTGTTCAGGTGGTGCGTGTTGGCTGGGCTGATACAAGAGCCAGTGATCTAACCACCTACCAAAAGCTGACTTCCCAAGACACCATGTACTTGGAAGAGCCACAGCTGCAAGCCCACACCCTAGCTTTCCCACCACAATGCCATTTTCCGATGATTTATCCACACTCGGATCCTTTCTGCAGCCTGCCACCCCTTCCTGCAGCTTGACTTCCACCATTTTGCGTGCCCCATTACTGCCCCAGCAGCGTGGGTGTGCATTGGTCCTAAGTAAATCTTTGTTGATCAGCTGATAGAGCCAAGAAGAGTTCATAACACACATACAGATCACGTTACCTATCAGTTTAAAGTCCTTCAGCAGATCCCATGCCTTTAGGACAAAACTCAGTTCATCAATTCTTTTCTAGTCTCACCTACATCCCGAAGCCTTACCATTCTATCTGAAATGGTTAGCAGTGCTCCTGGCAAGGTGTATGTATGCTAAGTGTAGTGGTTGAGGGTCCTTGCTGGAGCTGGATGTAATGTGGTCATCCCCCAAACCCAGCCATGGGGTTCTATAACCTGGAAGGGTCCACACTGACCACCTCTCTGCTGTGGTTTCCTCCTTGACATAATGGGGTCCATGCTACCTATTTGTTGTCATGAGAGTGTGTGACTGTATGTTGAACACATAGACCGGCACCCAGAACAAGCAATTCCTTCGTAACTGTTACCATGGAATTACAGCCAAAACATGATGATATGATGCTGCCTTCTGCCTGCCACACTGTTCTTCACTTTGGCCTGACAAATGTGCCCTTTCTTTTGTCTTGGGCCCTACAGCATGATATCTCTGAAGCCATTGCAGATATGGGTTGGAAGCATTTGCAAGGGAGCTGGTGTGTGGTTTTAAAATCCAGGTTCTGCTCTTCCCTCTTTTACTCTTGAATGAAGACTGACTTAAGTATAAAATTAGGATTAGGGTATGAGGTGGGAGGTAGGGCAGGGAGGCAGCAGAAAGGCATCGAGTGTGAAGGGAATTAACCCAAACTAAGTGTTATCAAATACCACAGGGAAACCTGTTACCTTGTGTGCTAATTAAAACATTAGAAATAAAAAGATAAAGTTAAAACTTAAAACAACAAAATATCTGCCTCATTAGAATTGTCAGGAAAAAAACTAGGTCGTTTGTAAAACTGTATATTAAATTCTTCATTTGTCTTTGGTTTTGGTTTTCTTAGCAGCCTTTCTTAACTTTTTCAAGGACTTGCTGACTGTGATGGAAAAGCCTGTTCTCCCAGCACTTAAGAAATGGAGGCAGGAGGATTGGGAATTGAAGGTCATTCTTAGCTGCCTATATAGTTTGAGGCCAGCCTGGACTACATAAGACCCTGTCACAAATGAACAAAACAAACAGAATTAGACAAGATATTATCATAATTCCTTCATATGTTTCTTACGGCCTCTTGGGCAGAAAGTTAGTTAAAGACAAGGTCTTTCTCATTGTCCTGTTGGAAACACCAACACAACATTAGTCACTGAGCTCCAGCTTGGCTTGGCCAGTGCATGTGACCCTTGGCAGTCTTTCCCATAGGACCAACTGCATCACCAAGTTTCTTCAACATGGGGTTCATTTATTGCTCAAGAACAACCTTCTTTAAAGCCCTGGCTGGTTACCATGGTAGAAATACTCGTCACAGTCTTTCAAGCTCTTACTCTAATGTCAAGGAGCTGCCTCAGTTCCTCACAGTGGCCCACCTGTCCATAACAAGCTGACTCCAGTGCACTCCTGTTTGGAATTCTATCATTTTTCCCTCCTGCATAATGGAAGTCCTGTCATCTCCAACTGTGAGTAAGTGTGGAGCAGATCTGATAGACCCTAGAAATGTGGGTGCTGTAACAGTGCCCACGTACTCACCTGGATTCTGAAACTCTTAGCCGGGGACACAGAGGTTCTCTTTTGGGGTTCTTGGTCTCATTAATAAAAGAATTTAAAAACAGACTCAGAAGGAGGCTCAAGGACAATTTATTAAATTTTATTCAAGTGTCAGAGGAAAATTACAGTATAGGTTAGGTGAAAATCCTGGCTATAGGAGAAAATATGGAGAAAAAAATCAAGTTCTCTAAGTCAGACATGGAATATATTTAAAGTTAAAAGCACTCCCCAAAATGGAAGAGTGTAATGAGCCGAGAAAAGAGCCCCCAATCATCCTGCCGTGCAGTGGCCCTGTGGTCTTTCACAGCCCCTCCCTCTGCATCTTGGTGCGTATCCTGCTTGCTGGATGATCCTGGGTCAAGCAGAGGCTTGTTGATTTCCTCCGAACACTGGCTTCTTCCATGTTAACCATGCAGCTGCTTCCTTCCATTCCCGATCCCTGCTCACAGCTCATACAGCCTCACCAGCGTTAGAGCCCGGATCCTCATGCCTCTCAAAATGCAGCCATGGGGTTCTGCTTAGAGCTGTATATTTTGTTTGATTCTCCCAATCAGGATTATGGTTTCTGCAACATACTGATTCAATTAGCCAATCATTCCGGGGTCCAATTGTGAGTCAGTTCTTGGGTTGTTAAGCAGAATGAGTGGTGTTAGCCTGTACAGAAGGACTGTAATCCCCATCACGGTGTCATTAGTTAACAGTGTACTCCAGAGACTCAGAGTCCCATCCAAGAGTGAGTGGGCAGGAGGGGTCTCCAGGTTCGGCCACCGCTGTCATCCAGGTTCTGTGAGGAGCTATCTGAGCTGGAGTTGCGCTTTGCTGAGTTAGAAACCCAGGGCCATTAGAGCATTAATCTCATGGCCAGGAATTCTTTTTTTTTTCTGAAATTAACACTCCATTCAAGCTGAATGCCATCTGATCCAGTTGAGTAAGCCTGAGGTATCTTTAGAGATTCCTGCAGAGAAGAAATAACTTCAGCCAGACTATAGAAATAGCCAGCAGTTTTATGCCATTCCGTGTGTTTAGTACAAGGGTGAGGGTGCCAGCAAGGCCTTGGCTGTGTTTGTGGTCCAGGTGTTCACCCATTCAGGTCTCACCTAGTGGGGGAGGGTGGTGTGCAGAGCACTTAGCTTACCCTGCAGCCCTGCTCCAGACGTGCTGAGAGGCTTTCCAGGGAGTATTGGTACTGTGTAGAAAAGATGAAGCAGATGCCAACAGCTGTCCTGAGACCCTTTGTGATGAGCCCACCACCCAGGACGCAGAGCCCCTGCACAGTACTGTGAGCTGTGAGCACTGGCAAGGCCTTTGGATGCCATCTCTAGTTGAAACGATAGGAAAGATCCAAGCATAGTAGCTTATGCCTATGATCCTAGTACTTGGGAGGCTGAAGCAGGTGGATTACAAGTTTGAGGACAGCCTTGACTAGATAGCAAGATCTTATTTCAAACATAAGACAAACCTCACCACCACCCCAAAACCTAGAAGAAATTGGACCTCTATAAAACTTTTAACTCCTGCAGTCCTGCTCAGCCCGGTGCAGGAAACTTGGGCTTGCTGGAATCCTAGATCAAGCTAAACAAATTATAGTTTCTCTTGTGGAAAGGTAGAATCAGCGCTGGGCATGTCAACAGCCAACAGAATGAGAGGCACATTGCTGGACAACTTACATCTCCACGGTCATTGTGTTCTCCTATAGAAACAGGACTGCTGTCTGCCTAGATGACCTCACAGGAGGCCACTTCTTATTCAGGGTTTCCCCAACAATATCTCCTGAAGATCCTAAAACAGCCCCATGGCAAAAACAAGCCCGGTCCCTCCCCAGAACAGTGATTCTGTGGCTCCTTTCACTTCTCTGTCTCTGCAGCTCCTCCACCACTCAGGGCTTCCTGATGGATCATGCTTTCCTCTGCAGAGCTCTGGGAATGCTGACAGCTACGTCTTGGCTAAGGGACCCGGCAGACAAGGCCAGCTACAGGCCTGCTATGCCCACAGAGAGCCTCACCCACCCCTCTTGACTTTCCCTTGACTCCCAGAAAAACCAGCTCTTTACTGGCATGGGACTAGGGACATCACTGTACCTGGGTTGGGGGATGAGAAAAGACTCAAGAGACAAAGATATGCATTTTTCAAGGCTCTAGAAATTATGGGAGCAGATGGGCTGTAGGATCCAATTTTGATGCCAGGAACATGTTTCTGTATAAAGTAAATATTTTCCCACTGTGGATCTCCGGTGAGCATGTGGAGAAGCATATTTCCTAAAGATGCAAATAAGTCTAGTCAGAAATAAATATTGAATGGAAACTTCAAAGCCTGTAGATTTCTGCAGTTATAGACCCTGAAGACTTCTGTCCAAACAAGCAGACACACACACAGGTAGATGAAGGCTTGGGGCAGGGCGGGGCAGGTGGAAGGTTGAATAAAGGACGGATATACCCATATCTTTGTGTTCTCTCTCTCACTCTCACTCTCTCGCTCTGTGGGGGGGGGCAGGGTGAGGGAGAGAGAGCAATCGAGCATAAAGAGGCATATTGACAAAGAAACTACTGTTATGTCTGGCCAAAGACTGTTTTTTTTTTTTTCTCTTTTCACATATATCTTGTATTTGTCATAGACACATAATATATCATACATATTTATGGGCTACGGAGGTGACATTTCAATACATGTGCATATGCATGTGTAATGATTTGGCTAATTGGCATGTTCATTACCCCAGAAATGTATCATGTCGTTGTAGTGTGAAATCCAGAATCCTCTCTACTAACGGTTTTGAAGTCACAATTAAGTGTCAGCAACCACAGTGGCCTCCTGTGCTCTGAAGCCTGAGAGTTCGACCCTCTGACCAGCCATACTCTGAGTCTATTACCAGCATCTCCCCACACCCCTTCTTTCAGTTCAGAGGCCTGGAGTGTTTTCAGTGTACCAACACTGCTTTCTGTTGCAGATCTCGCCTTGCAGATTTTTTTACCAACTGCCAGCCAGAGTCAAGGTCTGTTAGCAACTGTCTCAAGGAGAACTATGCAGACTGCCTCCTGGCCTACTCAGGACTGATTGGTAAGACCAGGGGAAGGGGCAGGGGGCTACTCTGGATTACAGACCTGTCTACTGTAGCAAGTGATGTCTGCACAAGAGACACCTTTGAAGATAAGTTGGAGAAAGGAAAAAGGGAAGGAGGGAGGGAGGGAATGGATGCAGGAGAAAGGAGAATTGGGGTAATTATGGAGCAGGAAGGCTACAGATTCTAAAGGAAGTGAAGCATTCCTTCACTGGGGAACTGGCCACCCAGAACAAAAGCAGGGGAACAGGGCCACACAGAACATGGCCGTTGGAAGAAGAAAGCAATTAATTAACATAAACACAGTTAATTAAATAGGGGAACTTTGGAGAGCAGGAGCTTGGAAGCCATAAAAGCTGTTTCCAAGAAATGGCCCTTTGGAAGTGAGTTTCCCAATACCGTGGAGCTTCCTGCCATTATTGTTCTTGGTCACTTGACTCCGATGTACAGGGGATTGTTTAAGGCTAATTTTTTTTTCTGTAACTAACCATTTGAAAGGAGAAACAGTATTTTTTAGTTTGGGAGGCCTGTGGCACTAGGAGAGCCATATTCTCAGTATTGAAGAGAATAGTGAAATTAAACAAGACCCCTGTGTATGGGGAAAAATCCAGAAAGAGGCAGACTTAATCTGGGGTGAACAGAGCTGGCAGGAAGAAAGGCAGCTGTCCCCATGGACCAGGGATAGCCGAAGCTTCTCTGTCAGGACTCCATCACGGTTGGCATTTGAGAAGGAACATTGAAGAATGTGAAAGGTGAGAGAAATCACTGCTGTCATACAGCCCTGGTTTGGTGGCATCTCCCTGCCAGGGCCCATGTCAGAGTCGTACACATCGCCAGCAGGAACTAACCCCCCCACCCCCACTCCCCACCCCCGCATCTAGAATGAGAGCATAGGCTAACCTCATCATCAGAATGTCTTCAGTGAGAGCCTTTGGTTTAAGTAAGAGAGTGTTTAGTGCAAAGCTATTTCTAGTTCTGACACCCCAGCCACTCCCAACTTCTGAAAAGATGCCTGTGCTCCCACATGTAATGCCTCTAATAAAACTGTCACAGCTCCTCCAGGTATGCACCATTTCTGTGGCTCTGGCCAAGGAGTGTACACGCCCTCCATATTCAAACTCTCCTTAATGAAGGTCTTAGTCCCTACCTGGGAATGCATATGAAATGATGGAATTGCAGAAATAACAAAAGCAATTAAGGCATGCTCACTGTTTAAAAAGGAAAAATAAAACCAGGGATGTTCCCAGAAGACAACGTTAAGTCTCTGCAGATGCAATCACTGTTAGCGCTTCAGTCTGTGTCCTTCCAGGAGTTCATGCTCATTAACTCCCCTGTGAGCAGCCAAGGAGAGGTACTGCCAGCATTTCTGTGAGATCATTCCTAGGCTTGGCAAAGCCTTTTGTGCCTGAGCATGATGAAATGGAAGGAACAAATGGTAGATGGAGTGTGTTGTGCAGGCCAAGAAATGTTTCTCCTGGGTCTGGGTCTCTTCTGCGTGGTTTCCTGAGCCAGTGCTGCCTAACTTCCGCACAAAGTTTGTTTCTGCCTTTCCACGTGTCAGGGATCCACGGTAGATTCAGAGGTGCATTGGTCTTGATTTCCTCATTCTGTACCAGTGCCTGATGAGTTAGACCTCCCTGTATGGTGCAGATTAAATGCTCATGCTAATAATGAGATTCAAGTTCAAAAAAGTAAGACCAGTAGGGCAATGACAATATGTCCTTGACCCCAGAAGAGCTTCCAAAAACTGTTCTGTTTATAGCCAAACTCATCCTCTGGATTGCTGACCGATTTCTTCTTCCTTCATAAAAGCAACTAAAAACAGAAAGTTCTTGGCATCCATGGGCATTGCCTGGTGTGAGCCACCCAGGAGAAGACATTTGGGTTGTATTAAATATAAATGCATTGTATATTTCTCCCAGTGGAGGACTCGCCGGGAAAGCCACAAGTCATAAGCAGGACGGCCCACACAGCATCTCTGTGGGAACTGTTGTGGATCCATAGACAATACTTTAAAAGTCCTTGACTGGGAAAGTTTTATTGTTTCTTCCTTTTTATTCTTTTCTTTCATTCTTTCTTCTGCTTTTGATAGGGTCTCATGTAGCTAAGGATGACCTTGAACTCCTGATCCTCCTGCCTCCATCTCCCAAGTGCTGGGATTATAGGTGTGCACCACCAAACCTGGCTCATGGGGTGCTGGTGACTGAACTTCAGGCAGGCTCGACAGGACAAGCATTACCAGCTGAACTACACCCCCAACCCTGTTTCCATTTCTTTCACACCTTAGATGAGTTTATTTAAATCAGCTGAGGATCTGGGAAAGGAAGCCTCTTTATATACATCTGTAGACATTCAGGCTCTGGGGACCTTATTGGAGGCGCCTGCGCTTCCCTGTGTTACCCTAAAGAAACCATTTGCCTCTGAGTAAACTGGATTAAAAGCCTTAAAAGAATTCTTAAGTTATGTGCACCCAGTACTATTTATGAAGATTAATGACATTTTCAAGAAAATGCAAGGGATTTGGCAACTCATGCGTTCTAAGTTAATTCTCGCCTTCTCCATGACATCCATACATTTGTGCAGGAAGAAAATACCCTAAATACAGCCCAAGGAGTTTGCTTTTAATTTTTAAAGTAAATGTATAAATTATTTTATGTGCTGGAGATAAATTGCCAAGAAAATGCACCGCTTAACTTAATTTCCCACCCGGCAAACACAGCCTTTGTAATTAGCTGTGGTATTTCTACCGTCAGAGCAACATTTGTTTCTTTTTAGGCCACGGAAAAGTCCCTGTCAGCACAGGAGGACAACTGCCTTGTCTCTGTCTTTCAGGCACGGTCATGACCCCCAACTACATAGACTCCAGCAGCCTCAGTGTGGCCCCGTGGTGTGACTGCAGTAACAGTGGCAACGATCTGGAGGAGTGCTTGAAGTTTCTGAATTTTTTTAAGGACAATACGTGTCTCAGTGAGTTTTTAAAAAATAAGAAGCATGCCAACGCATACATGTTTTCCTCTTTGAGCTAAAGCACTCTGTTATGTTCCTCCATCCCTTCCCTCTCTTCCTCCCTCCCTCCCTCCCTCCTCCTCCCTCCCTCCCTCCCTCCCTTTCCTGGTGGCTCGTGGTGACTCTTGCTTCTTTTGGCATACTCAGTGACCCGGCAGGGAGTCTCACAAGTAATGAACTGGGTGCTGCCAAGGCTGTGCTCCCAAAGGCCTATGAGGACAAGAGATTCAAGTAACTGAGGGTGTATTATGTGGAAAGAGTAATTCTACTCACAGATCAAATTTTGATCTTGGCAGCCCGTGTAGAGTCCATTCCCAAGTTCTGAAAACCTGGTAGGAATGTACAGTGTGAAAAGCTCAAAAAAAAGTGGATAGGACAGGCCTCCAAGGACTGGGGGAAATTAGAATGTTGACATCAACAGCCCCTCGCATTGTGAGGCCTGGCTCCAAGGAGAGGCAATGGATCTACCTTGGTGGGGGATCTGGCAGTGCGGCGGGTACACTCAGGATGTGGGTTATCTTGGGATCTGAGCTGAGCCCTTGTGAGCAGGGTGCTCTTCTTTGGGAACAGGACTGGTTACTGTTGTGGTACTCTTTAGGCAATTTAGAATCATGTTTGACAAAGGGATTGGGATATACAGATGTGAACCTGGGCATCCATCAGCAAAACTTACAAAGTAGGACACTAGGTCTCCCTCGCACACAGCTCCGTGATGGGTGAGCGTGCTCTGGATGACTCTCCAGATGAGACACAACTCCTGTTGTAGGGAGTGTAGAGTTCATGCAATTTTATTTTCTGTGCTCCACACAAGCCACATGAGATCCCTAGGAGATACAGGTATCATATCCATGTGACAGCTGAGTAAAAGAGGAATGTTCTCATGGACCTGGAGTGGTAGAGTTATGATATAAAGCTTCAATCCTTGTGCAGGCCCCTGCCTCACAAAGACCTTGTGTTTAGCTGGTATTGAAGGAGCAACTGTTAGAAGCATAATCCTGAACATCAGGTTCAGCCATCCCCCTGAAGAACTCTGTCCTCAAGTGATAAATTCTGCATGATGCTATATGCTTTCTGGCTTTTGAAGAATTAGCTGTTAACTTACCAACTTTTTGGAAAATAACTCATGGACATTTCACTAAAATTTCTACATCATTTCCTCCATTGAAAAGTAAAACCCAACTTGCTTGATAGGTGCTTCAAACAATGTAATTGGAATGCCTTAGTTTGGTTTTTCTAAAAATAAAATGATCTTTTGAGTTGTTAGGTTGCATTCAGACCCACAAAATGTGCCGTGAATGTGGAGGCATTTCCTGAGACTTTGGGTGTGCCAGCATGTTAGAGTTGGACCTCTTGTTTAGGCTTCATTTTATGCATTGTTTTTACTTTCACTTCTTGTATTCTTCTGGTTGAATGCAAGTTTAAGCAAAAATAAAGCAATGGAAAATTTGTTCCTCAGAGAGAAATTAAAGTTGTCCCTCTTTGGCAACATTTCCATAAAGGGGAGAATAGTCTTATTAATGACTTCTAAATAAAAACAAATGCCAAAAGCAGCCAACAGCTTTCATAATCGTTCCATTTATCCTGGTTTGGATGGGGCACAGGACCAAAATGCAGTGTCTTACACAGGGCCTGACCTAGAAGCTATTACTGTTTTTTGAATGTGACTTCTATGTGGAAACCTTGTTCTTCCTCCTTCCAATTAAGCCAGACTTCCCTCAGATCTGTCTACCCTGAACACAGTTGCAACCAGTTGTTTGGCTGTAGTTTGGGGATGGGAAACGGTCATTTTAAAGCCGATTCATGGCAGGTAGGTATAGAGGGATGAGAGAAGACTAAGGTTGAGGAGGAGAGAGGACTTGTATTAGGAAAGCAGGTGCACCTCCTCCCAGGGGCCTCCCTGAACCGCTTTATCTAGACACCAGCCTCCTTCCTCCAGCATTCCTCCTGCCCCTCCAGGCTTCATTGCCTCTTAGCATTTACCATCCCCCACGTGTGGAAGCTTCTGCCTTTTTGCCTTCCTGGCCAGAAGTTCTATTGTGGGTGTGGCTTTGGTCTTACTTTGCTGTCACTGCCGTTCAAGACCTCATGCTTAGTACATGGAGCCACACCTGGAATTTAGTAGTTAGATCTGTAACCTTTCAGTGAATGAGGAAAAGAGTAACTGAACTCAAAGAGGTGAGGGAGGTCTGCACACCTGGGAAAGAAGGATCGTCTTCACAAAGGACAACTCTCTGTGGTGCGTTATTCGCGTCCCGGGGTCACTTAGGCAACCTGGTCTACAGTCGCCCCTCTCGACGCTCTGAGTAGCGCTTAAACCACAGTCCCTCACTCGAACCACACTGCTGCCTTTGTATGTTTGGAAGCTGCCTCTCACAGATCCTCCAAAACGTAGACGCACGGAAAACAAGCTTCCAATTTTGCTAAACTTGAAGGATAACAATTTTGAGACAAAATGTCACTTCTAAGGGGAAGATTGGGCTTCAGTTATTCTGTCTTGTATATCAAAAAGTGCCAAGTAAGCGTCATATATTAGCAATTTGCACTTTCAGGTCCCAAATGAAGGAGTTTGATTTCTTATACAATGAATATGAAATAAAAAAATTCCTAAATCCAGGGCAAATCCCCGAAGACCTGATTAAAAACTGTTTTTTATTCATTTTGGGAAGGGAACAACACAACCAATTTACTCTTGCCATAAAAACAATCTAATCCCATGAAATTATAATAAGCTTTGAAAGTTTCACGTTTCGAACTTTTCATTTAGACAGGGCTGTGCCTATCTAGTTATGCAGATTCTGTTTGGAAGACTGGAAGCAGAAAGGAGAAAAATAATCACACTTAAATTTTCAGTAGATATTGATGAAGTTTAAGGCAGATTTTTCTTCTGAAGAAACTGGCTGCAGTTTGCTGCCTGTGTGTGTTAGGGCCGCCTCAGCTTCAGGGGAAAGAAAACGACACCAGTTAATTTTCATTCAGTGTAGAATTCTGACACAGCATAGGTATTTCGTTTTTCTTGGAAAAGTGATGTAGCTATGATGTTACTTCTGAGTTTGAAGACGTTCCTCAAAGGGCTCCCTAATAAATACTTGCTTTATATGTATAGTAAGTGTCTCACTCAGTGTTTAATGAATGGGTTGATTTTTGAGCACCTGATCCAAGAGATTGGCTCTCAGAACCAATAACGTGGATGAGTAGATGGGTGAGTGTTTGGGTGGGTGGGTGGGTGGGTGGATGGATGGATGGATGAGTGAGTGGGTGGGTGGGTGGACTAAGCTTGTTCTGGGACATCCAGTGCTGTAATCAGAATTGCTCTTGTGCCTCTTTGGCTGTATGCATCCTGCACGTTATGTTTGCTCCTTGCCTCTGAATGGGATTTCCTTTTATTTTACTGCAGAAAATGCAATTCAAGCCTTTGGCAATGGCTCAGATGTGACCATGTGGCAGCCAGCCCTCCCAGTACAGACCACCACTGCCACCACTACCACTGCCTTCCGAGTCAAGAACAAGCCTCTGGGGCCAGCAGGGTCTGAGAACGAAATCCCCACACACGTTTTGCCACCCTGTGCAAATCTGCAGGTGAGAAGTGGGTCTGGCTCTCCCCTGAGAGCTGGCTTCTGGGAGAACACGTGCTTATCGTCTGAAAGATGCACAAGGAGAGGCGGCAGTGCCACCCAGATTTGAATCACTTTTCAAAACAAAATCTTTGTGTGTGCATGCATGTTCATATGTTTGATGTGGCAGCCCCATGTGCATGAGGAAGTCAGAGTACAACCTTGATGTCAGCCTTCTTCTCAGCCTTCTTCTGTGTGAGCCAGGTTAGTTACGAGCTTTGGGGATTATCTCTGCCTCCCATCTCATTGTAAGAGCACTGGGATTCCAGATCCATGTTACTGTGTCTGGCTTTCTCTGGGTTCTGGGGATCTGTTCTCAGGTCTTCACACAGGTATGGTGAACACTACCTGTTACGCCGTCTCCCCAGCCCAGATTTGAATCTGGAAGTTGCGTTATAAACATCATAAGAGGAGACTGTGATGTCTCATAGAGTGAAGGAAAGGATGGACTGTGGAACTGACTGCTACTCGATGAAGATGTGACTTTGGTCAAGGCTCTATAAAGTGAGGAGTCTGGGCAGATGTACCACTAAGGATTTTTTTTGGGGGGGCGGGGGGGTTATAGAGTTGGGTTGGCTGTCTATATTTTTGGCTGATTCCGTGTTTCTGATAAAGCCACAGCATATCAAAGAGAGAGTGTTCTTGGCTTGTCGCCATTACAGCCATTCAAACATGGCATGAAATGTTGACCTGTCTCCGAGGGGAGTCCGAGGCGGTGTTACTAACTGCTGTGTAGAGTCCTGGAGAGGCTAGTTATTTACAAGGCAAAGAGCAATGCTGTTCCAGAGGAAGGGGAGTTGTACAGTACCGTGGAAAACCTTACATGTACACAGAGGACAGTGAGAGTGATCAGGAAGCTTCTTAAAGACCAACCCAGGTGTGCCTGAGTTGAAGCAAAGTATAAACATGGCAGTTCCCCTCTTCTGTCAGAGGGTGTGTTTGTTCTGACATTTTATTGAGTTTCCATAGTAGTGAGTATTCAACTGTCTACAAGACATTAGTGAGTTGGAGGTTTTCACAAGTTCTAATGCACTTAGGCTCCTTGGGTACTCTCCTGGTGGCTGATGGGTAAGGGCAATTACTGTGACATGGTGGTCTAGCTCTTGCATATGAGGACCTAGACTTCTAGAAAATGATGTTTCTATTCAAGTGTGCAGAGCTGGTGGGTCACAGAAGCTGGGAATCCAAGAATGGCATCTGTCCATGGTTGTTCCTATATGCTGAGGGAAGAGGTAACTATATGGTGGCTTGTGGTAATACATGGTGCACCCCAATAAAACTTACCTGGGGATCAGAGGACAGAGCCAGCCATTAGACTAGACATAGAGGCCAGGCAGTGGTGACACACACCCTTAGTCCTATCACTCGGGAGACAGAGATCCATCATCTGGATCTCTGTGAGTTCAAGGCCACACTGGGACCAGAGCCAGGCATTGTGGCACACACCTTTAGTCCCCACACTTGAGATCTCATGCCTTTGCTTGGGAAGCATACATGCCTTTAATCCCAGGAAGTAAAATGGCAGGGCAGAAAAGGGTATATACGGAAACAGGAACCGTATATACCTTTAGACCGAGGGTTTCCTGGAGGTGAGGTAATGGCGGCAGCAGCAGTTCAGCTGGGTCCCATTCGGGTGAGGACTGAGGCTTTCATTCTGAGGAAACAGGATCGGCTGAGGAGGTGGCGAGGTGAGGCTAGCTGTGTGTGGCTTGTTCTGTTTCTCTGATCTTTCAGCCTTCACCCCAGTATCTTGCTCTACGGTTTTGTTTTGGGTTTTTTTTTTTTATTAATAAGACATTTTAGGGATTCGTGTCACAGTGGCTCCTGTCTTCTGCCATGCCAGGAAAAGGGGTGGTTGGTCTATTTGCTGTTGTTTTGATTGTTACAGGGTCTCATGTGACCCTTACTGACCTTGAACTTGCTATGTAGATAAGGGGGCTTATCAGCATGTGCCACCATGCCTGGTGCATGCAGAGCTGAGGTGGAACCCAGGACTTGGTGTGTGTTACTCACAAGCCATTGTGACAGGGCCTCACTCATAGCACAAAAGTGCCTCTCCTCTTCCTCCTCCCCGGCAAGGCTCAGCCCCTCTGGAGCCCCTCTGGAGCCCCTCTGGAGCATTCTTAGGAATGCCTTCTTCATCCACAGGCGCTGTGTCTGGAAAGTGCTGAGCGGTTTTCCCATCTACTTTGTAAGACACTGCTTTGCTCTAAGCGCCCTTCATCTGAGCTTTGGCTTCTGTCTGCTTGGTCCTTCTGGGTCCTCATTCTCCAACACACGGTCTGAGGCAAACTCGTTCACACCAGACAGCAGGGAGAAATCAGATCACACAGCTCAACAGCAAGCCCAGTGTCCTTTGGATTCGTGAACCACTTTCTGAGCCTTAGCATCTCCAGGTCCCCCTCTGCAGAGAAAGTCAGAGCTGGGAGGCAGCGCAGGGCGTGGTCAGTGGCATCTACTGCTCCATTCTGCAGCAGGGCCCCGAGTCTGAGAGAAGAGAAGGGATTGGTTGAGTCTCCCAGACTGGTGACTCTGACATTAGAAATGGCATGATCAGTGTCTTCTCCGTTTCTGGTCAGGGCTCTGGCCCTGTCTCCCCCGCTTCCTGCTGCACACACACACAGTCAGCCTTGGCTCTCTGTGCTGCCCACCCTCAGATTCCAGTGTCAGTCAACACAGCCGCCAGATGAAGGACAAGACCTTGACGTCACACGCCGATGAAGATGGGCCAGGGATGCTTTCTGATCAGTGAGGAAGGGGACTTGTGCTTCGGCAAGATCATTCTGTACACATTTGGACACACAAAGGGTGACTCAGATACCACCTACAGTCTGTTACTAACTTTCCTCTGACTTAAAACCTGTGTAGACCTGAATATTCTAGAACTAAAACAGAAAGTCACTCCTCAGTGAACAGAATCTCGTGGGCAAGATGCAGCTTGCCCACAGTTTCAGAAGGTCAGATAGGGTAACTAGGTGACATCTCAGATTGGAAACCATGGCACTCCAGTTTCCTCATCCTTTGGGTGGAGACTCTCTTAGCCATAAAATGTGTCCTCTGCTTCTCCAGTTCCTTTCCTTGTCTTATCTCAGCTCCTGACTTGGGTTCTTGTAGAGAACATCTTATCGCCAATACGGATATTCCCAGCCAACCCTCCCTGCCAGGAGGATTCTGTACCGCTGCACAGTTGTCCTGGCAACGCTGAGGCACACCTGAGCCTCACTCCCCAGAAACCATGCCTTTCCATTCCCTGTGTTCGCATAGCAGTTCTGCTTTGTAAGCAGAGGAACAAAGGTAAAATTCAAGCGTGATGTTTATCTCAGGGTAACCTCTGTTGGCTTCTCCTCTGAAAGGGCTGAAAGAATTGAATTGGCCAGGATGGAGGGCAGTCACACTTCTCTTCTGAGATACATGGTAGAGTTTAGTAGCATTCGGCATCTGGGAGAAGAGGTCTGGGGTTTCACTGAACCTGTCTTTACAGCTGAGGTGTGAGATGAGGGTGTTAGCACTGTGGCCTTAGCCAATGTGCTAACTCTTTAAGCCTCCTCTTTCTTGTCTGGTGAGCATGAGTATTGCCTAGCTGCTAGAGTAGAGGCAGTGGTGCAGAATGGATGCTCCAGAATGATGTGCAAAAATGACCATCGTGATGACTGAGCCTTAGTCAGGTAGTCACGTGATCTGCCTGTTACAAAGATGAATGGTGGCGCTGGGCCTTGCTCCAGAATGAGGGTCTGGGGTGTGCTGAGGAGCACTGAAGTGAGAGACATGGCAGGTGGATAGTAGTGCATTTCACACTTCCAACTATGTCCCCCTTCTGTCCCCTTCCTCCTCAGAGCACCTCTGTGGGGCAGACATTGCAGGCATCCTTTGCTTTCACAAAGGAGATGCTTAGAGGATAATGACTTAACCAAAATCGGCGTCTTTGCAGACTCGTCCCGAGGCTAGAGTATCTTTTTGTCTCATTTTGTGACACTTGGACAACTAAGCCTTTCTACATGAGGATGGAAGTGAGGAAAGAAGGAAGGGTAGCTGCCCTAGTTCCTGCTGAAGGTCAGCCCCGGGAATGCAGCGGCAAATCTAAAGTTCATACTTCACTCAGGGCGGCTCCTGGCTCCAGGTCCAGGACGCGGGGTTCTGACGACTGAAAGTTTGCCAGTGAAAGTTCTGTAGCTTGATGACCTCTTTAGGGTGACCTACATGAAGAATGCTGAAGGATGATCCGAGGCCGTAGTTGGAGGCTGATGACAGTGACAGTGGAGTCCGTCACCCCCAGAACACGGTCCCTCTGGCTGATTTAGGGCTCTGCTCGGTGCAGGGCTCCCAGGAGGCTCATTCTCTGCCTCTGCCTTGCCTCTGTGCCTGCCTGGCTGTAGATGAATTACCATTTGCCAGGGGGTCCTAGAAATATCTTCTAATGGTGTTTGTCCCTGCTGCCTGTGTCGTGACTCAGAATAGAACTGACTGAAACCAACTTGGGATCCATTGCTAACAGATCTGGAGACAGTCAAAGACTTTGGCAGCCTTAAAGTTCACTTCCTTCGAGACGCGCCCTCTTGTAATATTTTTAAATACACAATAACATGAGAAGACTCGGGGTACTGCAGAGTCTGCCTTAACATTTGAGATAGACTCCCCCGTGGGAGGAAAGGAAAAGAATAAACATTTTTTCGAAAGCATGCCTAGAACCAACAGCAGATCTGCCTGGGGAATGGGAGGCCCTGGGCCTGGTGATCATGGGCTCATGGGTGGCTGCTGTGGAAGGCTCTAAAAAAATTGATTGATGAGTATAAAATGTCAAGGAAATGTCCCAAGTGCAGGCCCCCTGAGGTGATAAAATACTGGGTTTGGGGTAGCCTGCCAAGCTCCCATGGCAGGATTAATTGGCATCATGGAGTAACAAGCATGACGCAGGCCCTGCTATTGTTAGCCTCTCTCTCTGACTCGTATGAAATGGTCACACGAGAAACAAAGAAACCTTAATAATTCCCCAAATTACTTCATCATCTGTACACTTGAGTGGCCTGGCAGCTGGAAACACTCTCGGCATTTAAACCAAAAGAGTGTACTTGTTGCTTACTTAAAGTAAACATCTCCCTCTGGGGAGGTAAGTGGATATTGGAAACTCGTCTGTTTGGAGTCACTGTGCCTTCTTAGCGCCAGTGCCCCCACCCCTGTGAATACCCTGGATGTGGTACCCAGAGACCTCTGGGCTCCAAGTCTGACTACAGTAGCATTGAGTTGGATGTCTGGGGGGCGGGGTGCAGGGGGTTCCCAAGATCACGAAAATCCACACAGGGTTTGTTTTTCCTAAGAAAGGGTCTCACATTGTACTCCAGTGTGACCTTAAATTTG
Source organism: Peromyscus leucopus (assembly GCF_004664715.2). NCBI lineage: Eukaryota > Metazoa > Chordata > Mammalia > Rodentia > Cricetidae > Peromyscus > Peromyscus leucopus. The sequence goes on from NC_051063.1 coordinate 28,811,089, forward strand.
TGTCAGTCTGCTTACCTCAGCCTCCCACGTGCTGGGATTTTAGATATGAGTTACCACACCTTAATCAGGTTCAGTTCGTGTGTGTGTGTGTGTGTGTGTGTGTGTGTGTGTGTGTGTGTGTAGTTTTGTATGCATGCTTGTTTTGAGTGCAAGTATATATGCATGAGTGTGTATGTGTGGGGCAGAGGTCAACCTCCAGTGTTATTCCTTAGGAAGCCGTCCAGTCCACCATATTCTGAGACGGGGATGGCACTTGGCCTGGAACTTTCAGATTAGGTTGGGCTGGCTGGTCAGTGAACCCAGTGGAGATTCTCCTGTCTCTGTGCTGGAATTCCAAGGATGCAGCTGCTTATATGTGCAATCTGGTCATCAAACTCAGGTCCTGGGCGTTTGCATGGTGTGAGTGCGACTCGCCGAGTTACCTCCCTAGAAAACAGGGTTTCGTTTTGTTTTGATTTTCTCCTGGGTGTTATCAATTTGCATGAGTGGGGAGCCCCAGCTCACCAGGCCAGGGTATCCCACACATGAGGGAAATATGCTGGACAGGTGCGGGGGGGGGGGGGGGGTGTGGTGGTGGTGGTTATGGAAAGTCATTCACACCCAGGCGCTGCATCCACGTGGAGAGTTTATTATAACAGAGAGATGAAGAGAAAGACAGGAAAGAGGGAGACAAGGAAGAATGAGAAGGGAGAGAGTGAATGGAGAAAGAGAGCGAGGAAGGGGAGGAGTCTTCCTTAAAATGAGGCTTTCACATCAGGATGCAGGGCGGCTCCAAGGGGTGGGGTTTCAAGGGGTGGGTCAGAATATTAACATTCCTCCGTTTTGATTAGTATAAAAAGAGGTGAGTTGTGGAAGCAAATGGGGGAACAGGGCGCTGAATTCCCGAGACTACTTCAGATTGACAAGGGGCAAAGTGGGGAGGGGGAACCGGAGCCCCGCAGTGGGAGATCTCACGTGCAGCACGCGGTGTCTGTTCCTTGAGGGAGCCGAGGAGGCAGGTTGTAGCAGTGGTGTTCCAGGAGCTTGGGGGAATGGCATGCCAAATCAGGGGTATAGAAGCCATGGCATCTGCTGTTTCTCTGGAGGTCAGGTGAGAACAGTGAATCTGCAAAATATGCTCAAAAAATAGGTGGGGTCAGACACAGGCTCTGGAGACTGTTAGTCTTCATCAGACCTGATTTCTTGATGAAGTAGCAGAACTTTTCCCAGGAACCTGTAGGTATCTGTAAGACAGCAGGAATAGATTTTTATCATAGCAAAAGGGTTAAAAATCCATTTAAGGACTCTTAAGAACTCTTTGTAGTCAATGTTGTATTAGTTTATCAAAATTGCATCTAAAACTTCGAACCTCTGGAGTTATATCTGAAACCAGTCTATCCTGTAGCATGAAGCCTGTGAATGAGGCATACCTGTCTGTAATTTCGGCAGGAAACTTATTAATGAGCTGTCTTTGGGTTCCCTGGTTGTCTAGTGGTTAGGATTTGGTGCCGTCACTGCTGCGGCCCGGGTTTGATTCCCAGTCAGGGAACCAATGTTGTATTTTAAAAACAGCACGGGAAGCCGGGCGTTGGTGGCGCACGCCTTTAATCCCAGCACTCGGGAGGCAGAGCCAGGCGGATCTCTGTGAGTTCGAGGCAGCCTGGGCTACAAGTGAGTCCAGGAAAGGCAAAGCTACACAGAGAAACCTGTCTCGAAAAACCAAAAAAAAAAAAAAAAAAAAAAAAAAAGCAGACTTCTTTTGCCGGGCGGTGGTGGCGCACGCCTTTAATCCCAGCACTCGGGAGGCAGAGCCAGGCGGATCTCTGTGAGTTCAAGGCCAGCCTGGGCTACCAAGTGAGTCCCAGGAAAGGCGCAAAACTACACAGAGAAACCCTGTCTCGAAAAATCAAAAAAAAAAAAAAAAAAAAAAAAAACAGCACGGGAAGGAGTCACACCATACAACAGGACCCACATAGGAGGTTTATTGAGGGGAGGGGAGAGAAGAGGGCAGGAAAGGGGCAGAGACTGGTCCCTGAGGATGAGAGAGAAATGAGATGGGAGGTGGGCAAGGCCCGCCTTTTATAAGGAAACATAGCAAATGGGCACAGGAGGTGGCTCTTAGTGGCTGCAGCTGAGGCCTATCCTGTCAGGCCCCGAAGGGCAGGCCAGGCAGGTGCCTAAATGCTAACACTGGGGTTGTTTGAATCCTCAGAGCTGGTAGATGTCGTGGGCTGATCCTACTGGAGGCTAGTCATTGCAGCCTTTGAACCTGAGACAGTGATACAGCAGGCCACAGAGTACCTCATCAGCCCAGATCTAGCAGGATGGCTAGAGAACTGTGGATAGTTGCCCTGTGTTACAGTGACCAGTGCAAGCCACCGAGGTAGCTTTCTGTGAACCAAATGAAACACATCTGAGTATGAGACAGAAGACCATCAAGTGTCCATCCCAGATTTGGGTCCTCTCCCCTCGTCCTTGAGACAACATTCTAGAAGGAATCAGCAGAGCAGATATCTGAATTGTGAAAGATGAGTCAGCCCTCGTGGCCAATTTCTGTAAGAGTGATTCCTACCCAAATCAGCACTGCAGAGTCAGCTCCCCTGCTGCCCCTGCACCCTGACATAGGTACATCTTCAGTGGTCTCTGACTGTGAGCTCATCGTCACCAAGTGGCTCTCAGCAGGGACACTCGGCTCCCTCTCTGTGCCCAGTGCAGGAGGGTTGCACAGAGGGTCTGTGAAATCACTGAATCTAAGTCTACACTCCATGCTCTCCAGCATAGCTTGGACTCACTTCCTTCTAGTCCAAAGGCAGAATCTAACTACCCTGCAGCCTGGACTCACTCTCAGATGGCTTGGAGGCATGGGGGATGACAGTTCATTCCGCTCTTCCATATTATGCATGAGAATATTGAGTATGATCTATATTTAGAAGGCTCCCCTCCCTCTTCTGCTCCAGTACCTTATGGGACCCAAATAAAGTCTGTTTGTTCCACATAGGGCCTGACCACTCCAGAACTTTGCAGATTTTGAAACTTTGCAGCAGGAAGGTGATTATCCAAAACTGCTAAATACCCAGGGCTCTGCCAGTTGTGGCAAGTGCAAATTTTTAAGTGTCGAGTTTTCAAAGGAAAGCTGCCAATGGGTGTTCTGTAAATCATTTGTGCCAGCAGACTGACCCCATTATGTCAGCTAATCCTGGAAATACAGGAGGTAAATTTAAATCTTCGAGCATGAAGCACTTAATCAATATTCTAAATGTTTTTCTTGCAATTTATGCTTGCCGAGCAATGGGGTACTTTGGCGTCCCGTTAATCTTCCATCGGCGAAGAGACACTCGGAGAGAGGCCAGGGTGTTGTGGGATGTTCTGTATGTCCTGTGGGAGCCCGTTCTCGGGTTCCTCGTGGCTTTACCCAGCATGTTCGCATAGAGGATAATTAGGACCACGGGCCTGAGTGCAGGTGTCTGAGATGGTCTGCACTTGGCTGTGCTGGAGGATGGTCTGTATGTCAAGTTGCTCTGATTGGTCATAAAATAAAACACTGATTGGCCTGTGGCTAGGCAAGATGTATAGGTGGGACTAACAGGAGAAATAAAAGAACAGGAAGGCAGAAGGAGTCACTGCCAGCTGCCACCCTGACAAGCAGCATGAAAAGATGCCGGTAAGCCACGAGCCACGTGGCAAAGGTATACATTTGTGGAAATGGATTAATTTAAGTTGTAAGAACAGTTATCAAGAAGCCTGCCACAGCCATACAGTTTGTAAGCAATATAAGTCTCCGTGTTTACTTGGTTGGGTCTGAGCGGCTGTGGGACTGGCGGTGAGAGAGATTTGTCCTGACTGTGGGCAAGGCAGGAAAACTCTAGCTACAGTAGGGTTTGCTATAGATGTCTGGTGAGAAGGCAGTCCCAGGGCAGAGAGGAGGGGGCTCATTTCTACCCCAGGTCTGTCTGAGGGCAGGACGTTCAGACCTGTGAGTTCACCCTTCCCGGGAGGCTGGGGTTGACCACAGGCACTTCTCTTGCCTTCCTTTTGAGGATGCTGGACAGCCTAGGCATTAGCTTGCTAGGAGGAATGAGACCTGTGGAGTTAGGTGGACCTGAGCGACGACACTGGCTACTGCCTCAATATTCTTTTGTGACATGGAGCATGTTCCTTAACCTCTCTGAATTTCTGTTTTCAAACACAACCCACAATTTTGAGTTACTTGTATTGACTAAGGAGCAGTGAAAGTGTTCACAAGGGCCAGCCAAGCCCTTGGCACTTGGAAAGTGGCTGCACTCTTACCATGATGTATGCAGTGCCTTAGAGATGTCTTGGAAATGATCAAGCTGCAAAGGAGAGTCCGTTCCAAAGATGCAGGAGGAGGCAACAATGAAAAAGAATGTTGAAGCTCTTTAGATTTTGGATTTTTTTTTTTACTTTGTTAGAGGCGTTGAACTAAATGTCAGTAGAAAGTCCTTGCCAAGATATAAGATGTTCTTTGGACTCCAGGCCAAGAAGGAATAGAAACCCAAGGAAGAAAGAAAGGCCCAGGTCTTTCTTAAAAGGTTAGAACTGCTCCAGGTTCCATCTTGGTGCCTATGTAGCTAGAGTTTTCCTGCCTTGCCCACAGTCAGGACAAATCTCTGTCACCTGCCAGTCCCACAGCTGCTCAGATCCAACCAAGTAAACACAGAGACTTATATTGCTTACAAACTGTATAGCCATGGCAGGCTTCTTGCTAACTGTTATTATAGCTTAAATTAATCCATTTCCATAAATCTATACCTTGCCACGTGGCTCGTGGCTTGCCGGCATCTTCACATACTGCTTGTCATGGCGGCGGCTGGCAGTGACTCCCTCTGTCTTCCTTTTCCCTCAATTCTCCTGTTAGTCCCACCTATACTTCCTGCCTAGCCTCTGATCAATCAGTGTTTTATTTTTTGACCATTCAGAGCAATTTGACATACAGACCATCCCACAGCATGCCTACATAACTCTCTGAGGAGCTCTGTCCTAATGGCCTGCTCCTTGGAACTACAGTAGAGTCAGATCTCATCCAGCCTGGTCACAAGAGTGGGTCTGTCTGCCAAGGACCTCGGTGCACTTCTACCCAGTGTCAACATGGGGAACAGGTGACAGTTGCCAGCAGCAAATGCTCTTCATTACAGAGAAGATGATGTCTGAGAACCAGCCCTGTCTCTCAGGTTTCATAGCCCAGGATGGGAGCTGTTCCTGTCTTTATATGGGAACAAGTATCTGGTCATAGTTTGGGATAAAGACTTTCTTTATAAACTCATTTATAAAAAGTCATCCACCACAAACTCTTATTAATAGCATATGTGAAATCATGGATTCAGTGTAGTGGTGCATGCTTGTAATCCCAGCTCTGGGGAGGCAGAAACAGGCCAATCTCTGGGGCCTACTGGTCAACCATCCTAGCCTACTTGGTGAGCTCTAGACCAGTGAGGGACCTTGTCTCAAAAAGAAAGCAGATGGCAGCTTGAAGAACAATACCCAAGATTGACCTCTGTCCTTCACATAAACATGCATACATGTGCATGTTCACCTTCACACACATGTGCAGCTCACTCACATACCCCTCACACACATGTACACACCATGTATACACACTTAAAATTAGAGAGGAGCCAAGAACAATTGCAGAGATAACTTGAACCACTTCATCCTGTTGTGGTTTGGTGTCAATAAAGCAGACTATATATGACACTATCCATGAATAAGCCCAGAGTAGCCCATGAAGTCAGTGCTGCTACTCTCCATTCTTTCAGATGAGACCTAAGGAACAGATAGCCTTAGTTGAGAGAGGAGATGCAGTAAATCGACATCTCCTTTATACATTCAAAATGCCTGTCCCATATTACCTAAACAGAGGACTTTAAACATTTCATTTCCCACTAGCATTATTCATCACTATAGATTAAATCAGTCCCTAAATTCTTGTTGAATATCTGGCAGATTGAAGTGTCAGAATGGCTCATAAACTAGCATAAAGAAAAGTAATGGTGACTGTTCCAGTGCCAACTGGTGTACCACACACAACTCAATCTTGACACTGCTTCCAGGAGCTAGTGTCAGACCATAGGTCCCATCAAGGCTGGCCTCTCATTAGATGCCAGCTACACTTCTGGGCTCTCCTCCCATATGCAGCCTGACCATCTAGTCACATATTCAAGCATCTGCAGGAAGCTTCCAGTTCTGATCACTAGAATGACTCATGGAACCCAGCAAATTGCTATACTTAATAGCTTTGTTGTAAAGGATACAAATCAGGGCCAGCCAAATGCAGGCATGAATACAGTGAGACCAGAGTGGACTTTGGTCAGGGATTTCTTGATGCTCTCCTCCAGTGGACTAAGTGCTTTTCATTATGTTGTCACATGAATGTACTTACCAGTCAAGAAGCTCCATGTAGCTCAGTGGCTGATGTTTCTGTTGGAATTGCATTAAGTAGGCATAGGAACTGAATCATTGAGCCCCACTGAACATCATCTTCAGCCCTTTCCAGATATTCTCTGAAAGTCAGGTCAGTTTGACCTCCCCTGACTCAAAGCCCATGTCAAGAAATCTCATGGATTTAGAGGTTATCTCTCAGAAATAAGGAACAAAGCCAATCAGATGCTTTCTTGGGCTAAATACCATATCAGAGTTGATTGTTTAAAATGTGCATCTTAGAGACATGCTGCCAAACCAAACCAAAGAAACACACTCTGCCCCTGATCAACTGAGCACAAAAACCAACCAGTCACTGAGCATGAAAATTAACCAATCCATGAGCACAAAACCAACCAATCCCTGAGCATGAAATCCAGTCAATTTCTGAATTTGCCCACGCTTCAAGATTGAAATCTGACCAATTCCCACCCTGAATATCTTCATCCTGGAAAAACACCACCCCTAAGAAGCCCTATATAAGCTCTGTGCTTGTTCAGTTGGAAGCTGCCTACTTCCACCCTGGCAGATTCTTCCTTCCCGATAAGTCTCTTGAATGAGGTTTAGGTGAGACCTTCTTTCACCTAATGGAGTAGAGCAGAGAAGTAACTTCTCTGGGGAAACCCTCCCCTGCAGGAGCAGAGTTGTTACATTGGGGAAACCATTCCCCTGAGCAGAGCTATAAGCTGCTACACTTACTGTGATTTTGTGATACTCCTTGGCTCGGACAGCCAGGATCCCTTTCCATCTGAGCTGCAGTACTTACAGATAATTCTTTCACAGACTTGCCCAGAATCTTACCTAATACAGATAATCCCTCATACATATACCCAGAGGTTTGTCCCCTATGTAAATCTGAGATACTGACAATATTAACCATCTTAGTAGCTGTCCTTCTTTGGGAGTTTTCTACCATTTCTATGTAATGTAGCCTGCCTTCTACAGCTCAGTGTTATTTTTGTCCTGTTTAAAAAAACAAACAAACAAACAACAACAACAACAAAACTTGGATATACCTAACATTTCCCTCGCACAATGCTCTTGTTCCCAGAGTGAGTTTGTTTCCCTGATCTGGGAGCTATGGACATAGTACTAAGACTCATAGACTCTTACCCTGGCTCCCATGGCAGAGCAATGGACCAAGTTGCCAAACAGTTCCAGGGCCTAGATGGTGGGCCCAGGTCCTCATAGCATGGAGGCTTCTAGTGGGTGCTTTGGGTTTCATCTTCATTTTTCTGGGTGCCAGAAGAAGAGCTCAAGGAAACTGGCTCCCAAAACCAACCCACATGGGCCCTGGGAGGAAAGAGGCTGTCATAAATAACTGCTTATAGAATGCTTCCAGAATTCTTGAACTAAGAGAGTGCTTGAATTCAGAGCTCAAAATTAGATAGTACTCCATTAAGGCTGTTGACAGTCCAGAGAGTCTAAATGGCTTTCACTGTGTGTGCAAGCCCAAATGGTTGATGAATCAAGCAGGCTATAATGAACTTCCCCGAACAGGAACTGCATCTTGGGGCTAGCATTCCTGGTAGGGACATACACATACCCCTATGTGTTAAATAGTGATTGTAAAAACATCTCAGTAACTAAACAACTGGAATGGATGGATGGATGGATGGACAGACAGACAGACAGACGGACGGAAAGAAAAGAAAAGAGAAACTGACACCTTATGGAAAAATATTAAGGACAAAATTGCTGCCGTCACAGCCCTTGCCTGTGGTCCCTGGGGTCCTGCAGGGTCACTGTGCAGCCTTGCCACTCTGAGGCTCGGATTCCTGGGTGGTCCTGTGGTTGAAGGGACATTGGAAGAAGCACCTGCCATAGAAGACAAGCTGTCCCAGCCAGCCTGAAGATCAGGTGTTGGGTTGCCTCCAGGCAGCAGCTGTTACCAGATTGTGGGCTTGTAAAAACTTAATTCAGGTAACGATTTCTTTGTGATTGGCGTGTTTGTATTGTAGCAAGCTTCGGTTCAGCATATTGTTAGAATACATAATGCCGTAATTTAAGATTATTTTATCAGCACTAAAGGGTTTTTGTAATTCATTTAAAAAGTTGTAATGGGCTTGAGCATCTTCAGTATAGTTAATAATACAGCATTTTATAGCTGGCTGTAAAATTTCAGATTACAGTTTTTGCAATTGTGCAATTCTATTTTATAGTTTAATAATTGTTCAAATGAAGGAGAATGTAAAGTTCCTTAAAACCAATTTAATGACTTAGAAAAATAGCTTTTATCAAAATCTATTGCACACCTTTAATGAACCCAGATGTCCCTCTTTCAACAAAGAGACCTATTTTTCTCAACTAGATACCTTCTCAATTAAGCACATATAGTGCAGATAACTCTGAGTTACAATTTTTCTCTTTTTTCTCCTCTTTTATCCTTAATCTCCTGCAAATAGAATAAACTTATTTGTTGAGCAAGCACAGGGAGAGAAGAACCAGCCAGGCCAAAGAGCCTCGGCTGAGCAGTCAATAAATTGCTTCTCTCTTTAGAAGTGTTTTCCTTTTCACAGACCTCCCCTGGATCGCAGTCTCAACTCCAGTTCCCGAGCTAATAGAGTCTCTTATTAACACTTCCAAATAGCTTGTTCTTCACTGTTCTGTGAAGTGAGCAGCAAAATGTGGGAGCCTTACATTATAATAATTTAATTATATGCTATCATGAGTCATGAAAATGTTAGCATATAGCATTCAGGAGAAGGCACCATCTCATTTTGTCATTGAAACTGTAGTTCATGTATTTTTTTAATTTGCCATGAGGGACATTAAGTAACTCCAGGTCAGGTCCACACACAGGGTCTTGTGGGAAACACCATGCAGGGATTCAGTAGCAGGTCCCATGAGTACTGTGTGGCTCTTGAGCTGACTGCCTCTGGTTCAGGACTCATGTCTATGTTTCATAGAAATAGTACTTGCCAGAACGTATTCCCTGTGGCAGGGCTCTTTCCTCTCTGGGGTACAGTCCAGGGGCCTGGGGTATTAGTTCATTACCACTTGGTTTTACAATAGCTGTGCTTACTGATCCTGTGGTCTGCAGAGGGTGCAGCCAACACTTGCATTCATTTTCCTGCAGAACGAAATGCATTCTTAAGTCTCATGTATGTGGGCATTTTTGCCTGCACGTCTGCTGTGCACCACGTGCTTGCCATGCCTATAGAGATTCGCTCTCCTGGCAGTGGAGTTTACAGATGGTCGTGAGCAACACATAGGTGCTAGGAGTCCAGTTCCGATCCCCTGGAAGAGCAATAAGCACTCTTATAACCACAGAGCAGCCTCTCCAGTCCCTTAAACCCATTTTAAGCTAATTTCTCTTAAGCAACAAAATACCGCAGTGAGTGTTCTGAGGATTGGCAAGGGGTCATGCAGACAACAGGGAGATGGTTAGTTCTCCAAGGTGCTTTTGTAAGATAAAGAGGTGATTGTGTGTTGGAGTTAGCCTCGGAGAAGACGATACTGAAGGGGGCTGTGCCTTGTGTTACCATGAAATTCAGAGTGCCCCACAGACTAAGATGAAGGATCTTTTGATCTCCTTGATCCTCGGATTTGCCGTCTCTCCTGTGGACTTGGAGAGTCCCACTGCCTAGGAGGGTTGGGATAATTAAACAGATCAAAACCCTGTAGCTCCTGTGAGTTTTCTATCACTGTTTCATATTCCCGAGTGGCCCATTGTTGACCATGAGATAGGAGGAGCCTTGCAGATGGGGCACCAAGATTAATCTGGTAAGTGAACGTGGCCTTTACAAAGCAGTCTGTGCCCTGTAGATGTGGGCTTGGGTTGAACCACCTGTTTATTATGTCCACCTGTTTACTGAATCTTCTCCTTAGCATTGTTTAAAACCACTTTACCTCAAAAACTGAGATGGGATGCAACAACTAGCCCCCACGTTGCTACATTCAGCAAAGAGCCATTAGTCTACCTGGAGCCTGTGGTCCAAAGGGCAGTGTGGCCAAGCCATCAGAAGGGCAGTAATTCAGCCTCAGACAATTGCTTAACCCAATTGCTGGGTAATAAACATACTTAATAAAAAGGAATAGGATGTCTGCCCTATCTTGGCTATAAATATGCTCTCTTGTTCTGGGTAACCTACGAGAATACCTCTGAGCACACTTAGATCACATACTATAAATAAATCCAATTTCTTGTATTCCCTACTGACCTTTTATCCTTAGCACTTCTAACCAACCGCGCCTCCCTGAATAATAGGCTTCACAGCGCTTGAACCGTGGGACTCACTGTGGAGGATTCCGCTGTGAAGCTCTGCCTTCCCTCTCCATTGCCTCTCTTATTTCAGGTCCTAGAGGAGCCATATTATGGAAGGGCAATAGCTAGAGGGGAAGCTAGGAAGTTGGGCACTGGACAGATGTTGAGGGAGTTTTTCCCCAAAATGGCTGTTCTTCTGCCTGCCAGTCAGTTGCAGGGACCTCAGGGGTGATGCAAGGCAGTTACCTCGTAGGCCCTTAACAGAACAGAAGTCACCACCCAGTCTGCCCTCACTCACCTCTGGCTGCTCGGAGCAGCCAGGATTACAAGCGTTGTTCCTGGTTTGTAATTCAGGATTGAGAGGTCCCTTTAGGCTTTGTCCCTGCCCAAGTTAGCTCTGTCCATGTTGACTGTGGGACCCAATCATTGTTACACCTATACTGATTGTTCTCATCTGTCAGCAGGAAAATTTCTAAGGTTTGTGTCATGGAAAGCTTATGGGAACTAATGGGCAGAGGTCTGAGCTGGAGCTAATATCCAAGGATGTTGAGAAATTGGATTCAGATTTCTATATGGCCACTCTAGGCTGTAGAAAACAGCAACTCAGAACCTCTCTGAATCCATGTCCAGTGTGTACAAAGGAGGGGTGCCTACCATGACAGACACGTGGTAAAATGCAGGTGGAGCGAACTCTCAGTGGAGGCTTTAGCAATAGAACAGTTGCATTCATCATCTTTTTTTAGGCTACTTGGTCTTCTTGTGTATTTTCTAGAATATTTTTCTCTGCTAAATACACAATTTTAAAAAATTAAGCTTTGATTTGCCTTATCTATCTTTTATTTGTCAGCACTTTTATTTGAAGCATCACTGTCTTCTCAACAGAGTGAAGAGAAGTGTCTGCCTGCTCAGTCTTGAGACAGTAGATTTTTTTTTTAATTAAAAAAATGTTTTTATATCAAATCCTAGTTACCACCATAAGTCATAAGACCATTATGGGTCTCCACTCAGCTGCACATAAATGCACTGGAGAATGAGAGGCGTAATAAATGTTATCTGATGTGATGAGGATGGTGTCTGAGGAGATGGGCTGCATGCACTTCTCACTGAGGACAGCTATGATCTTTGCCATCGCTCTTAGGGATTTGCATTTCCAACTGCGTATGTTTAGGAAATAGATGTTTTGTTGTAGATCTGTCCCTCTTCTTTGCCGTCTACCACAGAACACCCTCCCTCCCTGCGACAGACACCCTGAACCAAAACGTCTTTCACACATTGTTTAGCATCATTGTTAATTGGGCATAATTTTCTAAACTACCGCTCATAATTGCTTGCTTGTCTGAATATTTTACTAATCAAGCAAGCTAACCATGAATGAAAACACACAGTTCTGTAGTGCATTTTGCAACCTATGTTTGCCCCAACATGGGGAAAAGCAAAACAGACGTAAGATGATTGTGTGGAATTATAAAGCTCAGCTACAGTATCCAAGTGAGCTTCAAGCCACAGTCTACACACTGCTTCTCTCCATCCTGCCATTAGTGTTGAATTACAAGGGTAGGTTTTGAGCATCCTTTTATGTGCAGGAGATGAGGGAGAGGCCCCAGGGATGCCTTGGCTAATGGGGAGTGTTGACATGTCTTCCTGGATATATGTCTGTTTCAAATCTCTTTTGTGGCATCCATTTTTAAAATCTTAAGGATGATCATGAACCACTTGTCTTTCGTATGATGTTCATGGAAGCTAAACCAGCCCCAGAGTTTGCGTTTTCTGTTATTCTGATATCCTGTCTCAGTCCAAGACCCGCTGGAGACCAAAGCCAGGATAAGGCAGTGTCAGTTGAACTTCCAGAGAGCTTCGTAGGGAGCTCGAGAGAGACGGCTTAGTGGGCAATGTACTTGATACCCAGCATGAGGGCCAGTGGCCAGTCCCTAGCAGTAGGGGCTAGAGGGTGGGGAGGTAAAGACTGGTTCATCTCTAGAGCTCTCTGGCCAGCCAGTCTAGCTAAACTGATGATTTCCAGGAGATTCTGTTGTAATAAATAAATAAATAAATAAATAAATAAATAAATAAATAAATAAATAAATAAATAAGAAAGGGACTAACCTGTTGTCTGCCGCTTGTATACACATAGTACACACATGCATCTCCTAACCTGTGTTCTTTTCCCATACTTTACCAATTAAACAGGACTAGGACCAACTTCTAAACTATGGTAGAAGTTGTCTTAACTGACATTGACTTAACCCTCTCAGAAGCCAACCTGTCCTTTCATAAACATGACCACGTGTGAGGTTCACTGAATGTTCCAAACTTGTTCCCCAGATCTGCACCCCCAACACCCTCGCCCTTTGCCCTCCCAGGCTCCAAAGCTGAGTGTGCCCTCCCAGGCTCCAGAGCTGAGTGTGTGCCCTCCCAGGCTCCAAAACTGAGTGCGCGCCCTCCCAGGCTCCAGAGCTGAGTGTGTGCCCTCCAGGCTCCAAAACTGAGTGTGTGCCCTCCAGGCTCCAAAACTGAGTGCGCGCCCTCCCAGGCTTCAGAGCTGAGTGTGTGCCCTCCCAGGCTCCAAAGCTGAGTGTGCCCTCCCAGGCTCAAGAGCTGAGTGTGTGCCCTCCCAGGCTCAAGAGCTGAGTGTGTGCCCTCCAGGCTCCAAAACTGAGTGCGCGCCCTCCCAGGCTTCAGAGCTGAGTACGCCTGCTGCAAGTTCTTTCTGAGGATGCTGCTACGTAACTTATTTCAATAACGTAGATGAACAGCAGCATAGAAAGGAGTAATTGATTTAAGGAAAAAGTGAGTGGAATATATGAGAAAAAGCAGATTTCTTTTAAAAAAAAAAAAGCCTCCTATGGATTAACGAGGAGCAAGATCATTATAAAAGTCTGCCCCCAAAATGATAAAAATTGTAAAAAGGAGATGGTTTTATAGTTCCTCTGTGGGTGTCAAACAAATGCTAACCCCATTTTAAAGCAGCTGAAAATGGAGGCTAGGGATGTGGCTTGGTTGGCAGTGTTGGTAGAGCTTGCCTAGCATGTGTGAAGCCCTGGGCACTTCCACTGCTGTGTGAGCCAGGCCTGGTGTCTCACACCAATAATCCCAGTGCCTGAGAGGTCGGAGCAGGAGGATCAGAAATTCAAAATCATCCTCAACTACAAAGCAAGTTTGAAACCAGCTTGGGCTACTTGAGATCCTGACTCTTAAGAATGAATGAATGGATAAAAAGGAAAAAGAAAACTAAACAGTGGGTATTCTGTAGCTTTTTCGTTCATAAATGTAGCTTATATTAAACAAAAGCCAGAGAATTCTGTTCAGTGGACTTGTATTTTAAAAGAGAAAGAAAGTACCCTTGTTCAATATTCAAAATCATGTGTGCTTGCATGACCACATGTATGCATGTGTGACCACATGTTGCATGCGTGACCACATGTGTGCATGCGTGACCACGCATCCACAGGCGCACACAGACAGGCACAGAGGCCAGATCAAAGATGGTAGATTCCCTAGAGTTGGGAGTTATAGGCAGTTGTAAGCCATCCAGTGTGGGTTCTGGGATCAGAACTCAGATCCTGTGCAAGAGCAGTACATTCTCTTAATTGCTGAGATGGCCCTGTTAGGCCCCACCTCTTCTGTTTTAAAAAGTTGGATACACCTGTCATGTGTGAGTTTTCCATTGTTCTTTTCTCTGGCCAAGGAAAGAGTTTCTGTTGTAGCGGAGCATGAACACAGATCAACTCTGACTACAGGCTGGTGTCAGAATCTGAGGCCTTCTGGAGTCTCGGGCTTGTTTCCACATCACCTTTGAGGCTTCGATGCCTCCCCACAGTCTGACTTCCTTTTAGTTCACTGGGATGCATTATTGGGAACCTTATCTAAACACAGTCTAGCTGGGGTCCCAATCCGGTCTGCTCCAGGTAGGAAAGTCACCTCCGTTGACTTTGCTCACCCAACCTTATGACCAGGCTTGGCTCGCCCAGCTGACAAAGCCTGCTACCCTGGGTCTTGAGGAGCCTGCTGGGTCTTTGGGAACTGGTGCTGAGTGAGGACCCTTTGCCAGGCCTTGGAAGCACTTCTCACAGTGAGAGCCTTTGAGGCTCAGACAACACTGGGACAGTGTGTTCTGGACCCGGAGGGGATCAGGGTGAACTATGCAGTCTCCATGGTGGGAACACTAAGCAGGACCGTAGTTAACCCTTTCAGAGGAGGCTCTCAGTTCACCTAGGCTCTCCTTTCAGTCCTTTCCTTCCCCCTAGCAGAACTCAGCTCGAAGGAAGTGGGTTCCTTCCTGCTAAGCACAGGCTCCAAAAGACAAATGGCCAGGCCCAGAGGCTCTAAGCCAGCCTTATTTATGTGTTCACTTGTTTCCTGAAGCCAACTTTACTGCGAATTATTCAGGCCAGTGGCTGCAAGCAGTTGTTACCAAGTTTGTAGGGAAGGTAAAGTTTCAAAATAGACAGTGGAGAGATGTTAGAAAGGCTGGCCAACTGCTTGTGACCAAACTGATAATAAAAACCACTCCCAAAAGTCATGGGCAAAAATCCGAAAAGCCGAAGCGTCAGAAGGCTGCAGAGTGTGAAAGGCTTGAGAACACTGCAGCTCGAGGTGTAGCCGAGAGTCACCCGAAGGCTTCTCCTTCTGTCTTCCTTGTACGTGCAGACGTTAATTTGGGCAGATGCGGATCAAATACACTGTAGACTCGTTATGTAACAAATGCTAACCGTAAATGCACATCGTCCGGTGAGTCTGTGTGATTCAAGTACCGTGTGAGAAATAGGGCCTGTGTGGCAAGTTACCCTGCCCAGTTTCCCCTGTTAGGTACACACCCTTCTCCCTGCTTGATCTCACAAGAGAATATCAGATACGCGTTTTCAAGTCCTGGACTTTCACCTCTGAACTATTTCAGAAAGATCTCATGCAATAGCTTTCCCCAGCCAGAGTCCAATTTACGCTGTGGAAAAGGCTCCTATGCTAATGAGCTTGTATTGACAAGTGTGATAGATGTAGCAAGGTACTTAGTGAGAGCAAAGTTGATTGTGTTCTACAGCCTGTGTATTTCTCTGTTTATTGCTTGTATTCTGTCATTAAGCGAACAGGTTCCTAATATAGCAAATCTCTCTAATCAGTAAAGCAAGAGAGAAAAGAACCAGAGCACATTAATTATGACTGTTTGGCTGTGGCCTGGACAGTCTGCTGCTATCGGATTGGGCAGCTTCTTCTGGTTTTATTTCCTGGAGTTAGAGCAGAGAGGGAATGAATGGCTTTTCTCCTGCATGGAGGAGAACAGAGACATGTTCCATGCCCTGCTGGCTGACAGCTGCCTAAAAACCCGAGATAAAACACTGGCTTCTCCACAGAAATGGAGTCCTGGGGCAGCAAAGACCAAGCTCTGCCAGGGTGCGCTTTTAAGTCTGCAATTCCATAAGCAGACCTGGCATGCTGCTCACACCCCTGTGCTGCCCCAAAGCCCTGCAGAGCCGACTCTGGGCAGCAGCAGGTGGGGACTCCAGAGCCAGCTGTAAATTATGTGTACACCTGTGTGTTCTGTACTAGAGTGCTGTTGGTACCAAGGCTGGCTTTCCCAATGCTGATGCCTGGGGTAAAAGGCAAGAGAGGCCACTCTGACTCCAGGTACCAGAGGTTAACAGCATCTCGTGCATTTATTAACCCTCTGGTGCCAGGGACTGGTGAGGTCTGGCCTCCCAATCACAGAGCCCTGGAAATTCTATTATGTGACATGCCTGGACTTGTTGATTACCACCAGGGACAATTTTATAGCAGCTGCTGGAGGGACAAAGCTTACAGAGGCTCTAAAGGGCACGTTTCTGTGATTTTCTAGAGTGTATGCAAGGCTTTCGCAGCATGCTCTTGCCCTTTTTAATCCTTGAGATGAAAACCTCAAGGCACTGTGTCTTGGTGGTGACATTTCACACAAAGCAGAGTCAGGAGGCTTGGCTCAGACCACGGGACCAGAAATTAACTGATAGGAAACACTTTCAGAAAAGACATTAAATAACTCCTTTTCAACCTACTGTAAAAATTGTTCAAATTAACTGTGAGAAAAACAGAGTAGACTTCTCCTTTTCTTTTTCCTTTTTGTTTTGAAAGACATACCCTACTTTAAAGTCAGTGAATGCTAGGGTCAGTGTCCACATGGGTGTAGGAGCTCTAGGTCAGGTGTCTGTATGTCCTATCATTATCAGGTTCCAGAGGGGGGGGGCCTCACACCGCGTGCCAGCATAACTTCATGGACCCCTTGGCTTTACCAGTGTATACTTTGATGATGATAGCTGGTTTTCTGCTTTACTTTACTCTAAACAGAGTCTCAGAAGTTATGTGTTTATGTTTTGGTTGGGGGGGGGCTGTCTTTTAATTTCCATGATTCCACCTCAGTTTTCAGCAAGCAAAACAAGACTTGAAAGTATAAAAGCACTTAGCAAGTATTCAACAGTAGTTGAAGGTAGGCGGCTGCCCTGTAATTTTATGTTTGAATTTATCACAACTGACTAGCAAGACTGATTGTTCAATGATGTTTTAAAAAGTGTTCAGGATGAAAGTCTTTGAAACGTAGAAATAGCCAGTTTCTTGGCTTACACAGTGGACTTTAAGACACAGATGTTCTTAAAAAGACTCCAAAAGGAGCCATCTTAGAAATAAGACCAAAATGCTTTCACCCTAAAATTAAGGCCTAAGATTTCTCCTTTTGGGAATAGGCCATTAGTTACTGAAACCAGTCAGTTCAGATTCCAGAAACCAGGAAGTGTAAAAGTACAGAGTCACAAGATAGTCACAAGGTAATGCCTGCCAGACTATGGAATGTCCTCTCCCTGGTTTCCAGGGTAACTGACCACAGAAATGTCCCCACCTGAGGGCAGCCAATGAGAAATGGTGGCGGGCAACCACTCCCTTAGAAGTAATTTCTAGAAGTCCCTAGAAGCGAGCCAATCAGAATTGTATCCATACTAGCACCCCTAAATGATGTAACCTTGTGACTTTTCCCTTTAAAAGCTGAGCTTGCAGACAGGTAGGTGCTTCCTCCAGACTCCACTGTGTTGGATGTATTGGACGAAGTCCCTGCCTAGGCTTGTATTGCTTTTGGATATCCAGAATTAAACCCTGCTTTTGCATTCCGGCATGCTCGTCTTTGGTGGTCTCTCTGGGGGGTCACGATCTGGGCACAACAGGCTGCAGTGGTATGTTTCAGTGGTCATTGGGATTCGTGCTGTGTACAAGACTCCTGAGCATTCAGCCAGCCACTGTGCCCATCTGTGAGCTCAGTTCTGCCCCTGCCTGCTGATCACATGGGGTATAGGACCTAGGCAAAGCTTGGTCTGTAGTTAATTCCAGGGTAGGCGTGGACCCTTTGTCCTGCATCCCATCAGGTAAGGGATTAAAGGCATCTCATATCTGTGTGCAGTTCTTTGATTTTATGCTTCAGTTATCACTGCCTTCACCTTCTCATTAGGGGTACGTACCTCACAGTGTCCCCTGCTACGTTCAGGTAGATGCTACAAGACTGCTGTGTTTACCCTGCTCTGCAGTCATGGTGACATCTCCAGTACCAGATGACTCCGCGGGAAGCTTGCTAAGTGCTTTCTGGGAGCTGAGTTTAGAGACCTGCCTTGGCCTGTGGACAGCCAGACCTCGGAGAGGCAGCCAAGGCTGAGAAGGAAACCATTAGGTTGGGCAGCACATTCTCACTCGGAGTCAGCATTCTGTGTAGTTATGCCCATGAAGATGGTCCTCCAGCTACAAGTTAACTGTTAGAAGGCCACAGGATGCTGCTTTGGGGAACAGCAGCCCCCAGATGATACAGACTGGGTGCCGTTCTGAATGCATTTTCCTGTGCCTCTAAGCAATCACCATGGCCACTGTGAGTAAAGGCATGGCTGGCAGCCTAGATGTGGGCTTGTTGACCTGTTGGAGAGCGTAGAAGTCTAACCGTGTGCAAAAGCCATTAGAATACTTGGCAAGACAGCAACCTTCTCTGTTTAGCTACTGGAAGTCCTATCATAATCATTTCATCATGGGAACATTGTCCTAAGGTTGTCCCAGGTTCCGAAATGGCAGGCTCATGGGTGTTAGTCAGGTGATGGGAAGAGCCACCCAGCTACAAACTCTCAGAGGCCACTACGGTCCACTCAAGTGCTGCTTTGCTGTAACCACACTACAGAAATAGTTTGAGGCCACATTGTATCACAGTCTAGAGGTCTTACTGTTTCCCCAAACCAGCCAGTGAATGGGTTAGTTATGTAGAGTCCCTCAGTGGGGATCTTTGTCTTTTGTATCTTACGGCCTAGTAAAGAAAAGGTGGAATGGGATGTTTTAGGGCAATTTGGGTGTCTGGGCACAATTCTAGACCTGAGTTCTACACATTATTCTCTGTAGGTAGCAGAACGGTGGCTCAGACTTGCTATTATTATAGATTAAAAGTAGGCTTTTGAGTAAGTTCAATTCTGCTTCCAATTTCCCCTCTGATCTTCTTACACATAACATTTAGTGACCTTTGAACAGCCTGGGGATGCTTCACAGTGTCTTGTTCTTGAAGCCTGCTTAAAGGTTTCTATTTCATATTCACGGCTGGCATATGCAAATATAGGTAAAGATTATGATGCCTTCCCAGTAGCATTATGGTCAACAAATTACTCCTTGGGCAAGCATGCTGTCGTTTTAGCCTGAGTGTCTTCAGTGAGTCGCAGAGGCTCACGGCACACAGGCGGCCTTCTAGCAGCATGCCCTCCGAGCTGGTGCTTGGCTCAGGGATTCCTTGATTCAAAGGTGATGACTGTTTATCAGGGTTTGCCTTCTTGACTGACAAACTCTTTGTTGGTGTCAGAGGGCTGCTGTTGTTGGGGCTGAGGGTGGGCACCTTGGGAAGAGTTCCTTGTGTGGATTTGGGGAAGGCAGAGACTCAGGCAAGTCTGTGATCCAGAAAGAGCATATGTTCATGTTCATATGCCTGGCTCTGTAGGCATACTGCTGTGTGATGACTTATTTAACTTCTCTGGGTTTAAATTGTTCATGTTTATAAAGTGAGTGTGGCACTGAGTGGGGGGTTCCAAGGTCTGTTCCTTGCAGTTGTCTGAGTGATGGAACACTGCTTCTACTGAACCCTCAAGCATAAGCCCAATGGGGGAGTCGGTCCGGTTAAGGGGGAAAGAGAGTTTAAGACCTTCTCTGCTCAGCCCGCTAGCAACTACCTTGGAGACAGTTTTTGAATTTCTGTATTGGGGTCTGTCTTGGTTACTGTTCTATTACTGTAAAGAAACAGCATGACCAAAGCGACTTATGAAAGGAGGCGTTTAATTGGGAGTTTGCTTATAATTTCAGAATGTTAGTCCATGGTCATCGTAGCAGGGAGCATGGCAGCCCGCAGGCAGACAGGTACAACACTGAAGTAGTAGCTAAAAGCTTTACATCCTGATCCTCAGACAGGAAGGAGAGCTTGCGAAACCTCAAAGCCCGCCCCCACTGACACACTTCCCCATCTTTCCTAAACAGTTCCCCAACAGGGAACCAAACCCATGAGCCTGTGGGGACCATTCTCATTCAGATCACCTCGGGGTCTCTAGTGCTGTGTGGTGCCTATGGGGCATCCATCTGAGAGTCCCTCCCTGCAGGGGTTGTAACCCCAGTCTTGGAAATTTTTGCCAGGAAACAGAGCCCCAGAGCTCAGGAACTGGACCCTTTCAGCTCCCTCCCCGTGCAGCATTGGAAACATCAAGAGCTTCTTATCACTCGTTAACTGGGGTGGCAAGTTGGAAAATGAGCAAAGCAATACGCTGCCAGGAGACTCTGTATTACTAACACATGGGCATGTCTGTTACGATATTGTAAAGTAAAAGCACCCAGAAAGATCAATGAGTCACCACGTCAAAATTCTCTCCTCTGTGCCTGGTCCTGCCTGTGCTGTCCCTGAAACAGACACTCGTGACAGGTAGCTACTGAACTCTGAAATAGGATAGCCTTGAACAGAGACATATGGGGTCAGACACTGGACTTTGAAAACCTAGCAAGAAAGAATGCCAAATATCTCATTAATTTTTTACATTGATTCCATGTTCAAATGATAATACAGTTGGTTAAATAAAATATATAATTAAAATTAACCTCACCTGCTACCTCTTTATTAGGCAGCCACTTGAATGTTTTAAATTATAGATGGGGCTCACAGTTGTGGCTCCTATATTTATCATCTGGCCCTGCCCTAGACTGTTGATTAATGGAATCATAATTAATTACTCTTCCCTATTATGTCTGAGAGCTTTTCCCCGCTTTGTCTCTTTGTAGGCACAGAAGCTGAAATCCAATGTGTCGGGCAGTCCACATCTCTGTCTTTCTGATGTAAGTGACATTTCTTTTGTGTTTCGTTGCCTTTTTAGGGACATAGACTTTTGCAGTGGGTATATCATACATAATATTTGAAGGCTAATAAAGTCTTGGGTTCAGAAAAGATCTCATCAGCCTCTGTATTGACTTGCCTTTGGAGCAAGGTGCAGAATTAAGATTCAGTGCAAAGTAATAACTGAATGTACAACTTGTGATCTTGACCAGGAAGCCAGCCTCAGCACTGAGTCCATTGTTCCGTTCTGGGAGACACTGAGGTCAGTTGCCTGAAATCATCTGCCTGCTGGCTCAAGGATCCTGACCTGCAGCTCCTCTGACCTCTCAACAGCCCACTGAGAGGTGGAGCTAGCTAGCCCCAGACCCTCTACATTTGACCAAGAGGAGATAGCTAGGTGTAGTGTGTGTCATCCTCCTCTGCCATGAGGGGATGTCGCATTCCGGCACTGAGCAGCTGTGATGGTGCAGTGGAGGTGTGTGCCGTAGGAAAGGACAGCTGTGCTGGCCAGAAAGTACAGTGTGGGTTCTGGCTTGGGCTTCTCCACTGAGGAGTTAGACAAGATTGGCCCTGTGGGACTACTATCTGTCCCTGCCATTGATTATGATCTGTCTGTCTCTTCATGAGCTGCAAGATCTCAGATCGTTCTTCCTACCTTCCTTGCCTGGTGGAGAGAGTCAGCAAGAAGCCCCCTCCCCAGTGAAGAGGCCGTAGCTGTTAGGTGGTCTAGAAAGAGAGACAAAGGCAGCAATCCCCAGGCTTACACATTTCCCATCAAAAGGGATGTGTGAAGGAGCATGCAGCAAGCATTGGCCAGCAGTTGATCCAAAGAATCCACATCTTACCTAAGTTCATGGTCCCATTTCATAAAACTAAAAGTTAGCCATTTGAATCTCAGTGGTTAAATCTCAGGTCAGCTTCTTGTGAGAGTAGTCTGCCATTAGGGAGAGGGGAAATGGGGTAGAGAGCATGGGTAAAATATAGCATGATAGAGTGTGTACGTGTTGTGGAAGATAATGAAAACATTCTTTCTTACAGCATGATTACGAAAAGGATGGTCTCGCTGGTGCCTCCAGCCACATAACCACAAAATCGATGGCTGCTCCTCCCAGTTGTGGTCTGAGCTCACTGCCGGTGCTGGTGGTTACCACTCTGGCCACCCTATTATCTGTATCCTTGGCAGAAACATCGTAGCTGCATTCAGAAAATACGGAAAGACAAGAGAGAGAAACAAACAACCAAGTAACCTGTTTTCTGTCCTCTTGTATATCTGAAAATCCAGTTTTAAAAGCTCGGTTGAGAAACAGTTTCATCCAACTGGAACTCCTTTGTTGTTTTTAAGGAAGCTTCTTGTGACCCTGGAGGGCTTCTGTGGAAGAACCGACACAGGGCTAATTCCAAACTCAGAAGGCTCTGTGTCATGGTGTGGGTTAAGGGGACCATTTGTAAACTGACTGTAAAGCAAGCTGAGGCTATGGTTTTGATGGTGGTGGTGGTGGTGGTGGTGGTGATGATGATGACCAATGATGATGATGATTTTAACAGCTTAAACTGCTCTCTTTACTGGCTAGAGCAGGAGATGCTATTGGTAAAGATTATTCCATATTTTGTTGAATGGCTTTGAATTCTAATGGCATGGCTGCAGCCTTAGTGTAGACGGCAAATGAAGGTCAGCCCCGTGAGTGGACTTTTTGGACTCCATCTTGTACTAATGTTCACCTTTCTATGTCCGTTCTTCACAGAGTGTTTGTGTACTGCCGACAATTCTGTGACCCTCAACAAAACCAAAAGCCCTGGTCACATCTAAATGCAGAGCCTGTCATCCAGTCCAGTAGAGGAGAGTGGCTGTGGCCCTCACACAGCACCTGACTTGTTGACTGATGCTCTGCTGAGCCTTTCCTGAGTGAGGAGCCCTTAAATATAGCTGAAGTGCAACTCTTAATGCTTTTTACACTTGCAAGGTCACATGTAGAAAAGTGTTCCTTTACTATTCAATGATTCCAGCTGTTGGCTTTCTACATTTTGAAAGTAATGATACTGTCCTCATTTTTTACTGATGGTTTAATACAGATACATGCGGTGTGTTTTCCTCTCATAATTAGTAGTAGCTCCAATATTGACTTTGTTGATATGGCTCTCAAAAGCAGACCCTAAGGAGCTCCCATGCTTTAGCAGAAAGCTGCATCCCATTACCGTGGGCAGGCAGGAGAAAACTGAGCAGCCAGCCCATGTCTTTCTCTGTCTTGAAAACAAGGCTGCATACATGTGAGGAACAGGTCAGTTCTTGTAAGGGATGCCACAGTTGGATGGCATGACTGGCATTGACGCAGCTCCACTACCTTGGTGTTCATGGTATCTGACAAAGACAGCTTTGATTGGGACTGGGCACAAGGGATGGGATGGGGTGTGCTGCCCTCTCTTTCAAAGTCATCCCTGCCAGTGTACCCAGGAATGTCTTTGCTCCTGACTGCAGAGTCATGGCCCCCATTCAGAGCAGTTTGGTCTCAGGGTCATCAAGCATCTCTGTATATGACTCTATGGCCTTCATCACGGACTGTGTCCCTGCAAAGAGGAATGGTGGTGTATGGATCTTGAGGGCCAACATGGAGTCAGGAAAGGTGAGTTGGTTGGCAAAGATACACAGAACAGGATGGGATTCTCCTGATGAGACATCTGGCTTACATAGCCACACACCTTCTCCTGGAGTCCTCTTCCTCACCTGAGCAGACCCTTAGGTGTGTATCTAAAGTCTGCTTTAGACAGTCAGGTTCAGAACCTGCAGATGATTGCATATTGGCAACTATGTTTGCCCAAAAGTGAATAAAGGAAGGAAAGTCTCCCCTCCATGGAGCCCTGAAAGTATGATCTTGCTTCCCACCCTCAGAAAGATGGAGGAGGGAGCCCTGATGCACATAATCTACTGGTACCTGACCCCTGCTCTCTGAGGTTTGCTTTGGATGAACAGCAGTTCACCCGAGAAAGGGAAGAAATCTATGAAAGCCGAGAGATAGACCTGGTTTTTAGCTCTTTTGGTGTTTGAAGTACATTTATATCCAAATGCTAATGAATACCAATGTAAAATACTCAGTAGCAACATTTTTTTCATGTCAAAATGTTTCAAGGGGAATGCATCCAACATCTAAGTGTACCTGATCAGTGGGAAGTTCCATGAAGACTCATACACACAGTGAATAAATACCTTGAATGTGTCAAAACATTTAGAATGCCAGTCATGTATGGGAGCATATCTCTTACGGAGCATATTGTGTTTTAATTAAGGTATCTCCATGTATCTACACTGGAATAATTGCACATGGGTCTGATTGGATGTGATCCACCTTAGGAAACTATTGATTACCCCTGCAGTACACCGCAGTTCTAATTAGCTTTAGAGGACCATAGAGGAAACCAGAGCCCTGTACTAACCGGGCAGCCTTCAGCCAAGAACTCAATAGATATGCAACATGGAAATTAAACGTTGAAAAGCTCTGTCACCAACAAAATCTCATTTTCTTTTGGAAATAAAAGCATATTAGAGTTAGCAGATCCTTAATTTGAAAACACATTGCTGATAAGATAAACAGTGGGCAGGGCCTCATTTAGGGACTGCTCAGTAGGGAGACAGTCAGAAAACCAGACCGAGTAAGTGTTCCTGTCATTCGTGATCTCAACTTGACTTGTGAGCTTGACAAAGTGATTTGTCTGGAGCCTGGAGCAGGAAACGTGGCAGTCTGCTCACCTGACTTCCTCCTGGAGCGCTGACGAGCAGCAGGCGGCTTTCTGGCCCCTGCTCTCCCTTTGCGCAGACCCAGGTTTGGTCCGCTAGAGTTGGATTCCTTGCAGAAAGTCCCGCGTGGAAGTTAATTTTGCCATCATAACGGACAGGTGTGTTCACACACTGATTCAGACTCTAGCCCTGCCCTGCTTCAGAAAGAGACAGAAGGCAACAGAACCACGTGGAGCAGAAGCACATTGTTCAGTTTGACCTTGGACATCCTTGAACAGATCGTGGTTCAAGTCTTTAGGAGAGCACAGGAGGGGGGATGTGCACAGCAGGGAGAGGATTCGGCATGGAGTGCTGCCTGTTTATTCTTCCACGTCTGTTTTGTTTTGTTTTGTTTTGTTTTTCAAATCTCTGATAGAAAAAAAGTAGGTGTTGAAAATTGCATAGGTTATTTTTCATCAAGTAAAACAAATTGTATCTAGATGTGATTGGAGGGTGGTTTCCATTTTGTTTTTAAGACAATTTCATATATTGTGGTTAAACAGAAATATCTTAGAAGTTATAGCTTCAAGTTCATCCCAGTACAGCACAGGGACTCTCCAGAGTCCTGGAGTTCAACATTTGGGTTGGTAAGGGTTGTCTCTCTCTCTTGCCTGTGCCCTGTGCTCCACGGATGCAGATGGGTTGTTCCCAGCTACACTGTATTTCCCATGAGCCTCCTTGTCTGTAAGTCAGACACTCCCAAACACCCCATCTGCTGAGTCAGAGAAACGAGAGAGGGAGGAAGTGTGTTTGAATCAGCGTATAGTTAGGGAAAGAGATGTAAAAGCAGTGGGGGTTTATAAAATTAGCAATCATTTTCTTAGATTCCAACAGGAATGTACTTCAGTTATTACTTACAAAATAATAGACTCAGAGGAGCTACTGTTTGGAACATGTTTTTATTCACTTAGTCAGACATGCACTACTTACCAAGTGTGGGCCAGAGAAGGGTAACTTCAGTCAGTTCACGGTCTGCCTTGGGAATCCTGCTCTTGGTCTCCAGGCGTCACCACCCCCTGCTCTCCCTGCTGTTCTTGCCTGAGCAAATGAGACCATGGGAGACCCATCTTTGTAAGAAAGTGTAAGACAGTGGCAGCAGATGGAAGTGAATGACCATGGCCTGGGCACCATGACACCAGGAGGCTGCCATCTTCCCTGAACTCATGGGGTTTGGAGAAATGGAGCAAAATCAAGGTCAACAGGAAGCCATGGAGATGGTCGGTGGGCCGCTCACTTGGCTGATGTCCCTTACTGAGGGGGGCTGTCTTCTGATAAAATAGCCAGGGTCCTGAAATAACGGGAGGTCCTTTGTAGAAAGGAAACTAGAATTAATGTCTGGGTGACTGAGGGAAGACCGTGCTTTCAGAAACCCTGAAGTGAAAAGCTAGGGGGTGTGGCTGGGTAACCCTAGAAGTGACATTTCTTTCTTATCCTGAGCATGGAATTCCATGTCTTTATCTGACACGTCCTGACTTTGACACAGCTTTTCTAATTGAGCAAGTTTAAGTCTGTTTTCTAGGATTCTTCATGAAGACCTGTTGCCTTGGAATGGTAGTCCCACTCCAGGGGCCTTCTTCCCTGGGCTTGGCCTCTGCCCTGGCTCATACCCTGTAGGGTGTCCATCACCCAGGGAGAGATGTCTTAAGCTGTGGTTGGTTTTGTTATCTTCCTGTTGATTGTTGAAGCCTCCACACTTCCCTTTTCCTGTATGGCCTGAGTACATCTTGTGTTCTTCACCCAAGCCACTCTAAATTCAGAACTGCCAACATCTGGCCACGACCCATCAGATGCTCCATTTTGTGGAAGGAGTTGTGTCTCTGGAGCCAGATGATGCAGTGCACTCTCTCACTCCTCTTGAGAGTGCTCTTCTTCACTTTGGGTACCCTGCCCCTTGTGTCCTCATGGGGATCCCTTTGCTGTTTGGGGGAGCTCTCTGATAGCCCATGCTTTTTCCCAGAGGCAGCTCAGAGCGGCGGTTCATCTGGATGCACCACCTGCATTTCTAATGAGTTCTGAGACCCAGCCCAGGGGGGTAGGGAAGGCACACAAACCCAATTCCAATAAACTGCCTGCAGAGTGCTCTAGCCTGCTGCTGATAGTCATCAAGGCCTCAGAACCCCCGAAGGTCTGTCTCCAAGCTCATTTGACCAACGCAGCTGTGACTTCGGCTGTCTGCCCCTGGCAGGTGCCAGTATCAACATCTTGTGCCACTGCCATGAGGAGGAGTTCATTTTCATTCAAGGGCAGCTGCCAAGCCCAGCACCAGCACCAATAGAAGGGATTCTCTGGCTTTTTTTTTTTTCTTTAACACAGCCTGCAACTTTCTTACCAGTCTCCACTTTGATTTTATAGAAGATGCCAGGAATCTGACCAGAGAATGGCAGTTTCGCGCTTAACACTGCTCTCGGCTCACTGGCCTCCTTTGCCGTTCCAGCCTATAGTAGAAAATGCCGGTTGCCTGAAAAACACTGGGACACCAAAGGGCTTCATTCTGCCTCATGGCAACAAGAACTGTCCAGGCACATAGCTGTGCTGGCCTTGAACAGCACTTAACATTGGACTGAGGTTGCCCTGGGTCTAGGGAGGTGCTCAGCTAACCGTGTTCCCTGCCAGGAGATGAGGAACAGTCATCCTTGGAGCAGTCGAACATGACCAGCTAATCCCAACAGATCTACATCTGCCGGGCCAGTGAGCCTGCAGAGATTTTAATCTCCATTAAGAACAGGGTGCAGGACTCTTCCAGCCGTCCCAGGGACGGCAGCCTTTCCATTCCCCCTCCCAGGAAGCAAGTCCAGCATCTGTCAACTTAGCACACTTGGTAGGCAGGTTCTGTGGCTGCCTGGACCACCCTTAGGAACAGCAGCTTTCCCAGAAAGAACTAGAGCGCCTTGGGCCCCTTGGCAGCCCCAGGGAAACCCCTGTTTTCCTGCTCATGGGTGTCCCTGATGGTGCATTCCTTGAGTTGGACACCCTCTTTATAGTAAGTAGACTGTGGACCTTGGCCTCCAAGAGCTGTGTCTCAGCTTCTGTCTGGACACAGCAGAGCCAGCTGCTGTGAGGGGGGAAGCAAACCCACCACCCACGGTCTGAGCCAGACAGGCTACCGAAGAGAACCCAGGCCTCGGATGGCCATGATTGGCGTACAGGTGCATCAGCGGGGCTGTCACTGAGCCTGGAGCCAGTGGCATGTGCGAGAATGAGGGACACCTGAGCGGCTTTGACTGGGGAGAGCAAAAAGTAGGATTCGTTTTAAAATCGCTTTAGTTAGCATACACAATAGTGGGTTTCATGGTTACAGTTTCATACACATACATCATTGTGTTACGCTTTTTTCATACTCCTCTTTCTCTCCCCTGTATCTTCCCATCTCACTGATGCGCTTCATCAGGGCCCATTTAAGTAGCAAAACTGCATGTTCACAAGGAACTGTGATGCCCCCACTGCACACAACACAGGTCCCCAAGTTCAAGTGAACTGGGACGAAGAACTGGAAAATCCGACGGATGTGCTAGTACAGGACACTCGGGTGGCTTTGTTTTCTTTTTGTTGAATGGTAAAGAATGGTCACCAGGTCAGTGTGATGGCTGCAAACGCAGGTGACAGTAGCCTGCACCTTCTTAGATATGGCTGTGAGAGACCATCAGCTCAGCCCCCCCCCCACCTCCTCCTCACCCGGGCACAGCGGTACGGTCCAGCAGCATCTTCTAGGCGTGAGGAGTGTGCTTGATCTGAATTTGGGTTTTTACTGTTCAGCTGTAACTGAAGGCATTTCTGGGGAGGGGCAGAGCAAGAAAGCAAACAAACCGTAAAAGCAATCAAGCACTTCTGTGCTTTTCTGGATTCAGAAAAAGCTGATGTCCTCAGAGAGTTGAAAAATGGCTTCAGAAACCCCAAATCCAGAGCCTTGCAGCGTCCTAATTATCTGACTTTCCTCTCTTCTCCCTCACCCGGGGGACAAGGAAACACTGCTCATCACACAGCTCGCTTGAAAGAGTTTCCTGTCTTGTGCACATTATCCCTTGATATTGAAATTATTTTTTCTGTCTAATCCAGCTCCTGCTGAGAAGCTGTGTGGGATTTAGGATGCAGGGTTTTCTCGTGTGCTTTCTGATGGTTGTTGCGTCTTTCACTCCTAACCGGAGGGTATGTCTCCGCTGCTCTAGTTCATGCAGGTTAGCTGTGAGTAGAGGAGACAGCTTCTGATGAGATATTTTCAGAATTCTGACCTGAGCAAGGGTCCAAACACCTCCTCAGAGCCGGGGTGAGGAGAAGAGCATGCTTTGTTAGGTCAGTTAGGAGAGGCCACCTTGTGTTCCCAGGGTTTCCCACACATAGAGGAAGGGGCATTTGCCTTGCTGAGCGGCGGATCTCCTGAGGACAACGGTGCATCTCCCAGGTTGCCTACACATCTTCACGCAGCCGTTTGGACCATGCCTCCTGCCAACAGGAGACCATAGAAGGACAGTTTTCCATTTGAACTTTGGCAGAGGTTTGGTGATGTTTGAATATTCTGTCTGCCTCTTGCTCAAACCCTACAAAGTGTATGTAGTCCCTTTGGCCCTCTCCACCCCCAGAATATCCCAATAAACGTTCTTTTCTTTTATAAAAAAAATAAAATGGCTTGTATTAGTTACTTTTCTTGTCTCAGTGACAGAATTCTTTACAGAAGCAATTAAAAAAAAAGTTTATTTCAGCCCACAGTGTGAGAGGGCACATTCTCACTGAGGAAAACAGCGGCAGAACATGGGGCTGTGATTCCTCACATCTCTATGGCCCCAAGAATCAGAAAGCTCAGGCTGGAAGTGGGGTCAGACTATAACCCTCAGGGCCACCATCCTGCAGCAGCCTATGTTCTTCGGCTATGCCCCACCTCCTCAAGGTTCCAGAATCTTCTAAAATAGTGTGACCGACTGGGGACCACAAATTCAAAGACAAGCGCCTATGAGGAGCATGTCACATCCAAACAGTAACATGAGCGCTTTGATGTCTTTTGTTTATACCTTCATTTAAAAAATGTTACAGAAAATTGTTTTTGAAACAGAGTCTCATTATGTAGCCCTGCCTGGCTTGGAACTTGGCTGTGTAGACCAGGCTGGTCTCCACTCAGGTCTGCCTGCCACTGCCTCTTCAATACTAGGATTAGTGGTGTGTAGAACCACACCCAGGAGGATGTTGAAAATTTGCAGAGTTGGGTTGGCAGATCATAAAGGATGCAGTGTACTTGACACAAAACTTTGTGTCATTGCTTCGTAACTGGACACTACTGGTGTGTGTGACAAGATAGTCACTCGGCAAGAGAATGTGGGTCAGGTCCTGGACACTGTCAATATTTGGTCTCAGCCCTGGGCAACTCCAGTCTTCTAAACATGCCAGGTGTTCACTTAGATGGGCAACATCACCTCCGTTGAAAGCTGCTGTTTCATACCCAATCTAACGTCTCGTGAGGAATCGGTTAGGTTTAGTGTGGGAGCCACAGCTGACATTTATTTTCTGTCTGCTAAAGGCGATTTTTCCCCCAAGACAGGGTTTCTTTGTATAGTTTTGGTGCCTGTACTGGATCTCGCTCTAGACCAGGCTGGCCTCGAACTCACAGAGATCCTCCTGGCTCTGCCTCCTGAGTGCTGGGAGGCACTCCCACCACCCGGCTAGAGGTGATTTTATAATCACATTATTGGGTTGGTAAGTTCTCTAGTTAGCATCATCTGCACTCAGTGATTCCTATAGACTTGCAGAGAGTATGTTTATAAAAGATTATGGCTTAGAATGGGGTTTTTCCTATTTCCAGCACATAGGTCAATGCCTGGCCAAGACAGCCACTTACGGTCCCAGGTTTCTCTCTGTGTTGGGACCTGGAGACGGCTTCCCACGGTGCTTCAGTCTCACTGGTGGGGTGGATGTCACTCATGTCCTTTGTCCAGGACTCAGTAAAGCACAGTGTTTAGACACAAGTGCTGTAGTGAAGCTTCCCACTGTTGTATGCCGCAGGATTCAGTCTGTAGTCTGAGAGACAGCGAGACCCGGGTTCTGTGTGACAGGAAGGCATGGTATTTCTCTGAGGTATCTGTGGGACCACTTTATTTTTTATTAGCATACTCTAGTTACGGAATTCCCCCTCATTTTTCTGCATGTATATAATGTACATTTTATCACATTCACCCCTCCCACTCCTGCTGGCCCCATCCTCTTCTCAGTCAATCCCCATCTACTCTGAAGTTTTTTTTTTTTTCCTTTTGGTTACTCAAAGAGTTTAATTCACTTTCCTTATGGGAGTGTGGGTTGGGTTATTTACAGAAGCTGGGACACTTCGCCAGTAGCTACACTGCTGGAGAAAATGTCTGCCTTTCTCAGCAACCATTAGCTACCTATAAACCCTCAGGGTGTTTAGGGCTTCCTGAGCCCCTCCTGCACTCGTGACAGGATGATGACAAGCCCAGTCTTGTCCAGGTCCTGTGTAGGTAGCTGCTCTAAGCTCGAGAGTGTAACAGGCAGGTCGTGCCCAGAGAACAGCCTTCCACACACTCCACCCCTTCCTGCTCTCACATTGCTTCAGCCCCTCTTCTGTAGAGTTCCTGGAGTCCTGGAGAGGGTGTCCCACTAGGGCTAAGCCTTCAACTGCCAAAAATCTCAGTACCTTGATTGTTCATGAGGCTCTGCCCATTCACAGAGTGAAGCCTTGCTTACCAACAGTCGTCTGTAAGCATAAGGATACATACTCAGAAGGCCGTTCGAGGGTCACATCATGTCCATCTGGCAGAACACCAGCAATGGCTTCTGCACTGTGGCCTGCGACATCTCTGTTTTTTTTGTGTTTTCCTCTTGGTTTGTTGATCTAGCTGAGCTTCCTTCCTGCCTTGCTTCTTGGGTCTACTTTCAAATAGCTAAGTTTGTGTTGACTATGTTCAGACCCTTCAGAATTTCTGGGTGAGTATGGGTTGAGAGTTTGCAAGCATTCAAACCTGTATCACCAAAGCCAGAGCTCCCGGGTTCTGGGTTCTGGGCTTCTCGGGGAGAAGGACACAGAAAAATGACTTGTAGCTGCTCAGGGGCACACAGATGGGTCTGGAACTCTAGAGGTGAGAAGACAGGGCGTCGCCACCAGCAGAGACCAGGAAAGCAGCCTGCAATGCCGCCCACACCTAGGGACCCTCGGTCCTCCACCTGCGCCATCCATTCATATTCTAACCATCTTCTGAACACAGCCAAGGCCCCAAGATGCTGGTGATAGAAATTTTAGGAGCTGGAACAAGAAATATCTAATAAAACCCCGAGAGAAATGCCAAGAAAGCAAATAAAAATTGTGACAGGAACAAGATACAAGACTGTCTGTGTTGGCGATATAAATAAAGCATAAACGAAAACACAGCAATGTGAAAGATAGGCGCGGAGTAGCCATAAAAGCCCCATAAACCACCGTGAACACTGCACCAAGGGGCTTTAACCTCGCAAAGGTTCCTCCCATGCAGGCTGGCAGAGAAGAGAGTCGCCACACTTGAAAAGTAAAGTGAACTCTGGCTTCTGATTACTCAGGTGCGTACATAAATAGTTTAAATTTTATCTTTTTTTTTTTTTTTTTTTTTTTTTTTTTCGAACAGTTTCTGCGTAGCTTGCGCCTTTCTGAGTCACTTTAGCCACTGCTCAACCAAGATCCGCTCCTCTGCCTCCCGTGCTGGATTAAAGCGGCCCACCACCCCCGCTCTAAATTTTATCTTTTTAAAAAGAATTTTAAAAATGTGTGTGTGCAGATTTGCACATGCCCGTGTATGTGCCTGTGTGCCTGGAGGCCAAAAGAGGGTGTCAGTATCCCTTGAAGCTGGAGTTGCAGGCCTTTGCAGGGCACACCTGCCTTGCTGTGCGTGGCTGCTGGGGTCCAAACTGGTTTTCATGATCGTGCAGTGAGGGCTCTTAACCACTGAGCAGCTTACCCGCACCGTAGCCTCGGAAACGCCTTTCTGGAAATGTCCTCATTTAAAATTCTTGGAGCCACAATCCCACTGCAAGGAGTCCATCCCTAATTTTTCTGCAGTGTGCCCAAATCCATGCAGAAGTGTTTTCTACCACAGAATGATTCATAGTGGAAATTACGTGGGAAGACCAGACAAGGAGCACTACACAACCATTTGTTATTTTTATTATTTTTCTAAAATCTTTTGACAAACACGTTCAATATGTTTTGATCAGATTCACCCTCTGCCCTTCCTTGCCCCCCTCCCCTGCTGAACCTCCTCTTTCCAACCAGCCCCATCCTATTTGCATGCCTTATTTATTTATATTTTTATGACCCACTGGATTGTCTTAAGGTTGCTTCCATGAACATGAATGGGGGGCTGTTTACCAGAGTTTGGTAACTCAGCCATGGCTTATACCATGAGGAAGATAACTCCTGATTCCCTGAAACCCATTAACTTGTGCAACTACTTTTTAAAGGGTAGGTGTAACTAGACTAAAAATGGAAGCCTCCATAACAAAATAAGTAAAAAAGGAAAAGTATAGGATAGTGGAAGCTGTGGTCTTATTAGTCTAAATTTAAAGAGTGATGATAGATGACAGATAGATGAATACACAGGTGATGGTAGCTGGTAAACAGGCAAGAGATTACAATAGATATAAATACTCATATCTGTATGAGATAGATGTGAACAGATGATCAACGGATAGATGATAATATAATAGAGAAATAATAATAGGTGGAAAGAAATAGAAGAAAAAGAGCTTCTGATAGCTCATGAATAGATGGGAGACGCAGTGCTAGGTCTCAGTAGATGACAGATAGGCGTACCTAGATACTTCAGGCTGTGTTCACAGATTTTTAGTACTTCTGTCTTGAGAATAAGAGCCAGAGGAAACTCAGGTTGTATCATGCCTGTGACTATCTCAGCTTCTGAGCCCTGCTTTATGGAGAGAAGAGGTGACAACCCTCTGCCTCAGAGCTCTCTCAGGGATGAAGTTGCCTATTGCAGCCAAGAAAGCCCCGCACATTGCAGGAAGCAACTAGCAGCATCCCTACAGCACCTTCTGCAAGATTAATGGCCTCAATTTTGGAAAGCAGCACCTCCAGGCACCTGCTGTGTGCTGTGAGCATGGCAGAGTTATAAAATAATCCCTCACCCAGTGACTGGAGACTCAGGGTGAGTCGGCTCCAGGCAGGGCTTTCCCAGCCCAAGGGAGGTAGGGTCAGCTCTTGCCAGGATCTAAAGGGCCCTGAAGACACTTTCCTGGGGGGCTCCCGAGCAGCATCTGCTGGCTATCAAGAGTTTGCATGCACCACGCACAAGATGGATAGGCTGCATGCCCACAATCATGTTAGCTCTCAGTGTGACCACAGCTTCAAGACAGAATCCATTTTCATTTGCCAGTGGAAGAAACGGGCCTCAGAGAAGGCTAGGGGTTGGTGCAAAGTCACACTACCACCGAGGGGTGTGAATTTGTTTTCACTTTTGTTCAAGGCCAGCCTCCAGGTGAACTGTGGTAGCCTTGGACTCAGGCCTTGTGAGGAGGCAGTCTCTGA
Organism: Peromyscus leucopus; assembly: GCF_004664715.2. Taxonomy (NCBI): domain Eukaryota; kingdom Metazoa; phylum Chordata; class Mammalia; order Rodentia; family Cricetidae; genus Peromyscus; species Peromyscus leucopus. Next base: position 28,845,311 of record NC_051063.1, read on the forward strand.
CAGCTGAGCAGGAAAGGTCATGAAAACACATTGTATCTCCACACAGGCACACTGCATCCTCCTCCACCCACGCTTGGGGCTACATCTTGAGAACAGCCCAAGTTGGTAGACTGTAGCATGAGCTTGTCTCGAGAGATAATTAGATCACCTCCCTTGCCTGGAGGAAAAGAATAGCAGATTAAAAAAGAAATATGACAAGTCATCCAAGTGCCAGGACCGCTCCCCCGAGAGCCACACTTCCATTTCTGTCCCTCATTCCAGACATGGAACCAATTAAAGTAGCTGCAATGTACACCTTTAAACAAAGTGACAAACGTCGGCTTAAATGTTTTTGAAGAGCCCTTCATCCACAAGCTGTACCCATTGAAACAGCTGGCCCGTCCCAGATGCCCCTACAGCCCTGCCCCCACTCCCACCACTTGGCTCTCCTACCCTCACTGACACATGGGGAGGTAAGGCAGACGAGGCTGTGGCCCCTGACGGGTGCTGGTCTAGGGAAGTCCTCCGTCCCTGCCTGGCACTGCATTAGCGCTCTCTTGCCCAATCCCACTTCACACTTGACCACTTTGAAAGGGGCAACATCGCTTCCCTCTGAGAAGGCCCACCAGAGTGAGGACAGCTCCCTCTGCCTCATTGCCTCGATACTGGGTCATCCTAAGTGTGCAGATCAGGATCAAGGAGTGTGTCAGCTTCACATTACTGTAACAAACCCCGGGAAGAAGTCATCTTAAGAAGAAGAAAGTCCTCTGTCTCCACATGCAACATGGTGGACATGCTCCCCGGCACATACATAGTAAAAAACACAATGAATAAAATGGAGAGTAGATATGAGCCTGCCCTGTAGTATACATGTATGGAATTCTCACAACTCAAAAGTCTCTCCAAAAGTTGAAGAGAAAAGGTCGGGCTGAGGAGATGGTCCCTTGTAAGCATGAGGACCCTAGTTAGGTCCCAGAACCCACATGAAAATGCTGAGGGTGGTGGGATACACTTGTGGTCCAAGTGCCTGGAGGGAGAGACACCAAGATGCAGATTCTGGGGGCTAGCTGGACAGTGAGCCTAGCCAAACTGGTGAGCCCCAAGTCCCAATGAGAGACTCTTCTCAAATAAAACTAATTAATTGAAAAAGACAAGGTAGATGGGGTCTCAGGAATGACACCCAAATTCGACCTGACCTCTACATGTGTGCATTCACACAAGTGAACACATCAATATCATCTATACCTACACATTCACACACACACACACACACACACACACACACACACACACACACACACACGGGAAAGAATGTAAGAGAGAAAGAGAGTGCTGGATTGATTGATGACTGCCTGCCTGCCTGACTGACTGACTGGTGTTTATTTGGGCTCATGGCTTTGGAAGCCCATGACTGGTAATAACATTGCAGCAAAGCTTGGCAAAACCATCTACCTTATCTGGGTCATGAAGAGAGGAGAGGAGGGCTAGGTCCACAGTCCCCTTCAAGGGCATGCCTCCAAAGACTTGGACTCCCCACTAGACCCCACCTGTCAGGGCTTCCACCTCCCTACGAAAGCACCCATCTCTGGGTCGCCTGTGGTGTGTAGGTCTCTGGCAGAGATGCGGGAGCCACATTCACCAATGGTGATGGAAAGTGAGTTTTATCTGCAGTTGTACAAGGATTTGACTCTAGCTGAGGAGCTCCAAAAAACAATTATCCAAGCCAAGAAGAAAATTTAAACCAGATAAGAAAAGGTAACGGATATGACGTGTACACGGCCCTCACCTCAGCTGGTCTCTCCTTCCGTTGAAAGAGGATCCTGGCTGTGGCATTCAGTCATGACTACCTAGTATCAAAGGGGAAAGACACAGCCTGATACAGCTGATTTCTGGTACCCTTTTCCAATACACTTCCCTCCTGGGACCTTAAGTGATGTCTCCCTAAGTGAGAAGGGATTGAGTTTGCACATCTTTACACCCATGCTGCTTCTGACTCCTACCCGCCAGTGTGATGCTGTGCACAACTTTGTGGGTCAGTAGCAGAGGGTTCCTACAGCCCGGCATCTCTCAGCCCTCGCCTTAATACCAGGATCTGCTTTGATTTCCCGACTTACTGTAGTGACCTCTTCCGACACAGAAATTGCAAGGTATTTTAATGCACACTGCACTGTCTACTTCTGCAGAGCACATCTACATACTCGAATATATTCAGTGAGTTTTAAAGGCAATTCTTACAGAACGGTAAGTATTCTTTGAAATAGCCTCTACTATAATTTAAGAGATTGCCACTTTCAGATACACAGCCAGGGCTGCCAGCAATGGCTTTATGTGATAGCTGTTTCTCACAAGTCTGGTAGATGGACAAAAGCAACAGCGGGCTGGGGTGGTGGCCTCCTTGCCAGGCACTAAAATGTCCTAATGTCACAAACCAACATGTAAGGCTGGAGCAGCTCTGAGTCAGCACTGCCTCCTGATGGGCTCGTTGTCTGCGCAAGGTGTCCCCACACCAGTTCCTCTCCACCGGCAAACCTAGCACACAGCCATCCAGTCCCATCGACCAGGTGCTGTCTACATCCCACAGCTCTGCCCACAGATCCCACGATGGATCCCAGTTCCACTTTGGTCCCTGATTGGCCTTCATCTTTTCCCAATTAGAGCCAAAGTTTCTCTCCAGGGTACCCTCTTCCACTAATGGCTTACACAAATGCAGGTACTCCCTGTAGCTCCCTGGCGGCAGATGTTGCTGTCTTAGCTTTGCTGATGAGGAAACAGACTCAGGTTAAGTAACCTGGCAAAGTCTCACGAGTGAAAGGGAGCCCCGGGCTTCAACCTCAGGTCTGTGCTGTGACCTCAGGTTATCTTGGCTCTGGTAAGTCATGCTACTTGTCCAGGATTAGATCCTTGAGGAAACCTGTGGAATTATATTGGTGATCTCTGGGTCTATGGAAAGCCAGCATATGTGATTGGGTTATTTTCTTTCTTTCTTTCTTTCTTTCTTTCTTTCTTTCTTTCTTTCTTTCTTTCTTTCTTTCTTTTTTTTTCTTCTTAATTTGGTTTGCTGAGAGTAAAACATGGTCCTTTGGGTGCTCAATTTGTTGGTGACATTTTAATGAGTGCTGACTCAGATTTGCTTGTGTGCCTTCACAGGAACAGCCTCCCCGTTCTCTGCCCTCTTCTGCCCTGTCCCTTCTGGAGAGTTCATTGACACCTCGCCCTCCCCCATCCCAGCTCAGAGCTCATTTAACCCCTAGTTCCCAGCTCCAGTGGCCGCCTAAACCCATGAAAAACAGCAGCCTCTCTCGGGGACCATCTCATCAGCTTCCAATAGACCGAGCCTCCCAAGGAAGACTCAGGTCTCTCCTTCAGCCTTCAGCCCGGAACAGACCTCACTGCCCCTCCCCACCATTCTCCAGCCTTCCTGGCAGACATTGATGCCTGCCCTGTTCTGGGCATCCTTCTAGGTGCTGGGCACAGTCAAGAATAGTCTTCTCATTGAAGCTACACAGTCATGGGAGGAGTGTTTATGATTGAAACAAAGTAAGAAAATGTGACATTGACAAGTGTCATTTGTCAAGAGATAACATCCATGAAATAATGGGTGATAATGGCACTTACATCACCGGTGCCATTATCCCTTTGGTTCTGAGGATGAAGTGTGATGACACAGGCAATCAGCTTATGTTGTGGACACTGTAACACATTCATGGGGTGGACCTGTGTGTGGTTGTCATCTGGGTGACCAGAGGAAGTCTCTGAGAATGTTCTCACATTTTAAAATCCAAGTGGTTTTGTTGTTTGTTTGTCTGTTTTTTAAAAAAGACCCTTGAAGCAGGAAAGAACAACTTAAGTCAGGCACAACAAGGCCAAGGTGGGAGTGGGCATGATGTACTGAAGAAAGCTGGAACACGAATCTTAAATGGTCTTATTAATAGAAATCTCGAGAGCCAGGTATTGGGGTGAACGCTGAAAGATCAGAGAGAGAACACGCCGCATCTAACCACACCTTGCCAACTTCTCAGCCGATCCTGTTTCCTCAGACTGAAAGCCTCTGAGTCCTCATCAAATTGATCTCAACTGAACTATTGCTAAAAGCTTAAAAGCCTAAAAAGGCTCTAGTTCCTGGTCCTCACGCCTTACAGACCTTTTTGCTTCCTGCCATCACTTCCTGGGATTAAAGGCATGTGTCTTTCCCAAGCAAGACATGAGATCTCAAGTGCTGGGATTAAAAGTGTGTGCCACCGTGCCTAGCTTCTATGTCTATCTAGTGGCTGTTCTGTTCTCTGACCCCAGATAAGTTTATTGGGGTGCACAATATATCAATCACAGAAAGCAGTCCAGCCAACATGACTGTGCGAAGTTACTGGGGTTGGAGACCAAGATGTGAGACAGAGTATGGCCTGCAATTAGCAGTGCAAAGAATCAGGTTGTGGCCATAGTCCATGCAGAAAGAGCATCTGGGGCACTCACAGAGCAGGTGGGGCAGTGCAGGTGTGTAGGAGAGCTGATGGTCTAGGATGCCCACAGAGCAGGTGGGGCAGTGCAGGCAGGTAGGAGAGCTGATGGTCTAGGATGCCCACAGAGCAGGTGGGGCAGTGCAGGCAGGTAGGAGAGCTGATGGTCTAGGATGCCCACAGAGCAGGTGGGGCAGCGCAGGCCTGTAGGAGAGCTGATTTGACTGCACATGTAGAGGTGAGGATGAGCTATGACAGCTCCCAGGCTGGGCTGGAGACATCCCTCCCCAGCAAGGCTTGAAACATCACCTTCCACTGAAGAAAGGAAAAGCTGCTGGATGTCCCCAGCATACAGACTCTAGACACAAAGGTGCTTGTCTTTTTCCTAATCTCAGTCTACTAGTTGTCAAAGGGGCAAACACCAGACCACATGCCTAGCAGGAGTATGGATGTGTACTAACTCATTCTTGCAAGACGAGTTGAGCCTAGTTTCCTCAGGCTCTTGACTTCTCTGTTGAGGTATCATAAGGTGGGCAGGTTAATCACATGACAGACACTCCTGCCTGCATGGGAACAGAAGCAAGATGCACTTCTCTGTGTCCTGGGCTAGGAGAATTCCAACTTCTTGGATGTGGTAGAAGGCCTCACTCCCACTAGGGAGTCCATACTCAGATGTATTTTGGATGCATACAACAGAGCTCATGAAAATCGGAGATAGACAGTTTTATGAATGGGATTGAAGCCTGGGGAGACGACTCATCAGCAAAGCACTTTCCCTGCAAGCCCAAGTGAGGTGGTATTGTGTTCACCAAAATATTGTGCACCCTAATAAACTTATCTGGGGTCAGAGACAGAACAGCCACAATATTAAACATAGAGGATAGGCAGTGGTAGCACACGCCTTTAATCCTAGCATTCCAGAGGCAGAAATCCATGTATTCAAGGATACAGCCAAGCATGGTGACTCACGCCTTTAATCCCAGAAAGCGAGCCTTTAATCCCAGGGAGGGATGGCAGAAAGCAGAAAGGTATATAAGGCGTGAGGACCAGAAACTAGCAGCATTTGGCTGGTTAAGCTTTCAGGCTTCTAGCAGCAGTTCAGCTGAGACCTATTCTGGATGAGGACACAGAAGCTTCTAGTCTGAGGAAACAAGACCAGCTGAGAAGTTGGCCAGGTGAGGTTAGCTGTGGCTTGTTCTGTCTCTCTGATCTTCTAGTGTTCACCCCAATACCTGGCTCAGGTTTGATTTTATTAATAAGACTCTTAAAGATTCCTGCTACACCCAAGGACCTGAGTTTGAGCCGCAGAGCTCACATTTAAAAAGCCGGGTGTGGCGGTGGCACACCCTTATGTCAGCACGTGGTGGTGGCAAGGTGGACCCCTGGTGCTTACAGTTCAGTCAACTCAGCCTCACATGGTGAACTTCAGGTCAGTAACAGACTCAGTCTGAAAACAAAATAAATACCATCAGCTTTCAGAGGAACCGTGGGGAAAGCTGCCCTCCCCCCACAAGTGGCCTCCACAGGCCTGCAAACAGACACTCCTGCATGTGCACATGCGTACGTGTGAACACACAGACACACGCAATAAATGGCATTAAGATTTTTCTAGGATCTGAGGTCTCATAAAAGCTTTTGATGTCCTTATAAGATCACCAAATTGCTACCAGCACATTCCAAGTGACAGCTTCTACCCTCAAAGTGCGTCTGCACATTTACCCCGAGAATGCACGACTTGGCTCCGACATTCCACAGAAAAGAGCCATTTCCTCCTGATGCCGCCCGTCACTTAATTGTCATTGTGTAGGAGTTCATTAACGCTCCCTTAATCCGTTATGAAGACTTAAAAGGCTTTCAGATCTAGTCACACTCCAAACACATTTATTTGCTTTTACGATGATTGAAGTGATGTGCACTGTAAATAACCTTATGTTCAACACTTGGCGATATTAATTTCAGTCGGCTTCATGACTTAAGGTCAAACACGTTCATCAAAGCCGCCGTCATTAGCACAGTTTCCTTTTCTATTAAGCGGTTATGATCACTTACTATTAATGAGTCGTGAAGTTTTAATAAATTTTTGCTGGTGTGAAATTGCAAAACAGTAATCATGGCCCACGCTGTATGGATGGCCTGTTCCACAACTGAAATGTGGCCTAATTTTGGGGGAAATACAAAAGAATGGCAGACAATTAATTAGTTGCTGATATGGAACCCAGACAAAGAGAATGGCCAAAAAATGAAGAGCTTTGGTTGTCACAGCGAGCTGTATAATCACATGACCCCAGTTCTCTAAGAGTCCTGCTGGGTGTTGGGGGATGGATTTTGGGCTGAAGTCACTATTTCTGGCATAAATGTACTATATATAGCATGGGGCAGGATGAGGCTTTTGAAATAAAAGTGAACATGGATGAAATGAATTGATGGGAATAGAACCAAAGAATTACCATCTCGAGGCTGGGCTGGAGCCGTGGGCTCCTGGGGCAGCATCAGAGGTGGGGAGGGGTGTGCTTACACCCTCAAGGAGTTCTCTGCATGACACAAAAGACTCTCCGGAGGACTGTGTTAAAATTCGGTGTTCAGTGCCCTCCCTCGTCTATAAACGTTAGTTCCATAGTTCTGATTGGTGCCTAAACATCTGCATTCACCTAGCATTATTTTGACAGAGCTGAGATACAAAAGTCATAAAAGGAATACTTGTCTGGAAATCCCAAGTCTCAGTTCTATAGAATTATATAGGAGCCAAGACTCTCAACATGTCTCAGGTCCTGTATGAAACACAAGACTGTAAAACTTTTAGACTAATTTAATAATCCAATAAGAAAAGTGTGATGTGTATAAAGAACATATAATAACCTAACATGTCTTTCCTTACAGGTACCAGTCATAGATAGAGCTAATATTTTATACGCAATAGGTGTCAACTTCACTATAGCCCATTTTACAGATGTAAAAACTGAGTCACAGAGAGATTAAGCAACCTACTCAGTTATATAGCCAGCTGAAGATAACACCAATATGTGTGTGTTCTCTTAGGCAGGTCACAAGCAGCGAACAAGCATGTTTAGGAAGGGGAAACGCATACCAGAGTGCTGACCTTGAAAACTCTTCCCACTGTGTAGAGCAGGAGGTCCAAAGCACCAGTTGTCCAGGGTGGCAGCTTTCAGGAGTCTCCCCAGAGCCCGGGAGGCACACTGGTGTGCCCCAGAGTCTGTGCTAAAGTGAAGGGTTGAGTGGGGTCCCTAAACTCCTATCCAAACCTGCTTCTCACGTGTGTTTCGAGGATTGGGTCATGCTGTCATTTGATAAAATGGCTGAAAACTGGGGACCCAGAGCAAACGAGGAAAGGGGCACTGGTAAAAGTGAAGACCAGAGATGCTTCCAGAGCTGAGTCAGGTGAGGGTGAGATCAAGTTGAATGTTGCCTCCTGTCTCGGGGTTTGGTGGGAAAGGATGGCTTAGGGGTCAGGAGATAATTATCGCTAGGAGGAGGAGAGATAAGAAATGCGGCATTTATTTTAGAATTACCATAGCCAGATAACTCATTCTCTTAGAAAGCTGTTGCAAGTTGCCAGTTTCTGAATGAGACCGAGGAAGACCCTGGTAACTGCTCCACACCGAGTACTGTGTGAGGTCAGTAAACCTATGTCCAGTCCTGTAAACAACCCACCATGGCTGTGTCTACAGGACAGAGAAGACTCTTGTTCCTGGAATTCCCATTAATATCTCAGCTCTCCTTGCTAAGCACCAGGCAGATGCCAGGCACTGGCAAAGCCTTCTGAATATTATCTTATTGACACCTCAGAATGGCCAATGAGGAAGACACAGTTGTATCTCCATTTCATATACAAATCTAATTCATGTACTACACTGCCAAGGTAACATTATTTTGTGAAATTCCAAACCCTGTGTTCTTCCTCTCTGCCTGTGATGGCACAGGGAAGATCATGATCCATCTTTAAAATGAAGTGAGAAGTCGAATTGCTTCAGCTACACAGAGTGACCTGGACAGATGGTACTCTGCTAATTTACAACACGGCTGAGCCATTCCCACACATTTAAAAGCCCACCCCAGCTTGAGGTCACTGCTCCTGTAAGGAGACACAGGTTGTACAAACATAAGAACAGGTGAAAAGGACACGTGATACCGAGGTCCCACCAAGATGGCCTAAGTATACAGAAAGAGAGAAAAAATCTGGCAGAAAAAAAATTTGACAAAGATGTCCTGTGACCTAACCAACACCTCATCAAACTGGAAAATTTGCCCAGGAAAGATTTCATTAGCCGCTTCCTTAACCAGTAACCATTGCACACATCCATGTACGTTTGCAGATCTTCTGAACTCCCTGTCAAGAGACTTACTAACACACGGGCCAGGTATCTCTGCCCCTCCAACACCATCTAAATGGCTGTTTCCCTGGGTTTGCCAAGATCAGAAGAAAGGCTGAGCTGAAGCTGGCAAAGGCCCCCGTCTGTGTTCTTCATAACAGGGTTGTCTTCTTATTCTTGGCAGGAGTAGTGTCATTTGGCCTTTACCTCATTACGTTTGTCTAGAATTTTCCCCATCTGGGAGGGAATCTGATAAATGACTTGAACACAAGGTTGTGCCAACATAGAAGCAAGAATAATGGGGTGGAAACTGGCAACTATCTCAGGAAAACATGTTTCCAAACAGAGAAGAAGCTGAGATGGCCCAGGGCCCAGACTCCAGAGTGAGACTCCCCGTGGTGGGGTGACCCCCTCTCTGGCTGAGGTCATTCAAAAGCTTGGTTCAAGGGTATAAGAATTCACTGTCTATGTACTACATTACAACAGCCATTGGCTTCATTTTACATGGTATAAACAAACACTAAAAGCTCGGCTTTGTTGAGCACTGACTGTGTGTGTGCGTAGCAAATGTTCTGCTAAGTACAGCTAAGGGCATCACCTCTGACCGATACACCAGCTAGGTACTGATGGGTCTGACTCTCAGGACAGGACTCAGCATGGCTGTCAACCCCCAGGGATGGGACAGTATCAACAGTGGTTCTTTCCCCTAATGGCACCATGAGTGATTTCCCTGCTTATCTATTCATTTTAAATGTTCAATGTTGAACAATCAGTTCATACAACAAAAGAACATCAAACTCTGTTTATAAAGATGTTTATATTCACTGATCAGATACAAGAGGGACAGGCACAGAAAGCCAATCTCTGTCATGAGAACACCAGAGGACAGCTATGTCCCAACAGCAATGAACACCTGCTGGTTTTGACCTTGTTTCTGAAATGCCCTTCTTGGTGCAGAGAAACTGGAGACCCTGACGAAGGGCTGGTTCTAGGACTGAGGAAAAGATGAATCTATTGTGGTGATAAAAGTGAGGAGATTCTCAGAAGTATCATGGGAGCATGTCAAATGAAAGGGCATTGGAGAAAATCTGAGTGAGAAAATTAATAGTGATAAAATAGGAAACCATGGGCTATAACATTGAGAGTAATAAATGAATAAATTGAAAGGTTGATGAGGAATAGGTTATTTACATAGTCTCAAAGACTGTCACCTTAGGTTAATACTTAATCACTGCCAGGCAGGGGTGAGGAGAGTAATTTTATAGTAGAGAAGCTTGACAGATTTCTTAACCTAGTGATTAACGTCAACATCATCAACATGAGGCAGGCAGACACCTTCTTAGGAGGTCTGGAAAGGACTCTACTCACTTCTGTGACATTCTTGCTAGACATGCTAACCTCCATAAAATCAAAACATCAGACAAGCCTCAAATACTACAGATTCTACGAATTACCTGCTCTCTTGCCTGAGTTAATTTTAAATGTCAACTTGATACACCCCAGAGTCACCTGAGAAGGAGGTCTCCATTGAGGCTAAGCAGGTGGCTAAGCAAGGCATGGAACAGTGCACCTCCATGGTTTCTGTATCATGTTCCTGCTTGAGTTCTTGACCTAACTTGCTTCAGTGATGGGTTGTGACCTGGAAGTGTAAGCCAAACAAACTCTTTCCTCTTTGAATTGTCTTGGTCAGAGTGTTTTATCACAACAGAAAGGAAACGAGAACACATAATTTTCAGAAGAAATCAAGATCATAAGATTTGAGGAAAGACTTAGGGGGGAGATACTAAACAGGATGATAGAAATGCAAATGTGGTCCTAAACTTGGACCATTCATGAAATTTTATGAAGTCTGAAGATTAAAATGCAGAGATGCTAGGCTAGCTTCAGGTCTTGCTGTCTGTGTTTTAGAAATGAGAATGTCTTTATGTGCAGTTAACATACAAAAAGTGTATCGGATGTGATGATTCTTGTGTTTTCAGGGCAAAGAGTGTGCAACTTGTCAGGCTTTTGGAGGGTTTTAGATTGCTTTACAAAATATTTAAAAGTCACTTACGGACCAGAATGGATGGACTACATGGCCTAGGCTGTAGACATAAATGCAGAAGCCACTCTATCTCCACTTAGAGGTGACCTCAAGACCTAGTGCTGAGTCAGAATTTCCTTAAAGCAAATACGGTTCTATACCTTCAAGTTTTCCATCATACAGCATATATGTATATATATTTTATCTTAAGGCATTTTTACAGGATGAAAATGAACCTTCTATCTCAATTAAAAACATGCCGTCGAAGGGCCCACGATGCCAATAGTCCCACTGGCATAAGCAAGTTGCCAAAATTAATGCCCGGAGTACTGAATGAGGTGAGGTGCTGAATGGTTTATTAGCTATGAAGAAGTTATTAATGAGTTTTGATTCTAGCAATAATTAAATACCAGGGCCAGTTTTCAGGAGATTAATTAGATGAGATCATCTAGATTGATGGTTCCAGGTAAATCCTAAGTATGGCCAATGGTCCAGCATAAACATGCTGTCATTATCACACTCATTATGCTCATCATTATCATTGTAATGGCAAACGGTTTTCTCAGCAGATCTTTCTCTTCTGCCTTGCAGGTGGGCACACTCCAGGCTCATTGCTCATACACTCCAGGTAGCATGCAACAACTTAAGGATGCACTAGAAGGGTGTGGGTGTGTCAGAAACTGTTTCTTCCATGCTGGAAATTATGAATTCATCAGAGCAGTGACCATTTTGTGCTGAGACAGTGATTCACTCAGGGATATCCCCGTGCAAGACTCAATAACCAGGAGACTGCTTTAAGGTCACACATATTGGCCTATAATTGGTTCCTGCCAGAGAGTCAAAGGCGAAGGAAAGGTCTGTGAAAATCGCAATTTGAAAGTGTTTCTGGTTTATTTTTCCATCTGTAACTTCTATAAAACAGTGACCTAAGAAACTCAGGCTGGTCATGTAGTCAGGATGAAAAGGTAGTTTTAAATGGCATGCCCGGTAAACTAATTGGTTTGTAACTAGGAAAGGGGGAAAAATGGAACTCCATATCTACTGCCAGCAAAATAAAAAACTAGGCACCTCAACGAGTTTCCCCACTGAAAGTAGCTTAAAATGCTGGCAAAACATTGTGAACACCCTCTGAAGTGCTCTGAGGAGCTGGCGAGAAAATAAGGAACACTGAGGCGGAAAAATGAAGTGAAGATGTAAACCCAAGAAGCAGGCAGAAAATGGAACAGCTTTCATCCCGGGGCATTGGCAGCACCAAGGCCATTGATGGAGCTTGGATTTCCCCAGGCTCATGTGGCACCAGAGACAAAGTACAGGTCCACTTAGAAGGAAGGAGTCCAAGAACAGACCTTTATTAATGGAACCAGAATGAGAAATGACTCCACCACCTCCTCACCACCACTGGGACTACCAACAAATGTGCTGCCTTTGAGCCCAGAACCAAAGGACAGAGGAAGAGAGTCCCTGAGAATCCATACTGACACTATGGTCTCCACTTGAGGTACAGCCTGAATTCTTATGATCTGTCCTCAAACAACAGTTCTAGTTGGGTTAATGGTGAGCCCAGGCATCAGCAAACCCTCTCTGAAGGGTACCATTCAGCCCAACAAAGAAGAATTGTCACATACAACTCCCAGAACAAGGGACTTTAAGGATCCCTTAGAAAAACAGGCAAAAAGAAATATCAACCTTGACTTAAAATCCTGAAATTAGTGTAGGCAGAACATGAAGTTATAGAAATAAAAGAACAGATTAAATACCAGCAGGCCAAAGAGACATTACAGATGACCAAGCAGGTGCAGCTGGAGAGGGAAGTAAAGAAATATTCCAATCTGTAGTCTAGAGACACCATGGACTTCGGGCATTCGTATCTGGAGAAATATTGAGAAGCAGGGAGGCGGACGAAAGGTTTAACAGTTCTAAATCAATGGCCCTTGGCTGGGGCAATTTTGGGACATTTGGCAACATCTTGGTAGATATTTGGATATCATTGATGTTTGGAATACGCTAATATCCAGCAGGCAGAGTTCACAGAAGCTCATGATCCATTCCTAGGGCTGCCCTGATCGATAAAGAATGACGTCAGCATGCTGAGATGAAGAAGCCATGCTCTCCACAGAGCTCCAGAAGTGAAGTACTTTGCAAGTGAGGCAAAAAATAATATTTGAATGAATAAAAGAATCCAATCCATATGATCACACACGTAAAACATTAATACACTAAATGAAGAGAATAAATATATTTTTTCTTTCTTTCTTTCTTTCTTTCTTTCTTTCTTTCTTTCTTTCTTTCTTTCTTTCTTTCTTTCAGGTCTTCAGTCTTGGTGGCAAGTAAGTGCTCTTAACAGCTGAGCCATCTCACCAGCCCACTTTTCTTCCATCTAAATGCTAGCACTTTTGCCAACTGGCCTAATAATAAATATTTTAAAAGACAGGGCACATTAGGATTCTATACACTATTCAAATATATCCATATACTATATATATTTGAAATTTCCTAAGTTGAGAAGTTTACTGAAAATGGAAAGAAAGAACCACCCAGAGAAAAGACAGACCACTCGGCAAAAAAAAAAGTAGTCAGTTTGTCAGCATCAAGAATGGAAATGGAGAGATGAGAATGGCATTTTCAGTATGCTGGGAGAAAAATGCTGTCAACATGGAATTTTATACAAAGTGAAAATACATTGCGAGAACAAGAATAAAGCATGCTCAGACAGACCAAAATTGAGTTTTTTCAATGGCAACCCTTCACTAAAAATTTTTTCAAGCATGGAGTAGAGGCAGAAGGAAAGGGACCCGCATGGAAGAAGGTCTGAGATGCAGGAGAGCTCTGAAAAATAACCGTGTTTAAATGTGAACACCCATTTCCAGAATGATCTTCCTCATAATCATGCCCACAGTTAAATTCCAGAGTTTTATTTGAAGAAAGCTAATGTGGGAAATGCTGCACCAGACAAATGCATGATGTTTATCCCTTCCAAATACATGTGAAACATTTAAGAATTTCACCATATGCTCGGCCATAAATAGGATAAGAGACACTGGTTCCTGGGGCAGCACCAATTTACACCTCATCTTAATATCAATCTAGTTCAATGTTTATTCCACACAAATCTTCCTGTTGGAGGGTGAATGTACATGTATATATCCAAAGACCTATTAACATAAATTATGTTCTCTTCATAATGCAGTTAACTCAGAAATCAGTAACAACAGTCAGTGTACTTGAGTACCCCAACTCAGAGGATTGAGGCTTTGCGGTCATTTGCATGAGAATGGTTCCCATGGGCTGGGATGTTTGAATGCTTGGTCCTTAGTTGGTGGAGCCCTGTGGAGAAGGAGAAGGAGATGGGACCTTGTTGGAAGAGGTTGTCCCTGGGGTTGGGCTCTGAGGTTTCAAACACCCACACCAGGCCCAGTCTTTCTCTCTCTGCCTCCCACTTGTAGATCAGATGTGTGATCTCAGCTGCTGCTCCAGCGCATGCCTGCTGGCAAGCACTCACCCTCGGAAACTCTAAGGAAGCTCCCAATAAACTCTTCTTAAGCACCTTGGTCACGATGCCTCTTCACAGCCATGGAACAGTGAGTGGGATGGCTGCCAAGGAGGCCCCTGTCACCCTTGCACACGACGTAGCTCCGTGCTAGGGGTGACAAGTCTAGAGACCACAAGTCGACTTGCTCTACCTGCCACCTAGTGCTCAGCTCCTAAAAGCAGAGCTGCTTCTCAGCAAAACAATATCCAGCTTCACAGTTGTAGTTTGTCGATTTTGCCTGGGAGGTGAAACAGACCTCAGAGACACCCCCTCACCAGTCTCCAGTAGAACTGACTTCATCTGGAGCATGTGGAGAAGCCACAGGTGAGGGAACTTACCAAACACGCCAAGGCTGTGGTAAAAGGCAACAGGGGCCAGGTAAGGTGCGATGGAGAACATGGGTTCAAGCGCTCAGAAAAAAGGGGAGAGAAGTGAAAAGCGCTCATTCAGGGACTGTCTCTGCAAAGGAATGTGGATTCCGTTGGGTGGGTCATCCCCAAGCCCAGAGCAGTGCTGACAGCAGTGGGACCCACCGTGCGTGACTGGGAGACTCTAACAAGGAGCATCTAACCGCGTACGGGCAGAGGAATAACAAGTCTGATGAGAAACACAAGCATACACATCCAAGAAGGTGTCAGCTCCAAGTATGATGAATGTAAACAGCTTCAGAGGCATACCACAGAAAAGATGCTGAACCACACGCCGGGAGAGGAGCCATGGAAGCAGGAAGATGAGAATAATCATTGTGCTATGAAGGCGCTCCAAACGATGGTCTGCTGATTTCTCAGCAAGGACAATGGAGGTCAGACGTCTGTGGTATGATGTACTCAAAACACAGAAACATTAAAAAAAAAAAGAGTTGTCAACCCAATATTTTATATTTAATAAAATTAGTTTATGAAAATGGAGACACAAAAGGCATCCCAGATAAACAAAAACTGAAATAATATGTTGCCAGTCAAGCTGCCTTACAGAAAATGTTAAAAGTAGTTCTTTAGGATCCCAGATGGTAATTTGATTCTCTGTGGAAAAAAATTAAGAGAGGTGGTAATTTTGTGTGTAATTACACAAAGCAGATTAATATAATATATTTTCTTCTTTCTCCCCTTGACTGAATTAAAATGCACTGTCAAAAAAAAAACAGCATATATATAATTGTGTTGAGGATACAATCTATAGAAATATAAAATATTTTTACAAGTAAAAGTCTTTTGCTTTTTTTAAAAGTGTGTTTGTTACTTTTCTTATAACAAAATGCCTGAGAAAGGCAGCTTGAGGGAAAATGGTTTGTTCAGGTTGATAGTTTGTGGAGGAAGCTGGGGGCAGGAGTGTGAGGTCACAACTCTCCTGCAGCTAGCAAGCAAGGAAGGATGGTGTGTGCATTCAGCTTGTGGGTGTGTACATTTGGGGTGTGCCTGCTCCCTTCATTGGAGCCTCCCTGGAAATGCCCTCACTGTCAGCAGAGCTGTGTCTCCTAAATGACTCTAACTCCAGTCACGCTGACAATGAGGATTAACCATCCTGAAAGGTAAGTGTAACAAGAGCCACATTGAAAGGGAAGTGCAGCCAGTTAGTCAAATCCTACTAAATGAAAGCGAGCCATTGTTTAAATGTGTCTGGCACTCTGCATCTGCAGAACACTCTGCATTTGGATAAAAAACATTTGAAAAAAAATGTGTCCATGCTGAACATATAAAGCCTTTATCCTGTCATTATTATTTAAAAATACAGCATAAAATTATTTATGTAACATTCATACTGCGTTGGGTATTATAAGTAATCTAGAGATCATTTAAAATGAGAGAATGTGTATAGGTCTTGTAAAAATACTACATCATTTTATATAAGGGGTTTGAATATGGACATCTGTGTATCTACCTTCCATCTATCGAAAGATTTGGAATCAGTTTCCCAGGAAACCATAGAAGACAGTACAATTGCATCCTTTTTTCCACTTTTCTCTTGACTAATTCAAAATGCAATTGTATGAAACAATATGCATATTTTATTTTAGAGCAACATCATACATAAATATAAAATATTTGACAATAATGAATCCAAGAAGATGGATAGAAAAAAAAAAATGCTGTATTGGAGCAAGAAACTGACACCAGTCAGATCTACAAGAACTGCCACCAGTCAGATCTACAAGAACTGCCATCCTGAGAGGATGATGGGCAATTTTTCAGATAATGTGTCCTTTCAGGGTGGTAGTTAAGAATGATCGTTGAAGAAATGAGTAGTGATTGCTGATGGTACCACATTTGGGGGGGTGTGGTAAAATGTTCAACAAGTAACTGTGATGATAGCTACACAGCTTCAAGAATATGCTAAAATCATCGAATTGTGCAGTGTAAATGGAGATCTCCATGAGAGCGATTTTAAAATTATAAAGTAAGAAAAGAAGTTACAGAATGGCAGATAATTACATTAGATATAATTGAGAGAAATGGCTTACAGACTATGAAAAGAAGTTCTACAAATAGGTAATAAAAAGAACCCAACAGAAAACTGAGGGAAAACTACCTCACTGTAGTCCATAAAGATATTAGACGACCTTCATTAATAATCACACATTAATACTGAAATCCCAGTGATGTACTTTTATAACCACCAAATAGGCAAATGGAGGCAGCTCTGATAACTCCAAGCCTCAACACAGATTTGGTCCACTGGGAACACACAACCAGACCAGCAAGATGACTTAGTGGTAAATGTGCCTGCTGGACAAACCACGGAACCTGTGCTGGATCCCCAGAACCTATATAAGAGTGGAAGAAGGGGCATGATTCCATAAAGTTGTCCTCTGATCTCCATATGCATACCATGGCATATACACCCCCTAGTCTTCACAAGTTTGCCATGGTGTATTCACACCCTGACATGCACATGCATGCCATGGTATATACCCCCATTCTGATGTTTCTGTGCATGCCTTGGTGGACACCCCCACTCTAATGTCAACATGCATGCCTTGGTGTATACACCCTCCACACACAGCATGCACATACTCATGTAATGATAGTAAATGCATAGATAAAATAAAAAACTGATGGAGGATATGCAACTTTTGGAAAATAATTTGGGATTATCTAGTTAAACTGGATGTGTATATACCATGAGTTGGTAAGTTTATCTTGTCTACTTTAAGGCAATGCAATCCAAATTCAGCAGCCACCAGCAACTGAATCACTGAAATGTGGGAGTATAAATTGCAATGTGCACAACATAAACCATTCACTGGATTTCAAAGACACCATACTTGGAAAAGATGATGTAAACTAACTCATTAACAATTTATATATGGGCTACGTGTTGGCATCATAATGTTTTAGATATATTAGGTTACTAAGTGTTAATAAATTGATTTCATATTTATACTTTACTAGAAAATTTTAGATTATTTATTTACTAGAAATATTTAGATTATTTCTGTTGAACACTACAGATGTGATGATTAACATTGGTTTCCAACTTGACAAATGGGACTGAACTTGGCTGGGAAGGAGTTTCTAGTTGGGTTAATTGAGGTGGGAATACTCACCCTGACTGTGGGTAACACTATTGGGCTGGGGTCCCTAACTGGATTAAAGGAGAAGAAAAATCTGAGAATTGATATCTACCCTTCTCTGCCTTCCTGCCTGTGGATGCAATGTGACCAGCTGCCTCACACCTTGACTGTCCCTCAAAACCTTGAGCCAAAATAAACCCTTTCTTCCATAGTTGCTTTTGTCTGTTACTTTGTTACAAAAGTATAAAAGTTACAAAGTACAAAAGTACTTTGTTAAAAAAGTGAACTAATTCACAACCTCAGAGAAACCTTGTAAAAGAATATCTAAGACACACAGAAAATAGTATGCCCAGCAGCCTTGTTCACAGGAGCAAATGAAAAACCAAAATAATAATAATAATAATAATAATTTCTGTGGGATGTGCTGTATGGCAAGTGTGTTGCTCTGATTGGTCAATAAATAAAGCACTGATTGGCCGGTGGCTAGGCAGGAAGTATAGGCAGGACTAACGGAGAGGAGAAAAGAAAGAACAGGAAGGAAGAAGGAGTCACTGCCAGGCACTGCCAGCCACTGCCAGGACAAGCAGCATGTGAAGATGCTGGTAAGCTACGAGCTGTGTGGCAAGGTATAGATTTGTGGAAATGGGTTAATTTAAGCTATAAGAACAGTTAGCAAGAAGCCTGCCATGGCCATACAGTTTGTAAGCAATATAAGTCTCTGTGTTTACTTGGTTGGGTCTGAGCAGATGTGGGACTGGCAGGTGATAGAGATTTGTCCTGACTGTGGACCAGGCAGGAAAACTCTAGCTACAAATAATAGTAATAATAATAACACCAGTAATATTAGAGAAAGGAAGAGAGAGAGAGAGAGAGAGAGAGAGAGAGAGAGAGAGAGAGAGAGAGAAGAAGAAGAAGAAGAAGAAGAAGAAGAAGAAGAAGAAGAAGAGAGGGAGGGAGGGAGGAAGCAAGGAAGGAAGGAGACAAATTAGAAATATTAAAACTTGGAACAACCCAGATACCCTCAGCAATAGAGTGAACAGTAATTTTCACACACTAAAACAACAGAAACTTGTGTCAAAGTGAAAATGAAAGAGCTATAGCTACATGCTTCTGCAAAGAAGAATCTTAAAAAACACCACCAATTGAAAAAAGGAAGTTCCCAAGCAATACACATGCCAGGCATGAGCCATTGATACAATGGTTCAACACACATGGGTGAAGGAATTCCGAACATAGTGGATACAAGCATTTTGAGTGGAGAAGCTGAATGTCTTATGTGGTGGTATTGTGTTCCCCAAAATATTGTGCATCTAATAAACTTATCTGGGGTCAGAGAACAGAACAGCCACTAGATATAGAGGCCAGAAAATGGTGGCACACACACCTTTAATCCTATCACTTGGGAGGCAGAGATCCATCCAGATCTCTGTGAGTTTAAAGCCACACTGGAAACAGCCAGACATGGTGACTCATGCCTTTAATCCCAGGAAGTGAGTCTTTAATCTCAGGAAGTGAGGGCAGAAAGCAGAAAGGTATATAAGGCGTGAGGACCAGGAACTAAGCTGGTTAAGCTTTTAGGCTTTTGAGCAGCACAGTTCAGCTGAGAGCCATCCAGTCTGAGGAAACAGAATCAGCTGAGGAATTGGCAGGATGAGGTAGCTGTGGCTTATTCTGCTTCTCTGATCTTCCAGCATTCACCCCAATACCTGGCTCCATGTAGCAGGAATCTTAAAAGTTCTTATTAATAAAATCAAACCTGAGCCAGGTATTGGGGTGAACACTGGAAGGTCAGAGAGACAGAACAAGCCACAGCTAACCTCACCTGGCCAACTTCTTAGCTGATCCTGTTTCCTCAGACTGGAGGCCTCTGAGTCCTCAACCAGAATGGGTCTCAGCTGAACTGTGCTGCTCAAAACTTAAAAGCTTAACCAACCAAATGCTTAACCATCCAAATGCTTCTAGTTCCTGGTCCTCACGCCTTACATATCTTTCTACTTTCTACCTTACTCCCTGGGATTAAAGGCGTGAGTCACCATGCCTGGCTGTTTCCAATGTGGCCTTGAACTCAGAGATCCAGAGGGATTTCTGCCTCGGGAATGCTAGGATTAAAGGTGTGAGTGCCACCATTTTCTAGCCTCTGTATCTAGTGGCTGTTCTGTCTCTGACCCCAGATAAGTTTATTAGGGTGCACAATATTTCGGGGAACACAATACCACCACAGCTCCAGGTTTGTTTTTATTAATAAGACCTATTAAGATTCTTGCTACAGTCTTAGGTAGGGTTTCTATAGCCATGAAGAGATACCAGGACCTCGGCAACTCTTATAAAGGAAACATTCAATTGGTGGAGCTAACAATTCAGAGGTTTCGCCCATTGCCTTCATGGTGGGACATGGCAGCGTGTAGGCAGACATGGTGCTGGAGAAGGAGCTGAGAGTTACACATCTGGATCTGCAGGCAACAGGGAGTGAACTGAGTGTCACACTGAGTGAAATTGAGCAAAGAAGACCTCAAAGCCCATCCCACAGTGACACACTTCCTCCTACAAGGCCACACCTACCCCAACAAACCACACCTCCTAATAGTGCCACTCCCTATGAGTTTATGGTGTCAGTTACATTCAAACTACCACACTGAGGGATGCTGACAGGCGGAGACACACAGCACAGGTGAGGGTCTCACTGGATGGTAGTGGTGCGTTCTTGTTTAGTAATTATTTTAAAACTTCACACACATGCTTCTGTTCTCTTCTGAAAGTCCAGTGTGAGTGCTCAGCCCTTAAAGGATACCCATTATCAATCCTGCTAAGGCTCAGAGAACATCACAGAAGAGTGGGTGAGAAGAACGTAGGAACCAGAGAGCAGGGAGGGGTACTGGGAAGCGCTGTCTTCTGGATATGACACGGCCTTTGAACTCACAAACTGACAGCAGCTGACCCACACAAAATGAGCCCATCAGCATTCCATCACGGACAGGGGAGGGGCTCATGATGCTCCACCCCCCTGAGAAGCTATTGACAATTAATGATTGACGGGGAAACACATCAGCAACCCTAATTAAACTCAGGGACACACACACACTCACACACACACACACACACACACACACACACACCATGAAACTAAAGAGGTTTGCTGGGAAGAAGTGGTTCAACAGAAAGGGAGGAAGATGAGAGATGTTAACAGGATGTCTATGAAAATGTCCAAAACATTGTATACATTTATGCAATTTTCAATGAATAAAAAAATAGTTATAAAGATGAGAACAGGTGAAATCAAAGGGAAGATATTAATGGGGTAAAGCAAAAAAAATACTTAGTAAAAAATAGTAGTAAAAGATTGTATTTGTTAGAAAAGAAAAAGAAAAAATCCTTTTGTTACCAAGTCTCGGAGCCCACACCTGTGAGGCTGATGCTGGCCCAGTAGAGAGGACTGGAAGGCACAGGCATAAGTTCTGAGGACTAGCTGGGTCCTTCTGGACTTTTGCTCTCTGACCATTTCCACATTAAAGGCAGCACAGCTGGGCTCTTGATGATTCTAAAGCAATGGGTGTTCTGTTCTGCCAAGCCTGGAGCAAACTTCCCAGGAATTATTCCAGATCTGGGTCAGTGCAACCCAGATAAGTTCACACCAGTTAGTTCTGCCCTCCAAGCCCTCCTATGACCAACCTGACCTGAAAACTCAACCTCTCTGTGGGAGCTAATTTTACCTGAGTTCTTTGATAGAGTGAGAAATGTTTGTTAGCCTTTACGTTTTAATGCTATTCTAATGGTCACCTTTGATTTTCACTTTCTTGTTAGAACAGAAACTTGACATGCTTTTTGTTGGTATCTTTTGTGTTATTTAGACTGCTTCAAAGTGAGATGACACTATTTTTCTGTAGTGAGAGGTAAGTAGCTTTAGGTAAGTAACCTCAAACAAAGCGTTCGAACCCTGGGCACAATTGTTAATATCTACTAGGGCTCCACAGTCCATGGTGAAGGGGCGTGGCCCATTCCTTGTCCCTGCTTCCCCCATAGGCTCTGGCTCAACAGCAGGACAAAGGAGAGTCAAGCAAGCATGTCTCACCCATCCCTTCCCTTCAGAGATGTCAGTCAAGGAAGAGACACCGGATTACTCTCAACGATTGTCCTACTGCTTCCCATGGAAGTTTCTTTCACAAGTGGCCCAAAAAAGTTTATAGTGGACTGATCTACTTCCTGCTAGCACTTCAAATATTCCAGGACAAAGTGAAACAAACCTCCTACCCTCTCCTCTGCTTGGGGGAATGTAGCTGCTGGCTCTGGAGAAAGCCTTTCCTATCCATGTGGAACTCCATTGTGATGGAGGCCCAGCCAGGGCATGGCAACAGGGAGACAAGCAAATGCAGCAATAATCCTCAAGCATTATTCTTATGGGATAGAATGTGTATGCTTTAGTTCCTACAGATAAGTGTGTCATTTGAGAGTAAAACTAGTCAGAATGTTGCAGTCCGTGATCTTTTAAATCCAGGGCCTTGTGCATGCTAGGCAAGTGCCTTACCATCCATCTACACCTCTAGCTCAAGAATGATTCTTTTTTAAAATGATAAACAGCTAGTCATCTTGTGCCTAGTTTTAAAAACAAGTGTCTATCACTTGCCCTTGTTAAAAAAAAATCACCCCACTATATCTATCCATTCTTTTCTCCTTCTAATCATCCATCCACCCTTCTACTCATCCACCCATCCACTCACTCATCCATCCGTCCACCTACCTACCCATTCATCTACCCATTCATCTACCCACTCACCCACCCAAATGGTACTTATTGAGCACCTCCTATGCTCATCAAGTTCTGGGCACTGGAAACAAGCAGTGAACTCAATAGTCTTGGAACTAACATTCTTATGGGAGGGAAGGTATAGAGAAATGATCAAAGGAAACATTCATTAAAAAGAGGAGATTGGACTCATAAGTGCTATGTAGAATATTAAAATAGGGTGCTGTGTCAGGGAAGCCAAGAGCTACTTCAGGTTTCCTTGAGATGGTAGCGTTTAAGCTGAGACCCAGGTGACAATAAAATCTAGGTGAAAAACACTTTAGGAAGGAAGAACAGCTCGTGCAAAGGTCCAAAGATTGGCATGTGGTATGCTCAAGAAACAAGAGATGCCCCGTGCACTTGGGCAGATTGTAGGAGCCCAGAGGTGGGCTAAATCAAAGCCTAGTCTCCAACCTCTGGGATAGAGCTTGCATCACCATCCAGCACTTAGGGATTTGCTCAGGCTGTTTGGGACCTATATGCACTTGGCCTGGGGTACATGAGTAGGACAGCCATTAGGTCATAGCAGGACCACAGAATCCCCAGGGAACAATCACCGTGAGGTGACTAGCAAGGCAGCAAAAGGCTCCCTTCCCTGGTCTAAGCACATTGTCCTAGAGGAAACATGTCAAGGGGAGAAGTCTGATCACACAGGATCCACTTAAGACATTGGACTCTCCCACTGGAAGAAGTTCTACTGGACAGGTCTATGTCTTGTCAGTTAGCAGATCCTGTCTCGTGAGCAGTTGAAATAGATTTCAAATGAATGTGATGCATGATTAGATTTAAAGATTCCTTGGGGAGATACGCTTTCTCCTCCTAGACCTACCTCAGAAACTTCCCTTCCCTGTGTCTTGAGGCCCTGCTGTGCACCAGACAGCTCTCAGGGTTCCCTTTCTATCCTATCACACATCAGAACATTGAGATAGAGAGAGATAATTAACTGGCCTACAACTAGAAAGGGGCAAATACAAAATCTAAATGGAGTCATACTGATTTATTTTTATTTTTATTTATTTTGTGTGTGTGTGTGTGTGTGTGTGTGTGTGTGTGTGTGTGTGTGTCATACACAGAAGTGGAAGTCAGAGGTCAGTCTTGTGTGTCAGTTCTCACCAACTACCTTGTCTGAGGTGGAACTTCAGTAACTCTAGACCGCTCCAGCCCAGCTGAAGTGTGGCAACTGAGCCTGGCATAGATAGCTGGAGTGTGGCAAGTGATCCTGGCATAATCAGTGGCTTCTTAAGGTAGGCTGAGGCACAGAGAAATGTGAAATTCCACCTTTGGAGGACAGGTAGAGGACACTTGTCCATTCTGAACTGTGAAGGCTAAGAGTGCAGTTCAAAGGTCAGAATGAGGCTTGGTAGAGTGGATTACCTTTTAAAATGCCCCTAAATTCCATGCCTCTCCTATCATGGGTCCCCTGCAAAGTGATTTTGCAGTTCCTCCATCCAGATGTCATCTACTTCCCTACTTGTGACTCAGGGCTGACCTTTGACCTTCGTTAGCCATTGATCACAGTGGGTATGACTTACCCATGGGACAGTTCTTAGCCCTGGCTATCAGGGTCCTCCAGCATTTCTGACATTGCCATGCACATGAGCTCTGCTGGTCTGATGGTATGGGGGACGGACAGAGAGCTTGGTCATTTCAGCTGAGGCCAACCTGAAGCAGTGAGGCCAAGCTGCTCTACAACTAACTCCATGCATAAGCTTTGTTAAAACAAAAGCTGCAAACCCATAGACCCATGGAGGCTGTCAGCTTCCAAGTGTGAAGTAGTGTGTAACACACCAGCTCTTTGATCTGGCTGGTGGTGAGCACAGATGTAAAATGGGTGGATGCAAGAACAGGGGAGAGATGGGGCCAGACAGAAACTGGGGCTCCAGGGGTGGGGGTGGTGGGCTGCACACCTCACCCCTGCTGGCCTTAGTACAGAGTGAACGGTGGGAGGAGCAACCCTGGGGGCTTCTTTTCTTGGCTTTGTTTCAAGGACTTAACAGCCTCTTCAAGTGAACAAAACCAGCTCTCATGCTGGTCCAGAGTCCTCTGGAGATAGAATGCACACAGAGCAGTGTGGAGGGCTAGGGCTGGATTGGCAGAGCTTGTAGCAGCTTTGAGTCCCTGATGTGCTAGGGCCGTTGACTCACATTTAACCTTCCGACCATAGACTTGTATCAAATGAAACCTCAGGCAGAGGACCTGCCAAATAGGCTGGGCAGAGACTGCAGAGGGCAAGGGACGCCACCCGTCACACATTCCAGACATCTCTCATGCAATTAGTGGGATGGAAACGTGCTGTTCATGATCAACAGTATCAAAGAGTGTTTTTGCGCTCTGCAGGTGCTCCTCTCAAGCACCATCTGTCGCCACTGGCCTCTCTTCTCAGGGGCACAGCATTCCAACAGGAAGAGCCACATGGAAGACAGGGGTGGAATTAAACTTGGAGTGTGTTTACCGTGCAGTGCAGGTATGGGTCTGGGCAGAGGAGAGCTATGAGTTGTCCTTAGCAAGTGGCTGCTTGAGATACCCGATGGAGGGGGGAGTCAGCCAGCCCTCACTAGGCACCACCCCCAAACGCTCTTCAATGGTTCTGCTCTCCTAAATCCCCCGCTGACAGATGTCTATACTGGGCTCCACTCCTTCACAGCCAGTCCTGCTGCCAGACACCAAGCATCGCACATCAATCTGATATTCACCCGCGCTCTGGAGTCACAGACCGGGATCGAATTATGACCTAGGTCAGACCTTAGCTCAGCGACACTGGGCCAGCCACTTCCCAGCTCCTGTTGTTCTTATCTGTCAAATGGGTTTGTAGGCAGCAGCCCCTCGCCTGCAGGGGCTGTGGTGAAGAGCAAATGACACAAGACCACCATAGTAAACCCGTCTTCTGGTATCACGACGTGTTCGTCACTAGAATCCTCACTGGGCTTGGGCTGAGGGATGGGGAGCATTAGATGTGTGATAAGATCTTATAAGATACGGGGACTTGCAGTTGCCGGTCAAAGGCCACCTGCTGGCAGGATTCTTTCTTGCTTGAGGAAGTACTTTTTCTAGGAAGAGCTTCAGCTGAGCAGATGTGAAGCAGGAAGGAGGGTATATGCTTTACCCAAAGCTAATGCCATCCAAAGAACACCTTCACAGAAGCACCTTCTAGAATAATGTTTGAACACTGTGACTCAGAAAAGTTGACGTATAGATAAATATCCCAGCTTTGTCATTGACGATGGAACCACGGAGAAAACACGTACAGTGAACCACAGCAGCCACTAGGGAGACTGAAAGGGAGACTTGGTCTCCACCCTCTGGAAGACCATAAAAACAAAATGGAGATGCAGCGCCTACCTTACAGGAGATCAAGTGGGATAAACGGGGGGTGAGGGGTGGGGGGGTGGGGGGGGAAGCACACTTTGGGCAACCGACACCATGCTGGTACAAACCAGTGCCGGAGCAACACTTCCGCAGACGACCCAAGCACGTCAGCACCAGGTGGCGTTTTTCTGGTTTTCTGGATGATGGGAAAGCCCTGGTCACACACTAAGCCATCACCACAGCTCTCTCCCAGAACACTGTAAGAAGCCCTCACCCGGGAGACAGATTTGCTGCTGTAAAAAATACTGCCCTGCCGGCCAGGAGAGCCGCAGAGCCTGCTGCACGCATCGGAAGCCTGCTGCCCGCAGCCACACACACCAATCCAAGCAGGGTTATTAAAGCATAAATTCCCATCGCTTGTCTCCCTCTCATTGGGCCGGAGCATCACCATGTTCATTAGTGGGAAATGTGAGGTTATATAATCTAATTTTTATAACTCTCCAAGGAGAGTGTGGGTCATACATTAGCCTGAGATTTCAACCTTTAAAGATAAGGGGAATGTCATTTTTATTAAAAAGGACCACAAAGTATAATGAGAATTATTACCCCAAATAGGCAAAATAACCCAGAATGCACATAAAGGATTGCTTATAATTCTCTCTCATATATGGATGGCATCTGCAGCAGGACTGCATAAGAAACAGCTCAGAGGCATTTTCCATGATGTCCACAGAGCACCTGAGCTCTTCACAGGGACCCAGGCAGACAAGAGGCGGCACCATGAGACTTAGTGCCCGGCTGGTGGGCGGTGGCCAGGTCCCATTGGCCTTCAGTGCATGACCTGGATAGGAGGTCAACCCAGGCCTGCCCAGGCTCCTTTCATGTTGGAAGCACTGAGAAGGCCACAGAAACATCCAATGCAAGAGGCTGCATGGCTGCCTTGGTTGATGTGTGTGGGTGGACATCTGTGATGGCTCCACACCTCCATGGGCAATGGTGGCCTCTCCTTGCTGGTCCAGGTCCTCTTCTCTGGCAGCAGGAGCTTCAAGTGCAGTGGCATTGCTCCCAGGGTCAGATGAAAGTGATCTACAGTCAGAAGTCACCTAGACCTGACAGGGCCTCTGCAGCATGCAAGGCCACCAGTATCTGTTCTGCCTGCATATGCGTGGCAACATTAGTGGTGTCCAGAACTGGCTGTGGGTACAAGAGCACTGTGGGCTGAAATAGTTTCAAAAGATTCTAGAAAGCATCCAAGAACGAAGTTTTGCCTCCTAACACAGAGTGTGGGTTGCCCTGGTGCTCCAGTCACTGGGTAAGCACATGGGTGCAGCCTGGCAGGTGCTCGGATGTATGTGTCTCCTGAGCCCCGGCCTTGTAACATGATGTGGGGAGGTTTGGGTTCCGTGTGACCCTCACCCACCTCTCTCACCGCCCTGACCATTCTTGGCTCCCTGCCTACTTCCCAACTTTGATACTGTCCAATCCACGGGTGGGATCTTTTACTGAGTGGGTCTCTCTGCCTACCTCCTTCTCTCTGACTAGTCTGTAGCCTGAGGTAGCTGGGTTACCTATGGCTGGCCCATCTGAAGACCCCATCACAATCTACCACTGGACTGTCGTGGGAATTTACAAATGGCAAGTGAGGTAGGAAGCCACCAAACTCCTAAAAATGTAGAGTCCCACGTGTCCAAGGATGCCAAAGACAGTAAGGACTCCTCTACTTTATGCTCAGAGAGAGGTTCAAGGCCAAAGGGAAGTCAGAAGTCTAGCCCAGAGCACACCCCAGTCCCTCACACTTGCATCCCAGAGCTGCTCAGCAGGAAGTACTGTCTCAGCAAATCTAAATCTTTCTTGTTGCAGTTTGAGCCAATTTCCTGGGCAGTGCGATGTACATCTCATCAAGGACACATGGGTGGCAATTATGTCTCAGAGTGGCTATTATGGGCAGGCTCAGTGGATGACAGCCTTTTAAGTTTTCAGAAGTGTGTGTGTCTTTATTCCGTGCCATATGGACTTCCTGCTCTGTTCTGCATATTTAAAAACCCATCGTCTTCTGTTTGAAATACATTTAATCCATCAGAACAGTCAGGACATCAAGTAAAACCATGGATGCAGCTACTGATCAATATCCCACCTGGGAGGAGAGCTTAAGCAAGGCTGACTTACACTCCAATCTCATAGCAAACCTGAGCTGGGCTCGTTTAAGAATGTTCTAGACCTTCACTTCTCTAATTCCCTTAAATCCTGAACCCCCGTGGCTGCCAATGAAACACAGAAACAAATGTTTGTAACTAGGTTATGCTAACTTGGAAAGTGTTTCCTTGAGCTACTAGATGCATTTTAAAATAATTCCCTCTGATGTACAATACAGAAAGTCATCCTAAGAGAATGACTGTCACTAGGATTCTGGGATCCTTTGACACAAAGAGCTCCAGGCACTGAAACCAGACTCTGTGAAAATAAATATTAATGGAGACGTGTGTGTTAAGCAAATCCTCGTGTTGTATTTGCAAAATACCCATAGTAAAGAGAAAGAAAAGGATCTAATGCTTGCAAACAGTCTGGAAGGAAGGCTGACACAGTAATTAGAAGTGTCTCTTCCAACCCTCAGTTCAGTAGGCATGCTTTCTGTCTGGGTGGTCTGATTTGGGATGATAGAACTTTTCACATTACATATTAATTTTATACATGTGAATATATATTTCATATGTATAGGGCACTATTCTCTCTTCCTATAACATTCCTGTTCTCATTAGTGCTGGGTCACAGTGAAATGCTTAAGTTTTAAAGTGTCCCTTTGAGGCATGTGGGATAGATAGTTCTTTGCTGATGTGTAACAGATCTCTGCTTATGAGTCAAAGCCAGGAAAAGGTTGACATTTCAAAATGGCCTTGGGGACTTTGTAAAGGCAGACTTCTGGCCTGCAGATGTCAGACCCAGTGGATTCCTCTCAGGCCAGGTTCATCCAGCAGAGTAAGGGAAGGTCATCATGGAGTCATAGAATCTTCCTTTGGCCATGGAGAAGGAAAAGAGCAGCCATTGTGTAGTGGATACATGTTCTACCTACTATGACCTTGAAGTACCGGCCCCTGGGGCGTGGCCGTGGGGCTACCATTAAGACCTGAGATGCACCAGGCCGCTGCTCTTCTCCCCCTCATGGGCTTGGATGGTGGGATTGACTCAAGCAGTGGGAGCTACATGGGACAGGACATCAGCCTTCTAGAACCCTGCCATGATTTGCCTATCCTGTTCAGTGAGTTGTCTTTTCCGATTTATCTCCCAATAAATTACTTATAACCCTTAAGCAGACTCCCTTGGGTCTCCCACCTACACCTTTGAGCCTTAATTCTAGGACTCATGGTTACAGAATGTACCTGGGAGGAGGAGCTTTCCTCCTCTCTCACACTTACCTGTAACTTCTGTTCGACTTCATAGTTCCCTGGAACAAACTGTCCATGAAGTCAGTCCTGGGCACAAACCCACTGTGAGTCTCAAAGGAGGTGGGGAACAGGATGGAGAGCAGTTATTTTCCTAATGGGACAAGAATGTATTCTTTATCCAGCGATGACTGTTAAAACAGATAGCCCAGTTGCTATTAAAAACCGAAGGACTCATTGGCATCTGGAGAGACGCTGTTGCCTTGTCTTTAGTTCCATAGATCTCTGCTTGACTCCACTGACACATTTCGAAAAAAATAGATGGTTACTCTCTGGGTTTTCCTTTTAATTTTCAACCCATTTCCTCTCCTCTGAAGGAACAGCTAATCCACAGATAGTAGAATTGAAAATTTCACTTTGGAACCACTTGACAACTAAATGCGTTTTCGTTGTGTCAAGTTTCTAATAACCAAATTTACCCGTTAATACAAGTAGAAAAATATTAAAATCAGAATCATTTCATGCTAGAATATTCCATTATTTCTCTCAGCCTCAACTCCTTTCATTCCACTTTATTGTCTTTATTATAATAAGCACAAGAAGCTATAAAATGTGAAAGCAAGAAATCCCGGCTCCAGGGAGGCAATCGCCCTTCCAGGCATAAGAATTGATCATCTACTCTTCCTATTCATGCTGTTCAGACTCATATTGGTCTTTCTAATTTTAACAGCAAAAGTCAGCTTGGGAAAGAATGATTCTGTGCAAATCTTCACAATATGTTAACAATTCCAACTGTGAGGAGTCAACAGTTACAGCATACATCATCGTCAGGGAGACTGCATTAAAAGGAGATAATTATGAATGGAATACATATAGATTCCATTCATATATATATTATATATATAATTTGCATATAATCGCAGCTCTGGCTGATGAGATGAGGGCCTTGCTCATGGAACACATGTTTGGTAATTGAGTTCTCATTTGGAAGATTAATTGTTCCGTGGCTGCTGTCTGAGTCTCACTCCTGTCACTGATGGAAAGCAGCTTCCCCAAGGCTGTCCTTCTGGAGCCCTTGGCCCTGGGCAGAGAACAAAAACGAGGATGGAGGAGAATAGGGCTATGGTTTGGCTGGGATACGGTTTCACGCAGTCTTGACAATGGAACATTCCACAGACTTGCCCACCAGATTCTTAGGCTTGTGTCCTCACCAGAGGATACTTTGTGTCCCAAAGGTGGCAGACAAGACCATTCAGGTGAAGCAGATGTGGACTGTATTTAATTACTACACAGTTACTTTCTTGAGTATTATTAAACATTCACTTAGCACATGCATGGGTAATTTCAGAGGGAGAATTACTTACAATGAAGCAAAGAAAAAAAGAGCAGACTGTTAAAGAAATGTAAAGGCTGACAGTAAGTAGGTTAGGCACAGGGATGGCTGAGGCAGGAGAAGATGAAGATGATGAAGACTTGGAAACTGCCCCGAATCTGACCTCACTGGAGACAGGCAAGGCAGGGCGCTGCATCCTCCTGTTTAGAGAGAGGTATGGAGTGAGTGGGGGGAGGTTCCATTGCTTGTGTCCAACATTCAGATTGAATTCAGATATGTCATGGTGGCTGGCAACTTAGAACCAGGACAGGTTAGTCTTTGTCAATATGTGGGCCTCAAAATTACAATTCAGACTTCAATTTTGGAAAAACAAACAAACAAACAACAACAAACCCCAGCCAACCAACTAACCAAACAAATAAAACAGGATGCGGAAGCAATGTGTGTGCCTCTGGACTCTGCCTTAGAATTCTCCCAGGCTCCTGTTGAGTTCCCAGGGTCTCTAACCCAGAGACTCCAATTACAGAGACAGGAGATCTGAAGTGGTAGAGGGCCAGGCCCTGTTTCTCAGTCCTCGACCCGAGGGCCTGATACTTCTGGAGAGCACCCATTTTCAAGATGAAGAAATAAAGACCCGGAGACATAGCAGCTGGCCCAAGAATGACCTGCTCACGGCTGCATGTTGACCATGCCACACTGAATCCTCTTGGTCCGTTCACCTGTCATTAAAAGTCCCAAACGGTTGAGAGTCACAGAGAAGTCCAGACACCTCATCCCAGGACCTCACAGTGAGTTTACGCATCCTCTTACTCCAGTTGCTTACCCTTTCTCTTCAAGATGATGGCCGTAGCTGATCAGTCATTGTCTGGAAAAGAGCAAAGATGCTGTCAATCAAAAGTGAGGTGCCCACAGGAAACTGAAAGGCAGCTGTTTTCTTTCATTTTCATTTAAATTTCTTGTAAAACAGAATTTTAATGCCAGGAGGTCGTATGGTAGAAAAAGGCCTAACCATTACTTGATGAGGGAAGTAAAACTCCTCTGGCTTTTTCTTTCTTTCCATACCCCACCCCCACCCTGCCGAACCAGATCTTCTCCCACAGGCTCCATCCCTCCGTGATCGGATGTGCCTTGTGAGAAAACATGATTGAAGAGCGTCTACACATCATTTCTCAGCTTCCCTTGGCTTTTCCCAAAGAGAGCGCCGGTTAGGATTCAGAGGTGATTTTTCAAATCTACTGTCTAAATTACCTGTGAGAGCAGAGCCTCTTCTCAAGGTCAAATTAGTCTTTAAAGAAAACATTGTATCACTGAAGGCAAATTATTTTTAATCCATCCTCGTGCCCGGCAATAACACCATGTTCAAGTTATAATGAGGATTAGTCCAATGCTGAACTCAGATAATGAGAATAGTTACTGTGTAAAGAGATGGGCACTTCTTGAGATGGGCAGGTGTGCAGGGCTCACGTTAGTTCTGCTTTGGCATTGGGCTGGTTGATGACTAGTTCTCAATGTGCATGGGAAGCTCCTTGGCCATTGGCCCTGGGTGTTCTCAGGTTCCAATAAAGCTGTAACATTGGGTTAGAGGACACATGCTTCTACTTACCCTGGGGACAAGAGAGCAAACAGTCACAAGGAAGCAACAGATGTGAAATCTCCCTCCCCATCCTCCAAAATGGCACAGGAAGCCACTTTGTGTGGGCAAGGAAGAGGGTTCAGGCAGTAAAGTGGCAGACCCATGCCAAAGCCAGTTGTGGTTATGCGTCTCTGTGACCTTAGCACTGGGGTGCCTGGTAGAAAGATGCCAGGGCTTGCTGGCCAGTCAGTCTACTCAATTGGCGGTCTCTGAACTCAATGAGAAATGCTGTCATAAAAGGCACAGTTGAGAGAGAGAGAGAGTAGGAAGATACCCAACAGCAATTTATTTCCTCCACATACACACACATGAGCACACAAGTGCGTGCCTACACACATTCATACTTGCTTGCATATACACTACATGTACATACATATACATAACACACAACTAGGGTTACTTTAAATAATCAAGCTGTGTACGTAAAATAATGTGATATTTTATCTGTGTCCCCCAATAAACTTTATCTGAGGATCAGAGGAAAAAGCCAGTCACTATATTAAGAGAAGTAAAGGAAAAAGGCCAATTGACCTATAAAGGCAAACCCATCAGAATAACACCCAATTTCTCAATGGAGACTTTGAAAGCCAGAAGGACCTGGACAGATGTAATGCAGACACTAAGAGACCATGGATGCCAGCCTAGACTAATATACCCAGCAAAACTTTCAGTCATCATAGACGGAGTGAACAAGACATTCCAAGACAAAACCAGATTTAAACAATACTTATCCACAAACCCAGCCCTACAGAAAGCACTAGAAGGAAAATTCCAACCTAAGGAAGTCAGATACACCCAAGAAAACACAGGCAATAGATAAAGTCACAGCAGTAAACCCCAAAGAAGAGAAGTACACACACACTACTACCAAAAAATAACAGGGATGAACAATCACTGGTCATTAATATCCCTTAATATCAATGGACTTAATTCACCTATAAAAAGACACAGGCTAACAGAATGGATATGAAAGTAGGACTAATCTTTCTGCTGCACACAAGAAACACATCTCAAATTCAAAGACAGACACTACCTAAGAATAAAAGGCTGGGAAAAGACTTTCCAATCAAATGGTCTTAAGAAACAAGAGGGTGTAGCCATCCTGATATCCAACAAAATAGACTTCAAACTAAAATCAATCAAAAGAGATCAAGAAAGGCATTACATACTCATCACAGGAAAGATCCACCAAGATGGAGTTTCAATTCTGAACATTTATGCCCTTAACACAAGGGCACCCACATATGTAAAAGCAACATTACTAAAGCTTAAATCACACACAAAAACCCATACATTAATAGTGGGAGACTTCAACACCCCACTCTCACCACTGGACAGATCTACACAATCGAAACTTAACAGAGAAATAAGGGACTTAATCGATGTTAATAATGGACTTAATTGATATCTACAAAACTTTCCATTCTAACAACAACAACAACAAAAAAAAAAGAATATAGCTTCTTCTCAGCACCCCATGGAACTTTCTCTAAATTCGACCACATACTCAGCCACAAAGAAAATCTCAACAGATACAAAAAAATTGGAATGATCTCCTGTGTTCTATCAGACCACCATGGTATAAAGTTAGATTTCAATAACAACAAAAATTACAGAAAGCCTACAATCTCATGGAAACTTAATGCTCAACTGAATCACCAGTAGGTCAAGGAAGAAATAAAGAAAGAAATTAAAGACTTCCTAGAGATCAATGAAAATGAAGGTACCACATACCCAAACTTATGGGATGCTATGAAAGCAGTGCTAAGAGGAAAATTCATAGCACTAAATGCCCACATAAAGAAGTTGGAGAAATCTCACACTAGTGACTTAACAGCACACCTGAAAGCCCTAGAACAAGAAGAAGCAAAGTCACCCAGGTGGAAGAGACACCAGGAAATAATCAAATTGAGAGTTGAAATCAATAAAATAGAAACAAAGAGAACAATACAAAGAACCAATGAAACAAAGAGTTGGTTCTTTGAGAAAATCAACAAGATAGACAAGCCCTTATCCAAACTAACCAAAAGGCAGAGAGAGAGAGCACGCAAAATTAGCAAAATCAGAAATGAAAAGGGAGACACAACAACAGACACTGAGGAAATCCAGAGAACCATCAGGTCATACTTCAAAAACCTGTACTCCACAAAACTGGAAAATCTAAAATAAATGGATAATTTTCTGGATAGGTACCATATACCTAAGTTAAATCAAGACCAGATAAACCATTTAAATAGAGCAATAATCCCTAAGGAAATAGAAAGAGTCATTAAAAGTTTCCCAACCAATAAAAGCCCAGGACCAGATGGTATCAGCACAGAATTCTACCACATCTTCAAGGAAGAGATAATACCAATACTCTTTAAATTGTTCCACACAATAGAAACAGAAGGAACATTACCAAACTTCTATGAGGCTACAATTACCCTGATTCCCAAGCCAAACAAAGATGCAACAAAGAAAGAGAACTACAGACCAATCTCTCTCATGAACAATGATGCAAAAATACTCAATAAAATATTGGCAAACAGACTCCAAGAACACATCAAAACAATTATCCACCATGATCAAGTAGGCTTCATCCCAGGGATGCAAAGGTGGTTCAACATACGAAAGCCTGTCGATGTAATACACCATATAAACAAACTGAGAGAAAAAAACCACATGATCATCTCACTAGATGCTGAAAAGGCCTTTGACAAAATCCAACACCCTTTCATGATAAAGGTCTTGAAGAGATCAGAAAAACAGGGAACATACCTAAACATAATTAAGGCAATTTACAGCAAGCCAACAGCCAACATCAAAGCAAATGAAGAGAAACTCAAAGCGATTCCACTAAAATCAGGAATGAGACAAGGCTGTCCCCTCTCCCCATACTTATTCAATATAGTACTTGAAGTTCTAGCCAGAGCAGTAAGACAACATAAGGAGATCAAAGGGATACAAATTGGAAAGGAAGAAGTCAAGCGTTCACTATTTGCAGATGACATGATAGTATACATAAGGGACCCCAAAAATTCGACAAAGGAACTCATACAGCTTATAAACACCTTCAGCAATGTAGCAGGATACAAGATTAACTAAAAAAATCAGCAGCCCTCCTATATACAAATAACAAACAGGCTGAGAAAGAAATCAGAGATACATCACCCTTTACAATAGCCACAAATGATATAAAATACCTTGGGGAAACTCTAACTAAACAAGCAAAGGACCTGTATGACAAGAACTTTAAGTCCCTGGAGAAAGAAATTGAAGAAGATATCAGAAAATGGAAAGATCTCCCATGCTCATGGATAGGTAGGATTAACATAGTGAAAATGTCAATCTTACTGAAAGCAATCTACAGATTCAATGTAATTCCCATCAAAATCCCAACACAATTTTTCACAGACCTGGAAAGAACAATACTCAATTTCATATGGAAAAACAAAACAAAAACCAGGATCGCCAAAAGAAACCTGTACAATAAAACAACCTCTGGAGGCATCACAATCCCTGACTTCAAGCTCTACTGTAGAGCTACAGTAATAAAAACAGCTTGGTACTGGCATAAAAACCGACATGTGGACCGAACTGAAGAGCCCAACATTAATCTGCACACATATGAACATATGATTTTCGACAAAGAAGCTAAAACTGTACAGTGGAAAAAAGAAAGTATCTTCAACAAATGGTGCTGGCATGACTGGATATCAATGTGTAGAAGACTGCAAATAGATCCATATCTGTCACCATGCACAAAACTTAAGTCCAAGTGGATCAAAGACCTCAACATAGATTCAGTTACTCCGAACCTGATAGAAGTGAAAGTAGGAAGTAGTCTTGAATGCATTGGCACCGGAGATCACTTCCTAAATATAACACCAGTAGCATAGACACTGAGAGAAACAATTAATAAATGGGACCTCTTGAAACTGAGAGGCTTTTGTAGTGCAAAGGACACGGTTAATAAGACAAAAAGACAGCCTACAGAATGGGAAAAGATCTTCACCAGCCTCACATCTGACAGAGGGCTGATATCCAGAATATAAAGAATTCAAGAAATTAGACATCAAAATACTCAACAGTCCAATTAAAAAATGGGCTATAGAGCTAAACAGAGAATTCTCAACAGAAGAAGCTCAAATGGCTGAAAGACATTTAAGGAATTGTTCAACATTCTTAATCATCAAGGAAATGCAAATCAAAATGACTCTGAGATACCATCTTACACCTGTCAGAATGGCTAAAATCAAAAACACTGAAGACAGCTTATGTTGGAGAGGATGTGGAGCAAGGAGAACACTCCTCCACTGTTGGTAGGAATGCAAACTTGTACAGCCACTTTGGAAATCAATATGGCATTTTCTTAGAAAATTGGGAATCAATCTCCCTCAAGACCCAGCTATACCACTCTTGGGCATATACCCAAGGAATGCTCAATCATACCACAGGACACATGCTCAACTATGTTCATAGCAGCATTATTTGTAATAGCAAGAACCTGGAAACAACCTAGATGCCCTTCAACTGAAGAATGGGTAAAGAAAATGTGGTACATATACACAATGGAGTACTACTCATCAGAGAAAAACAATGACATCATGAGATTTGTAGGCAAATGAATGGAACTAGAAAAAATCATCCTGAGTTAGGTAACCCAGACTCAGAAAGACAAACATGGTATGTACTCACTCATAAGTGGATACTAGATGTAAAGCAAAGGATAACCAGCCTGCAACTCACAACTCCAGGGAGGCTACCTAGTAAAGAGGACCCTGAGAAAGACACAGGGATCACCCAACGACAGAGAAATGGATGAGATCTATATGAGCAAACTAGGGGTAGGGGTGGAGGTAATGAAGGGCAAGGGTTGGGGGAAAGAGAGCTTAGGGGAGTGGGAGGTCCCAGCTGGATCAGGAACAGAGTGGAAGAACAAGGAAAGAGACACCATGATAAATGAAGACCCAAGGGAATAGGAAGAAACAGAATGCTAGAGAGGTCCCCAGAAATCCACAAAGATACTTCCACTGTAGACTACTGGCAATGGTCAAGAGAGTGCCTGAGCTGATCTGCTCTGGTGATCAGATGGCCAAACACCCTGGCTGTCATGATAGAACTCTCATCCAGTGTCTGATGGAAGTGGATATAGAGATCCACGGCTGAGCCCCAGGTGGAGCTCTGGGAGTCCAATCAGTGAGAGAGAGGAGGAATTGTATGAGGGAGAGATGTTGAGACCATGATTGGAAAAAGCACAGGGACAAATAGCCAAACTAGTAGAAATGCGTGAACTGTGAACCAGTGGCTGAGGAGCCCCATGGAACTGGACCCGGCCCTCTGGATAAGTGGGACAGTTGATTAGCTTGAACTATTTAGGAGGCCCCCAGGCAGTGAAGCCGGGACCTGTCCTTGGTGCATGGGGCTTATGCTGGGATACTTCCTCAGCCTTGGTGTAGGGAAGAGGGGACTGGACCTGCCTCAGCTGAGTCTACCAGGCTGAGCTGACTCCCCAGGGGAGACCTTGCTTTGCAGGAAATGGGAATGGGAGGTTGATTGAGGGAGGACAGGGGAATCCGTGGCTGGTATGTAAAATTAATTATAAAATAAAAAATATATATATATATATTTTTTTAAAAAAAGATTCATGTTACAAAATAATCTAGCAGAGGCTTCCCCCAAAACCAAGCTGCTTAAATATCCAATGAAGTCACTTTTAACATTATCTTCATGTCATATGTAAATCAAAACCAGTCAGTACAAATTCAAGATGGCTCCGCTATATCCCACTCTGAAGCCTGAGATCTCGGGCTTGATCAGAAGGATGGGTCTGAAGCGAAGGTGTAGCCAAGTTCAAGTTCATCGCTCTGAGGCTTATTATTTTAGTGCTGCTGAGATAAATCCCATAGGCTCGTATTAAAAGCCTCATTCAGGTTGAAATTGCAGGCTGATAACACGCCCTGACATTCACATGCTCAAGTTCATGTTCACACAGTAGGAAGAGTTGAAGAGCTAGCATCAACCTCATTGGCTGACAGGTAGACCCTAGAGCACCTTCGTGCGCCCTTCTGTGATAACTAACACTGAACCTCACCAACTAACTCTGCTGCCTCTCACACTTCTCAACTGCAAAATGCTCAGCGGAAGACAGTTTGGAATATGTTGCATAGGACTGGGAAGTTTTAAGACACTCAGCACAGTTATTTAAATTTTTCCTTCACTGGCTTTAGTGTAGCTATCCTTAATAAGACTAGTCTATAAAACTTGTGTTCATGTTACATTTTCATCATACATTCAGAGGCCAGGCAGGGCTCAGAACTTATAAAGGAGAAACTCAAAAGTTCACTGAAGCTGAGAGAAGTCACTTCCGGTAGACCTGCAGCAGGCAGGAAAGCAGATTCCAGAACTGGTGCCATTGATCCTGTGTCCCGGGGCTGGTTCCCATAACCTCCCACGAAAGTCCTTTAAGAAGGACCCACAGGGCAAAGCTGTTAAAAGCACATCTTTTTGCTAAGAATATAAATGTAGCAGTATCTCCATGAACCAGACATGGCTCTGGACATTCAGATACCACCATCAACATGAGGAGACGCTTCTGCTGGGCCAAGGATCTTACACTAGGGAGGTGTGGCAGACTACTAAAGGTGTTCAGTGGTTAGCTTGAGAAAAGCATGAGGTGGAGTTGAACGAGTGAGTGGTAGTCTTTCATATAAAAACGGTCAAGGAAATATCTCAGGAAGAAACTGAGTGGAGACATCACGGTTGGATTTTTTTGTTTAGCTGACTGGTTTAGGGAAGTCAAAGGGGAGGGCATGCAGGGGACCTAGACCAGAGACTTCCAGATGGTAAATGTGGTCATATTTTGTATATGCTCTAACAAATAAAGCTTGCCTGAAGATCAGAGAGCAAAGCCAGCCACTAGTTAGCCATAGAGGCCAGGCAGTGGTGGCACACACCTTTAATCCCAGCGTTTGGGATCTCATGCCTTTGCTCCCAGTTCTTGAGAGACACACATGCCTTTAATAACAGCATTAGGGAGGTAGAGACAGGAAGTTATATGGCTGGGTAGAGACAGGATCTCAGTCCTTTCAGCTGAGGAGTTGGTGAGGTAAGAGGTGGCTGTGGCTTGTTCCTTTGTCTCTCTGATCTTTCAGCATTTACCCCAGTATCTCCAGGTTATTATTAAGACCAGTTAGGACTTGTGTTATAGGTAAATCCAGATCAGGGTGCTCCAGACAGCGGGAGTGTTAAGTATGGGTCTCAGAGCCAGAGTGTATACTTAGAGGACCTTTAGGGAAAGATGACTAGGGACAGAAGAAACAGGGAAGGGGGACTCTCGGGGCTGATTTCTCACTCACACAGGACACCTACCTGCTCTGAGCTGCAGAGCCTGGAAGAAAAGCAATCCCAGCCTTCAAGAAGACAATCTCACTGATGGCTCAAGATACAAAAACCCAGAGAAATTACGTGGAGGACCAGAGAAAATTACTGCAAAATGAGTCACAATGGAAGATGGAACAGCCGAGAACATTTCCCAAGGCCTGCAGTCATTTGAGATGGTCCATGAGTAAAAATGCCCCTTGGACCTCAAGCATGGCTGGACTCAAAGAGAGCAAATTTGCTTAGCACATAGCATGGTGTCTGGCATGTGAAGGCTGCAGCAAACCCTGATGCAGAGAAGTTAGTCAATGAATAGAAAAAAGATAGGAAAAAAACTGGAAGACCAGGGTGGGGACATGGCTCCAGGAGAAAGTGCTTGCAGCTCAAGCATGAGGATCTGAGTTCAAATCCTCAGCATCCACATAAAAATTAACCATGTCAATAGAAGTCTATAACCCAGAGCTGGGAGTCAGGGAGGAAGAAGATCCTGGAGCTTCCTGGCCAACCAGTGTAACAAAAATGGTGAACCCAAGTTCAGTGAGAGATTCTGCAACAAAAGTAATAAGGTGGAAAGTGATAGAGACACTAAGTGTTGGTGCGCATACCCACATGTACACACACACACACACACACACACACACACACACACACACACACACACACCAATTAAAGTCACATGTTAAACAGACTGAATAGTACCCTACAGGATGTTTTGTAGAAAAGCAGGGCAATTGGGGTTCACTTTGACCCCTAGAATGATTGCACTGTAAATCGTAGTCTTGTCTTTATGACCAACCATTTGGGAATATGTTTCATCGGATGCTCAAGCTTCAAAGAACAATGAGTGCAGATGTCTACATTCTTCTTCACTGGCTTTGGTGCAGCTGTCCTTAGTAAGGCTGGACTGTGACCTGTCGTCCAGTTGCACTTCCCACCAAGCACTGGGAAGCCAGGCGAGAATCCAGACCTTGCCAAGGAGAAACTCAAACATTCATAGGTAATTGCTTCAGTAGCCCCAGATTCTTGCTAATGATTAGGATGTGTGCCGGCATGGATTCTAAGTGCTGACAGACCTGTTCTGGGGTAAATACCTCTTGTATTTTAGTGATCATTTACACCAAAGCCCCAGAAGGAGAGCAGTAAAGCATTTTCCAATGGAAAAGAAGACACTGTTGTAGATGTCTCCACAGATGTGAATCATGCCATTTTCCTCCCAATAACAAGGAGCGAAGGTAAACTTCAAAAACAGACATTTGTGTCCAGCTATCAAGAGAACTACTTATAAAGTCAAATTGCAATTTGGACTGAAGACCAGTATCTTGCATGCCATATTAAGTAAACATCAAATAAAGCTGAGAACCAGTTAAGACAGACTGGAGAAGGTCTGAAAAATTCAACAGAGTCAGAGAGGCAAGTTAGGCTCAAGCCAGAAGCCAATGTCCCAAGACCCTGAATGTGCAAATATGTGGATTTAAGCTACTATAAGACTTGGAACTACTATGGGTAAAACGTGATTTACTTATTTGATCAACAGATTTCTCCAACAGCAGCATCTAAACTGCAAGAGGTAATTCATCATTAACATCATTCAGCACCATTGCTCAATTAATTTTTTTAATCAACTAATCATGTTGTTAACTTCTGAGAAAATGGACAGGCTTTACAATGTCAAGCTTTGTGATGGAAGTGATAATGAAAAACATAATAGTCTGCTTTCTGTTACTGTAACTAAAATAATCAACTTCTAAAGAGGGTGGTTCCTCTTAGCCCACAGCTTGGGAGGATTAAGTCCACATTAGTTGGCCCCACTGCCTAGGGCCTGTGATAAGTTAGCACATCTTGTCCAGGAGGATATGGAGGAACAATTGTTCATGTGATGGTCCAGTCATGAAGGAGAGAAGTGCCTTCACAGTCTTCCTCAAGAGTATATCCTCAATGACCCAAAACCTCTCACAAGCCCCGCCCACAAAGCTTTCTACCATTTCCAATAGGGCCAATGTGAGAACAACGCTTCTGACACATGGACCTTTGAGGGGCATCCAAACTACAGGAACAGTCCGAAAAGGGCAAGGCATGGAGCGCAAAACACAGGATTTATTTCTCACAAACCCACGGGTCTGTCCTGCCTGGGTGAACTTCCATCCTGTTCAAGTTTCCATGACGTCATCTCAAAGGCTTTGGTGTAAGACGTGATGACTGAGGCCTCTCTCACACTTCTTCATAGGTCATAGATCAAGGAGTGAGGACTTCTTATAGGCCGCTCTGCCTCACCTCACTGCCTCCACCATGGCAAGGGAACAAGGTCCTGGGGCCGGAGGAAGGCTTGGCTTGCTGGGGAAGATGAAGCAGTGCCTATTTTTTCAAGCACATAAAAGGCCGACGCATGGGTGCCTTACCATTCCTCCTAGGGTAATGACTCAAGCCCGAGCCCTGGAGAGACAAGTTTGATGGATTTCTAGGAGATCAGAGCCAGGGCTGCTGTGATCCATCCCCAGAACCGCACGCCGTTCAGGATGGAACTGGGCATATTTCCTGTGCTCTGATGAGGACTTTATCTTTGCTGGGCCAGGAGGGGGAAGAAAAGCTTCACTGAGCTTTTTGATGGCTGCATTATTAAAACTTTCCCTTGCCATTCCATCTCTCTGTCTACTGACCTTTTTTAGTGGATGGTGAAGGCAGAGCTTCCTTGCTTAAGCTTATGATCCATCGCCTCGATTTAGTATTCTGTTTGTTCAAAAACATATCTCCTACCCAGCCCCTTTGGCAGTATGTTGAAAATACGGATGGAAAAAATATGACTCTTATCAGACTAAATGCTCAGTTTAAAAAATAGCCCAAAGCCTTATCTAGCAGAAACTATCAGGCGTTATATGCAATGTGTTAGATCACAGGAAAGGGGGTCAAAAGTGGGGAGGTAGCTAAAAACGGGTTTTCTCTGTTTACCAAGGACACAGATAAGGTCCAGGTACTAATGGTACCAAACTGAAGGCCAGGCTAGACCCCAGAGTAGAACAGGCTCCCTTTCCTGACCCTTTCTCCTTGATATTATTGTCTCGTTTTCATACTGGCGTTGCTGAATTATTATAATGGCTCTGAATATGAGGGAACTTGCAACATGTATTTATACAGATCTAATTTATTCATTGTCGGCTCCCCAGGAAGAGGGCTTGAGTGATTGATCTTTACATGAGAATAGGTGTGTTCTTTTTGCTTTCCATGGAACAGGAACATGCATGTCTATGGCTGACCCATACAGTTGGAGGATAGAGAGACAGTGTGAAAGCCCAGGTCTTTCTTTTCAATGAAAACCAAAACTTAGAAATGTATTTTTTTCCAGTCAGTTCAGCTGAACTTCTGGTGACCCCAGAGAGAGAAAGGAAGAGAGTAGGGATCATCATAACAACCAGGTCTAAGAAAATCATGATCTTCTAGGGCAGGGATGAGGAAATGGAACCAAAGACTCAGAACTCCTGGGACCATCAGGGTTCTGCTTAGCATCAAGTTCTTAACTGTGATGGTGGGAGGGGTGTGAAAACAGAGTTCGGTGGCTTTAAACCCACCTCTCCTGGTTATAGAGTTAGACATAAACCTTCCCAGGTGTTTCATGGGTGGAGGGTACTTCCAGCAAATGAACATTTAACAAAAAACTAAGGAAGTGCTTTCCCCAAGACCTTTATGGTCCTAAAAGAGTTATATTTATAGTTTTGTTTTTATTTTTAACAGAATGGCTAATCATTCAGGTTGTGTTAGGATTTAAGAAGCATGCATTAGTCAAGCAAAGGAAAAGGACATTTTTGGAAAAATTAAAAACTATTCTAGATTTAGAGCAAGTTTGTGAGCCCAGTTAAAGAGGAGAGGGGGGAGAGGGACAGATACAGAGAAGGGTAGATAAGAAGAAGAGGCAGAAGGAGAGCAGAGAGATCCAGGAGGAAGAAAGAAAG
Source organism: Peromyscus leucopus (assembly GCF_004664715.2). Classification (NCBI taxonomy): domain Eukaryota; kingdom Metazoa; phylum Chordata; class Mammalia; order Rodentia; family Cricetidae; genus Peromyscus; species Peromyscus leucopus. Next base: position 28,888,861 of record NC_051063.1, read on the forward strand.
GAAAGCTGGCTTTGTTCCAGGAGTTCTTGATGTGGTGGTTTGGGCAATGTAGACTAAAAGAAATTAGATTCACATGAGTCACTGCCCAGGGTTGTAGAGGTCCATGTAAACTATTAAGTGACATCACACTAGTTTGGAACGTTGAGCTGGGGTCTCCAGACAGGAAGCCTTTTATCTGGATATGTGTAGGATGGGTAAGGGTGATCCTTGAGATCAGCAGCCCTCCTGGACTTCCCACTGGAGTTCCAGTTACATCCAAGGCAGATAAGTCCTTCAATAAGCCTGTCAGAGGAAAAGAACACCAGAACCTCCTTAGAGAGTGGATGCATTTAAATTCCTGCACAGAAAATCAGTGCTCAGGATGCCTCTCTTGAGTTAGGGTAGGTCTTGCTTCTGCATGAGTAACAGCAGACTGGGGAAGTAATGCTGGGCCATTGCAGGTCCAGACTCAAGAGAACTAACCTCTGCAAATTCCTTCTTCCTGGAATAGGAGTGTCTGGGGAAGACTGCGGAGTAAGTGCAGGGTGTAGCCTACCAGTGCTGGAGAAAGCCTGTGGAGAGAAAGACCCTGGGGTCACAGGGAGAAGGGGACTCAGCACCTCAGTATTCCAGCTGGCCTCCAGATGACTGTAGACACATCTCACGGAGACCACTTTGCTGTGGATGATTGATTGATAAATAAAACACTGATTGGCCAGTAGCCAGGCAGGAAGTATAGATGGGACTAGCAGAGAGGAGAATTGAGAGAACAGGAAGGTGGAGAGGAGGAGATGCCAGCCTGCTGTCCAGAGAACATCATGTAAAGGCAACAGGTAAAGCCACAGAACACGTGGCGACATATAGATGAAAAGAAATGGGCTGAGTATAAGAGTAAGAGCTAGACAATGGTAGGCCTGAGCTAGAGCAGTTTAATAATATAAGCGTCTGTGTGTTTATTTTATAAATGTGCTACAGGACTGCCCGGGCTTGGCAGGAGCTGGAGAGAAACTCTCCAGCTACACCACTTGCAAGACCTTAGTAGGACCAGCAAAAGAGCTTACAGATGAACTCCAAGAAGCCACACAACTATGGAATATAATAGATCACTGCTGTCTTAAACAGTCACATTTAGGAGTAATTTGTTACACAATGGGCAACTAAAACAAGGGGCATCTGAATTTTTGTCTAGTCATCCATTTGTCAGTTCATTTGACAACCCTTGCTGAGTGTCTGCAGCATGGCAGACAGAAAGCCACCGAGAATGAGAACCACCTGGTTTCCTTACACTGGATCTTTCAGCTCAGCATCAGAAATGGGCATTGTCTCAGACAAGGAGCCACAGCCACATGGGTGTCACGGGTACGGGCAGACATCTCTGGAAGGAGCACAGGGCATCAGCACCAAACAAAGAAAAATCACAATGTCTGTAAAGCAGCCATGAGGAAATGCCTGCACAGAGGTGAACAACAGACAGAGGATGCAGCCGAAAGCCAAGGACGTAAAGTGGATGGAGTTAGGTTCCTCAACAAAGAGAGCTTGTGGGTTACAGAAAGACTCAAACTTCTGGAGACGATGGCCATGGTGAGAAGGAAGACACATTTGTCAGTACCAACAGCAGACAGTGCGTAGGAAGATACCGGCTAATTTCAGGACAGAGCGATAGGCAATGTCCACCATGAAGCACTGGAGGAGCAAAGGCCAGGACCAGAGCAACACAGAAAACAGTGGCTCTGTATGATGCCAAGTTCTCCAACTGAAGGGAAGAAATACACAAAATATTTGCAGAAAGGGTAGTTAACTTTCCCCCAAATGTGATGAAAACTATAAACTTACAAATTCACAAATTCAAGAAGCTCAGGGAATCTCAAGTCCAACAAGGAAGCAAACACACACACACACATGTGTAATATACCAACACACACAGTATACTGCATCATAATCAAGTGAGTATGCAAACACATGCATGTGTAATATACCAACACACATAGAATACTGTGTCATATTCAAGTAAGTATCCAAACATTCACATGTGTAATATACCAACACACACAGTATCCTGCATCATAATCAAGTTGTTAAAGCAATGATTTTTTTTAAAAATCATAAAACCAGATATATTATTCAGGGTTCTACAGTAACAGAACAGGTAGAATGAAATATGGACTGGAAAAATGGCTCAGAGGTTAAGAGCACTGACTGCTCTTCCAAAAGACCCAGGTTCCATTTCCAGCATGCATATCATAGCTCACAGTCACCCAAAAATCCAGTCCCAGGGGGCTGATGACCCCTTCTAGCCTCTACTTGAATGTGGTGTATAGACATGCACATAGGCAAAATACTCATAAACATAGAATGAAATATAATAATGGGCTTTATTAGACTTGCGCTCATGACATGGCTAGTTTTCCCAGGCTGGGAAGACTGGCTGTCTGACGTCAGCAGAGAAAGGCCACAGCATTGGGGATGAATTCACAGCACAGTGTGAACAGAGTAGAAGATCTTGCCAGCACCACAGAGGCAAGTAGGCAAGGGCAAAGCTCTTCATCCGGAAGGCGCCAGCCACGCTTAGGGTGTGTCTTCCACTTCAAATAAATCCCATCCGGTGGCCCGGTGGCTTATCTAGTTGGTTCCAGGTCTAGTCAAGTTGTCAAGCAACATTAACCATACAACTAGCTGTATTAGTTAGGTTTCTGTTGCTGCAATAACGTACTCCGATGAAAGCAGCTTAAGGGGAAACAGTTTGCTTTGGCTCTGAGTTTCAGAGTTCATCATGGTGGGGGTGGCATGGCAGCATGGACATCAGGTGAGCCAGGCACTTAGGACACAGAGAGGTCACATCCCCCAACACACACACAGGAAACAGGTCACATCCCCACCCCCCAACACACACACAGGAAACAGGTCACATCACCCCCCAACACACACACAGGAAACAGGTCACATCACCCCCAACACACACACATAAAACAGGTCACATCCACACCCCCCAACACACACACACACACACACACAGGAAACAGGTCACAGCACCCCCAACACACACACAGGAAACAGGTCACATCCCCACCCCCCAACACACACACAGGAAACAGGTCACATCACCCCCAACACACACACACACACAACACACACACACACAGGAAACAGGTCACATCACCCCCAACACACACACAGGAAACAGGTCACATCCCCACCCCCCAACACACACACAGGAAACAGGTCACATCACCCCAACACACACACAGCAAACAGAGAAGTCACGCTTCACCCCCACGCGGGAGGCAGAGAAATAGAACGAGAAGCAGTAATCGACCAGAAAAACGAAAAGATCAGTTGGTGCCTCTCCTCCTGCAGGCAGGCGATGCCCTTCCACCAGCAAGGCTGTGCCTCCTGAAGGTTCCGTAGCTTCCCAAAGAGCGCCACCAACTGGGGACCAAGTCTTCAAACACCCGAGCCTATGGGGGACTTTTCTCAGTCAACCCACCACACCAACAGAAGGAATAAACACGGAGGAGCAAGGGCAGGAATGTAGCTTCCTTGTCAGAAGTTTAGAAGCAAAGCCAGCCAGAGCAAACCGGACCCACGTCTTTAGTGTGCCCAGAGCTCTCAGCACTGAACTCTGTAGCCACCAGAAACAGCCTTCAAAACTTAACGTGCAAAGCTCAATCAGCCCCTCATCTGACATTCTCTAAATTCCTTGTTGTTTGGTTGCTGCTGTTGTCGGGAATGGATACATTGGTTCCCCAATTAGACACACTGGGTCACAAAAGTAGACATAAAAGTGGCGAGGGGATATGTTAGAAATATATGGTTTGATGGGCGTGAAGGGGGAATCAGAGAGGATGACAAAGGTGAACATGATCAAAGTACTTTATGGCATTGAGAAGGAATAAATAAATACAATGGAAATAAAACATAGTCCTTTACTGCTACACTACAAAACTACTCTTCAATACAGGCCATGGAATAACTGCTACATATTTATAAAACCTGTATGGTTTAAGACTAGCCACAGTGAGGTGAGACCATAAAGTAGACAGAGTCAGTGTGACAGGCCACACTCTAGGAACCAATCTACTTGGCTATATTTGACTCTGACAGAAGCGTCACAGCAATTCAGTCTTTGCTGAGGTGTTGAAATAACTCCATAGTCTCTGGAGAACTTGAAGATTCCCACCCTTACCTCACATAATACAAGAACTCCTCCAGACCAGAGCACAGACACAAAGGCAGACATGAGAATTACTATACACATTTTAGAAGGAAAGATAGGAGGAAAATCTTAGCGACCTTGACTTTTACAAAGATGTCTTCAACAGGACACAAACTCCAGCAGATTGAAAAGGAAGCAATGGATAGTTACGAAATCTGAAGTGTCTTTAAAACATTGTTAGAAAAACAAAAATGAGAAATAAAGCACAGGATAATACTAGCAAAAAATGTGTGTTGCTCATAGAAAGAACACAACTCAATAATGAAGCCAACGCAGTACTTCACCTGAGGAAGCATGGGTAGCAAAAAGGCTTATGCAAAGTGTTCATGTCATTAGTCATCAGCAAAACACAAATTAAAGCCATACTGATATGCCACTATACATTAATTGCTATTCATAAAATTACAAAGCCTGCTGACAGCAAATGAATCAACAAGAACCCACACGTGCTGCTCTTGAGCACACAAAATATTGCACCTACTTTGGGGGATAATTCGTCAATTTCTTTTAAAAATTTGGTAACCACGAGATCCAGTCCTATTTCTACTCATTAACACAAAAAGATGGAGCGCATATTTACATAAAGGCATAAATAAATTTATGTCAGCTCTGTTTAAAGTAACACAACTACAAATAAATTTCAGAGCTGGGCCTGCTGGTACCTATAATCTTTGCAAGCTACTTGCAAAGCTGAGGGAGGAGTCCCTGGAGGCCACAAATCCAAGGCTAGTGTGAGCAACATGGCAAGTCTGTGTCTCAGGAAAAAGAAAGCAGAAAAGATGTTAAGATATACACCAAAGCACGGCATAGCTTTGCAAGGAATTCTGCCAATAACCAAAAGGAAGGAGCTGGTCATAAACACAATGAATCTCCAAAGGCTACGCAAGCAAAAGAGACCAGAGCACACACTGAATGAGTCAGCCCACACAGAATTCCACAGAACCTACAATTGGTTGGTATAACTTACCAAGTTGAAACTAGATCAAGTTCACCAGAATTTGATCTGGAAGGTCCAGAGATGGGAATATATCTTGTGTAAAAAATGCTAATGTACAAATGATCTGACTTTTTAAACATACACGAGATGTGGAATACTTGCCTAAAGAAGATTTGCGGGTGGCCATGGAGCCCAGGAGAAGATGCTTGGTGTCACAAGGGGAAATCACAGTAAGAAGTCACTTTGTTCCCAACAGGATGGCAACAGCCATTACAGAAAGAAGGGAATGTAGGGTATGGGTGAAGGATACGCCTTGTTGGCAGGAATGTAAAATGATGACTTACTGTGAAACACAGCATGGCGGCGCCACAAACAACTAAATCTAGAATCTCCATATGAACGAAAAATTTCATTTCTGGGCATAGGTTGTTAAGGGAATTGAAAGCATGGGCTAAAAGAAAATAATGTGTGCACTTGTGTTCATAGTAGCATTATTTATGTCAGCTGAAATATGGGAGCAACCAACGTCCACGGACAGGTGAGTGACTGAGCAGGATGCCCACGCAGTGGAGGACATTCACCCTGAGAAGGAGGGAAACGCCTTGGTGGGATGGCTTAGCAGGCTTGCTTCCGAGCTTGCTGACTTCAGTTCATTCCCAGAAGCAAGAAGTGGAAGGAGAGACCTGACCCCAGCAGCTTGTCCTCTGACATGCACACACACACACACACACACACACACACACACACACACACACACCATGGCATGTATGTCTACACACACACACACACACACACACACACACACACACACACACACACACGTAAAACAAATTAAAGAAAGGAAAATCTAAGTTGTGCTATAACTAGGAAGAATCTCAAGGACATTATGCTCAACTCTGTGTGACATCATAGATGTGAGGTACTTAGAGCAGGTAGGATTCATAGAATGTAAAGTGGAGAAAGGGAGGAAGCAAGCTTATTTAGTGAAGTTTTTGCATGGTAGAAAGTTCTAGAAATGGGTCAGAATGCTTGCACAATCTTGTAGATGTATTAAATGCTAGTAGAAGGCATTTTAAAAATGATTTAAATGATCTGTTTTATATTATGTATTTTTTTACCACAATTACAAAGGAGAAAAGTATAAGATATTCTCTGCAATGTCATGTGTTAAAAAAAAAGCAGAAACAACTTAAGTACCTGTGAATTGAAGCTGTTAAAAGCTTATAGCACATTTAAAAATTGTACCCATTAAAAATAATTAGATTCTTCCCTTTCTACGGAAATGATCTCCAAAGCTTGTGTATAAAACAAAACCAAGCAAGATGCAGAATTATGCATGTTCCCAACTATGTAAATAAAGATGGAAGAGGGCCCAACATCTCACACACACACACACACACACACACACACACACACACACACACACACACACACCCCACAGTTGCATATGTCTAGAGGATTCCTGGAAGGATGCATCAAGAACTAGCTCCAGGGGCTGGAGAGGTGGCCCAGCAGGTAAGAGCATGTACTGGTCTTGCAGATGCCCAGAGGTCAGTTCCCAGAACTCATGTCAAATGGCTCACAACTACCTATAACACAAGCCCTAGGGGAATCTGATGCCTCTGGCCTCTGCAAACATCTGCTCCCACATGCACATACCCACATGCATGCACACACACGTATATGATCTAAAACAATACAGAATAATTGAAGAGGAATGGGCACCAGTGTCTGCCTCTGGGAATGGGTGGGAGTTCTTTGGTTCTCTGAGGTTTTACCAGGAGTGTGCAGAGCCCTTTAATCCTGTAAAGTGCCTCAGAAGCCCCACTGACCTCCTGAGCAGTGTCAGGGGAACTTGACTCCCGCACAGGGCTGTCCTCCGCTTTGCTGTTCTGTTTGTCTCCCATGGATACAATCTCTCTGTTGCCCTTTCTCAGGTCTGAGTCCTCGCCAACAGATCCCTTTTCAATCCCTCCTTCCCTCCCCAAGGCTTCTGCAAAGTCGATGGCGTCAGCCGCTCCCCCTCCTCCTCCCACTCCCCCTCCTCCTCCCTGCTCCCACTCCTCCTCCCTCCTCCTCCTCCCTGCTCCCACTCCTCCTCCTCCCTGCTCCCACTCCTCCTCCCTGCTCCCACTCTCCTCCTCCTCCCTGCTCTCCCACTCCTCCTCCTCCCTGCTCCCACTCCTCCTCCTCCCTGCTCCCACTCCTCCTCCTCCTCCTCCCTGCTCCCACTCCTCCTCCTCCCTCCCCCTCCCCCTCCTCCTCCTCCCTTGCTCCCACTCCTCCTCCTCCCTGCTCCCACTCCTCCTCCTCCCTGCTCCCACTCCTCCTCCTCCCTGCTCCCACCTCCTCCTCCTCCCCTCCCTCCTCCCACTCCTCCTCCCTCCTCCTCCTCCCTCCTCCCACTCCTCCTCCTCCTCCCTCCTCCCACTCCTCCCGGCTCCCCCTCCTCCCTACCACCTCCCCTGGCTCAGCTTCCTCATTTTCCCATATTGCCGTCATTCTAAGCCCTGGACTGCTTGCTGCCCGCTTGCCAAGCCCTAACATATTACACTTTCCATCACTGCACCCTGGAGCACTTGGCAATACTGGCCAGTTTCCCAGGCCTGTGCTCTGTCTTCTTCTTCTCTGGTGCATAAGCAGCGGGACTCCGAAAGCTGCTGGGGTTTTGATCACTGCTGCCCTGGCCTCAGGACCTGGCATGTGGCTAGGGCGCTGGAAAACCTGCATGAAGAACTTCTCCTCCTCCTCCTCCTACCATTTCCCACCTTCTCTTCTGCAGATCCGCTGGCCTGTGGCGGTCCTTCATGCTCTGCTTTGCTTGTCTGTCCTGTGGTCAGCCTGTCCATGCTGATCCCACATCTCTCAGACCTCATCTCTAATACCTGATGGAAGCCATGCCTGTGTCGTTCACCACCAGGGCCAAGCCGAGAGCTTGCTGCCTGGCCAGGCAGTTACCTCCCTACTGGACAGGAATGTCTGGTGGGCTCTTCCCAGCAAGGTCGCGTCCCTCCCTCACCCTCCTCCACCCACTGCTGCCTCCCTGGTAAAAGTGCAATCTTCCGACCCTGGTGACCTAGAGCAGACCTCCAGCTCTCCTTGTCTCCTGCACTCCTCACACAGCCACTGGGTTAAAAAAAAGTTAAAGTCTTTCTCAGCCACAAGGTGTCAAACTAATCACTTAGAAATGGTTAACTTTATGTTCTATGAATTTCACTTTAATATTAAAAAGTCAATTACTGAACAGGTTGTAACATCTTACTGGTTCCTTCACTAATTAATGAGTTAAATAAAATCTTGAACATGTGTTCATCAAAAGAGCCAAGCTGCTTTACCCTCCTGTAACCTGCTTAAATGTTTTTAAATGTTTCCTCTAACTGCTCACCGAAAGTCTCCAGTGCTCAGCATGGCAGCTGCATCCTAGGCTGCCCCACTGGAACTTTCCATGGGGTGGAGATACGATGCAGTGTCTATCTAACAAGACGTTGGCTAGACACGGGATCTTGCAATGTGACTCTTTCGACCAAGGAGCTGAATGTTTGATATAGCCCACTGTAATTGGTTAGATTTACTTTAATTTAAATACCATATGCAAACTTTTTTTTGTTTCCCTTCTCTTTGGGAGAAGGTGGGGACTTGTGTAGCCGAGGCTGGCCTTGAACTCTATCTCCATGCATCTGAGAAGACACAGCATGCAGACCTCCCTGCCTCCACCCCTGGGTGTTGCTGCAGTTACAAGTGTGTGCCACCACCCTTTACCCACACATGTGGACTTTTTTTGCTTTTTGTTTTTTTGTTTTTTTTTTTTTTTTTTTTTTTTGAGACAGGGTTTCTCTGTATAGCTTTGGAGCCTTTCCTGGAACTCACTCTGTAGCCCAGGCTGGCCTCGGACTCGCAGAGATCCACCTGGCTCTGCCTCCCAAGTGCCGGGATTAAAGGTGTGACACCACCGCCCGGCCAGTGGACTTCTGACTGCTGCACTAAATGTACAATCCAATGGGCGCTGGACCTACCTGCTCCAGGGTTGGCGCCCTTTCTCTTTGTTGACACCACCTGTTCAACCACTTCCCACCTCTGCTTGCCGCTGTCCTCTGATGGCCTGTTCTGCTCTGCTGTTTGTCCTTCCTTGCCTGCCGTCCAATTCCTCCCTCACCGTCTTCAGCAAGCTTTGCCGGCCATCGCTGCTTCCAGCCTCGCTCCCCTCCCAGGAGACCTCATCTGTGCGGTTCACTCGCAAGCTCTGCCTTCGGAGACAATGTCGTGTGGGACCTGTTCTGTAGACTGAGCTGAGGCTGAGGAATGCTCTGTGTGACTCAGTTTCCTCTCTCTCCAGCCCGTTCAGTGTCATCATAGGGTGGTGACGAACAGTGGGAACTATACAGGTGACAAAAGTGAGGCATGAACTCACTCTCCATTAACTCTGAGCACCGTGATGGAAGTGATCACGTGGTGTCACTGTGAGAAGACTCCTGAGCTTCCATGTATCACAGGACACATGACAAACGGTGTCTCACATGGTCTTCATAATTTTGTCCAAAAAAAAAAATTCTTTCTTGGTTTAGACTCCAGAGGGGCTTAGCATGCCCCGTTAGTCACAGCACCAGGAGATGGTGGTGAATTCTAGAGGAACCCACAAGAGTAACTGGGGGCATTAAGAGAAGCAGGAGGCAGTGTGTGCATGGGTGTTTGGAGGAAGGTGAAGTTTCTGTATGGTAGAATGCATAGCTCTACCTCACTTTTGAGGAGATTCAAACGCACAGGCTGATTGTGACAGTCTTAGGATAATCAAACAAAATCTGAGCTCTGGGTGGGAACCATGAGAACAGAATAACACCCATAGAGAAGTCTAGAACTTGGAGATGCAAAAATGAGCATCACTTTTGGACCGTGGTATCTCTTCTCATCTTAGCCTTTCTTTCTGTTTCTTCTCTTTTCTTTTCCTTTCCTTTGTTTCTTTTGGAAGATGTACTAGTTATTTAAACTATATACAGCTAGTAATTAGTTAGAGCCTCAATGAATGCTGCTACCAAGAATAGCCATACTATTGATAAAGATATGGAGAAGAAGGGGCCAGCAAGATGGCCCGGCAGCTAAAGGTGCTTGCTGCCAAGCCTATGGGCCTGAGTTCCATCCCTGGAACCACCTCTAACTCCACACAAACACCATGACATTCCTGTCCCCCCTCCCACACACACACTATAAATTAATAAATGAGTAAATACAGTTAAGATGCTATTTAGAGAGAGATATAAAAAGAGGAGGGGAGAAGGATGAGAAGAGGCTGAGGAGAGGAGCCGTGATGGTGTGTTGTCAACTTCACAGCAGCTGGAATCACCAAGGAGACACACCTCCAGGCACACCCATGAGGGGTTGTCTATGTTAGGTCACCTTCTGCTAGGCCTGAGAGGGATTGCCCTGGTGAGCTTGTGGTTGGATGCCTGTTGTAAAATTGCACGAGCTTGGGTCCTGAACTGCTAGGGTATTTCTCCCTGGGAGGCCCTCCTCACTCTCGGGAGTTCTTCTCTTTCCCTCAATAAATCTATATTCACTCTGAGAAAAAATACAGAAAAAGGATGTGTGGGCATGGCTTCTCACCCTCTCTTCCTTCTGACTGCAGATGCAATGCGACCAGCAGCCTCATGCTTCAGTCTTCACAACTTCCGCACCATGGCCACAGAACACCTTCCATTCCTTAAGTTGCTGCCGTCCAGAAATTCTATTTCCTGTTGCAACAGGAAAAGCAACGAATACAAAGGAAGGGAGAGAGGCAGGGGAAAAAGAGGAAGAAATATTCAGAACAGTAGTTGTATAAAACACTACAAGTGACTATGACAAAATGTGTGCACACTGCTCTTTCCTCCACACTGTCTCTGTTGTTCTCAATTAATTTGTTGGGCTGTCTTTGTACAGCCTCCAGTGAAAGACTGTTTTAACTTGATGTTACAGATACGTATCTGAACTGAGCAACCTGTCTGACTTTGCCGTCAAAATTATAGTGCCCAGAGCAGACAAACGCAGGGAAGCAGTCAATTCCCTCGCAGACCCGGTGTCTTCACAAAGCTTATTTCTCTCTGGGTGAGTGTAACTCAGAGGCTTAAAGCGAGAGCTGCAAAGATGCTGCCCCTCTCTCGCCGTTCGAAGCCTTTGCAGCAGGCACCGCTCCCCCTCGTACACCTGTTACGCAGTTAGAGAAAATAGGCTGCAACCTCTTGGCACCTTGCAAAGCTTAAGAAACACCAGGAATGACCGTGATGTGGGAGAGTCTCACTAAAGAAAGGAGAGAGGGGGCTCCGTGCCTACCCACCTCCTTCGTGGGGACTGCAGACAAAGGCATGAGGTTGACTCAAGCTTGTAATACAGTTATAGCAGGCATGCACCCACCAAAGACTAAATTTAGAGAAATAAAGAACAAACGTGGATATTGTGAGGTTCAGCTCTGTCTCAGACGCAAGCACGCATGCCCGCCCATACACCCACATGTGGTTCCGACCCCCTTCTTCTTCTAAGGAGAACTGCATCTCGCCAGCTTATGGGTCTCTTGGAGAAGAAGGGCTGACAAGGAAGGCCAGGACTGAGGTGATCAGACAGGTGTAAAGTATACTAGTCTGAGACTAACAAAGCCGTGCGTTACATCCGCTGACCTGTCGGCCCCGACAACAAACAGGAGGCAACACGGAGGCCTGTGGCCTGCCTTCCTCCTCCCCGTGACTGAGACTCCAGAGTTTCTCACCCTGGCCGAGGCACACGCTGTGCCAGGCATACAGTGGAAACCAGAGTAGAGTAGAACTGGAGCCACCGACTGGCAGAACCGGAGCCGGGTCGATTTGTTCTCCTGTGCTGGGCTGTGTCACAGGTGTCGCTAAAGAAAGCCTGCTGTGACGCCAGCCCATCTTCAGCCTCACCCCCTGTGGACAGGCTGCCCCCAGGCCATGCCTCACATGCTAGCTACCTCTCTGAGCTGCTCATGTACAAGGCAAAGTCCTGCCTCAGTTTCCCTGCCACTGGAAGTGCTGAAGCTGCCAATCTCATCTGTAATTTCCTATGTTCTTGGCAAATCCATGGCATCCTCTGTGTCCCAGCTCCCCTGAGAAACTTCTTGGCAACTCTATTCTCCAATCACCATCATCCGATTCATTTCTCTAGTAGTTTAGTGCAGAAACACCAGGGACATGGCATATAAATCCCATGCTGAGCCAGCACAATCCTTCCTAAACCTTCACACATCTGTCCCTAACCAGATAATAGGCATAGCTATTGGACTGCGGTGCCCAGTATGGCAGGTCCCCAGCATGGGGCTCTTGAGCACTGTGGCTGTAAGTAATATACCTATATTAATAATTCATGCTTATTCTGCATTGAAGTGATATTATTTGGGAAACATTTTCTTATATAAAATGTATTATTAAAACAATTTCACTGATTTATTTTTACCTTTTTATATAGCTATGAACAAATTATAATTTCATGTGTGGTTCACGTTAATTTTCAACTGGACAGCTGTGAGTTTGACCTGGGCATTTCCCTATTCCCCATTTTGCTCTAATACCCAAAGTGAATGTGGTGAGGTCCTGTTCTGCTGTTCCTCTCTTCTCCCATTGAATTCAAGGGCACGGAGTACATGGGATGACAAATCCCTTTGGATCAGGGAGTTAGCCCCCAGGGGCAGCCTTTCCCAGAGCTGACCTAGGATGTCTTTGACCCTGTTTTCTCTGCAAGCAGAGACACAAGGAACAAGGTACAGGGCAGCATAGGGTTAAACACTAGAAAAAAAAAACACTCAAGGTTTTTTACAAACTTTGCCTCCAAAGGAATTTTGAATAATGAACAAGGGAAATAAAAACTCAATTTGCAAAAATAAAAAGAGAGAGAGATAGAGAGAGAAATTAAACTAAATTGAAAAAAATAACTTCTCGGGGCCGTCAAGCGCCAGAAGAGAATTTGTGAGAACATATTATTGTAGTTTCAGGGGGTTGCCGGGCAGATTGATTTGGTGATGAGGGCCTCCGAAAGCTATTTTCTCAGCTTCAGCTGAAGTTAACCACCTCAGAATGCCTCAGTATTTAGCTCTGCAGCTGACAGCAAGCATGTCGGGGGGAAAACAAGATAAATGAATGAACACACTGGATCAGAGCCCCTAGCAATCTGTACAGCTCCGTCCCTGGGGGCTCTGATTAGCACCAAGGGCAGTTTGGAAGCCTTACATTGGTATTCTGGGAGCAGGACAGCAGCCAGGGTCAGTGACTTGGAACCTGTTGTCAGTGGGCCCACAAATGGCAGGAAAGTTTTAATTGGCATTTAAGTCAGGCAGACAGGCAGACAAAAGGGGAAGAGGAATTTTACTTTTTTTTTTTCCTTAATCGTCTCCTGTGGGCTACTTCCAGCTCTCGGGCCCCAGAACCTCCAATGAACATACACTAAGGTTTCATTCACTTTCCTATGGGTGGAGAACAAAGCAAAATTCTTTATTTATGTTCTTTACCAGGGGACCTTGCTAGCACTGCACTTACAAACATTTGTTCTTGCAGCGAAATAGAGAAACCTAATTTCCTCTGTGACGCTTGTATAACCCCACCTCGGGTGGATATTTTCAATACTAGGAATAAAAGCTTCGTCTTCAAACACTGTTTTGTTTTGTTTTTTTCCTGGTTGTTTCTAGAAATAAAGAGACTCTCAAAAACACTTTAGCAAATGTTCACAAATCCTAGCTGGTGACTGTTCTCTCTCCCTTCCCCTGCCCAACCTCCTTGGGTAAATTACTAATTTCCTGTCAGATCCCAAACCACAGATATATAATATTGCTCCTCCAGCCTCTAGGGAGAGGGAAAAGGCTTTTATTAAAGGCTGATAAATAGGAATGACAAGGTGGAAGGTCCTGATGCAATTCACGAGTGCCACTGTCCCTGGCTCTGGTCATTACGTCTGCACAAGGAGGCTGTCATTCTGACCTCTATGTGACCTTCAGAATATATCAAAGCATATCTCCTCACCTTCCTTCATCAATCAGCGTACTGGAATGGACTGACAACTATATGCTTCACTCCGAGAAGTGACAAATGAACCAGAAGTGTGGGTAGGCTGCAGAAAGAGTGCATGCTGGGGCCCAGGGTTGAACTTGAACACCACGGGTCCAAGGAGTGATAAGATTTTATGATCTGGTCTGAGACATATACACACTCTCTCCTCTAACCCATGGGTGGGCTCTAATCTCTTGTTTGGAATTAAAGTACATTTAGTGAGCTGTAAATTTGAGTGATGGTAAAACACATTGTTCCCATGTATTTGTAAAGTCTAGAGCTAGACAGACCTGGGGGCAGACGACTGTTCCTCTAGCTATGGCCACATGACCTTTGAATCTTGCATTAACCTCTGCCCTCACATGACAGCCCTCACCTGAGAACTAAGAGTAATAGCACCTGTGATTATTTTGAACAATATTTCACTAAAGGAATAAATTAGGAGCCACAAGTGTAAGCCAAGCTTATATTGTTAAGTTTTCTAGTAATGATATATTAAAAGACACAGAGAAGCCAGGTGGTGGTGATGCATGCCTTTAATCCCAATACTTGGGAGGCAGAGTCAGGCGGATCTCTGAGAGTTCGAGGCCAGCCTGGTCTATAAAGCAAGGTCCAGGTCAAGGCTACACAGAGAAACCCTGTCTTGAAAAAACAAAAACAAAACAAAAAGACACAGAGAAAATAGGTGAAATTCAATTTCTCACCTAAGCCAGTAGATTAAAAAGAGCAGCCTTTAATCTTGGGATTCTTATGTCTATGTAGAGCACATTTCAATTCAGAACAGCCATGGGCTCCACAGCCACACATGGTTGGTGGCTACCACACTGGACAGCACAGAGCTTCGAGTCAAGTGGAAGAGCATACACAGGCCCACACAGAGAGTAGACAGTAAATGCTGGTCCCCAGGGCTCATAACAGCAAGTCTGCCCAGGAAAGTGTGACCAAGGGAGCCAGAGGGGGAATGCTACCCTGGAGAAGTCAGGTCACCATCTTGCCTCTAAGCAACTTAGAGATTGGGGTTAGAGCATCCCAGCAATCAAAATGAAAACAACAGCAATCAGAACCAGTGATCTTTATGTATGAAACAATCTGTTGAATGCTTGATCAAAGACTGGGCTGCAGGCAAGAAGGGATAGAGACAGGTAAGTAGTGCCAATGCTCTATCCCTCAGATAAGGGGATGGGAGGGAAAGGTACTTGTGTTTCCTCCATTAAACCAGCTATCCCAGTCCATTTAGAGAGCATCCTTGGCAGGGCTGGGTGAAGGATCTCAACAGCTCTTCAATCCCTGAGAATGTAGTGCTGCAGGGTGAGCATCCCCACAAACATGACAGTCCTTCCTGAGTCCAAAGGTTCACAGTGCTGGCATCATTCTGGCCCCAGTGCAGGTCTGTGAGTGAGATGTGTGGGGTCAGGGAGACCCTTTGATCCTGTCCTACGGTCTGCTCCTCTGAGCCACTCTGATTGGCCACCAGGCGGTTTTTCCATCTCTGAGAGACTATGTAACAGTTACAAGGACTTCACAGTGAAGATGGGGAGACAGCTAACACAAGACCAACTCACAGGAGGGCATCAGGATCATTTGCCGGCTCAGACAGACTGCTATCCTTGTGGATACAGTTCCTCAGGAGTTACACGTGGTTCCATTTGGCCCCACAAACACTGAGTGCTATGAGACAGTATCATGAAGACCTTTCTCATTCCTATCACTTCTGACTCTCACTTTCAAGCTCCTGACTATGAGTTAAACACAAACCAGATTTCATTTTAAAAAATAAAACTTTGGATATCGGGTCTGACAAAGAATGCTTATGGCTGAGTTTCCATGCTGAGTCATTTCTCGTCACTGATGTAATGCCTATGAATACATTCAAGAAAACAGCTCGAGAGAGGAAGGACTTATTTTGCACTGTGGTCTCTGGGTTTTCAGTTCATGGTCATGTGGCTCTGCTGTCTCTGGGTTGTGTGTGGTGAGGTAGACTCATGGTGAGGAACATGTGTTGGTTCAAAGATGCTTATCTCATGATGGACAAGAGGCAGAGAGTAGGTGGGCACACTTCAGTGATCTAATGCCTTTAGGTGGGCCCATCTCCTAATTAGTATTGCCACCATGTTGTGAATTGATCAATGGATTAATCCATTGATTAGATCCAAGCTTTCATCATCCAACCACTTCTCAAAGCCTCATCTCTGACCACTTAGGGACCAAGTTTTGAACACAAGGTTTGGGGGGAGCGTTCATATGCAAACCATAACACCTTCCAAGGTCTACAAATATAAGTCTGAAGTCATATTGAATTACATTTATAATAAGCTTCATTTAAAAGAGTAAGGTCCAGGGCTGGAGAGAACACTTAAGAACACTTACTACTCTTGCAGATGACCCAGGTTTGAGTCCCATCACCCACACATCGGCTCACAACTATCTATAATTCCAGTGCCAGGGAAGCTGGCCTCAGAGGGCTCTAGGCATACATGCAGGCAAAACATTCAAATACTTGAAAAAATAAAGATTTAAAAGATGTTTTTAAAATAAGGCTGATCTATAATCAGGACTGTCCCAAGGTATCTTGGCTGAAACTTCTGTGGTATGTCAAAGCTGTGAATAGCTATTAAAAGAGTGTCTTCCTAAACCCAGGTCCTGACTGCCATTTACGGCCAGGAGCCAATGATCTGGAGTCAGGAGACTCTGGAAGATAGCAGACCAAAAAACCCCTGGACAGGTTACTAGGCCTGTCTGTCTCTTCCTTGTCTGCTCCTCTTTCTTTGGTGACTAAAGGGAAGAGACTGTTGGAGAAGTGAGAGTCACCCACCCCCTTGGTTCTTAAGTGAGCTGAGCTCTTTGGCTGGATCTAGGAACCCAACATGGATATTTTGTAGTAGGCTTTCTTGGACCATCAGCCCCCAAATCATGACATGGAAACGTGTTATTAATTATGAATGTTCAGCCTTAGCTTAGGCTTGTTTCTAGCTAGCTTTTTTTAAAAACTTAAATCAACCCATTTCTATTAATCTATGTGCTACCCCAAGGCTCATTTACCTCATCTACACACTGTCCATCCTGCTTCCTCTGTATCTGGCTGGCTGGCTCCCTTTTTCTCTTTGCCTGCCAGCCCCACCTATCCCTCCTCTGCCCAGCTATTGACCATTCAGCTTTTCATTAGACCAATCAGGTGCCTTAGGCAGACCAAGTGAAATGGCAACACATCTTTACATAGTTAAACAAATGTATCATGAACAAATGCAGCACATCTTTACATAGTTAAAGAGGTATTCTATTCCACAACAGTGTTTTCCCCAAACAAAGAAACTATTCACCCCATAGAAGTTTTAGCTTTGCTACTCTTTAGAAAATGGTCAGTTTGGGTTTTTGAGGGCAAATTGGATTTTCTTAGCTGCCCTTTGCCTTTATTCTTATAAGACTCCTGAGGTTTTAAGATTTATGTTTCTGCTTAGTTACTTTGCAACATCAATGCAAGTTTATCTCATGAGTTCCAGTGATTGACCCCTCGTGAGTACAATGAAGTCAGGCTGTTTGGGTGTACATTAAAATCTGAAATCTGGGTTTACAGGGGGTGGGGAACAAAACAGAAGTCTTCCATTATCCCCAGCATATGATGATGATGGTATTTAAGTTGCACAGAGTGGGAAAGACTAGACACATCCTCTTAAAACAGCTGTTCATGCTGCTGACTCAGAATAGTCTTCCATCTAACAGCTACAGCCCGGGTCTTAATGAAGGAATTGGTCTGGTAGCACCAGTTAAACTCACTGGAGGTCGACAATGTGTTAAAATTTAGTGTAAACCAAATTTGTGTGTGCCGGTGTAATCATATTACTGTTTAAAATATGTAATTTGGGAAATTAAATTTAAATTATTTACAGAACTCCTGAAGTGCTTCTGCAGAGCCCTGGGGTTCTCTGGCAGAACGTAATTAGAAAATCTCTGACCTACTCAGCCAGGTTCAAGCTGATCTGCATTTCACTTCCCCCTTCAACCTTACTCCCTGATGCTTCCCCAACATAAGCTTCCAGCTTCAGGTGCCCTGACTCCTCATAGCCCCTGACTCAAGCTCATGTTATGGTGTTTTCAGGTTTTAGTTTATGCTAAGAACTGCCCTGGATACCTGCCTCTTTCCTCACTCAGGACTGGCCATATTTCAGGTGAAGGCCATCATCCATCCATCCATCCATCCATCCATCCATCCATCCATCCATCCATCTGTCCACTCAGTCTTCCACCCATCAAGCTTACCAGATGTCAGATATCTGTTGGAAACTGTGATGTACAGAGTGGCCACAAAGACAAGCAGATCATAGACTTGGCCCGTGGAGCTCTCATGGCAGATCAGGGGAGACTTGGTGTGAGTGAGATATTGGAGTGTAGTGAGGCTGATGGTGGGAAGGAAGGAGGCACACAGGTATGGTCATGGATGAGCAGGGACCTAACTCCAGAAGGTCCAGGCTGTGGACTCTAGGTTGCCCCCAGCCTTTTACTTTGCTGCTCGTGGATTTGCTCAAAGCCTTTGGTTCCATCCCTCCTCTACTTCTATCCCAGCTCATCTGGGGCAGGTCTGCAAATATCTTTGCACACCCATCAGTGCCAGGCACAACCATAGACACAAAGAATTCTAGAAGTGCTTGCTGGCTGATGATGCCAACCAATGGGGTAGATTGGAGAAGATTCATGCAGGTGGTATCAGAGGATCATTGTAAACTGTAAGTTGTCAATGCGTGCCCAGAAGGCTCTGAAGTACATTATAGGTCACATTGGTCCTCCTAGCATGGCATCCCATAAGGACAGCTGGTTGTGCCTCATTCTAGTAATTTTCCTTCTCTTACATGCCTTTAAACTCCAAAGTAAGTTGTACTTCCTGAGCAGATGTAACAGGTCAGTCCACAGCCAGTTGGGCTGGTATATCATGCACAAAAGCCATCCTCTATGGGATTTTTCCAACTGCTGTGGTGTAAATACTCCCAATATGGTTAATCCCACACTACCAATGTGTCTTCGCTGACTAGAAAGCTGAGAAACAGCTCCACCCAAGAGGCCTGCGTGTGTTAGCCAAACAACACTGAGTGAGCCTCCCACTTGACAGCTCTAACTCAAGGAGGGCTTCTATAATCAAGTAGGACATTCTGCCTTTGATTAATTTCGATTGTGCTGTCAAAAATAGAATATACAAGAGATCATTCTCAGTACAAGACAGCAAGACAGCCTAATGCCTCTCCTCCTCCTAAGAGTTTGTTTTGATGAGTAAATAATGACCGACTGGCTATCAGAGAAGATAGATCAAAACCAAGAACAAGATGCTGTTTTCAGGACTTAGCTTCTCTGTGCCTCATTCTGCTTGTATTCCAGAAACAAGGCTTATTCTTAGAAACTCTGTTGCTTCTGGAAGTTAGGTCTGAAGAGCAGTTTATGGGGTAGTAAAACTTCAGATAGTTTCACCCCAGCCCTACTCCCAGATGGCAGCCCAATAAACCTGTACCCTAAGCATGAGCCCTGAAGTTTAAGACATTCTACTCTACTGAGGGATTCTTGGGTGAGATGTGAGAGTGTTCAGGCAATGTACTGGATGCTGGAGAAATAACGATAAGCTAGGTACTGCTGTGGGATGTCCTTCTGCATGCTGTGAATATGCGTCTCTCTCACTGGCTGATAAATAAAGCTGTTTGGCCAATGGTGAGGCATCATAAGGTTGGGGGGTACAATCAAACTAAAGATGGAGATAAAGAAGGGTGGAGTCAGGGAGATTAAATCCAGCCCCCCAAGGAACACGATGCCAGAGAACTGTTAGGCCATGGGCCATGTGGTAATGCATAGATTAATAGAAATGGGTTAATTTAAATGTGAGAGCTAGCTAGTAATAAGCCTGAGCCATCAGCCAAACATTTATTAATAATATAAACCTCTGAGTGATTATTTGGAAGAGTCTGAGGAAAGAGATGGGACAGAGAAACTCCAGTTACAAGGTACAGAACATAGAATTAACAAGAATGTATACAAAGACTGCTTTCTTTCTCTGGCCACACCCACCTATTCTTATTTCAGGACCTTCCTACTCAGATGCCAGCTGGGTCAGCCTTCCCAGGAGTAGAGATCTGGACTTGGCTTGTGTGGCCTGTGGACCTAAGACCCTGCATAGGAGCCAAGGATGCACTCAGCCCACCTGCCCCTCCATTCTCTGGCTGACCAGGAAGCTCTGGTCAAAATAGCAGCAGTTTACAAAGGTATGTCCACCTTTCAGGGAGGGGAGTTAGTGCAGCAGTTTTACTAGCTTCCTCTTTTCCCCTTCTCAAGGTCACTGGAGTCCATTCTCAAGGTCAATGGGAGTAACCTAATGGGCTGGAGTGAGTGCAAGGGGCAAGGGCTCATAGCTGTAGTTGAGTGTCAGGTTTGTGATAACAGTTGTTTTGTTGACTGATGAGCCAACCCCCAAGAGTAATTCGCAAAAGTTACTTCTAGGAGATGAGTTCCAAGTTCAAGTTCTCTTTCAATTACTGAGCAAGGCCTGCTGCAACTTTGAAATGCAGACAGCAGGCATAATTGTTCAGCATTTACACATGCTCCTTAAAAAGCCTGGTGGGTTTGCTTTTCCATCCATGAAAGAAGAAACAATCTTCTGAAATGCGTGCATTTAAAGCCCATCTGTTGTCTGCGTCCTCCCCTGACAGGCATCATGGCGGGTGCGCTCTGGATTTTGTCTCTGCCTCCTCCAATGCAAGGACCCAAATTCATGAATGGAATTCTTCCCATAGATCCTGTAATTAATCTCTGTCTCATTGGGAGAAAGGCGCGGTTAGCAACAATGCAGTCCCTGTATCTGTAAGCAGCAGGCATCGTACCTATCGGGAGAGCATGCACTGAGTTGCTCCCCATCATTAACCCCCTCGGGTGTCTAAAGCCAGACAGCTTAGGTGGGTGAGCAAATAAATGAGCCTGTGAGCTGCCGTAGGGCTCCTTGCTGTGGCCTGGAGGAGGACACAGGGTGCACCAAGCCAGAGGACTTTCTGCTGAGTGTCCACTCCAGGGAGCACTTTCCTCCCCGATGTGTGTCTGTACCTGAGTGGAGTGGGATTGGGGAACAGCTTTCCTTCATGGGCAGGCCACCACAGAGCTCCCTCTGTGTAATGGCCTCTCTGTTTTCCTCTCCAGGTTGACAATTAACGTGGCTGCCATACTGGATTTTAGGAAGTGCCATTTTCCTTAAGTGGGCTCCATCTGTGGACTTTGCTGAGCCCTGGCACCCTCTGTGGGAGGCGGGGATAGCACAGAGCTTGGTCATTAACTTGCTTGTTGGTAATTTCCATTCTTGTCTTTTCTGTAGGAGATCCCATCTGTGATGGGAAGTGCAGGCACACACAGCTCTGGTCCTGAACACAGTCCTTATTAGCTCCGACATTTGCTACCTGAGGCGATGGGTGTCACCCACTTTTTGACGATGCACTGAAGACTGTTCCTTGACCTCTGGGATTTAGTAAAAGCAGAAGACTTGGGGCATAAATGGGAGTAAGAGAGGAGAAAGGGGATTTTTAAAACATGGGTGTTCCTGATTTGAGCTTTAGACATGGAAATTATTGTTTGGATGAAAGTTAAAATAGTCTTTCAACAAAGTGTCCTCCTTCACATTTCTTGGAGTTTCACCTTACCTGATGTAAGAGAGACCTGCTCTCTCTGTTCTTCAAGTGTTATCTGAACTGCCTGCTAAGATCTGAATGTGTGTTTAGAGGTGCGGCTTTGGGAAAGTCATTAAGTGTGAGGGCGCCGTCCTCATGAATGGAATTAGCACCTATGAAAAGAGCTGAAGGAAGCAGCCTCGCCCCCTCCATGGAGTCAGGATGCAGTCGGAAGGTGCCATCCTTGAGGCAGAGGGAGCCAACTAGATATAGGATCTACTGGCCCCTCAGTCTTGGGCTCCACAGTCTCCAAAATGCTGAGCGGTACTTTTCCATTCATAAGTTACCCAATGTGGTATTAGTTACCATTTTTTATTGCTGTGAGAGAATACCTGACAGAAAACAACTTAATAGAGGAAGAATTGTCTTCAGGACTCAGCCATGGGTGATGTCACTGCCCTCAGGCTGAGTCTTCTTAGTTAAAGCTCTCTGGAAACCCAGACATGTTCATCGCTCATCTTCTCGGTGATTCTACATCCCGTCAAGTTGACAACAGAGTGAACTTCACACCTCGTCTGAGGCTTTTGCTTTCTTTTTGTCTGTTTTTTTCCAGACAGGGTTTCTCTGTGTAGCTTTGTAGCCTATCCTGGAACTCACTCTGTAGACCAGGCTGGCCTCGAACTCACAGAGATCCGCCTGCCTCTGCCTCCCAAGTGCTGGGATTAAAGACGTGCGCCGCCGCGCCTGACTTCTGAGGCTTTTTATTACCACACCTCAGTTTAAATGAGACAGCTCAGACTGTACAAAAAGCATCCTGGGTTTCAGCCACAGTGAGCTCTGTGTCTTCACCTCAGTGACTCGGCATCCCTTCAGCGCATACATGCTCTGGGCAGACTGATCCATGGGGAGACGTTTGTGCCCTTTCTCCAGATGATCAATTCAAAACAGCCGTGCTATGCCCTTGCCCCCGCTGTTGACTAGTTCAAGACCTGGTCTGAAGCCATCTCCACCACACAACTTCTAAAAGCACGGATCCAACCTCACGTCTCTCTGTTCAGAAATGTGGAGCAGCGATGCACTGCCTTCAAAATAACGGCCAAACTTTGGCCAAATGTTTATGAACCTGTGAGATCTGGTGCTGTCAAATTCCCAGCATTATTATTTTATTCTCCCACAACCTTGAGTCTGGGCTGGGTTTGAGTTCTACCCTCCCCCAAATTTGTGTCTACCCAGAACTTCAGAATGTGACTTCACTGGAGAATTGGTTGTTTGTGAATATAATTGCCTAAATTAAGATGAGGTCATCCAGAATTAATAAGCCTGATCTAATGACTGGTGTCCTTATAAAGCCATGTGGGGAGTGTAGACACACACAGGAAAGATGGCAATATAAACCAGGAGCTCCAAGGACCGTTAGAAACCACTAGACGAAGTCAGCTCCCCCAACAGCCAGGGAGTCAGGAGTTCTGCTAACTGCTCAGTTTCAGCCATTTAGGCCCAGAACTGTTAGCTTGGTGTTCTAGGCAAAATCTCTGTTGTTTTAAGAAAGCTAATGTCTGGCAATTCATCACACAGCCCCAGAAAATCAACTGCCCCCCCCCCTGCACTGCCTGTGTCAGCCCATGGCCCTGAAAAGCCTGTCCCTTCTTGTCCCTGGCATCTACATAGCGCTCACAATTCAATTAGCACAAACAGTTCTGCATACCTAGAGTGGGTTCCCTGCCCATTTCTTTTGTGAGCTTTATCTGCTGGGCTTCTGGATTGGATCCCTTGGTGTTCTACCATTTGTAGAGATCACTTCATGTGACTGGCACATCTACATCCTGTGGAGGGCTCTCCAGTGGTAAGAGGACAGAGCCAGGTGTGGCAGCACACACCTGTAATCCCAGAATTCAGGAGGCAGGGGTAAAAGGGTCGTAAGTTTGAGGCCAGCCTGACATACCTTGTCTCAAATAAAAATTGTATTGCATAAAATCTTTCATGTTCATCACTTTAAGCACACAGTGTTTTTGCATTAAGTACACTCAAAACACTGTAACTGTCACCACCTACCTTCAGAACCACACACCTTCTCACACTGAACCTTCTCGCTGAACAGTAGCCCCTGAGAGACCCCTTACCCTCAGTCCTGGCACCCACCCCTAATGTTCTGCCTTAGCAGCTACAAATGGGAGGGGCGGGAACCGGACAGTATTGCCTGACTTATTTATCTTAGCATATAAGAGAGTGTTGATATTGTAGTGTTTCAGAATTTCCTTCCTTTAAAAGATGACTTACTTTAGTTTTTAGTTATGTGTATATGCATGTGGGTATGTGCACATGAGTGTGGATACCCTAGGAGACCAGAAGAGGGCATCAGATCCCCTGGAACTGGAATTGTGATCCATCAGACCTGGGGTCTGGGTATCAAATCTGGGTCCCCTGGAAGAACAGCAAGTGCTAACCCCCAGAATAGATTTTTTTTTTTTTTGCAAGAGATGGTATTCTACTGTATGAAATGTTCAATGTGACATTCTTGCAATGTTGGGCAGCAGTAGGGAGCCCCAGGTCCTGCTCAGTAATACAAATCCACAGTGCTGATAAACTATGGTATTAGGTATATTTAATGCATTTCTGAGGAAACATCTTCAGTTTATAATTCCACATATAATATTATTGGAAGAAAAAAATGTGAATTGAACTGATTGACTTCCAAACCTTAAACCAATCTGACACTATAAGCTTGTGATGACAAATCTTTTGACACATTGTTATCTCTGTTTTCATAAGATGTTGTTATTTACCGGTTACTTACACACGTGCTTGTGTGAGTTGCCGTGATACAAACCCTGGCAACAGCAGCTAATAGAGAAGGGGTTTGTCTATTCCGGCTCCTCGTTTGAAGGTCCATCATGGCAGAAGTCACAGCAGCAGGAGCAGGAGATGAGTGGTCCACAGACGTGACGTCCACAGACAGGAAACAGAGAGAGACGAATGATGGTGTGTAGCTGAAGTTTTCCTGTGTCCCACTCAGTCCTCAGCGGCTCAGACCCAAGTGAACACACAGAGGCTTATATTATTTTTAAACTATGGCCGTGGCAGGCTTCCTGCTGGCTAGTTCTTATATCTTAACCCATTTATATTAATCTATGCTTTGCCATGTTTTCTGTGGCTTTACCTGCATCCCATTACACGTTGCTCCTTGGGCAGCTGGCTGGCGCCTCTCCTTTCCTTCTTCCTGTCTCTCCCTTTGAATTTCCTGCCTGCCTTGCCTGTAGTGGGTAGCCATTCCAACTTGGTTCTGGAAGTTCCAACCCCCATTGAGACTCTGGCAACTGTCACGCCTACGAGGCGGGGCGAGGGGAGGCGCCTGGGGACCCGAGAGCTGGATGGGCCAGCGCTCGCTCTGGGCGCTCTCTCGTGCCGGGACGCTGACCAGTGCAGATTGACTGTGTAGAGCTCCGGAGAACACCGTTGGACTGCATTACACCTTCCCCAGACCCTGCGACCTACCCATTACTTAATTTGTGAGTTTCGCCATTAAATAAATATCCTTTTAACTACGTGGAGTGGCCAAAATAATTTCTCCAATATCTGGCGCTCACGTGGGCAAACTCCAAAGGCCTGGGCGGCTCCCGCCGTCTCCTCCCTAGCTGGCGGGTACCTAAACCCGCCTGCAAAGTTCCATATAACCAGGGAACACCTACACGGTTCCATTCCCGAAAAAGGGAGCAGCTAGTCCTATCTCAATTCCCTAGCTTAGCCCCAGACCAGCGAAAGAGGCAGGAGAGTGATAGCTCCGATTTCCGCCATCTCTGCCATTCCGCCATCTCCCTCCGACCCCAGCCAAGATCGCCAGCAGGCCCTGTTTCGGAGTTGTACCAACGCCACCTGCTGGCTGAAAAGGGCTACTACATGAAAGGTAAGCATATTGTTTCAAGTAAAGGTACTTGATAATTTTACACCTTAAAATTGACTAACAAATTTTGAGTAATTCGTGTAATATGGCCGACAACATTACCTCACAAGAATTTAAAAACCTTTTTGCCTGTATGATGAATGACATCTTCCTGGAAATATACGACATTCCTAAGGCATATCTGGGCTATACCATTTTGGCATTCATCATAATAATTCACACAGTGTTCAAACACTGGTTTAAGAACAAAGATGAGTCATTATTGGGACTGATACAGGCTTTAAAAAGATAGCAATGAAGGCTTAGAGAAAAAGATTCTCTCTCTGGAATCTGCTTTCAAAGATAGCAATGAAGGCTTAGAGAAAAAGATTCTCTCTCTGGAATCTGCTTTCAAAGATAGCAATGAAGGCTTAGAGAAAAAGATTCTCTCTCTGGAATCTGCTTTCAAAGATAGCAATGAAGGCTTAGAGAAAAAGATTCTCTCTCTGGAATCTGCTTTCAAAGATAGCAATGAAGGCTTAGAGAAAAAGATTCTTTCTCTAGAATCTGCTAATCAGGATGTACAAAACAGGCTTGTACCCAAAATTGATTTTATTGATAATAAAATATGAAATATTTAATGGATAGAACACTAACTCTCCAGAGTGAAGTTGTGGCTACTCAGACAGTATATAAGGAAGAAAGATTATCGTTAATTGATAGGATAAGGTCCATGGAATCATGTGTTTCTGAGGAACATAAAAACTTCTATGATTCCATGAGAAATATGGAGTCCCTTGCAAGAGAGGAGGTTCACTCCCTAGAACAGACCCTAGGTGCTCGTTGCAAGCCCTAGAAGAAACTCTCAGTAAACATGACAAGGGAACTAATAAGCAGAAGGTCAAGACCATAGAGGTTGTAACATCTCCAAATGGCTCTCATACAATGGCTTATCCTGTTATTGTCCATGAGAAGCCAGCAGATGACACACACCCCGAGCCATATATGACATATACATTACAACCAATTTCAACAAGGGACTTTAAAAAATATAAAGGAAGCAGTAGTTACGTATGGGATACAATCCACATATGTAAAACAGATGTTAAATTCGTGGTCTACCTCACATAGAATCATTCCAGATGACTGGCATCAGTTAATTTCAGCTGTTCTAGAATATAGTCAGCAGTTACAGTGGAAAAGCTGGTTGAGAGAAGAGGCAAAAA
Organism: Peromyscus leucopus; assembly: GCF_004664715.2. Taxonomy (NCBI): domain Eukaryota; kingdom Metazoa; phylum Chordata; class Mammalia; order Rodentia; family Cricetidae; genus Peromyscus; species Peromyscus leucopus. The sequence continues at coordinate 28,915,726 of NC_051063.1, forward strand.
ATTTAGAACAACAAGGTAAAATCAGAGGTTTTGTGATCTCCCAAGATCAAATACTTGGTGAGGGATGTTTCGCTGACAGGAATGTACAAGCCACTTATGATGAGCATACAATATCCCTATGCCGTACAGCAGCTCTAAATGCTTGGGAAAAAATTCCAGAACCTGGAAAACCAACTGAGGTATACACAAAGATATTTCAGGGACCGCAGGAACCCTTCACTGATTTTTTACAAAGACTGAACAGAGCTATAACAAGAGCTGTGTCAGACAAAGAATTAAGAAAAGTATTAACTGAGTCCTTGGCATTCGACAATGCTAATGCAGAATGCAGAAGAATACTTACACCATTAAAGATCAGATCAGCTCCTTTGGAAGAATGGATTCAATATACTAATGGTGTTCAGTCTCTTAACTACAGTAATGAGGCTTGGATAGGAGAGACAAATCCCAGAGGTGAAAGAAGGCCCCGTGTTACCAAATGTTTTAAGTGTGGTACACCAGGTCATATAAGTAAAAACTGTACATGGGGTACTCCTAGAAGCAATACTCCTTCTAGGAATAGCCTAAACAGGAGACCCCAACCACCTCCTGGATTATGTAGAAGATGTGGCAAAAGGCCGACATTGGACCAGTGAGTGCAGATCAAAAATAGATATACAAGGCAACCCTTTACTGGCGGGAAACTCCTCAGGGGGCCTCTTGCAGGCCCCCAAACCAAACGTAGTACGAACATTCCCTGCCACTGTGGAAGAAATTCCTCTCCAGGACAACTGAATAAACCAATGCCTAATGTAAAAACTGATACTGCAATGGATGATAAAACAGCTTTGATAGCTGGATCACAGTTTACAAAGAACACTATAAAACAAATATTTTGGCAGACTTCCATAAATGAACAAAGACCAAAGCTTAGAATTCGAATTAATGGCCTGGTTCTGGAGGGCCTGGTGGACACAGGTGCAGATGTGACTATAATTACACCAAAATCATGGCATCCAAATTGGCCTCTTCAAGAGGTAGATGTCCAACTGTTAGGGATTGGCACCCTATCTCAGATAAAACAGAGTTCGAGATGGGTTGAATGCATAGGGCCAGAAGGACAGAGAGGAAGGCTGAAGCCTTATGTAGCAAATGTAGCAGTAAATCTTTGGGGCCGAGATCTGTTACAACAGTGGAATACCCAGATTAAAATTCCTACACTTTCAGAAAAGGAATACAGACCAATGCATGTTTCTAGGAATAATATCATAACATGCTATAAAAATCAGTCACCAACCATTCAGGCTGTTCACAAACAGAGCACGACTGTTGTTGAACTCTCAGAAGTACCAACTGCCTTACCTTTAAAATGGCTAACTAATAAACCTGTCTGGGTTGGACAATGGCCTTTGACAAAAGAGAAGCTACAAGCTTTAGAACAGCTGGTTCAAGAGCAGTTAAATGCTCAACACATTGAAGAATCTACCAGTCCTTGGAATTCTCCTGTATTTGTTATAAAAAAAAAAATCTGGTAATTGGAGAATGCTGACAGATCTGAGAGCTATTAATAAAGTAATTCAGCCAATGGGCTCCCTACAGACTGGGATGCCCTTGCCCTCTATGCTACCAAAAGAATGGCCTATAATAGTTATTGACTTAAAAGACTGTTTCTTTACCATACCCTTACAGGAAAATGATAGAGAAAAATTTGCCTTCACAGTACCTAATTATAATAATTCTCAGCCAGTCAAGAGATATCAATGGAAGGTCCTCCCACAGGGAATGTTAAACAGTCCTACTTTGTGTCAATACTTTGTGCAGAAACCATTAGAGATAATTCGTGTAAAGTTTCCACAATCCATAATTTATCACTATATGGATGATATCCTATTAGCTGATAAAAAGTTAGATACATTGGAAAGCATGTTTGAAGAAGTAAAAAAGGTTTTGCCTCGCTGGGGACTGCAAATTGCTCCTGAAAAAAATACAAAGAGGAGATTCTATTAATTACTTAGGATATAAGATAGAGCTACAAAAAATTAGACCCCAAAAGGTACAACTAAGAAGAGATAGATTGAAGACTCTTAATGATTTTCAAAAGTTATTAGGAAGCATTTCCAACTTACTGGGTATCATGGGAATACCCAAAGATGGACTACAAAATTTGGCTAATACTCTAGAAGGGGACAAAGAATTAAATAGTCCAAGAGAATTATCAGCCGAAGCTGAGAAGGAATTGGCTCTAGTAGAAAAGACAATTCGAGAAGCACATGTGGATCGTGTGGATCCAGAACTTAAATGCATTCTTGTCATATTCCCCTCCAGACATTCCCCAACAGGTATTTTGATGCAGAGGGAAGATATTATATTGGAATGGATATTCCTACCACGTAAACCAAATAAGAAATTAAAGACTTATATAGAAAAGATCTCTGATTTGATTCAAAAGGGTAAATTAAGACTTCGCCAGTTGACAGGAATGGACCCAGCAGAAATTGTAGTACCATTAACTAATGAGGAAATTTCATCACTATGGAAAGATAATGAATACTGGCAGAGAGCCTGCAGTAACTTTTTGGAGAGATTAACAACCACTATCCCAAAAGCAAGAGAATAGAATTCATAAAGAAGACTGAATGGGTCCTTCCTCACATTGTACGACAAAAGCCAATTTCTGGAGTCCTCACATTCTATACTGATGCAAATAAATCAGGGAAAGCAGGATATAAATCAGGAGACTTAAGTAAAGTGGTGCAAAGTCCATATAGCTCTGTACAAAAGGCAGAACTGTATGCCATTCTTATGGTACTGATGGACTTCACAGAACCCCTCAATATAGTCACTGACTCTCAATATGCAGAGAGAGTTGTTTTACATATTGAAAACTGCTGAATTTATTCCTGATAATACAGAATTAACTTCATTATTCATACAATTGCAGGAAATCATCAGAAAAAGGGAACATCCTATATATATAACACATATCAGATCCCATACAGGTCTGCCAGGACCTTTAGCACAAGGTAATGATGAGATTGATCAGTTACTAATAGGTAATGTGCTAGAAGCTTCAGAATATCATAAGAAACACCATATAAATAGCAAAGGTTTGAAGAAGGATTTCTCCATCACTTGGCAACAGGCTAGGGATATTGTGAAAAAATGTCCTACTTGTTCCATCTATAACCAAACTCCATTACCTGCAGGGAGTAATCCAAAAGGTATACAAAGAAATGAAATTTGGCAGATGGATGTGTTTCATTTTGCAGAATTTGGAAGATTAAAGTATGTACATCATACCATTGACACCTATTCAGGATTTCAATGGGCAACTCCTATGAGTTCTGAAAAGGCTGATTCTGTGATTACACACCTATTAGAAGTTATGGCCATCATGGAATACCTGTACAAATTAAGACAGACAATGCCCCGGCATATGTCTCCAATAAAATGAGACAGTTCTTTGCTTATTATAATATAAAGCATGTTACAGGTATACCACACAATCCCACAGGCCAAGCAGTCATAGAGAGATCCAATCGAACTTTAAAGGATATGCTAAATAAACAGCAACAGGTAACAATGACTCCTAGAAATAGACTGCATAGTGCTTTATTAACCTTGAATTTTCTCAGTGCTAATGAGAAAGGAACAACAGCTGCGGAGAGACATTGGACAACAGACAAAACTCCTGAGCTAAACCAACCAGTTTATTTTAAGGATGTGATGACCTCAGAATGGAAACCTGGATATGTTCTACGTTGGGGAAGGGGTTTTGCCTTTGTTTCTGCAGGAGAAGAAAAGCTATGGATACCAACAAAATTAATAAAAATTCGATTCGAACAGGAAAAAACCCTTGAGAAGAGAAGTAAAAGATCATCCACCAATGTGACATCTCTACAAGTTGTAAGAAAAATTTAACAATCAAAGGGGGGGTAGGGTTCTGTTTTTGTCTTTACAGGATAATGGAAATACCCATCTTTCAAAACTCAAAAGGCCTTGGATATCCGGATGTTTACAGCAGAAAGGAAGAATCTATTGGTACCAATCTACACATGGTAAAATCTCACTGTCTAACATCTTTCTCTCTATCAATCTAGAAAAGTTGTGGTTCCAATTCAATTATAGCCAAGCTGACTTTGGAGATGGAATTGGCTCACTCCTTCTCTAAACCCAAGCATATTGCTAAAAGAAAAGTTTAAGAGATTCTTCAGTCCCATATCAGAAGAGCCTCTGGTGTGAGACAGAAGGAAACCAATAAAAAGGGACCATTGTCTTCTAAATTCTAATTCTCTCCATGCTTACTCTTGATTTCTCAGAATCCTTTCTTACATGCTATGTCCTCTTTAAATCCAAACCTCCCATTTTTGATAACAAATAAGTTTTTCCAATAGCAATCTCAGAAGTCACCAGAAGGAAGATGGGGCCCCAACAACAACAACTCTACCCAATCCAGAATGATGCCATGGTAATCATCATCATACTACACTTCTTGCCAGAATTTCAGACAATCTTACCCATTACTCTAAAACTTGCTGCAGAACCTACAGTTAGTCTAACTGAGATTTAACTATCTGAGCTTTCTCACAGTACCCAACAGAGATAACATCACCCCCTAAACGGCAGGAAGCAATTCTAAGAAAACGACGCCCCTTCTCCTTAGGTTTCATAATTCTCAGGGTTATGGATGACGGTTATAGGGTTGGGGGTGGAAGAAAATATTAACTCAGGATTGTAAAAAAAAAAAAAAAAAAAAAAAAAAAAAAGAAGGGTGGGGGAGAAGAAATGGAACGGATAGGTATAAGATATGATGGTAAATCATTGTATATACTAGTAAACAAACTTAGTAAAATAGCAATCTTAGATAATTTGCACTGTAATTTGTACTGTTATAGAATCTTATATGTTGATACAAATGTAGACTATTTTTATACTCCTGTTTAAGATAATTTGTATATTGATACAAATACAGAACTATATTTGTTATAATGTACATATATTTCTACTCTTATTTGAAACATTTTTATATTGATACAAATGTAAATTTATATCTGTCATACTTTATATATGTTCTACTTCTGTTTAGGATATTCAGTATATTGATATATATTTAATATTATTGTCATATTGCATATCGCACTATATATTCCTACCTCTGTTATAAATATCTTGTGTATTGTCACAATTTTGAAGTCATCGTTCTTCACCATACATTTGCTTATAGACTGTTTACCTTATTTACGTGAAGCCTTAGTCCTTAGGTTATTTTGATAGATAAGATTTATAGATTTATAGTCGCCTATGTCATCTCTATAGTTACGTTAGTTAGGTTATCCAGATTTACAGATACATAGGTTAGATGGGCAGGTAATCTTCAAACACTTCATAGACCTGGAGAATATGGCATTTAAATAACTTAGAATTCTGTTGACGTGAGACACAATTGCTCCTGGCTGCACCAATTGATCCCGAGAGAATGTTGGGCTTCTAAGACATTTCCATTGGAAGTTTGTCTTTTGGCACAAAATGGCCTACTGGGCAAAGAACTGCCCTTGCCTTGATGGCTGACAGTACAAATGCAATGCTCTCCTTTCTGGACAAGCGGGACACAAGGAAAGCGACCACTGTACTCTGCCAAGACAGGGTAAGATGGTCTTTCAGAAATCCTGCTTCTGAAAATGGTCTGTCAGATACTCTAGGCCTGTAGCCAATTTGAATGCACCAACAATGCTGAGAAACATTAGGTGACTGTCCAGGCTGCCAGCTGTCTTGGTCTACTCTTGCAAGATTCCCGAAAGTTGCTTGCATCCGTCTTCCATTTCTCAGGTACCGTTATATTCCTTCTCAGGTCTTTGATGGGATTGAAGACTAGCAGTTATAGTTACAACTTAGTATATATAATATCTTAGATAGAACTTATTAAGTATTAGGTTCAGGTTCTTTAGGATAGGACACCTTTGAATGATCTTTATAATATGCTGTTTACCTATGCTCTATACTTCTCTGGATTTTAGTATGTGTTTCTTGCTTGATATTGTTTGCATTGGTTGTAGTTACATCTTATCTAGGTCATTATCTCTCATTATTTCTGGACAATATTTGATAACCATTCCTTTGTATATAGTCTTGTATTAGTTTAGAACCTTCTTATTTAGACAAAAAGGGGGAGATGTAGTGGGTAGCCATTCCAACTTGGTTCTGGAAGTTCCAACCCCCATTGAGACTCTGGCAACTGTCACGCCTACGAGGCGGGGCGAGGGGAGGCGCCTGGGGACCCGAGAGCTGGATGGGCCAGCGCTCGCTCTGGGCGCTCTCTCGTGCCGGGACGCTGACCAGTGCAGATTGACTGTGTAGAGCTCCGGAGAACACCGTTGGACTGCATTACACCTTCCCCAGACCCTGCGACCTACCCATTACTTAATTTGTGAGTTTCGCCATTAAATAAATATCCTTTTAACTACGTGGAGTGGCCAAAATAATTTCTCCAATACTTGCCATAGGCCAAATGGCTTTATTTATCAACCAATCAGAGAAACACATATTCACAGTGTACAGAAAGACATTCCCTCATCAATGGCTCTCAGCTGTCTTAGTCCTTTGTATTCACTCAGCCTGGGAGTCCATTCTAGGGATGGTGCCCTGTGAGGTTAAAGTGAGGCAACCTTAAAATCTAGATTGTCCCTCACATGCACCCCAGACTCTGATCTGTCTAGATCATCCATTGGAGTAACCCCAGGAACTGGCTTGTATAGATCACCCTTCATAGGCACCCCCAGACTTTGACCTGTCTAGATCATCCCTCAGAGGCATCCCCAGAATTTGGCTTTCATAGATCATTTCTCATAGGCACCCCAGACTCTGACCTGTCTAGATCATTCCTCTTTCCCAGGTTGAGTTCCAAGGATCTTTGAAGGTGAGCTAGTTCAAGCTGGGCGACATCTTTGCTGGTCTCCGGGGTTCTTATTTATTCCTCTGTTTCATTTTTCTCTACCAGTTCTTATGAGAAGCATGATGATGCCCCTGGCTCTGGTTCTGGGTGTTTCTACTGATCTCTGTGATCCTCTGGATTGTGTCGGGGGAAAGGTGGCATGACAGAGAATATATGTAGCCCCTCTGTAGGAGGTCAGGGCGAGAACCATGGTGATGGATGGGAAGGGAGGAGTTCTAGAAAGAGGGAACACTCCTGGGAAGCAGTGGGAGGAGCATTGCCACAGGTGCAGGGAAGTGCCTCACACCCTGTTCACACCTGAGCCTAGAGCACCAGCCTCTCCCAGCCAGCTCCCAAAGTCTATTGTGATACTTAGCCTCCCACATTCCTCACATTCAGGTCAGTTTTTCCCTCAAGTTGCTCCTTAAACCCAGATATCTCCTTGTCACATTAGGTGATGCCTGCCTGTCTGGCTGCCTCACACCGGCGGCCTCACAGTGCATTCCCATGTCAGATCCCCTGAAGAAAGACTTTCTGTGTAGTTCACCACAGACTCCACCAGCGCTCTGATTATCTGCTGCACAAATAATGTATAAATCCTCAAAGTTTGAGTGGTCACACAGAATGTCTCCTGAGCATTCCATGAATTTTCAGAACTGAATATGAATTTTAATGCTGCCATTTAAGATATTGTCAAATGGGGCCGGAGTCTCTGGAGACACACTGTCCTTGGGTGCAGACATATGCAGACCGGGTGTGAGGGTTATAATAATCCCGCACAGGCCTTCTCTCTTTGGAGTCCCTCCCTGTCTGCACACATCACATGTCACAGGGTGCTGTGGCTCTCTCAGAGGAGTTGTCACTGACATTCCTTCAGGGCATCGTCTGTTCTGTGTAGGTAGCAGCTGCCAGGTCCCAAGATGAATGCTGCATGTTCTGCCTTGATGGATAGCTGCCCCCAACAAATTGGCACATGATCTACAGAGATCTTCTTTAGAAATGTGACAAATGGTGACAGATGCCGAAGGTGAGCTGCTCTCGTGTTTCCAGGTACACCAGCTCTGAGGAAACTTGCCCCAGCCAACAAAAAACTGTCCATCACAGAGGCTCCAAAGGAGGTTGAGATCATTTGGTTCCAGGGGAAACAATCAGAAGAGAGCTACCTGTCCCCGTCCCCCATTTTTCTCATGCATGAACCCAGACTAGAACAGGATAAATTCCAATTTTCGGTCACATAGTATGCTGGGGACATATGCTGTGACGATATGCATTTTGTCTTCCTCTTATTCCCTGGCATGCCCTTCCTAAAGTCCTTGGAGTCTTTGAACTGATGATGCCACTTTGCACACACTGACGGAGAGCTGACAGCTCCTAGTTCTCTTAGGGATGGGGGCGTGTCCCTGGAAAGACAAAGCAGGAGAATGGTCAGCCCTGTTTCCAACTCTGGTGAGGGCAGAGCAGCTGAAGGTTGAGTTGATTGTCAGTGGCCCATGATTCTGGCAATCATGCTAAGTAATGAAATTCCCATTAAAAACCCAAAAGGACAAAGTTCTAGAAGCATCTAGGTATTGGAACATGCAGATATTCCTGGGCCAGCATGGAAGCTCACACTCCTACATCACACCTTGCCCCGAGCACCTCTTCCTGAGCTCAGTGCCACTTGGACAAATGAACACTGAACCAGAAAGTGGGAACCAGTTTCCATCACTTGGTCAGAAGCCCAGGTGGAAGCAACCTAGGGCCATGCCTGGTGGTACAGAGGGAAAGGAACTAACGAATGAGCCCCAGGCCTGTGGGATCTGGCACGATCTCCAGGTAGAAAGTGCCCAAATAAATGGAGTTAGGAGACACCCAGCTGGTGTCCCCGGTGCATGAGTTCTTATTTCTCAGTGGGGAGACCCCGGCGCTTTCTGAGGCCATAGAAGTCCTCTGCACTGACACTGTGGTGTGAGAACAGAGCGAGATGGATCCCATCTGTCCTCTGAGTCCCCTTCTGGAGCCCCTGTAGTCACTAACAGGACAGTGGGTAAAGACAACACTGTGATTTACTCGATGAAAGGAGAGGCAGGAGGGTAAGAGCCACCTGCATGCGTACGTTTTACTCTTGAGGATGCTGAGGAGGAGAGAATTTACTTGGAGCGGAGAATTAAACAAGAGAGGTGGTTTTGTGATCTCAGGTACTCGAGCATGTCGTATTACCCTGCAAGTCCTGGGCGTGTGGCGGGTGGGTGGTCTCTGCTGTGTGCCTCTCGTGTGGCAAGCATCCAGGCTTTCTCTTAATGGGACGAGGTCTCGTGGACACAGCTCATCCACTCTAGGACTGAAAAAGCAGTGTGCATAGCTGTAGAGAAAGAGCTGGGGCCATGTACCAGCCTCGGGCCAATTAAGCCTAAAACAAATTCTCAGGCTGCCAGAGCTCTGATTATACTTGGAGTGCTGTGGGCTCTACCCCACAGGGTAAAGCCTGCTGGACCTGCCCCAGTAATTGGGCTGAAGCGCTGGCTCTCCACCCATGGCTTCCTAATGATCAACGGTGCCTGGCTATTTGTTTAGGAGCATTTAAAAAGCAGAAGTGCTAGAAAAAAAAAGTCAGCGAGCCCACTAGCCTGCCTGCTTGTTTCTAAAGCATCTCCTGGATGCACACTCTGGATTTTTCTACCAATCTATGTAGCATAAATAGGGGAACAGGAATGAAAGGTCAGAGAAGCCAGAGTTATTAAAGTGAGAGCTGAGAAGTCTCCCCATGTGAACAGCAGCCTCAACTCACATGGGAAAAAAAAAGTCATGGATTTTCTTTTCATCAAAAACACACAAGCTCAGCATCAAAGAGGAAACAATTATTCATAAGGTCCGAACTGTGAGAGCCTGACCTGCCGTCCCAGCAGGGACAGGGTACAAGTGGCTAATAGCTTGGGGTGATTAATTTGGGAAAGATTAACTCTGTGTTTCCAGTGGGTCCAATCCACACAGCGAAGAGGCTGTACCGTTCCTTGCTGCCCGTAGTGTTTTTAAGCCTTGGAAATAAGGAAGAGAGGCTTAAGAAGGAAGTAGCTTCCTCTGCTGGGTTCCACAGAAGTTTATTGATGCACGCTGTGGGTTGGTGAGTGATACCTCTTTGCCTTGGAAAAAAATGAGAACCTAGAAGATTGTCTCCAGGGCAGGAGGCACATGCTGACTGAGTGTCAGGACAGAAGGGACCAGAAGAGTCCTCACTGTCACCTAGGTCTCCACTGACAGATACATGTCAACATACTCCTACCAGATTGGAGGCTGGGACCAGGCATCATGTCATTACAAAGCTCCCTTGGTGATTCTATAAGATGCCAATTTAGCTTATTCTTCCATTATCCAGAAAAGAAACTGAGGCACAGATTGAGCAAGGGACATGGCTAGGTCAGCTGCTGCAGCCCGTTGGGATGTGTTATTCATGGTTCCCAGCACCTCTGCCAACGCTCCCTCTTACATCTTCTGGCTACTGAGCATCGTAAAGGGGATTACGGCAGCACAGACCCGAGCCCTGGCAAGGGCCACGTATAATCCCACCCAGGCAGTTCTGGGGATATTTCCTGGCAGGAGGAGGACCTGAATGGGACCTGAACACACATACAACACTTATAGCAAGGTTCTCATTACTGACAACACCTGCCTGCCCAGCCCCCAGCCTCTAGCTAAATCTACCTGACACCTGCGTGGACAGGCCACCCTCTTCTAACAACCTCCTCCAAACAGAAACACCTCCCAGAAATAGGGGAGGAAAAGAACAACCACTCAGCTGGAAAACAGGCAAAAACATGTCCAGAGAGATCCCCCCCCCAAAAAAAATGCAAGTAGCCTAAGCATTACCCTTAGCATGAAGCATGGGACACCTCTTCTTGTCCAATAGCCAGAGCAAGTCCAAACCCTGAAATCAGTGGAGGACCTGTGGCAGATGGACACCAGGATATGCTTTTCCTGTAAGAGTTCAAAAGGGCACAATCTATGAACACACATGGTCTATGAGCAAAGGATATGGCCACATCTGTGTGTAGCAGTGATTTAGCAGTCCCACATCAGAGTCCATATCCTTCAGATGACCCCCACCACACACACACACACACACACACACCACACACACACACATACCACACACACACATACACACACACATACACACACACACACATACCACACACACATACACACATACATACCACACATACACACACACACACATACCACACACCACACACCACACACCACACACACACATACCACACACACCACACACACACACCACACACACACACACACACACATACCACACACACACACACACACACACACACACACCATATACAAAGTTACAGGTATAGTCAAGCTTGGTTTGTAGTCACGAGAGACAGTCCAGCTAAGGGATCCAACCAAAGGTAAGTGGAGGCTGGCACAGTCACTCAGCGGCGCTAACAACAACCACAGAAGAATCTGTGTTGACATGCCACATCCTCCGGGATGTGTTTTAAGAAGAAAGAAGCAAACTACACAATGTGTGAAACAGTGCATGAAGTCTGACGGGTTTGCACAAGAAAGGGGGGAAGGAATGCTTGTGTGGTTGGTTTGTGTTTCTGTGAGCACAAGCTGCAAGAATTCAACCCTCAGCATGAGGGTGCTTGTGAGTGCGGCAGGTGAGGTAAGACACAGCTGAGAATGAGAGGCAGACAGACAGACAGACAGACAGAGGTTTGCCAGTGCACCCTTCCTTACTGTTTGTTGAGTTCACCCCCACCTGGACCTCACCTTTTCATCTAGTGACCTCTCTGCCCACAGACATGCAATCCAAGCGGTTATTCCTTTTTGCTATTCCTTAATCTTACAAACCTCGTCACCCACGGTCATCTCCCATGCTGGAGAGAGACACAGGGGAGAGAGAAGGAAGTACCTCACCCAGCAACTTCCTCTGGCAGACCAGAGCCCAGCCTAGGAAGCAGCACTCTTCCCTGTGACTCATCTTCCAGGTATTCATGTCGCAGTAACGGAGGGGCCCCTGATGAGGTAGGTTCCCGCAGAACTGGGGTAGAGGTTTGGGGGTTGACCACCACTTCAGATGGCCTGTTGAACCTCGACTGCAGAATAAGGTGTAGTTTTGGTTGCGGCATTACAGTGTGGAACTCTTGGAGCCTGGGGAGTGCAGACAGGGCTCCTCGTTTCTTCTTTCTTTCTCCTTTTCCCATTAGTCATCCAAATGGTTTAGGACATGTTGGGACTAAAAGAGCTGATGTCTGGAAGGGGACAGCACAGGTGTCAGGCCTGGCATCAGGGACTGTCAGAGCCTGGGCTGCACAGCCTTCTGCAGACCCAGGAGGCAGGGCATGCTTCAAGAAAAACCCTGAAGTCAAGAGAAAACTGCATTTATTAGAATTCATAAAAGGGACTGGGAGGGGTGGGGAAAGCTGCCAGAAATAAACAGGCTGCCTCCTTTTTCTTTTTTTTTTTTCTTAAAAAAAAAAAGAAGAAGAAAAGACTCACCATTTGCCAAGTGTGCAGAGCTCAGTGTCTGATTACTGTCCACAGGGAATTTTTTAAATCGGGGGAAAATAATGCAGCTAGGAAAAAGTGTTGAGTCAGGGACTCTCAGAGGCCGCTGTGGGGCTGAGGCAGTCATTACTGATGCAGCGGTGGAAGGCGTCAGGGATCAGAATATCATTTGGGAGGCCCCAGGGGAACCCAAAAGGGAAAGATGGTTCATCAGCTGCACAGGTTCCCACCCTCTCTCTGCTGCTGTTCCACCTGATGTGGACGCTGCCCTGCAGCCCCCCTGGGTGAGGGCTTTGCCCACCTAGGTGGACAGCATGGGGGAAAGGTCCATGTCACTTAGTTCTACAGTGATTTGCTATGGCATGTGGCTAGTTCTACCAAAGTTGGAGCTGTTCCCTGTTCCCAGGAGCCCTCAGATGGAGTCAGACTACCCGGGGTTCTCAGCATCAAAAGAGCCGTCCACAAGGACTATGCTGGGAAGGTGAAAAACAGTGCGAACCGATTGCCCAACTCCTGAGCATTCCAGGAACACAGTATCTGTCTGCCATTCATTTATTGACACTCATTTAACTATCTCTGTTTCCCACCTAGAACTCGAGAATGTCCTACATAATCACCAAACAAGGTTTAAATGGAAGAGCAAACTAACCTGGCAGAAACCAGCCAAACCTTACCCAAGTCTCCCTCCTACACACAACCAAAAGACTCAGGCAAGAATTGCGGCCACTTAAACATAATTCAACCCTCCTCCCTCCCTCCCAGGCAGTCTTCTTTGTGTCCTTGGAATAATAGGTGTCCATGTTTGTAGTTGCTACCTGAGAGCCTCAGAGCTCCGCTGCTATTCCTGCCTGGTTACTAATGAGGAAGTGGGAGGGGCGACATGGGAAGACCCGCCTCCCATGTCAGGATAAGGGTGGGGTATCTGTGCCCACAATCCACCACTCTCAGGCTCTCCCAGAGCTCATCCCAACAGTCGGGAAGGCAGCAGGAGCACAAAAAACACACTGGGGCCATAATGCTGAGCATAGAACTCACGGTCCCAGCCCAAGGCCCTGAAATCACTCGCCGGCTGTACCCTCAGCAGAGCCTGCTACACTATTAAATCAATTAGGTCAAGAAAAGACGAGGTCACGAGGCGTACTATCCACAGACAACCGAACCTCAATAGCTACCGTTCAAGACATCATTCCGATCCATACGACCACCTCAGAACATGCCACACATCAATCCCCATTAACAAAACACTATGTAAAAATCCTGAAAATCTAAATATAATAAAAACATTATGTCCGTAACTTGCGCATTAGACAAGACTGAGATCAAAGTGTCAACAAAAAATGCTAGTTCCTCTAAAATATGTTGGTGTTGAGACAGTCTAGCCTGGTGGTAACGCATGAAGAACCTTGTCGTGAAATAGGACCACTGAAACTACAAACATCACCTAATGAAGCCAAGAACAAGACCGTGTACCTTAATCAACTGACTACAATCAAACGAAGTAAAGCAAGCCAACCCCACAACACACCACCTCACTAAGAACTATGTAATTACAATATGCTGATTCAACAGAGCGGAAGAATACATTTACTACAATGAATAGTGGAACTTTCACAACAAGCGTAAACCCAAAGCTGCGCCTGTGGAGCAAATCAATCTTTCTCCTAGCATCACTGCCAACATCACACAAACCTTATTATCACACAAGAAACAGAAAGTCCATCAAAGAGTCCTGAGCGAATAACTTCCACAGATCTGGGATTGCTTTATTTTGCTGAGTCAAAGCGATCATATTCTGAAAGTAGAGTGCATGCTCAGGCCTAACGGGAGTCAGCAACTTGTTATGAATAACGTCTGAGATCTCAGGCAGAATAAATGCAGCCGTCGAACAATAAAAAGCTTACTCTTATGAAGATCGAAGATGTCAAAGAGAGAAGCGATAATAGTGCAGATCACCTATCGAGACAGTCGTAAAAACGAGAACTAGATTTACAAATCGTCATCCCAAGTCGCACCGATCAGTGTGCTCAGAGACGAGATGAGCTCGAGAGTGAGGCTAAAGCCACAGGATTCAGAGGCCAAGTTTAAACACACAGTGCGAAGAAGTTCGAAAGAGAAAGACGTGATCAGGAATAATCGTCTGTACATGCTGTTAGGCAATAGCAACGAGAAATCCGACAACTCTTAGATCCAATACGAAGGGACTAGGGAACTGAACGTCATCTGGGATTTACTGAAGTGTCAGGAGATAGAAGTCTAGGCCCGTAATTAAAGAAGATAGCAATGTTAGGAAAGTCAAATTAAGACCCAATAACATGTGACGATTATCCCGTGTAGGTAAGGAGGAGGGCAAAGTAGAGGGAGGAAGAGAAAGGTAGTTTTTCTGATCATTGCCAGGGCTTCCAGTCATAGTGTGTGAGCTGGTCTCCGTGTGCACCCGAGTCACCAGCCGATATAATCATGTGAATAGAGGCGTGCCATCCTACATTGTTGCAGTGGATGACCAGCCAGCAACACGACGCGAAAGACAAGCCACCCTCGCATATGCAGAGTCAGAGGCACATGGAATGAGCTCGGAAGCTTGGCTCCCGGTGCCAAGAACACCTGTACTCAAATCAATGCGCTAATAACAGAATTCGGAAGTAGGCAGAAGCCTCGCTGATGCGCGGTGGAAGGAACCAACTAGACTGCAAGAAGTAACACCGGTGTGTGTCTACCAGCTATGTAGAGTGATTTAGAGTCGTACTCAATAAAACGTATGTGAGGAAGAAAAGAAATTGTCGGAAGAGAAGCTGGGTTCTAAATAGGAATGATATATCCGAAACTGGAAGAAGAAATCAGGAAGCAACAACTCAGTCGCTCGCAGTCCAACCTACACGTACCCAAAACAACCTCGCTGAAAAGCATCAATGTTGTGAGGAGTTTCCCCGTATCCACACCACCCAAGCCTCCTGGATCAACTCGCAGTATGCCTAACAATGAACACCAAGCCGTACACGACCACAGGAACGATTTGATGACAGCCCGTTGTGTCAGCTCATACGCCCTCCCATTAACCTAATCGATTTCGCAAAAGGCAGATAAAATTGATACAGAAAAAACAAGTCTCAAGGGTGTCCATGCGGAGAAGGGATAAGAAGAACTCGACTCGTAGCGTTTGTGCATTCGCAGAAAATGAGCAAAAACTTGCGAAGGAGCATATGAACATCGGCACTTCGCGTGTGAAAAGAGAAATATAAATTAAGAATTAGTAGATAACGTTTGATTATGAAATTATAAAAATAAGGTTACTAGAGGTATTCTTATGATAATTGAGCGATTATAACCTAAGAAACACGCTATCCGTTTTAAAATGTGATAATACATTATGTGTAAAATATAATACGTCAAGTAAAAATAATACAACATTAAACTGGAAGATAAAAAATATAGAATTACTAAGAATAAATATAATCTCGTTTAATAAAGTAATTCCAAGAAATACAAAACAAAGAGAATAGCAATCTTAAAGAATAATCAGATATAACTATGGATGCATCAGCTCGAGAAATTCAACATCTGTAGAAACACATTTATGTTAGAGAGTGTATGAACATATGAAATTAGAAGCTCCCCAGAAAAAATATGTAACTGTTTGCTTGTCTTCGCTGACAAAAACACACGTGAGGGCGAGACAAAATACCAGACACAGGCGTCTGGAAGGCCTATGCTGGACTACCGAAGAGTGAGAGCAGGAGAAGAGTGCTCACCGGAATGCTATCGAGAATCTGTCGTCTCCGCGAGCATACAGAAGATTGCCAGGGGCCTACTCAGCAAGCTCGCTTCTGAAATGGCTAATCTTCTGGCTCGGATGTAAGACAGAGAGGCTGCAGCCACAGTCATTTCCTTAATGTTATGGAACGAAAGTTGAAAACAGTCAATGATATAACCTACAGCTGTGGTCATGCCAGGTGAACGGGAGGCCTGTGATACCTATAAGCACATGATGGAGCGTGTACGAATCAACGTCGTGCACACCTTTGGAAGAGCGATGTAGATATGAAGACAGAAGAACCGCTCCACAATCCCATCCCGTTTACATAATATAATACACAGCACAGTCTAAACTAGCCACTGCGGACTAACAACCACAACCAAGCTCCCACATTAAGTCCAAACAGTAGTCTTATCCAATGCCCCCTCCCTACTAGGTTTAAAAAAGAGTTTCTACTGTATATTCCTAACCTATAGAACCTAGTCCACAGACTACGACCAGAAGCAAAACAACAACCCACAATATCATTTTACCATACAATCCACTAAGGTCGGAATACCCATGCGGCGCTCTCTAAAGCTCTGGTATTATACATCGCATATAATTATACATATCATGTGAGAAACACGAACAAATACATAAACGAACGAATGTTTGTTCAGATCTGTCACCTAGGAAATACACAATCCTCACGATGGACTCACCGGGAAGACCTATAGAGGATAGTACCTTATGGAGATGTGTCGAGAAAGACTCACATAAGTATCCTAACCGCCTAGACGGTGCAAAGGAATGGGATAAATAACATGCGAAAAGGCAGAACATGCCTAGAAGTGAGTGCAAACCAGACATTGTAATTTAATCCCTATAAATCTAGCGAACTCAAATGATAATCTTACACCAACATCATTCAGAGTTCGATCCTAAATAACTAAACGCAGTAAGAGCCCCTAAATACCTATTAACAAGAGCAGCTGAATCCACATACATATGTCTATCCCAAAGCGAGTCAATCTTTCCTCGTAGCCACTTTATATAAGCCAATTCAATCTATGTCTGAAAACAGTCGCAGACAATATATGAGAACCACAACAGACAGATAAAGGTACACATTCATCCTTAACCAATCACTGAGAGATAAATGAGAAAATGAATCAAAGAAGAGTGAACTATATTCAAACTCATAAGTACATTTAGAGCTGGAGGAGCCTGTGTGTAGAGAGCACACGACAGGCCAAGAAGATACATCTAAGAGAATATAAGGTTGACTAACAGAGATCGCGCTAGAAAAAGATAATTTGGCGGCCTTCAAAGAACCAGAACCAACTAAATCAAACAAGATGATCTCACTTTTAAAGCAACCATAGGTCAGCTAGCGCCAGAACAAGAGCCATGAAGTATATCACGACCGGCATAAGATACCACCATACGTCACACTAAAGGACTAAACTGTACGTGTTCTAGCATGGCTTGAACAAGTTGTTCGCTTTTGAACCAAAAAGGACGAGCAAAAAAGTGTCTCCCTTTGCTTCAAGCTTGTCTTAGAGCGCCTCTTGTCGCTTTCCTCTTAATTCCCTAACCAGGAAAGCGCATGTCGCCTTCTCCACTTTGTCACATACTGTTTCTGACCCTCAAACCCTGAAATGTATAACCGTCACTCCAAGTCAGATTTGGACAATTCAAAGAAACTCTATTATCTCTAGTTGCTGTTTCCCAACCCTACTGTTTACTTCCTCTAAACCCAAGACTAAAAACATTCTGTTAGAAACAACTAAATGAAAAAAGACATTCAAAATATAAACCAATGCTCACATACAATGCATAAGCGCCAGACCATGCACAAGAGAGCGCTTATAATATGCACATATATGACATGAGCAACGTCATCCATTACACGAAACAAAAGTTTATAGAACCAATTAGCAGAAAGGGCCAATAGACGACCTGATATAACGCCCCTGTTTTCCAGCTAGTAGTAACGTAGGAAAAAGCTGGCAAAAGATCGGACGCCAAAACAGTGAACGTTCAACCGAACATACCATGTTCCGAGACCCGTTACAACACTTGAGCTCCCCTACCCTCCCTATAAGCGAGATAATACGCCTAAGCCCATTGGAATATTACTTACATCCTGCTCCTAAATTCAATAGAATGCTAATAAGACGCTGAAAGCCAAAAAGAAAGATTGGGTAGTACCGTACAAAAATGCTGGAAGAAGAATATTTCAGAGAAGCAAAACAAGGCAGCCCACAGGCTAGGCGCATTCAACCCTCTACTACACACAATTCACACTACATCACAGAACCTATCACTGATGCTATCTACAGACATGCATAAGAACAAGCCTCCATCAATAGAAATAATTCAATAACTAGAGAAACTGAGGTACCTCAGCTGAAAACTGAAAAACTGCAACGTACTAAAAGCCTAACTGAGATATATTTAACTGGCTATTGACAAAAACATTCATATCACGTTACGACGTCGCTCATCTAGCACTAATACAACTTCTAAAATAAGTAAAATACCTAATATTCTCTTTCTAGGACCCTACTTATTCGTTGATTAATTACGAATGGATTCAAACCCATAGATCGCTTCTTTCCTGTTATCCGCTGTATACAACACACAAACGAGCCATCCATGCGTACGTGACTCTGCCTCTGAGAAGCGTAGAAGAATTAAATGGCTTGCTACCACTGAGAACCCTAAACACACTCTTAGTGTGTCTAAACTTATGGCGTGATAAGCCTGTGTTCTTTTTCGACCCCAGATAAGTATATTAGTGTCGCACAATATTCGCAGGGGAACACAATGCCACACAAGGGCTCGAAACTTCTGATCCATATGTCTAATATTAGAACAAGCGACAATCACAGTTTAATAAATACCCTAATCACTGGAATACTGCAGACAAGAGAGGAATGCGATAGATGGGAAGGCCAGCAAGATGTGCAGTACCAAGAGCGAGAAGGAATACACGTGTGTCTGCGGAAGAAGGCCTTCTCGGTATAAGATGAGCGTCGGCATGTACAGATGCTCCAGCACTTATTGTTCATGGAGGCAGACAGAATACACAGTCCACAAAGTTAATCAAGTAACCAGCTAAATATCGAATCTATATATATTATAGCTCAAACAGTCATCACGGTTTTAAGTCCAGGATTGAAGATGGTTTAACAACGGTCAGTCAATCAATAAGTGAATAGTATTATAGATTGGATCAGCACCTAATGATAAGTCACATTTGTCTTCAATGATTAACGTTAGCACCGGTGCTGTGTAAATCCATGCTGTTCACTGAGTGAAGAAAAAAAGACTGCTCAATGTACTGTCAGTGATAATAGGATATCGACACTATGGTCTAAACAGACATAGTAGATCTATTCTTAAAAAACATCAGATAAATGACGTTGAACATAAAAGTACAATAAAACTCGAGCATTATCACTCAGAAATTGTCAAAGCTGCTTCTTTAATAAACTCTCATAGTACAGTTCAAAGTCTATTTAAGTTTAATTCTGTAAAAGCTGGTCATCGATTTATGTAATTCGTGCAAACAGAAAATCTGTCAGTAAGTTGATAAAGCTTGTGTTTAGATACAGTTGAAACCAGTTCATACCACTTGACATTACAACAACTAGCTAGCTTAACCAATGGAAGACACTTCCGCCGTCGTCACTGATACTCTGAGTTTCGTTGAGAACGCTAGTAGATCCATCTAGAGCAATCTCGTCTGAACTGCAAGGTGCCAAGCGGCTATAGTAGAAAGTATATGCCACGATAGTACTGGATTGCAAATCTGGTGTTACTTAAGCGAACACTGTGTCCTAACCCAAAGAATGAGAGGAATCGATACTATGAGGAATCACTTTCTGACACCAGCACACACACGAACACCCGATCATCACTGACAACATCTACACACACGACAGCATCACCTCACATCTACCATACGATATCCTGCACAACATATATTGTTGAACATAGCATGAGAACAGTGGATGCAACCACACATCAATATGCAAAAGAATAAGATGTGAAAGATAACTAAGCGCAATAAAGTATCTTACATATAGTCAGTGTCTATTGGCGCTCCTCTGAAATTCAGTAGATGAGAGCATGAATACAAGTCCTCTTAAGAAAAGGTGGGCACAGGACGGCATGAACAAGGATCACTCCATGACATCTAATTAGAATAGCGTCATACGAACTGCCTCGTGACACCTGACTTCTTGTCCAAGAGAGCGAAGGATCTGCCAGACGTGACCAGAATGAACAAAGTGAAGGCCTGCGTTCCTATACTATGGACTCACACGATTGCTGAGGAGACGAACGTGCATAGAGAACTAAATGCGTGATCATAGCTTTATGTTAGGTAACAAATGTAATGAACTCAGGGCATTTCAGAAAACGCGAAATACCTGTATGTATTGAGACTTGACAATTTTATCACAAACCTGTACCTAGCACACAGTAAGAGGAGACATATAGCACATAGACAACGTCAAATGAGCTCTTGGCTCCATTTCAGAATATATAACCGGAAAATCTTCATATCAACTATAAAAACTTGATGCATAGCTGACATGTTATGATGTACTAATGTCATTGACCTGTGATGTCGCACTGTCACCGTAGCAAGCAATAAATGCTTTGGCCATTTCACTTTAAGACAAAATCTACAATTGTTGAGGTAAGAGTCCGTCCTGCAGCACCTTAAATTAGAACACGCTAACACACAAGTAGCGCATTCTGTAAAAGGATCTGAGGAAGGACGTTTTCATTGTCCACGGAAGGTAGTAGGTTTAGGGACTGTGGTGTCGAGAATGATCCTGACTTGCATCAAACCCCAGGAAAGCAATGTCACCAGTGCTCTTCTGGGCCCTCCTGACAGTGTCCCCAGTTCCTCCATCACTAAAGCTGCTGCTCCTGAAGTCCCAAGCCAATGCCAGCATGACCACAGCTCTCGCAGGAGGCTCTTCGGGTAAGCTCACTCAGACACGTTTGAGCATCCAGGCCGCTCAACTCCCGGTCCAACCGGCCTCCTCCCCACAGTTGTCCAGGAAGCCTCGCACATCCATGCATCCTCTCTTGCCTCTGGCCCCCTGTGAGTCCTGTATTAAGCTCAATAAGCCAGAGCACTTCTCTTAAAACACACATATGGCAGAGCTAAAGCCGACTGGTGTACCTTACGATGCTGTCTTTAAAGCTGTACTCATGTTTCCAGAAGACCTGTGTAGGGATACCCATGACAGCATGGGTAGGAAGAGACACCATGTCCACAGCAACTCGCATAAAGAAAACATTTAATTGAGGAGGCAGCTTACAGTTCAGTGGTTCCGTCCATTATCTCATGATGGAAAGTGTGGCAACCTGCAAGCAGACACAGTGCGGGAGAAGCAGCTCAAAGCCCTACATCTTGCAGGCAACGGGAAGTCGACTGAGACACTGAGTGGTATCCTGAGCATAGCAAACCTCAAGTCCACCCCCACAGTGACACACTTCTTCTAACAAGGACATACCCACTCCAACAAAGCCACACCTCCTAATATTGCCACTCCCTGTGAGATTATGGGGGCCGATTACATTCAAACTGCCACAAGCACCAAGGAAACCATTAGCTGTATGATAGAGGAATGCCACTCGGTCCCTCTTCGGCGTGACACAGCATCAGACACAGAAAACTTTCATCTACACCTCACAGATGGGGGAACCTACAAGACACAGTTGAGCAAAAGAACCAGGCATGAAAAAATACATCTAGTAATCCACTGATGTGAGGTGTGTGTGTGTGTGTGTGTGTGTGTGTGTGTGTGTGTACATGCATGTGGAGGTCAGAGGACAACCTCAGGTATCATTCCTCAGGATCTGTCCACTTTGTTTATTAAGAAAAGGTCTCTCTTAGCCCTGGAACTGACTGATTAGACCAGGCTGGCCGGCCAGTAAGCCCCAGGAATCAACCTGCTTCCACCTCCCCAGTACTGGGGTTTTCAAGTGTGTACCACCATCCTCACCGGGTTTTGGGGATCAAACTCAGGTCCTCAGCTTGCAGGTCGAACATTTCACCAACTGAGCTCTGTCTCTACCGATTACACACTGTTCTCGAGTCATCCAAATTAATTTAGAGGTGGAAGTCAAGAGAGTTGTTAATGTCATGTTTGGGGAGCAGAGCGACAACAGGCAGGATCCTGGTGGGGTGCACCCTGGGGATGCTGGCGCTCCAGGGTTCTTGATCTGGACAGAGCTGGTGAAGCATGTCTGCTTTTGTAGATGTCCCGCTGAGTGGAAATTTCACTGTGCTCTTCTTATACCGTCCTTCTTCCGTCTCTTATACCATCCTTCAGTAAAGTGTGTAACCTTTCAGATAATTGCACAAGGAAGACTAAAAATAGACAGAAATGGAGATCATGAGAAAATCTTTTAAAGTATGTAGTCAAATCTGGAGTACTCTGTGTCCATGATGTGGAATAAATTGGGTTCAGTCAGAAGGTTTCAGGACTGTTAGAGGAACTCTCCACTGATATTCTACACAGTGCCTATCACAACTCATGCTTTGGGTGTCTGAACCTCATGTAGTATTTTTAATGTAGAGTTTGAGTTTGGGTTTCTGAGATATGGACTCACTGTGTAGCCCAGGCTGCCCTACAACTCACCATGTAGCTTGCCTCAAACTTGTGATTTGTCTACCTCAGGCTTGAGTGCAGGGATCACAGGAAAACTGCTGCTATGTGGGTTGGATGGAAGACCTCAAGGTTGACTGTCCATCAGGACTGAGACTGACTGAGAGTGCAGCGTAAAGCCAACTCCTGATATCTTTATCCAAATATCAAGGCTATGCTCCAAACCTATGCTGCGCCTCTCATGTACAGCCAGACACAGTGCTGGGAGTCACCAAGACCTATGCAGCTCTGCTGATGGGGACCTTCCTGTCCCCCACTATTTTCGCTAGGCCTCAGACATGGCAGCCTCCAGGAAGCCAGAAATACCCTACCTCAAGTCCTTTGAACAATCTGCATATGCTCCTAGGACACTATTTCAAAATGCTTCTATTTAATTTCTGGTACTTTTATACATACATGCATACATACACACACAATATTGTGTTTGTATTTCCCCCATTGACTTACTGAGCCACCCCCACCCCTGCTGACCTCCTATTCCCTGCCCTACTCTTCTGTTTTCTCCTCAGGTCCTGTGTATCCATCCTGTCACAGCTGCTCTGTCCACAGTGATATCAGCCATGCCATCTATCTGAAAGTGAAGATTCAGGATGCCCTCTCTTCTTTAGACTCTGATTTTTGTCCATCTCTGGGAATTCTTTCCAGACCACCAGCCTTGGCCACCCTCCTCTGCCTCTGTCTCCCTGGCCTTATCATCTATGATGTATTGTTTCATTAATTACGCATGTCTCTCACCTCTTTTCTCACACTAGAGTCTGGGGGTGAAGCATTTTCCATGACTTGGTTTGCTGACTGTATCTGTTCATCTTCCTCCACTTCCTGGCATTGGTCTTTAAGGATGACCTCATTCCTTTGGACTTTCCATTTCCCTTTTTGCACAGGGCTGGCTGATGGCAGCACCAGTATAACAGTACCAGTCCCTCTGTGGGAGCAGTCACTGTTCTTGCCCAAGGGATGACTCCATTTGCAGCCTCGATTCCATCAGCCTGGGAGGCAGTTTGGTGGCCCAGAAGATGCCTCAGTTTTTGGAAGACTGATGAGTCTTCTTCCCCTGGGTTCAGTCAAAGCAAATGAGGTCCTGTCATTCCTGATTTCCCAAACATGTAAAAAATAAATACAATATAATAAGTAAAGTAAAATAAAACAAAGGATGCATGCAGACTCCTGTTATCCAGGGAATCATTTCACATCTTAGGCATTGTGGAGTTAGCAGGGAAAGTCATTTGTGAGCTAGGTAGAGCTGGATCCTTGAGGGAACGTCCTCAGCTGCAGAGCTGGTGACTATGAATGGTGGGTAGTTCCAGAGACAACAGCGGTCCAGCACTGCTGTTAATATCCCAGCACCTTACGTTGCCCACCTTGCCCTAGCAATTTAATGGTTGTGCTTTAAGAGAAGGAAGCAGGCAGAAAGAAAACAAGAGTAGAAAGTGGACTATGGGGGCTGAAGAGATGGCTTAGTGAAGAAAACATTTGCCACACCAGCTTTACCACCAGGATTCAGATCACCAGAACCCATGTCAAGGCTAGGCAGGTCTAGTAGCCACCTCTCATCACAGCATGAGGGGGGCAGAGCCAAGGAATTCCCAGGCAAGCTGGGAAGCCAGAACAGCTGGAATTGGCAAGTGCCAAGTTTCAGGAAAGATTCTGCCCCAATAAATAAAGTGGACAGTGATCAAGAAAGACATTTGATATCAACCTCAGGCATTCATATGTATACACACATGTGCCTCCCCCCATATATGCCTGCACACATGTAAACATGCATACATGCATGCACACATACACCACATGCACATGACCAAAGAGTTAATTATGTTCACAGGTGGTATTTCTACCTTCTGACTCAAGTCTACTATGATCATGCCTTCAAGACTCTGACTATTTGACAGGGTAACTCCGTGCAGGACTGGGTAGACTGCCAGATCTGTCTCCTCCTCTGCATGTGGAGAATGCTTGGGTCTTCATCACAAGTAGCTTTTGGAGAACGAATTGGGTAAGATACAGCACATCACATTTCTAGAATAACACTGTAGTGAAAACAGGATCATTGCTACCTTTTGCACGGAAACCCACGTAGCTAGAGTTTTCCTGCCTTGCCCACAGTCAGGACAAATCTTTGTCAGCTGCCAGTCACACAGCTGCTCAGACCCAACCAAGTAAACACAGAGACTTATATTGCTTACAAACTGTATGGCCATGGCAGGCTTCTTGCTAACTGTTCTTATAGCTTAAATTAATCCATTTCCATAAATCTATACCTTGCCACGTGGCTCATGACTTACCAGCATCTTCACATGCTGCTTGTCCTGGCGGCGGCTGGCAGTGACTCCTTCTGCCTTCCTGTTCTTTCTTTTCTCCTCTCTGTTAGTCCCGCCTATACTTCCTGCCTAGCCACTGGCCAATCAGTGTTTTATTTATTGACCAATCAGAGCAACACATTTGCCATACAGAACATCCCACAGCAAACCCATTTGCATTGTGAATCACATGCAATGTGATTGTGAACAGAACTATTCCTGCGCCGCCGTCACCCACATGGTTCAGCTCTGCTGTGAAGGATGGGGAAGACACTAAGCTGGAATGAGGCATCCAATCAGAAGTTCTCTGCACAGTGAGCTGAACCCCAGAGGGTATGCTTCATTTTTAGCACTCAGCAGGCTAAATAAACTTGGCATATTGGCTATGAAATTTACACGTCATATGGCCAGGTGTGAAAAAAAATTATACTCTAAGGAAATCTATTTTTTTCTCAACCATTCATTCTGCCTGAAGCCCAATGTATGGCAAGTAGAGGAAACTCAGACACATAAACCTTCTTGTAGGGTATGAATCCACCCCTTTCTTTCTTCTCAGAGCACATCTATATTCTTATTCAACAAGGTGAGGGGAACATGGTGGTTGTGCCTCCACAGCTTCAGGGAAAAGACTCCACGTCACTCTCTCTGGTGGATTTCTGGCAATGACCACCATGTTGTCTTCCTTGGACCTAATCATTGGTATACAATCTACATGCTGCTTCTAGGAACAAGACCTGAATCCCCAACATGTGTGTGAGTACACATGACATCACACCCCTACACATGTTCACATCCTCTTTTGTCCTGGTCCAAGGAGTCAGGTGAGTGGGCGGGGCCTAAATTCTCCTTTCTGAACTCTTCTGTGTCCCACCCAGCTGTCTGCTGTCCCTCTTTCTATGGATGAGGACGGGTGTTTATGTGAATGGCCTCTGTAGGTTGATGGGTTTAACACTTGGTCCTTGACTGGCAGAAGCAGTAACCAGAGGCCATGTCCACCTCTGGTTCGAGACTGAATCTCTGTGTCTTGTCAGGATGTCAAGAAGTGACCATGCACATTATACTTCTCTAATCATGCCTTCCCCCATCGTAATGACTTGGGTCCCTGATGCTGAGAGCCAAAATAAACCCCTCCTCCAAATTAGGTTGTCTCTGCCGGTCCTGTGGTCACACAGCAGGAGACTGTCAGCTCAAACCTCAGCCAAGTCTACATGTCTCCTCCCAGCACGTGGGTCTGAATGAAACCGCAGTCTAGGATTAAATATTACTGTATCCTGGTTCCTTTTCATTTTAACTCATCTTTGGGGACATAGAATCAGGGTATTTCTTAAGGATGAAATGTTTTTGTTTTCATTTTCATGTATTTGTGTACATGTGCACATGTGTGTGTGTGGTGCGAATTTGTGAGATGATTGCTTGTGTGTGTGTGTGTGTGTGTACACACACATGTGCATGCATGCGGAGGCCCAGAGTTGATGTCTGGAATCATCCTTGATAACTCTTTGGCATGATTCAGTGAGGCAGGGTCTCTTGATCAAAGCCAGAGTTCACCAATATGGCTATTTTACTAGCCAGCTTGCTCTGGGGGCTCTCTCCTGTCTCCATTTCCCAAGGCTGGGACCACAGGCAGATCATCGCAGCCAGTCAGCATTTGTATGGGTTCTGGGGAACCCAAACTCTGGCCCTTTCCTCTAACAACTGAGTCACCTCTCTACCTAAGGATGGATTTTAAAGGCAGTTGAGCACCCCAAAGTGCTGCTTTGGAAGACAAAGTCGGGCATGTGCAGCTCCTGTGGCCTCTCGGCCCGCTCAATGCAGATGAGACTTCAGGCCCTCATGCTTTCCAGGGAGCTGGGAACTGAAAGGTAATTCTCTTTTCTTACAGCATCCAGGGTCCAGGGTCCTGACCGTGCACTCAGGAGAACTGGGAGTGGGCAAGTCTGCACAGGAGCCTCTGTTAGCCCTCAGTGGGTGAGCGGTGAGGCTGGGCTGCCTGCAGCGACTAGTGTTTAGAGGAACACGGCTCAGAGGCAGACTTGAGGTCTGCAAGTGCATTTCTGAGAAGAAGCTGTGCTTGCAAGATTGTGACAGCTTCTTCCCCCTCCTTCCCAGCAGTGAAAACAATTATTCTTCACATTAGTCTCCCTCAGTTCAGACCCTCATCCATCTCCATCCAAATGGCCTGAGATGAACAGTGTCCAAAGAGCTTCTTGAAAAGCCTCCATCAGCATAAACACGCCAATGCCAGGGTGGCTCCTCCGCTCGCTGGGGTCAGGTCTCCTGGCTACAGAACTCTGGCTGCTGCCTTAGGCTGGCTGGAGCTGTGGCCTCTGCCCACTGGGGCTCCGGCCACTACTTTGCATGAGACTTCCCCCGTCTCTCTTAGTCTTCTCTGGAGCCATCCATTGTCCCTCCAGGGTTGCTAATGATGACCTTTCATTTCTCCTAGTGGCTTGGTCAGTCTCCCCAGAGTGCCGCCATTGAGTTTCATCAGTCTTTCTGGTCCTATCAAATGGCTTTGAAGAGAAAAAGACCATTTGTCCAGCTCACAACAGAGTGGAACCTAGAAGGCATAGGTAGAGTTGGTTTTATAACCACACCCCTTTTTATCTGTTTATCCTAAGAACACCCGAATGAAGGTGAGCTGCGGGTGGGGGTGAGGGCGGCTCCCCTCCTGTGGTCACTCACCCTTTGTGCCATGGGACAAGATGCTGTCGCTGCTCAGGGCTTGCAAGTATGAAGAGGCTCCCCACGCCAAGCTTCCTGGAGACTGGTTTTTGTCATAACACAGTGAGAATTTTATTTTAACTATTTGAAGGCCTTGAGAAAATCCCATCTGTGAATTACATTGAAATCAGTAAGTGCTAACATTGCTGGGTTTGAATTTTGAATAGGGGCTGCTATTTAAGTGTATTAGAGTCCAGTGGCCACTGTAACAAATGACTACCTAGCCAGTGAGTGGTCTTCACAATGGCTATGTATCCTTCTTTTAACACCTCTGGGGGCCACAAGTGTAGTGAGACCAGGGGACAGAAAGCATGTTGTTTGGCAGGTCTGCTTCCTTCTGCAGATATCAGAGAAGGATCCAGGTCCCTTGAGGTGAGGACCTCACCTGACCAGGGATGGAAAAGGAATGAAGAAAGGGCAGAGAGACATAGACACAGGAACGCTGGGGTCACGTGGGCCATGCCACTCTGGTGTCCATTTGTACAGCATGGGGGGTCTGCCAGGCTCGGTAGGGGTCTCTGAAGGCAGCAGTCTCAGGCTGTCAGCATCCAGGGACAGAAGTTGATAGTGCTCGTCTTGCACACGCTGCCAACATTCATCCCTACCACAGGGAGACTCTGTCACCCTTCGGAGCCTGACCCACACAGGGAAGCTTTGCTGTTCCATTGGGTCTGAGACACTGGGTTCTTGGACATGACTGTGCCCATGTCAACAATACACAGTCACTCGGGGTTTCCTCGGGTACCCACAGCTTCTGGGAGTGGAAAGCCTTCTCTGTTGTATGGTATCATCTAAAGAAAAAGCCATATGGCCTCTTCCCTTCTTTATTTGCATAAAGTCTTGTGAGGAGGTGAAACCTGGAGCCATGGTGGTCATCTTGTGAGCAAGAACAAACATGTGGAGCAAAGCTGATTCACTGAGGATGAGAATGGGGGAGGGGAGGCCACCTGTGAGGCTTCCTGAGACTTCTGATGGCAGAATTTGAAAAACTTACATTTGTTTGTGTGCAGGGAGTGGGGGTGGGGGTGGGGTAAGGGGTGTGAGGGTGTATGCATGGCCGTGTGGTGTGTGTGGTGGGTGTATGTATGTGAGTGTGTGTATGTGTGTGTGAATGTGTGTGAGTATATGTGTGTGAGTGTGTTTCTGTGAGTGAGTGTGTGTGAGTATATGTGTGTGAGTGTGTGTGAGTATATGTGTGTGAGTGTGTGTGTGTGTGTGTGTGTGTGTGTGTGTGTGTAGGTGAGAGGTAACTTGCAGGAGCTGGCCCTTTCTTTCCATTGTGCAGGTCCTGGGAATTGAACTCAAGCAGTTGGCCTTGGTGAGACATTTCAACAGTCCATGTTTTTTTTGTGCTGTGAGGTGAACTCTAAGTTCTTTGTGGTCATTCCCCTGTTTCCCAGGCTGCCCAACACTACAATTGTAGTTTAGGTGCACTGCCAGAAGGGACCGAGACCCCATCAGCCCTTCACAGTGAGGACATTTCTGTCTGGAGCCACCGTGTGCTGTGTCACTGTTGTGTACCTCTGTGTGTCAGGAGCAGAGGGCTGCAGGGAAGGCAGCGAGATGAACACACACAGGAAAAAAAGCGGGACCCTTTCCCATCCAGGGTCACATAAAACAGAAGGAACACTCCACAGAAAGCTGTGAGTCCCAAGAGTCAGACAAGGTAGCTTTGGTGAATGACATAAGGGGCCCTGAGACCCTTTACCTATAAAGGGTCGGGGCCCAGCAGTCTTGAACACGTACCATGTGCCTTTCCCCAGCATACCAGTCTACACCCATTCCCATCCATTTCTTCCTAAATGCCTTTCTTAACTGCTGTTGTTCCTGTTACTTATTAGGTGCCCCAGGATGGGACCTGCGGACCTGGAAACCTTAGATGGTATGGCAGGACTCAGATCTGTGCCATAACAATAATGGGCCTGTACTTCTCACCCCCAACTTTGTGATGGTGTGCAAGTGTTCTCAATCATCTTTGTTAGTCACAGACGGAAGTCTCTTTAAGAAGGATTGGTTAAGTCCTACCACCATGATTTGCATCCAGTTTCTCTCACTGGAGGGCTGGGCCATGTCCCTCAGGTCTGCGCCCCCCTCTTGGAGACACAGGTGCTGCTCCTTCACACCAGTTCACTTCAGTCACACCACAGGTCCGAGGAGGAGCTTCCCAAAGCAGAGCGAGGCTCCCTGCCCCCCATGCTGCTGCCATCAGCCACGTGACTAATTATTCCTCTGTGTAACTTTAACTGTTCTAAAGACAATCCCAGGCAAACAGACACACGTATTTTCCTTCTAGAATTGTTTGTTTGAATTCCCTCACCCATATCAGACTTAATTATGCAATATCTTAGAAATGCCCAGGCACCTGCCATTTCTGAGCATTTTTGGGAAGGCAAAGAATGCATCACCTCCTGTGGTCTCAGGAGCAGGAGGGATCTTCTCCAGGGTGACAGGGGAAGTGAGGAAGGAAAACAGAAAAGGCGAGGGCCACCCCTGTGCAATTATAGAGAATCCAAAGCATGTCAAATGACTGAGCATGAGATCTTGATTCATTTCCTAGTCTACGTTTTAGGGACGATGCTGATTTTTCACTTAAGAAATAACACTTGAAGAAGTCGCTTCCCCTTGGGGTGTGGTGAAAGGATGCCTGCAGCACTGATTAACTCTCTAACTTTTAATCTGGACCGCTACTAATTTGCCTGGCAACCCCCCTCTCAGCCTCACTGTCCTTCTGTTCTCTGAGTCAGCACAGCGGCTCTTGGAGGAGGCTGCCTCATGCAGGGCTGTCCACACTATCAAACAAGAGGCCCTCAGGGCTCGTGCTCGTCATTAAAGAAAGGAACACTTGTTAGAGTGTAGTGGGGCCCAGTGCAGCACAGTTAAATTAATTTTAGAGATGTATCTAGGTCAATGCATCTGTACACTCACTGCATACAAACGTGTCGGCCAGTTACCTGTGTTTGCACATTCGTGAAAGGTTAAAGCCTTGCTTGGTAGGGACTTACCCTTTATCTGGGTCCCAGATGGAAAAAAAAAATGGCTATTCTGCTTCAAAATAACTGAAAGAAACTGTGGTGTTGCTTCTGAGAGCTGGGCACCACAAACATATTCCATAATCTTTTTAGAAGCCAGTGTTAAAAAGGCATTAACATTCCTGTCCCTGCCTCAGGTGTAACTAGCAGCTCTGATACAGAATCCTTTGATGCCCAAATAATCCATGAATTCTCTACATCTAATTTTCTATTCTGAGTAAAGAATATATTTCATAAGGTCCTTTTAGAGGCTGAAGTCTCAGCACATGGCTGAGACAACACAGGTAAGCAGTTAAACGATGCTGGTTGAAATTAAACCTCGCTGAGAAATGAAGTAAGAATCTGGGATTTGGGGAGGGGTGAATGAAGAGCGTCTGATGTGTGTATGAAGTGGAACTTCTCTGTTAGAAAGGATGATGGAAACACAGAGCATCTGCTTGGCTCTCAGCAGGATGCTGTGCAGCCTGATTCGTGACTGTCGGGGGCAGGGGTCCAAATTACAGACTGAAACCTTGGGAACTGGTCAGTGTCTCTCAGGGAGATTCAAGTCTCTAAAGCTGGCCTGAGCTAACGGGCTTTACTCGGTTAACGAGAGCTGGCTTGTGACAAACACATTATAGTCATCACCAGGTAATGATCCAGGCAGAAGGAGCAACCGCATCCTGAAACGTACATAGGGATAAGGCAGGCATGGTGACAAGTGCCTGTTAATCCTAGAGCTGGGGAGGTGCAGACAGGCAGGCTCATGATGCTCAATGGCCAGCTATCCTAGCCTACTTGGTAAACCCAGGCCAGTGAGAGACTCTGTCTCCAAAAAATACAGTGGAAGCCGATGGAGGAAGACACCCAAAGTTGACCTCAGCATTACCATTATCACACACACACACACACACACACACACACACACACACACACACACACACGACAGAGACAGAGAGAGAGATAGAGAGCGCACAGAGAGAGAGAGAGTAAGAGAGTACTGACTGGTCCCAGGAACATGCTTTAAATGAGTTCTGCTGTGTGTCACTTCCTGGCATCGTGGGATCTGCTGAGAGAACAGACATTCAGATGGTGTTTGTGTTGCCTTGCCAGGATTCCAGGAGACGACTTCAGTACCTCTCCCAGCAGCTTGTGGTATGATTTGACATGGTGTAAATACCTCCTGAGGCATCCATGATAAGCCTGGCTTTGCTCTTCCAAAGCTGAGAGATGGGATACGCAAGAGAGTGCCAAAATGAACTGTCTGTGCTGAACAAGATGTAGGTTGAGTAGTAAAGGCAGACAGCAGGTCTCTGTTCCAGCCCCATCCCTGATGAACTTTTCCGCTGGACTGAGCCAGTGCTGCAGGGACAGTCTAGAGATGTGTAAGTCACAGCCGAGTGGGATGTGAACAATGTGATCATGTCCTGTCAGTGTGGAACTTGAAATTGCCAGAATCACTTTCTATTCTATCACTTGCACTTTTGTGACTCCATGATATGACATGAATGGATCTGAAGCCAGTCACTGACGAAGACCACTGTGATGAAGTAGGCTGACTCACTGGTACCATGGTCCACAGGTATCTGGGCATCTGAGGCTGCCTAGGGCTCAGCGAGTCAGAGCTTGTTCCCTTGTTATAGGGAACTAGGACCTGTGCAAAAGATAAGGCTATGGCAGTGCTTAATTGAAAATGGTCCCCATAGGTTCATGTGTTTGAATGCTTGGTCCCCAGTTGGTGGAAATGTTTGGAAAGGATTAGGAGGTGTGGCTTGTTGAAGAGGTGTGTCACTGGGTGGGCCTGGAGGTTTCAAAAGCCCATGTCAGTTAGTTCTCTCCTCTCTGCCTCCAACTTGTGGATCAGATGTAAACTCTCAGCTCCTGCTCCAGCACCATGTCTGCCTGCTGCCATGCTCCCCACCATGATGGTCATGGACTCACTCTCTGAAACTGTAAGCAAGGTCTCTAATTAAATGCTTTGCTTTATAAGCTGCCTTGGTCATGGTGTTCTTCACAGCAATAGACAAGTAATAAGATATTATTAGATAAGGGAAGGTATGACTTTGATTGAAACTGTCATTGAGAAGTCTAACCAGTGGACAATGTGAAAGGATGATCGGCACTGGTTGGTTGGTGCAAGAGTCACGGGTCATGGTTACCAGAGTTAGAATGGGCTTTATTAGAAAGAAGAGGGGAGAGGAGGGAGAAGCCAGGCCTGGCGGAGGAAACACAGAGAGGAAACACAGGTAGAGAGGTGCAGAGAGAGAGAGTGTGGGGTCCAGTCCATAGACATCCGCTGATGATGTAAGGTGCCAGACAAGACCCCAAGCTGTGCATGTACAGAATCCTAACATTCCAGACTTTTGTGTATTATAAAAAAGCAAGTAAATAGGAAAGGGGCGTTGTTTCTCCCAGAAAAACTGCTTCCAGCTGACTCGGGATGGTGGGTAAGGCTGTCCTGCTGCTCTGGCGCTGTCCATCCCTCTTGGCTGGGCACCCTGGCCGTGTTTGTGTCTGACAGGATGCTGGTGAGACAGGAAGAGCCTGAAGTAGAGCTGACCTGTCCAGATGGATGTAAGCTGGTTTCTGGAGCTTGGGGAAAATTTTGAACATGTTAAGAAGCAGCCATGAGAAGATCAGTGAATTAAAACATTTGTGGTGTTTAGTACTCTGCTTGTATTGGTTAGTGTTAATGAGAGAGACAGAGATTGGAACATGTTAAGCTTTATCAGAGATAGATCATTTAAGGCACCTGTTTCCTTTACTAGTTTGGCATCCAGGAGACAGGTGATCAATTGTTGAGAGCATTTAACAGCAATAGATGGTTATATTAAAGTCTGTTTTTGTATAGCCCTGACACTTTTGGGTCTGGGGGTGTAGATACCTTTTAGCTGTTACAGTTTCTTACTTGATGATCTCTGGACTCCGGTCCTGTGGTGGTCCTGTAACCATTAGCTGAGCAGTGAGTTAGAACAGGAACTGGGAAGAGAAAAGCCTGTGCTGCATGAGAATTATTTCTTTGGAATTAGGGGCAAGGCAAAGATCAGGGCCCTGTCTGAGTGCACATGAGGAGGAGAAGCACAGGCAGGTGGAAGTGAGGCACATGGAGGGAGCAATGAAATGAAAGCTGTGAAATCTTTTATTAAGAACCGAAATAGTAAATTGAGGTGTACAGAATCTAAAAGTTTATTAAAAAAAAAGAAATTATGGGTCATGCTGTAGGTCAGAGAGACAGAAAAGCACAGTATTCACTTGCAATTCTTAGCTGGTCCTGTTTTCAGACTGAACTTCTGTTTCATCCAATGATCTCAGTGAATGTGTTGCTCAAAGCTGAAGTTAACCACGAATGCTTAACCAGCCAATGCTCTAGTTTGATCTCAGCTTATATATTTTTGCTTTCTACACATCTGGATTAAAGTTGCTTTGGATTAAAGGCGTGTCACATGCTTGCTGTTTCAATGTGCTTGAACTCACAGAGATCCAGAGGATTTCTATTCTGAATGCTAGGATTAAAGCGTGAGTGCACATTTTCTAGCCTTTGTATCTAGTGCTTCTGTTCTCTGACCCAGATAAATTTATTAAGGTACACAATATTTGGAAACACAATACCACCACAGAGGTGGGTAAGGCTGTCCTCCCTGCTCCAACAATAGGAAAACGAGGAGAGGTGACATCTCCAAACTCCCAGGACCGGGTCAGTGGCTCTGGTGTCCATAAGGAAAGAAACGGATCGCTTCCATGCTGCGTTCCGGGTTCCCTGTGAACCTGTAGCCAAGCCTAGGTCTGCTGGAGGTCTTAGCTTGATGTTCCCATGCCCTCTTGGTGCGTGGGGGCAGTCAGCTGACCAGTTGTCTTTTTAGGCGACACTTTCAACAAGGCTATTGATGGTCTGGCAGGGCACTCGCTAGCCCATGGCCTTTTTCCACACTTAAAACAAGGACCCAACAGCTTTCGGGAGCCAGGGCGTGCCAGCACTTGGCAATTTTGTCTTTGGGCTTTTTATCTCTTTCCTGGCATAGCTTGAATGCCACAGATGACACTTTCACCGGTGAGGTCAAGAGCCTTGCTCTCCAGGTGCTTAAGTTTTAGTTGGTGAGGTCTGGGGAACAAGAGATGGATTTTACTCTGTGTCTTGAATTTTTTTTTTCCCTTGATGTTTGCTTGAGGACAGCTTTTGGAAGACTTGCCTGAAGGCAGGCTACAAACTGATCTCTTTCTCAAGAGCCATCCTGACTACTGTAAACTTACTTGCATGGATCTTAGCCTGCTTCCAGACCTGTGTGTGCCTCTCAGGGCAGCTTGAGAACGAGTGGGAGGGGTTAAGGTGAGTTAGGGTGAGAGTCAGCAGAAGTGGCCCACCCAGTTGTTCAGGAGTTAAGGTGAGGTGGGCTAAAGCCCACCCACCGTCGGAGAGCAGAAACGTAAGTCAGATAGACAGAAGTGGTGGCACGTGGCAGGGGGCTGTCGGGTTAGGGAAAAGGATTCAGAGCTTCAGTAGGAAGCTTGGGGATAAAGTAACTCTTGTTATTTGCCGGTTCGCTGGCAGAAGTTCCCGAGAAGCTGTTATGTGGCCAAATTTACTGGTACCCACCCCTTTATCCCATGGCTGCAGCCGAGAGAGAAAAATAAAAAATTAAAATAACAACCCGGGATCCTAAGCTGCTATCTCAAGCTTCCCTGAGACAGAGGAAGGATCAATGAATCAGCACAGGCTACCCAACTGTCATCACATTATGAATAAGGTCTGGGAGTGTACACAGCACATGGACCACCCGGTGGTCTGACAGCATTGACCTCCTGTCAGGAGAGAAAACGTGTGGTTGCCAGCACAGCCCAAAGATCCCCCCACCCTGGGAGGTCTGGAGGAAGACTATAGGTCAGGCTGCAGAGCTGTGGGAAGGGACTCACCAACTGCATGAGTGAGTGGCGGAGACACAGCAGCGGGAGCCATGGCGGCAGCGGCGGGACATGGCAGGATGCCGCTGCAGCAGCGGGCGCCTGAGCACAGTCCCAACACGGTACTGCAGTGGTGGGCAGGGTCGCAGGCCCTCCCTACAGGGTTCCCCACAACATTCAGCCCCGAAGGCTGAGTGTGAAGAAAACTTCCTATCCAAGATCACAGGGCACCAGTGAAAGGATGATCGGCGCTGGTTGGTTGGCAGAGAGTCACAGGCCATGGCTACCAGAGTTAGAATGGGCTTTATTAGAAAGAAGAGGGGAGAGGAGGGAGAAGCCAGGCCTGGTGGAGGAAACAGAGAGAGGAAACACAGGAAGAGAGACACAGAGAGAGAGCGTGGGTCCGGTATGTAGTCACCTGCTGATGACGGAAGACGCCAGACAAGACCCTGAGCTGCACATGTACAGAATCCTCGCATAGCGGCCAAAGTTATTGACAGTTCTCCTTCCACGGTGTGAAGGGTCTGCTTGGCAGGCACCTTAGATGTGCCTCTTAGTGGCCATACAAGCTCAGGCAGGTCAGTGGTCCACAGCTTTCTGAAGCTGGGGCTCCACTATTTTGCTCCTACAGGCTGACAGAGGATTAAATTACATGGTGCCTAGTAGGTGCTGTTACATATTGGGACTTTCAGAAGGCACATTTCACAATAGGGTCATCTTTTAAAAAATATTTATTTTGATTTTATATGTCTGTGTATAAGTGTTGCATGGCCAGCTGGGTGCCCTCAGAGGCTAGAGGAGGGCGTCCATCTAATTCCCTGGAGCTGGAGCTGCAGTCAGTTATGAGATTCCCAAAGTGGGTTCTGGGAACTGAACCCTAATCCTCTGCTTTTAATCGCCAAGCCATCCCTCCATCCCCAGAAGCCAGCTTTGGAGAGGACGAATGTCTATGAATTCACTCCAAGGGCAGAATAAATGTAATTGGTCATTCCACACAATACACAAATGCAACGAACAGCCTTTCAAACCCAAACTGTCTTATGATCTGAGTTTAGAAGACAACAGCTTCTGCCAGGACAAAAGCAAATCCTAACTGAACTTAGGACAGTGGGTAGAATGATACACAGCCACCGCCAGGAGCCCCCATGGCCAGTTCATGTCCCCCAAGGGCATTGTGTCACATGACCAGGAATGGCTGGGTCAAGGCCATCAGCTGCTTTATGAACGGTCTCCCACTGGAAAGTCTATGCAGACAACACAGATGAAGGAAGAGTCTGGGTCCCCAGGTAGAGTTTTCCACGGCTGTTTCTTGTCAGCTTACTTTCCCACTCCCATCATCCATTTGGACATGTAAGTGAATATAAGTCAGTATTATTGGTGTGTGAAGGCATTCATCGATGCTTAATGCTGGTCAGGTAGCACGTGAACTTCTGTTGCACTAAGAATTAACCAGGGCCTTTATCAAAATCACAGAAGCTTCATGCTACTCTCACCAGCAGACTTAGGAACAGGTGCAAGCTGGCTTCCGGCATGTCTCGCTGGCACAGGTGGACCAGGGCAGCATGCCTTTAAAAGAGTTCATTTTTAAACCTTTGTAACTCCTGAAAAGCACTTCAAGGAGATTTTTACTAATTAAAATACAGGGAATAGTGAAGTGTGGTGTCTCATGCCTGAAGCTTGGCACTCAGGAGGGGGAGACAGGAGGATCAGGAGTTCAAGGCCAGCCTAAGCTCTATGAGACTCTGTGTAAAAAAAAAAAATCTGAATAAATAAACACTTAAGCCGGGCAGTGGTGGCACACGCCTTTAATCCCAGCACTTGGGAAGCAGAGCCAGGCAGATCTCTGTGAGTTCGAGGCCAGCCTGGTCTACAGAGCAAGATCCAGGACAGGCACCAAAACTACACGGAGAAACCCTGTCTCGAAAAACAAAACATAAACACAAACAAAAGATAAATAAACACTTAAAAAAA
This sequence comes from Peromyscus leucopus, assembly GCF_004664715.2. Lineage (NCBI taxonomy): Eukaryota > Metazoa > Chordata > Mammalia > Rodentia > Cricetidae > Peromyscus > Peromyscus leucopus. The sequence goes on from NC_051063.1 coordinate 28,953,474, forward strand.
TAAAGCCTAGGCATTATCACCATCATTGTTACCCCAATCGACCTTTTGGGTCCTGTCCAACCAGAAAGCCACCTGGGAGGCCACAACCTTGTGGGACCTGGAGACATATAAGGGGTGCAGAGTGTCTGGTCCTGTATTTCAGTCAGGCCCCTCTGTCCTGAGTTGCTCCTAACAGGAGTCCCCAGTTGGGACCCTCTTTCTCCCTTCCCCAGTATCATCTTAGAACTTGTCAAACATGGAAATTCTTGTGTGCCTCCTGACTTGCTAGGTCAGAAACTAAAAGAGGGCTCCAGGCTTTGCTTTAACAACCCCCGATCTGGTTCATTCCAGATGCTGTAGTGTAAGAACAACTGTTTTAAGAAAAAATAAAAAGCCTATTCTATCACTTACTTGAACATGATGAAACAGTAAGTTTTTAAATGGTTAAACCTGTGGAATATTTACTGAGATTTTTCTATATTCAGGAAAAAGAAATAGGAAAAATACATTTAATTTCCATATGACTGACTTAGTAAAATTACTGTGATTTGAAAACATCACAATGAGACCAAATCTGGTCATTAGCTAAGAAAGGCAGCAGCAGTAACCCCACTCTGTTGAATATTCACTTTCTGAAGCAAAGTCACCTGATGATGTCACTTTCATGCTGTAATGTAATTCCAGCTCTGGAATGCTTCTGTATGTGTAATGCAATTTGACTTTAGCTACTGGAATCATGAACAGCCACTCGGTGACAGAATCCACGGGATGAAAAGAATGTTTGAAATTTCATTTCTAATGTATCTTCCATCATTCTTTTGCTACATATATGAAAACACACTATCTTGCTATGTACAATAAAAGGGCACTAGATCTATGTGTAAATAATTTTGTTTTAAAATGTATTTTAAAATATACTCTCTATTAAGAGAAATGAGGTTTGAATGTAAACAGGCTTTTCCATGGAAGAAATGAAGGTCCATTATGCACACACACAAACACCAAGAAGAAGTGAGCTGCATGATACAATACGCTCCATTCAATAATCTCATATTGGTTTATAAAGCCCAGAGAACACAGCTAAATGAAGGGGAATTGAAGGCACATGATGGATGCTTCCTTCACAGCATTTAAATCTCTTCCACTTGATTAAAAATTCCTAGTTCCTCTTCAGTGAATTGTTCGGAGTTTTTGAGCAGCCTCTGCCCTGATTAAAACAAATTAGCATCAAAGATCCCCTGTTGAATGAGAAATCATTAATTGAGAAACATGCAATGCTCCTTAATTACCTTTAGAACAGCAAGAGAACAAATACTCTGAGGTTCCAGAGGGGCCGCCTGCCCTGCACCACGGACTCATTTCATGGAGTTGCTGGAATAAAATTCAGGCTGCCAACACTACCGGGGACCATCAGTGCATGGTTCGGTAAACAATGGAGATTGTTTATCCAAGGAAACTATCTACCTGAGTAACTGCTCGCAGAAAGAGAGGAGAATGTTTGCTTTCTTACTTTGGTGGAAGCTTTGAAAAGTGTTTTGAGTATGTCCCCATCGATGGGGAAATCATGAAAGCTGCTGTTTCAGACACAAATGCTCTGTGTAAAATAATCCATTTGTGGAACTCCCAGTGAGATTCCAGAAGTTTCTGCACAAGTGAAAAACTTCATTTTTAACTGGACAGGAAATGCTTAACTACAAACAGTCCAGCTTCAGATGGAGATGAGTTTTTTTTTTTTTTTAAAATTTTTGAGATAGGGTCTCAACTCTGCAGGCTCTTTTAGTTTTATTTATTTATTTAGATATAGGGTCTCACTAGGTAGCCCAGGTTGGCCAGAAACTCACTATGTAGCCCAGGCTTGCCTAGAACTTGTAATGATTCTCCTGCCTAAGTTTCCCAAGTGAGGGCATTATGAGTGCCTGTCAAATGGGAATGTAAATTGTGATAGGGCATCCTAGTTTTTTGGTCCCTCATACACAACACAGTCCTCACAGCGAGTCCGTGAGGTAGAGGGCAGCACCTCTCCCCAGCCCTCAGAAGTTGGAACACACTGAATACTCCCATGGGGCTATCACTGGAAACCCCTGTTAAAATGTTGTGATTGTGTGGAGGTAGCCGATGCTGCAGGTGCCCAAGGCTCTGGAAACACATTCCTCACATGCTCCTGGGTCATGGTGGGGGGTATGATAATGGACACCCCAGCTTACTGTGTAGTGTGTGGACCACTTTAGATCAAACAAAGCACAAAATCCCAAATAAAGCTAGCATCCCAATCTATACTAACGTGATTAAGGCCAACATGAAGTTTTCATTTAATTTCAGTGGGAGCAAGGAGTGTGTTTTACCAGTTGAATTAAACTTTCTATCAATAGACAATAGACTTCAAACTTTTCAGACACTATTAATCATTATTCTCCATCACAACAATGAACTTGGCATTGCTACAATCTTTTCCAACAGTCTCTTCGAGTCTATATCAAAACGACTTTCAAGACTCCATCAAGAGTAATTTATATCAGAAGAAAATGTGACTGTGAATTGTATGAATGCTGTGCTGGGACTATAATCATGGCTGTAATGCTTTGTACCACTAGCAAAAAAATGTTTTTTTTTTTTCTTCCAAGTGGTTCCAATGAAGGCATAACATGAGCTTTTAGATAATCTTCAAGATAAAATAACATTCAGTTCACAAATGTGCAAAGCCAAGGTGATTTTCACCCAAGAACTATTAATGCTGCCACATAACCATATTCTGGACATTGCTTTAAAAAGAAAAGTCAAGCTGTCAAACATTGTGTTATCCGTATAAAAGCAGGAAAAAGCATCGTTACAGACTCCTATAGCCTGGTCAGGAACATGCCTTTGTGCTATTAGCCCTAAACGGCCATTCCTCTGCCAGCTCATGTTGATGGAGTTGTTCTTTTCTCATGCATGGGCAGGTCAGATTGGAACTGTCATCGGAGAGGTCAGCAGGAGTGGACACTGGAGTTTCCGAGGTCCCTTTTCCACACAGGTCATCTGCAAGTGGATGTCGGGGAGGTTTCTGCTATACTCCAGCCAGCAAGCTTCATTTGGACCTGGAGTTCTGACTCTACGAACTTGACAAGCCACACATCCTGTCTGCCATTATCTGCTTGCATTGTGAAGTAATTCATTTCAGGTTGAAATCAAATTGTTTTAAGCAGAGTGAGAGTGTTTTTATTGGTGTCCTTCCAGCCAGCCTTCCCTCTTAAGTGCCATCGTATTTCAAACAAGCCAGCATCCTCAGGAGAGAACAAAGCTGCACATGCCCATTCTATGCTAGTTATTTGTTCTTAGAGCCTTGATGGGGTGTGAGCATGCTGCTCTGCAGCTGGAGAAGCAGACTGCCTAGTGGATGAAAGGTCAAGAGACCTGCGCTGAGGGGAGAGAAAAGCCAATGGTTTTTAGTGTTTGCTACAAAGCTACCATTTAAAGTTAACGAAGATGATGTTTAGCTGCAAAACATGCAGTAGATATTCCAAAATCTCTAAAAGCACAAGTCTGAATCACCAGGAATGCACTCCAATGGTTCCGACTGCATATTAATTATTTGGGAGCTTTGGCATCTCTATGAACTTTAGTATTACCCCCTTTAACACACACACACACACACACACACACACACACACACACACACACACACGAAGTTCAAAGGAAACAAATATCAGTGCTCACGATTTGCTGAGTTTAATTTTGGACTCTTCCATAGTAACAGAAGATGAGTAACCATGGTCTCCTCTAACGTCATCAATGACAGCAACAAGGAAGCCACAGTCAGGTGACGTAGGTAAGCATTGTTTCCTTTCTTTTTATGGGCGTATATTTACTGAAAGAGTACTGAGTTCCTAAGGTAAGGACATTTTCATCCAAACCATATTTCCCACATGTTCCCTTGCTGCCCTCTTGGGTAAGCACTTTTATCACAGTTCACTTAGAAATAGTTTAGACAACTGACCTAAGGCATTAAGAAATTGGGGCTGTCGTTTGTCTTTATAGGAAATTTTGATTGTGTCCAAATAATAAGGTAACTTAACACATCGTGAGCAAGGACACCATCTAAGATGCCTTTGGGCACTGGGGGCTATAGAAAGCCAGGAAATCAATTGTTACAGGAATCTATTTTCACCAATATTATCTTCCTGGGTGGGTTTCCCAGAGCAGGGCCTCTGCTCACCACATGCAGCTAGTTCAGAGCAGCCTGTACTTAAACAACCCTCTCGCCTGAGCAAAACCACACTCCTGCCAAAAGCAGCGTGGTCAACCCAACGGTGAGCAGAGTATGAGCTTCACTGTGTCTCATTTAGAACTTCTGCCCCCGCCCCCCATATGAATGGGGAGAATTTTCTCCTCAATGAAAGGTCTAAGCTGGGGGGCGGGGGATCGGGAGGTGAGGATGAAGGAAGGGCAGAGACCTTAGTTTACAGACAAGTATTCAAAATGATACTACAGCTTTATGTTTAGAAAACAAAGCAGTCAAGTGTGCGTATTCACAAGGCTGTGAGTGGGCTGGAAGAGTGCCTGGGTACTCACAGTAGCTACTCACAAACCTAGGCAGATCTCCTTAAAATCGCTTTTGAGTCAAACCACACAAATCTCTATGCCACCATAAATCCACTGTTAAAAAGCCTGGGAGTGAGCAGGGTGGGGGGCACAGAGCAGGTGAAGAGAGTGGGCACGTGGGGGGCACAGAGCAGGTGAAGAGGAGAGTGGGCAGGTGGGGGGCACAGAGCAGGTGAAGAGGAGAGTGGGCAGGGTGGGGGGCACAGAGCAGGTGGAGAGAGTGGGCAGGTGGGGGGCACAGAGCAGGTGGAGAGGAGAGTGGGCAGGGTGGGGGGCACAGAGCAGGTGGAGAGGAGAATGGGCAGGTGGGGGGCACAGAGCAGGTGAAGAGGAGAATGGGCAGGGCTAGGGTCCAAAGAGAAGGCGCTTCCTATTGACCAGACTGCTCTTCAGTTGGGCCTCTCCCAAGCTCTTTTCCATTTTAAAGCTCCCGGCAGATGCTAGCTAGGCTAGGCATATTTCCTTGGACTCGGCAGCCATCTTGGTCTCTTCCAACACCTCCTCTGGCTGATCTTTGGAAAACATGATAGAAAGCAACCTTGAGGAGGAGGAGGAGGAAGCAATATTCTGTCCCTGGGAACAGAGGCAGAGGCAAGCTCTCAGATTGGTCAGGATCCTGGCTGAAGGCCTCCTGTAGACTCTGGGCTAAATGAGAGTACTTTCCAGGTTTTGATCTTTGTGTGTGTGTAACTGTATGTTTGCATTCATGCATGCACATGCATCTGTCTGTGCAGGTACCTGTGCAAGTTTGTGCTTATGCACATACGTGGACACCCACATGCATTTTGCCCAGCCAACACTCCTCTTTTTGAGACAAGTTCTCTTTTCAGTAACAATTAAACCAGATCTCCCTAAGGGTCTGCCTGTTTCTGAGACCCCACTACTAGGATTACAAGTTCATGACCTTGCCCAAGTTTGTGCACATAAATCTAGGTGCCCAAGAGGTCAAAAGAGGGTGTTGGAACCCTTGAAGCTGGAGTTAAGAGCACCTGTGAGTTATCTGATGCATGGTGGGACCAAGTGTGGTACATGCTCTTAATGCCATTGGAAGCCATCTCGCTTGTCCCAACACCCAACTTCTTAAGCAGCTTTGGGACTAGAGCTCAGGTCCTCTCGCTTGCCTTGCGAGGCAAGTACTTCATCAACTGAGCCCTCCCTTCAGACCTTCGGTGGATTTGGAGGGAAGGGGGCTTCTGGCAGAGCACAGGGATTGGAAGCTCGCTAGAGCAGGGGAGGGCTTAGTCCTACCTGTCCCAGAGCTGGGGGAATGAGCTGGTGGCGGGGGTCAAGGGAGGAGGGAGTTGGGAGGAAGAGGGTCTCCAGTGCAAATTCAGTCTTGACAACTTAGTGAGCCCTGGAGAGCCTGGGGTCACAGCCCAATGGCAAAACACTTTAGCCTTAGCATGAGCAAAGGCCCAGTCCTGGGGAATGTTAACACAAAACACATCCAAGGGCTCAGACCCTCAGGGAGGGCTGGCATCCTGCTGTTCCATCTCTCACAGTACAGCCTTCCATTCTCAGAAAAAGGAGGATTCGGAGAGCAAGTGGGGGAAAGGTCAGTGAGAATCTCAAGAGGGAAAGAGAGAATGATGTGTTCTGAATGTGAAATTCAACCACACAAGTTTCATGACCGTCTTTGGTGGGGAGGGGCCTTGAAAGATTCTAACAAGGAGTGCTCTTTGTTGGATGATCTTGGAAAGGTCAACATGATAAAAATAATAATAGTTTACAGCAGTGGCAGATGAGCAGAGTGGTGTTGACCTGTAATCTCAACACATGAGGCAGGAGAATTACAGGTTTGATCATATTCTAAAATACACGCTTTTAAAGGCAGATTTAAAATCTTACACAATCAGTGTTTAAAACAGACTTGCATACCTGCACACTTACAGACATGTAGTTATAATTTTTAATTTAAGAAATTAGGTGAAACTAAAGTTAATTGTATACAGCTGGAAACCACTGCTCAGCACCCAGTGGCCTAAATTCCTTGGAAAATTATGCAAAGCATTAGGAATTAGAGGGATGAATTATTTTTTATTAAGAAATTTTTTATTCATTTTATGTATCAATCACAGATCTCTCTCTTCCCTCCTCCCACCCTTCCAGCCTTCTCCCTGCTAACTCTCCCCCCATTCTCTCCTACAAGAAGGCAAGGCCTCCAACTGGGAGTCCACAGAGCCTGGTACATTCAGTAGAGGCAGGTCCAAGCCCCTCCCTCTGCCTCAAGGCTGTGTGAGGTGTCCCACAATAGGTAGTGGGCTCCAAAAAGCCAGCTCATGCACCAGGGATGGGTCCTGATCCTACTGCCATGGGGCCTCGCAAGTAGATCAAACTACACAACTGTCTTGCTTATGCAGAGGGCCTAGTCCAGTCCTGTGGAGGTTCCACAGCTGTTGGTCCACAGTTCATGAGTTCTCACTAGTTTGGTTTGGTTGTCTCTGTGGGTTTCCGCATCATGCTCTTGATGCCCCTTGCCCATAGAATCCCTCTTCTCTCTCTTAGACTGGACTCCTGGAGCTCGGCCTGATGCTTGGCTGTGGATCTCTGCATCTGCTTCCACCAGTTACCAGATGAAGGCTCTGGGATGACAGTTAGGGTAGTCACTGATCTGATTACTGGAGTAAGCCAGTTCAGGCACCCTCTCCACTACTGCTAGTAGTCTAAGCTGGGGTCATCCTTGTGGATTCCTGGGAATGAGGGATGAATTATTTAAAAGAACTCCCTGGAACTGCAGACAGGCAGCTCAGGCCCAGGGCAGTGTGTCCCTTTGCCCATCTGTTGATACGGGTCTCTGGGCAGGTTACCGAGCAGACTATCCCACAGGCCTGAAGATGGGGACTGCCCTAACTGGAGATTCTACGATCAGTTAAGCCATGAGCTCACTCTTGGGATGCAGCAAGTGCGTTTTACAAGTAAAAGTAGAGCCAGGTGGACTCTGGCGTGTTCTCAGTTTCTGAAGCATTTACAATACAAGACTTGCTTTGGTACTTCTACAGACTCTGAAAAACAAAACAAAACAAAACAAAAAAACAAAACAAAACAAAACAAACCATCCTCAAAATGACTCAGGGCCATTGGTCCCTCCTTGCCTTGTCTGTGGGTAAGCATTGGCATTGAGGCTCTGTTTAGACATCATCAAGGCCTCATCTGAAAGATGCTCTGCTTCACCACAGATTTAGAACCATGGTTCTGTTGCTTCGAATGTCAGGCAGGGTTAGAAACCTCCAAATTCTAGAGGCACAAGATGTGTTTCTGAACAAACATACCTGGCTTGAAAAGATGCATAAAAACTAAGAGCTGGATCCACAAATATGTCAGGTAGGAGGAGAGAACTGGCCTGGCTGCCCCATGATCACCCCAGCTGGGCTGCCTCTGGGCCCCCAGGCTTTTGTTCATCTCTAAGGATGTCAACAGCTCTGTTTAGCTCTCCCTTTATAGGTGGAAGGGCTTCAGAACTGCCCCAGCACTACACACCTCATGGCAGATGCTCTCTAAATGATCCCATGGCAGGGGCAACAGCCACCACACAGCTACCTCTGTCTTATTAACACCCAAAGAGAATGAGATGTCAGAAAGTACAGCAAGAATTGATTGGACAGATGTTCTAATTAATGTTTCCCTATGGACTAGAACATGACAGAGTTGGGAGATGGCTCAGTGGGTCAAAAGTTTACCCTGCAAGCTTGAGGACCTGTGGCCAATCCTCTGGAGTCCACTGGGGAGGCAGACCAGAGGATCCCCGGGGCTCACTGGCCCGCTAGTCTACATAAATCAGCAACCCCCAGGCTCAGTGAGAGATCCTGTCTCACAACCTGGATCAAATCAAGTAAGGTGATAACATGAAGACTGACTGAGGAAGATACCTGCTGTCAACACACACACACACACACACACACACACACACACTCACTCCACATCACTTCTCCTTCTTGCATATCACTAACTTAGCTTTTCACTCCTTCAAAGCAATTATGAGAATCTTAACTCTTTTTAAAATTTACGAAACCAAATCATAAACACAAGCATACTGTGTTTTCACTAGGATTTTTCTCTAGTTGCCCAAATAATGGTCCCAGGTTAATTTTGAAACTCCATTCTATCTGTCTGAAAGTGCTCAGACTTAGCAGTGAGATCTTAGATGATGAAGATTCCTCAAGTCATTCTATGCTGAAATGTTGAGGCTCCCATTAAAAAACACCCGCATTTAAAGCAATCAGGAGGGGTGGTGGGAAGAGCAGGCACAGAATCGACATTCGGTTCGCTTCACCTAGGGGTGAAGAATTTTATTTCCAGTAAAAAGTTTTATAAGCTGAGAATATATTGCATAATTGGCCACAGAGTTAACAGTAGAGTGTGACATTGCATTAAATTCCATAATTCTCTAAAATTCAGATTTTCAAGTTTTAGAACCCTGTAGGATTCACGGTGGATGAGACTGGGCAGCTCCACGTGGCATTGACTGCTGGCAGCTTGGATGACTCAGCCAGGTCTGGTGTACTTTACCTTTGTTGTATGAGCTTTTCTCTAGAGACAACTGTTGGGGATTCAACAAAATGAGCAACTTCTTTATTTTCAAATGACTAGATCTTTATAATGACCAGTTTGGCCAATTTATTATTTCATGGGAAAATTCAACATGTAAAATGTCTAAAAGAAGTGGATCAAATTACTTGATTGTTTTTAGGAGACATTTACAAATTCAGCTCAACTAGTTTTCTGAGAGAAAACATCCTGGGAAGTACCAATAACCAGCCCTCCCTCTCCCGCCCACACCCCACAAGCTGAGAGAAAATTACTAAAACTATTCTACAAATTCATCTGCTTTTGAGTGCATGGAAAATAGAGTAACTTATCATGCTAACATAAAGAATATATACTATATTCAAAAGGCTAGATATCAAAATAAGACAATCATGGTTAGATGCGACCTAACTATGTTTTATAAGATGCAGCTACATATTCTGTGGTCATTTCTGTGACATATTACACTCAGTCCTCATCAAATTAAGCTATGTATACATGGAATTTGAAATAAATATTCAATATTGCAATAGGGTCATATTCTGCTACTATACAACCATGGCATGCAAGTAACTAGGCATTAATTGTAAAGTGTCATCACCCTCCAGAATTCCAAAGAACATGAAAAGTATGTATACAGTACAGAACACCGGTTTGATGTAATGACTCTGATATTAAAGAAAACTACAGAGTATGCAGCAGCTTTGGGTATCTTGGTCATGGTTCTCATCTCTCCCGTGGTCACCCTGAAGTCAACCACGGCCACTCCAGACTGAATTTCAGTGAACTTCGGTCGGTATCAGCACACAATGACCGTCCCACATGAGAGCTGTCCTTCTGTCTTTCCTTTCTACTGTTAGTCGGGGTTTTGTGTCATTAGGGTGTTTTGGATGTGGCCAGCAATGGATTTGGTTTCGGACTGTGGATATCCTCCCCGCACGGTGTGATTGCCTTGGGGATGGGACATTTGCTGAGGCTTGCTGGCCGGCTCCTGTGTGCTCACATTCGACAGGAAGGCGGTGGTAGCAGGGAGCTTGCAAAGTGTTACCTTTAAGACATGTTCTGTAACACTTGTAGAAGGTCACTGAGATCCAGGGAACAGAAGGCCACTGGAAGAAAATGACCCACTCTGGTGAACACTCTGAGGGACACTCTGGCCTGGTACCGCACCGTGATTCCCAAGCAACCAAAGCATCACCATTTGGACCAGAGACTCTGCTATCCAATGGCTGTTCTGGCTGTCTTCTGGTTGTTGAACTGGAGACTGTTTGTGGAAGGAAGGGACCTGATTGCCAGGCAGTCTTTCCTGTGCTCTGTCATTTCAAGAACATTCCCCACACTCAAAATTCTAACAGACCTCCTGCCACACACCATCCAGACCAACTCTCTGGTCTGGGTTCCCATTAGTTGAAAATTGTTACATTCTCAAATCGACTCTGGATACTATGTGGTCATGTGGAGCATTTAAACACATGACCTTCAGGTTATTAAATAAAAGCCTTGCTTTCATATTTATAATGAGACAAAACAGCAGTTACAGCTTCCATGATCTGTTCACTTCCCACTCATATGCAAATGACCTACGTTTGCTAATGAGGCAAAAACTGTCCATTTCTCACCATTCAGGCATTATAAAATGTCTTTCTTTAAAGTCCTGGGATATAAACAGTTGGTTTATATGAATTACATATTTCCATCTGCATTAAGAAACAATATACATCTTTTTCCATAGTAAGTTACATTGTTCTAAGCCTGAGAGCCAAAAAACTGACTTTATCACTTGCGACCATCAATACTGTTACTTTTAAAAAACTCACTGGCATTCTTTGGCCACTTGGGACATTGCCCACTTAGAGGGAACTGTACTTGGGCCCTGGATCCTAGGACATTAACCTCTGTAAAACCCAAGGCCACAGAAGAGCTTTAACGGAAGCCATTTGTGAAGGAAACCAGCACACAGCACAGAAGTGGTTTCCACTCAGACACAAGTTCCTTGACGCGTGGAGAGGTGTTTCCGGTTGCGGACTCCGGAAGTCTTGTCTTTGTTGTCAGAAGGCTTCTGCTGTGAGATGTCTACCAGGGCACTGGCGATAGCAAGGCCTGGAAAGAAAGGAGGCAGGCATTTAGAAGGTCACACAGACATCTGAGATGGACAGAGGTGGCTCTGGATAATGCTAACACATTCAGCCACGAAGTGCTCAGGATCTGATTGATTATCTAGCAGTGTGAACGGCACACACGAGATGAACAAGAAGCTAACTGACCATAATATTGGGCAACCGAATCAGAGCTCCAGGAATGTGGCGGTCAGCTGTGGACACTGCTTCTCTTTCCTGTGTTTGAATATAGTTTGTTCTGGATGGACTGGGAATTTCCAAGGTTACTATTTTGTTTTTTGCTTCCATAAACAAAACTCATTAGATATGTCTTTTAAAAGAAGCTTGGAGCACTGAACATTGATGCAAGGTTATCACTTGAGGTGGCTTCCATCGGCAGGCCAATGGCTTTCCACTGTTACACACCACGGAGCTGCCAACGGCTATCCAGATAGTTTTGTTCCCCTGAAAATCCTCTATTCAACACCAATTTATCTTCCTCCCTCCCTAGCAAGCATGCCTCTTTTGTTTCTGTAGCGTTCTATAATTTTTGAGTAAAACAAATAATAGTCTAAAATTCTCATTCTTCATCAAAGGGCCAGAATACTTGGCCTTGCTTCAGACCTGACTGAAGAACGCCGAGGTCGTGGAGAATTGACTTTGAAGTGAGTTGACCCAGTCCTTACATCCTCATGGGCATCTTCACACACTGCTTCTCAAGGAAGATCTTTATTTTGGATATTATCCCACACAAGATGCTACTGCATCCTTTCATTCTCATGGGTCAATTTATTCTAAATAAGCTTCAAATATGATGATTTGGCAAGAACAGAACTCAGGGCTTTCTAAACAGAAAGAAATGACAATAAAGAACCATGGAACAAAGGAAGACCTGTAGAAGAAGGTCACCTGACCTTAGAAGGCCCTAACCAGAGGCCACTGGGTTCCCTCAAAGTAGATTTTGGTCACCTTTGACCCACCTGAGTGAAAGTTGGCCAGCGGAAGAAGTTGAACTGGAGAAGGTGCGTGAGCTTTTCCGCACAGGGAGCAGGGTGGGAGGAGGGATGTGGTGAGCTCATGACTAGACATGTTCTGTCTGGAAGGGAAATACACTCAAGGACATCTAGAGACAGTGGGCAATGGTGGAGGAGCCGCTTCGGCTAGACAGAGAAGGGATTACAGTTGCAGCCACGTGCTGCCAAAGTACCCGTCAGAATGCTAGCATCACCCTGAAATGTTTAGGGATAATACAGGCTCAAACTGGAAACAGGCTTGTTCTTGCTCTTTGACAGGCACATGTGAACTCTGGAAGTGCTGCAGAGTTGGAGGGTTTACTCATAGTCAAGACGTTATTTCTTCACTTCATGGATGTGAAAGATTTAATTGAAAAAAGCCACGGCCTTTGGTTATGCTAACTGAAAGTTCAGATGGAGGAGACCTCAAGTTTCCTCGGGTCTCCTGGCATACTTCTGTCATGATTTACAGCTTCCCCATCCTTTGCTCCTGGCACCAACTCATCCAGAGACAGGCAAATACAAGGAGTAATATACAACTCCTTTACTGTAGGCAGAGATGACTTACACTAATTTTGATAATTACTACATCCAAATAGGAGATCATGCCAGAGCTCTGAAAAATACTTTTTCATTTACATAGGGCTCCAAATGTTGTTCCCCTTACTGTGGATGTGACATCAGGAGTCAGTCAAAAGCTTCAGATGCCAAAACGGGACATTCTGCCACTTCTCCACTGCCATGGCGTCTTTGTATTTGGGAGTATATGAAGTCCAAAGCCTATTAAAGTACTGTTTGTCACAAGACTCCCAGTTTACCCCAGGATTCTGAAGCATCAGAACACATTGAGCTGAAAATTCATAAACCATATTTTAATTAATATACAAATAAAATAGAAAATCATGCTTACTTTTAACTTGGTGGTTTTGTGCTATTCTATGAAAATGAACAATGAATCCTGTTTAGACTCTAAACTCTAAACAGCACTAAGCATGCTGGGAACCTTGGAAATCCTTAGAAAGTGGTATTTAAGTGCCATCTACCCTGTGTTATAGAGGACACTCAGGGTCACTTTGCCTTGTGCATAGGTTAGATGATATTTTCATTCAGAGTTAAGCTTGATTCCCTTACCAGATCTCATGGTTTGTGACCCACCAGGAGTTCAGATTCTCGTAATTATGAACAGCACAAAGGTCATAATTGTCTGTGTTTGTGTACCTTGAATGTCAAATGTAAGGATTTTGTTTCTGATTTTGAATTTCTTCCTGTTTGATATATGGTAAACTTTATAATCACCAGAACAACCCAGAAGTTGCCAAGTCTTCATCCTACCTGCCTACAAGGGTAAGGAACTGAATGAAACAGGCCCTGTCTCCCCACACTGTGTAGGGACACAAGGATGTGGGAGGCCTAGGTGTTGGCATACTTTGTTAGTCTGCTTTCTCTTTCATCAAATGACAAAAGGTCAATTTAGTAGCTTTTAAAGGAGGAATGTTATCTTCCTCCATTCCTCTAATAAGTTGCATGTGAGGAACAGACTGGACATACAGACGATATTCAGACCCTAAATAAGAGCTCCGACCTGTCACCAGCTGCCTGTTCAGAAAACCAGTCTATGAGCTGCAAGGGCAGTCCAGGATGCCATTGAGCAACAAGTCACACTGGCAGGAATGCAGACCACTCATGAATGTGGTGGGTGATATATTGTGTCCCCCAATATATTGTGTGCCCATGAAAGCTTATCTGAGGGTCAGAGGAAAAAGCCAGCCACTATAGTAAACATAGAGGTCAGGCACATGCTAGCATTCAGGAGGCAGAGATCCATCTGGGGAACAGAGCTAGGCATGGTGACACATGCCTTTAATCCCAGCATTAACCATAGAGGTCTGGAGGTCTGTACAGACAGACAGAAAGTAATGTAGCTGGGCAGAGAGAGGAAGTGAGAGGCAGAACAGAAAGGCATATAGGCGTGGGTGACAGGAAGTAGGTCTCTTTGGCTGAGGATCTCCAAGAGGTAAGAACATGGCTGGCTTCTTTCTGCTTTTCTGATCTCTCAGTTTTTTACCCCAATATCTGGCTCCAGGTTTTTATTAATAAGACCGTTTTGCTATTCATGTTACACATGAGGGTTCAGTAAGGACCATCTTCCTGAACAATTAGGGCTTAATGAATAATCAGGCAGCCTACCTAATCTGAACCTTCAGTTCCAGTGTGGGACAACTGGAAACAGGGAATGTTCACCCTAACCAACTGTGCAGAACACCACTTCTAGTTAGCCGATCTACAGCTCCCGTAACCAACACTCTCCAATCTAGACATAATGGCATCCCCTTGTCCTCTGAGAGCCTCCCCACTCTGTAGCCTGATGGCAAGTCTTCCACTGAAGGTGGCTGACTCCCTTCCAATGCACGCTCTTGAAATAAACACCTTTCACTGGTTTTCATGTAGATTGTGGTTTCATTTCCTCATTGGCAATGATGATGAGATAGATACAGATACAAGTAATCCCAGCTCTTTTCTGTATTTTAAAACAAGGTACACACCAACCACATAATCCAGAAACGGGTTCTCAGAGGTGCTCTACTGCACCCACTGTCTCCCACTCTGGAGTGCCCAGAGCTTCTCCCTGCCAGGGGCTTTCCTGGGATGACCCTCTGCCATGTACCACAGGAGGAAGTATGCCATCGGCTCCTGCGCAGTGTGGTGCGTGCTGATTGCCACTAGAGTTCCATTAAAATAAGGTCACTCCAGAGGATAATTTTTCAAAACGTCACACAAATCATCTGATGAAATCCACTTATTGTGTTCTCTAGGCCTCCGATAGTTCCTTGTTATCAAGGCAATACAATTAACTGTGGGAACAATTCATTATCTTAGACTGGCGGTCTAAAGGAATTTCATTTACCATGTCATGGTGACAGGCCAGCACTGCGGGCTGGTAGAATGTACATCAATATATACCCATAGACTCAATAATAATGCTAGGGTTTAAATATTTCCTGGAAGCCTTAGCTCTCTGGACTTTTGATTCTTAAATACCAGACACCGTGACACATTATTTAAATTCCAAGTCTAAACCATATAAGAAAGTCCACCTCCTGTTTCCCCATCTCCCAGCACTTCCGGGTATTTCAAACGTGCTACCCTGGGGTCACCCAGGTGGGCACAAGATGTGAAGGAAGCAGGTGGTTACATCAGAATTTCCCTCAGCAAATGGGCTGGATTCAGCAGTCACAGTGCTGGGTGCCAACAGTCACCAGAGCCATTTAGTAAGTAGGAGAACAATGCACAGAGACTAGATGTAGCTGGAACCTCAACTGTATTTGCTTCCTATAATTTGAGAACTTCACCTCTCTGTAAGCACTTGCAAACACGTCTGGAACAGAAAGGAACAGTTATAGCTTATAATCCAACACTTCACTGGCAAATACATCTTCTTCAAACACTAGCAACACATCAGGGGTTCAGTTATTGTTTGTAGACCCTGGTTTTCCCATGGAAGTGAGTCCTAACAGGAAGCTCTGGTAGTAACAATGCAATCGTAAAATGACTGACGCATGTTTCTTTGCAATTATGCAAGAACAATTAATAAGTACAGGAATAAATACTGCACATCAAATGCAACTGCTTTGGAAAGAATATCCCAACGTCATACATGGACACTGTGCTTACATTTTACATTTCAATAGAAACCTTGAAGAAGTCATTCATTTTGAAATGCTTTCCTCCCAAGTCTGTGTAAAAGCAAGCACCACTATATATTTTAATTTTCCAGGAAAACAGCTTCATTAGGCGTGAAAGGTTAATTGCAGGTTTAAGTGGAGTTCAGAGAATGGTGCAGGGTCTGTACTGAATTGCAGTCTGCTCCAGAAGACAGAATGAGTGCCATAAACTGTGTGCCCGCGGAAATGTTTTACTACCTCATTTACTGTCTGTCTTCTTTTACTGCTTGTATTTGTAGTTCTTCTAAACCTTTAATGGCTACAGTTTTATTTCACTGTAATCAGATTTAAATGGAAATACCATGCTGGGATGTTTGAATGTTTTCCTTCTGATTCTATATAGCTACATACTTGTGATCAGAGCCTTGGTAATCCTTCACATGATTAAGAAAGTGACTTTGGGAAACTTTGATGTCATACAGACTCTCACCATTGTGCAGCCGCCACTGAACATTCAGTGTGGCCCTGCTTGCCAATACTCAGCCATGGCTGGATGCATAATCAGAAAATACACATTTCCATTTTAATTTATCTGTTGGAAGGCTAACACAAGTGAAGTCATTATTAGGCAAAACTCCAAAGGTTACATTGTTGAATAAAAACTGAAATACTTCAAGTGTTCCAGACACTGGAATAACAAATGGATCAGTAATACTTGTCTGAGCCTTAAAGGAATGTTTCCCCTCACCTACTAAAACTCACTGACCACCACAGATGCCAGTGTCTAAATCTAAGTGATCTTTGTATTCTGTTTATTAAATGTCATTGGGCCTTTAACACATGAACATATTGTGTAATTTCATTTAAAGGCACAGTGTTTGAATTATAGAAAATATAACCATATAAATTCCATGGACATATGATCCAGCTTTCTATAACATTGTTGAGCATACCCTTTGACTTTGTATGATGTGATCCCTCATTGGCTGGAATGTGCTGTCTCAAATCATTATTTAAAGCGAATTCCCATGATGCTTAGCAGGTGGGGCTTCCTCCATTTCTCATCAGTTCTAATTTTAATTACACTGTAGGAAATTTTACTTGGTTCTTTTATATAATTTCTTTTTTTAGAGTTGTGACATGTAAAAACGCCAGTCTTCACCACACCAGCTTTCCAAGCTGGGAAGTAAATTTGGAACTCAACTGAGACTTCCCTTTTCCCAAGCCAACTGAAACCATTCTGTGCGGCGCTCTCGCAGTGGCGAGTAAAAGATTGTGAGTTTGTGGTACAGTTGAGCCTACCTAAGATTCTGTCTCAAAACAAACAAAACAAAAGTTCTTGATATAATAATCCTTCATTTTAAGACTAGTAATCCTTAATTTCAAAGTGTTTATCACTAGTTGAGAAACTGAAAAAAGACAATACTGTGACAATGGCCATATTTTGTTTTTTATTGTGTAGAGAAACTGTATCTTAATGTTTCTTAACTAAATAAAATTATGTATGTGAAAGTATTTTGTAAGCTGCAAGGTACTATTGCAGATTTCATCAGCAAACTACAAATGTCTCAAAAACTCCCAACTCCTAAACATCAAAAGGTTATCTGAAGAGCAAGTCACTTCACAGGAAGTATTCTTTGAATGCCTGCTGTCCACAGGAACTGCTCTTGCCCCTAAGTGACAAGTGAGATAGCAAGATGTAAGAGACCTGCAACCCTCAGAACTTATGCCACTGTTCATCAAGAACATGTTGTCTTTTGACCAAGCTATGGCGAAGAGTGTATACGAAGGACGTCTCTGAGTGCCCGCTACCTACAATTTCAAAACTGTTAGTTACCCGAATTAATGCCTCCTCCCTGAGGATGAGCTTTCGTGGAACCAGAGGTGCCCTGCAAGCTTCCCAAAGAGGGGACAGCCAAGTGCCCTGCACAGCTGTGACACATGTGATCATAACAACGACCAGCATGGCATGATGACCCTAAGGCTGCAGCAGGGGCAAGAATCCTGCCAGTAACCAACAGTTCTCTAATCAACAAGAGAGAATCCATGCCTGGCACTGGACACCTAGCCAGCTACCTGGGCTAGTCAAGTCATGGATCTTGGGGGGAACCTACAACCACCACTTTCCTAACACAGCACAATTCCTAAGAACATTCTAAATATTTGTCCTACACCCACAGACAAGTGCAGTCTCACCCCTCATCAAGGAAACTTTTTGCAACAGACAGGGACCATTACAGAAAACCACATCCAATCAAAGTGTGAAGTTGTGGAGTCAAGTCCCCATGGATACATCTACAACACACTGCAGCACCTGATACAGGGGACATTTTGGAAGAGGAGCAGCAGCAAGGTTGTAAAGGCCAGAGGATCAGGGGGTTTGCAGTGAGACTGTGTTCCTAGAAATTTCAGAAGCTCCACCCACAAAGTCTCAGCAACATGAGCTGAATGAGGACAACAGTAAACGAGCCCAAGTGGACTGGGGAAAGACCACAGGCTTCCACCCCACACAAAGAACTACAGGCAGCTAAGGACTACAAGAGTGGGAGAAACAGTCTTCCCTAGAGAAGAGCACAATACAAACACACATGCACAAGTAACATTATACAGACTGGACAGGTTTTACACACACCCACACCCACCACCACCACCACCACCACCACCACCAACAACAACAACAACAACAACAACAACTAAAAGAGGACATGAATAATTTGAAAGGGAGCAAGCAGGGATAGATAGGGGTTGGAAGGAAGAAAGATATAATAATATTATCTCAAAATAAATGAAATGTCAGTTGTCATCATCATCATCATCACCTTCATATGAAAATTCTCAAGCCAAACAGGAAGGAATGGAGAAAGCACTGGGAACTGTATAACTGTGATGATGTCTCATGGTAGCATTCATTCATCCATCCATTCATCCATCCATCCATTCATTCAAAGCCAAGTGTGACTGTGAGTTAGAATGTCAGAGAAGGGGACAACACGCAGAAAGACAGACTGGAGGACTCTCAGACAGCATGGGCAGTGAGCTGCTGTTGTACTGCGTTCTCAGGGCTGAATTCTCCTGATGCTGTGGGGAGAACAGCGAGAGCTTGTGAGGACATGCGTGACTGTGTGTGCTGCTGATGCATTAGGGAACTTGAAAGTAGCCGAGATCACTGATAAGCATTGTTTACATTAATGCTGCTTGAGTTATTTCAAATCCGACTAATGATTAACTTGCGATTTCTCAGTTAAAGCGTGCCTTTTCATTCACCCTCTAGGCTGCTCCTCAAGACCATTTTGTTGAAGTGGGTCAGGGAGCTATTTTTATCCTGGCTTCACAGATGGCCAACATGAAGCAGAGTGTGCAAATGACTGGTTCAGTTCACACAGCTGGTGGGGTACACGGACCTGAACCCCTGGCCCAGGTCGTGGGACTCTAGCTCTGCTCACTTTACAGACGAAAGAAAGAAGGAATCTGCAGCTTGAATACAGACATCCACTGCAGGATTTTGAGCCAAAAGAAAAAGCAAAACACACTGTTAGAGATGTGAAATCAGCATGGTCCAAGGCATTAATTACTGTCGATGACGATAAAGGCCACAACAACAGTGGCACAAAACAACATTTTGCTACCGTTGATCAAAAGCATGTACCAAGCCAGGCATTGCCCTCAGGACTGTATGCACATTATTGTAACAATGTATGCAAATAGGAGTAACGGTCTGGGTCCAGTTGATTAACATGTATGGAGGGCATAACGCAGGCAATGTGTGGTAGCTGGCTGTGCTTGGAGAGCACGGAGCTGGGGCAGAGATGCATGAGCTCGTGGCTGTGCTGCTATTGCACATGGGTTTTTAGTTTGCCAGCCAGAAATATCACCACAATCAACAGGCATGGAAGGCACACAGGAGCAGGGGAGAGGCTTTTTTCCCCTTAAACTAGAAAAGGAACATCGGTGGTAAGAATGAAATGGGGTGCACAGGGTAGGTATTTTGGAGAGATAATTATGAGAGATGAAAACTCAGCAGACACAGAGCTGACTCCTTGTTTTTCTGGCTCGGATGCCTATGTATCCAAACACTGTGCAGAAGCATATGATTTAACGGAATCAGCCAGGCTATGTGTGTCCTAGACACAGGGATTGTGATGACCTGGGGAAAATCCCAGGTGCTTGTATGGGGAGCAACACTAACTGTTGCTGTAGTGTCTAAAACCAGAGCAGGTCACAGATCAAAGTTTGTTCTCACCCGGGAAAGTGCTTCTGCAAGAAGCAGTCCTGGCCTTTGCATTAGCCAAACATGGCTGCACCAAGCACTGACACCTGCAGGCAGGAACAGCACAGAGGGGATGTGTCTGGCCCTTGTACTGCACTGGGCCAGAAAAGGTCTTTCAATGCCATTGGCAAGTACAGCTTCCTGTGCTCCTGTGCGGGGCCAGAAGCAGGCCTGGCAGGAGCTGGACACCCTGCATTGGAGGGAAGTAGGCCACAACAGCAGAAAAAGGAGAATGATGTCAAGAAGATGGCCAGCAGTGCAGAGGACAGGTGCACCAGCGAGGCAGGGACAGGTGGTCATAGGTTATGTAAGGATTAGCCCACAAGTGGCCATTATGACCATGGGCCTTGTTTCTGTCTTCAGTAATGAACCTCCACATTCCATGGCAACTTTGGGTCAGCTGAATTTGTGGCTTCCATTTTTTTTTTTAACTTGACTGGCAATTCAGAGTGTCTCTGGCAATATTTCTAAAAAGTTAAAGTTGGTGGCTCCTAAGATTACCTCTTGCTCTTCAAATGTATGACCCCAGCTGGTTTTCTTCAGGAGGTCACTGCCAAGCCTCCAGATACTGTCCCTGCCCCTCACATGTGCTACTATGTGGCAACAGAATGAGCCAAAGATCACCAAGAAGGTGGAGGACTGGTGGATCCAAGAACATGTCTAGAAGTGAACATTTGGTCTTGTTAGTTAAGGACCAGAGCTCTATGTCAAGACCCAGCTGGGGTGTTGCGTATGTTTTGAACTTATGCTTAGGTGGTGTCCGGACATAAGGGTCAAGGAACCGGCTAAGTCTTCCTTTGGGTTTTTTTTTTTCTTACTCCTTTAGTTTTGTTTTCTAATTCTTTACATTTAGTGCAGTTTCGTTTATCTCCCTTTGTGATTGGGAATATGTTGAACAAGAGGACTGTTCACTTTTACGTCCCAATGTTTCTCTTAGTCAATAAACACCAAAGAGGAGAGCACAGTGTGTGACGGAGCTGTGTGCTGCTAGTGAGGTGAACTGAGAGCTTCTGGATCTACATCACAGCTAAACAGGGTTCAGTGTCTATGGCTGTGTGTGCAAGCCTGACAAAAACCAGAAACTGCTACCACACCAGATTGGTGTCAGAGCCCTAGGAACAGCTCCCCCTAACTGTCCTTGGAGACCCTGCTGATATAAACCAACCCTGGAAATCCCACACAGGCCTGTTCTCCTGCAGCGTCCCTTCACTCACCTTTCAAGTTCTCTCTCAGAGGTTGGTGCAAAAAGTCAGAGCCAAGGCAGATGTTTTCTGTTAAACTGGTTTAGCTCACAGACCTGTCTACAATTTCAAATCAAGGCTGAACAGTCAACATCAAATTAAATGGAGAGAAACTCAAAGCAATTCCACTAAAATCAGGAATGAGGCAAGGTTGTCCGATCTCCCCATACTTATTCAATATAGTACTTGAAGTTCTAGCCAGAGCAATAAGACAACATAAGGAGATTAAGGGGATACAAATTGGAAAGGAGGAAGTCAAGCTTTCCCTATTTGCAGATGACATGATAGTATACTTGAGTGACCCCAAAGATTCACCAAGGAACTGATAAAGCTTATAAACACCTTCAGCAACATAGCAGGACACAAGATCAACTCAAAAAAACCAGTCGCCCTCCTATATACAATTGACAAACAGGCTGAGAAGGAAATCAGAGACACATCACCCATTACAATAGCCACAAATGACATAAAATACCTTGGGGTAACACTAACCAAGCAAGAGAAGGACCTATATGACAAGAACTTTAAGTCCCTGAAAAAAGAAATTGAAGAAGATGTCAGAAAATGGAAAGATCTCCCATGCTCATGGATAGGCAGGACCAACATAGTAAAAATGGCAATCTTACCAAAAGCAATCTACAGATTCAATGCAATCCCCATCAAAATACCAACACAATTCTTCACAGACCTGGAAAGAATAATACTCAACTTCATATGGAAAAACAAAAAACCCAGGATAGCCAAAAGAATCCTGTACAATAAAACAACCTCTGGAGGCATCACAATCCCTGACTTCAAGCTCTACTATAGAGCTACAGTAATAAAAACAGCTTGGTATTGGCATAAAAACCGACATGTGGACCAATGGAATCGAATTGAAGACCCTGACATTAACCCGCACACCTATTAACATATAATTTTTGACAAAGAAGCCAAAAGTGTACAATGGAAAAAAGAAAGCATCTTCAACAAATGGTGCTGGCATAACTGGATATCAACGTGTAGAAGGCTGCAAATAGATCCATATCTGTCACCGTGCACAA
Organism: Peromyscus leucopus; assembly: GCF_004664715.2. Taxonomy (NCBI): domain Eukaryota; kingdom Metazoa; phylum Chordata; class Mammalia; order Rodentia; family Cricetidae; genus Peromyscus; species Peromyscus leucopus. Next base: position 28,975,877 of record NC_051063.1, read on the forward strand.
AACTCAAGTCCAAGTGGATCAAGGACCTCAACATAAATCCAGCTACTCTGAACCTGCTAGAAGAGAAAGTAGGAAGTAGTCTTGAACGCTTTGGCAGAGGAGATCACTTCCTAAATATAACACCAGTAGCATAGACACTGAGAGAAACAATCAATCAATGGGACCTCTTGAAACTGAGAAGCTTTTGTAGAGCAAAGGATACAGTCAACAAGGCAAAGCGACAGCCTACAGAATGGGAAAAGGTCTTCACCAATCCCACATCTGACAGAGGACTGATATCCAGAATATATAAGGAACTCAAGAAATTAGACATCAAAACGACCAACAGTCCAATTAAGAAATGGGCTATAGAACTAAACAGAGAATTCTCAACAGAGGAAACTCAAATGGTTGAAAGACATTTAAGGAATTGCTCAACATCCCTAATCATCAGGGAAATGCAAATCAAAACAACTTTGAGATACCACCTTATGTCTATCAGAATGGCTAAGATCAAAAACACTGAAGACACCTTATGCTGGAGAGGATATGGAACTAGGGGAACTTTCCTCCACTGCTGGTGGGAATGCAAGCTTGTACAACCACTTTGGAAATCAATATGGCGCTTTCTGAGAAAATTGGGAATCAATCTCCCCCAAGATCCAGCTCTTGAGCATATACCCAAGAAATGCTCAATCATACCACAAGAGCACTTGCTCAGCTATGTTCATATCAGCATTGTTTGTAATAGCCAAAACCTGGAAACAACCTAGATGCCCTTCAACTGAAGAATCGATAAATAAATTATGGCACATACATACAATGGAATACTACTCAGCAGAGAAAAACAATGACATCATGAGGTTTGCAGGCAAATGGATGGATCTAGAAAAAAATCATCCTGAGTGAGGCAACCCAGACTCAGAGAGACAAATATGGTATGTACTCACTCATAGGAGGATACTAAAGGTGGAAAAAGGATGACTGGACTGCTACTCACATCACCAGGGAGGCTACCTGGAAAACAGGACCCCAAGAAAGACACGAGGATCACCCAATGACGGAGAAATGGCTGAGATCTACATGAACAACCTGGACATGAGTGGGAGTAATGAAGGGCGAGGGTTGAGGGAAAGAGAACTTGGGGGAGCGGGAGATCCCAGCTGGATCAAGAACCGAGAGGGGGAACAAGGAATAGGAGACCATGGTAAATGAATACCACACGAGAAAAGGAAGAAACAAAGTGCTAGAGAGGCCCACAGAAATCCACAAAGATACCCCCACAATAGACGGCTGGCAATGGTCGAGAGACAGCCGGAACTAACCTACTCTGGTGATGGGATGGCCAAACACCCTAATAGTCGTGCTAGAAACCCCATCCAAGGACTGAGGAATCTGGATGCAGACGTCCACGGCTAGGCCCCTGGTGGAGCGCTGGGAGTCTAATTAGCGAGAAAGAGGAGGGTTTATAGGAGCGAGAATTGTTGAAACCAAGGTTGGATAAAGCACAGGGACAAATAGCCAAACGAATGGAAACACATGAACTATGAACCAAAGGCTGAGGGGCCCCCAACTGGATCAGGCTCTCTGAATAGATCTCTGAAGTATTCGAAGGCCACCTGGCCAAACATCCTAATTGTCATGCTAGAAACACCATCCAATGACTGAGGGAACCAGATGCAGAGATCCCCGGTCAGGCCCCAGGTGGAGCTCCAAGAGTCCAATTAGTGAGAAAGAGGAGGGTTTGTATGAGCGAGAATTGTTGAGACCAAAGTTGGAAAAAGCACAGGGACAAATATACAAACGAAAGGAAACACATGAACTATGAACCAGTAGCTGAGGAGCCCCCAACTGGATCAGGCCCTCCGGATAAATAAGACAGTTGATTAGCTTGATCTGCTTGGGAGGCATCCAGACAGTGGAACTGGGTCCTGTCCTCAGTGCATGAACTGGCAGTTTAGAATCTGGGGCTTAATACAGGGACACTTGGCTCAGCCTGGGAGGAGGGGACTGAACCTGCCTGTACTGAATCTACCAGGTTGAACTCAATCCTCGGGGGAGTCTTTGCCCTCGAGGAGATGGGAATGGGGGGTGGGCTGGGGGGAAGGCAGGGGTGGGGGGTGGGAGGGGGAAGAACAAGGGAATCGGTGGCTGATATGTAAAATTAAATTTAATAAATAAATTTAAAAAATGAAAAAAAAACAGAAAAAAACCATTACTATAAATTACTTAGACCTTACCAAAGTTATAGACACCTTAAAGGCCAAAGGCCTTTTAACAAAGATTGAGGTACCTGTAGACACCTTGACAATCTCCTTGCTGGAGAAAGCAGTGGAGCTGGGTAGTCGGTTTCTCAAAACAGATTTGTGAGCCTGACTGCGATGTCTGAGGAGCTGTTTCAGCCCGGCCAGTGTGCACCTTCCTGGTCATACCACACAAGGAAGGCAGTTTGCTTAAGTGACCTCCTTCACTCCAACAGCGGATGGGAAATGGAACTTCCATTCCCTGAAGCAGTTTTGAGTGTCTGACTGTGTATATCCCATAAATGCTGACCCTTTGGAGTAAAAAAAATATTATCATTTTCTTTTGCTTTGCCTTTGAGAACCATAAAAGTGGCCTTTGGGCAAGCATGAGTTGAGATGTGTCACAGAGTCAGCATTGGTGGGACCTTTCAAGCTCCACAGGCATGTAAATCACAGAGGACCTGGCTTTAGAGTGATCTGGAAGTTTCTGATGTCCAGAGGGATAAACACTGCCTAGTGCTCATGCCCAGGTGTCTCCAGGCATAAAGTGAGTTCTCAGGCCTGGGGTCCATGATCCCTGCTCTGGCCATGCTGAGTTACTTGCCAGCACTCCGCGAGAAGAGGACTTTGCTCACCACAGGTCACTCACATGGAATCGATGAAATGAGTTAGGTAGTGGACGGAGGGCGGCATTTTAGTGGCATGTGTCATTATAGAACGCTGGCCAGGAGGAGATGAGGACCCAAACGTCATTTGTGGCAGAGTAGGGGAGAGTCTGCCCTCTTTAGGAGGCAGATTTACCTCGGATACCATCTACCTACTTTAGTAAAGTGACTCAGCTGACCTTGGATTAAAGGAACACCTTCAGGTCAGTAAAGAAAAGCTCTTATGATCAATGGTCGATGAGAGCAGTAGGCTCTGAGCTGTGCTCTGTAAAGGGTTTTCAAATTAGGCTTGCTCCCAGGTCTGGGCAAGGGGCCAGCTCACCACCCAGCTGCCTCTGACGTTAGCTCAATGGTGGATGTGTTCCCATAATTAGAGGGCAAAATAATTTTAACAAAGAAACAAAACTTAATATTACATTTTAGAGGCATTACATCTAAGAAAAAAAAGGTTAGCAGAAGCGTGACACTATCAGATTTGGTTTCACATTTTTAAACACCAACTTTCTTATATGAAAGTAGGGAAAATGCAGATTAAAATTTTTATTTACAAATATATTTATAATTTTCCCATAAAACAATTCGAAAGGGGGATTTTTTTTAACAGCTAATAAATGATTCACTTATACCCACAGTCACCTTTCTGTCTTTGCTTCACTGTAAAGGCTGTTTGACCAGTAGGCATTGCCATCATAATCCAAACGGAAGCAGGCCCCATGAGCACACACACACTCCACCTCTGTGTGACTATAGCTCACTGCTGTTGACCTTCTCAGAGGGAGAAACAGCAAACTGCTTGTTTTTACTTCTCTGCTTTGTACTGGGAGAATAAGATGGAGGAAAAAAAAAAAACTGATTCTGACCAATGAGCCACAAGGCTAAAAGACTGTCCAAAAGTTCCTGAGAGGATTCAGATGTGAATCAGTTACACTCTCAGAGCATAGGTCTAGAGAAAATGCCTCCTGCATTCCCTAAAACGACCAATGTCTTATCCTGCAACAATCCTGCTGCATTCCACAGAAGGATTTTAGGACCACACCACCAAATTCCAAATGCTGTTTCTTTTACAGGTTACTTAACCTTTCTCAAACATTTATCATATTTGATTGGCATTTGGAAAGTGAGTTGAACTGAAAAGTTTTTAAAAAACTATCTTTTAAACATAAAAGCAATCTGCTCAACTTCCCATCTTTAACATATTGACATATGCTTTGTTCCAGTATTATTCAAAATTAGCTTTGAGATAAAAGTTCATATTAATTATCCCATAATGCAGCCTAATCACTGCTGACATTTTGAGAGAGTTGATACAGCCAAGACAGAAACTAAAAAGTGGGTGCAGAAATATGGCTCATATTAATCCCAAAGAGCCTCTACCACCCCCCAGCAGTTCATTTCTCTTACAGTCAGACCTGACATGGACCAGGACACGAGGAAGCTGGATGGGAAGGGATTGGATTCCTTGACCTGCTCAGGCTCCTCCTTCTCTCAACCTGTCTGGCTCAGAGGCACATGAGCTAAAAAGATTTTGGCTACAATTCAGTTTTAATTTCACTGTTTTATTAATTTATTAGCCTTTGTCCTGCCACAAAAATAAGCCAAGGGTTTGTCAAAGGCCTTAGGATTTGATTCTCTCCCTCATTTTAAATGGTTACCTCCCAGAAAGAAACATGTTAAATTCAACCTCTTGAGTTAGCAAACATTGTACATTTTAATATTAAAAATGTTTATTTACTACCATGTATAACTTTCTAAATTCCTGTGAAGAACTAAGTTAAGCCACGCCTAGCAACTCTCTTTTTTGTTCTGAGTATGAACATAAATCATTCCTACAGTTCGCAATTAGTCAGCATCAACCCTGCCATTTCCCCTTGTGGAAATGAGTGAAAATCAAGATGAACATGAGTGTGATGCAAACATCAGTGAGGAGAGACTGTTCCGAGTCTCTCAGCTTCTTCAGTACAAGTATTCAAACACAAATGGATCTAGTCAGTGTTCAAGAACAGCAGTGTTTGGGTATGGCCTTGTCATATCCCCATAGTGACTGAAAACCACTGCAGAATTTGGAAGAAGTCAGTCCTGGGACAAGTTCATAAAGTAATCTTAAAAAGTTATTCTCCTAGTAAAGAGGACACACACACACACACACACACACACACATGCACACACACATGCATGAACACAAACAACCATGCACGCACGCAAACACACATGCATGCGTGCAGGCACACACACACAGCTGAGCCCTATGAATCAAAAGTTGCCAAACATTCTATTAAATACATATTCACATTTGGTATTACCAATATGAATGTGAGTAAAATTGTTTCCTAATTCAGAAAAATTTGTCTCACTTCTAGTTTTTAACAGAATAGCTAAACAACAGGAATGAAGGACAGCAAGCCATCCACGGCTGAGCCCAAGACCCTGGGTTGGAGAGCGTCAACTAATTGATAGACAACGCGTCTCCTTCCCAAAGTTCCCTGAATCAAATATTTGTTAAGAACTTTTCACCCAAGTAATTAATACAGTCTCTACAATACAAATTACATTTTAATGACTTTCTGTTCAACTTACAAGAATTTTATGTAAGGAAAGTCTTAGGAAGTCCAAGATTTTCTTTCTACCCAAGTTATTAAAACTTGTGTTTGAATGTAGCTTCTTTCATTAACATTGAATAAGTTAGCTTCAGTTTCTGAAAAATAAAAGACTGCCAAGTTTTTCCATAATAGTTCTCACAGTGCTAATACGCAACCATGGAAAAAAAAGACAATAAATTAATTTTCTTTTCTTGAAAAAATTTGACAAATGAAGAAAATGAATTTGGTTTTTTCCCCCCACTTTTTCACAAGAAGATACACCTGGACAAGAGGACACTGAGTTAACATTCTCCAAGCGAAGTGAGACAGAATGATACTAACGGGGCATTCGGAGAACAAGAGAAGTGTAAGAGAGAAGGAACTCAGCTCTTCCAGTATAACAGCACGTAAGTCTCCCAAATGCTCCGTGGAGCCACGGAGTGAGCGGGATCATTTTCATTTCCTCCACTGGAAACTCCTACCAAAGTTAGACTTCCTCAAGCACAGAGCAGGCTGGCTCTTAAATCACTGAACCATACTATCGAACCACCATGACTTTTTGCTCCAAGGCTTTGTGGGTTCAGTTAAAGTGCCGAGATGATGCTGACTCATAGCATGAAAAGCTGCATGTAGAATTTAGATTAAATAAACAGCACTAGCGTTATTCCCAACACTCACTCTGTGCACTGGTACGTTTGATAAGACGATGCGATGTTGAGAAACCTGAGTTTGGGTAAACGAGCAGTGGAAATGTATCACAGATACTCCTCTCGTTTGCTGTTTGTCTTTTTATATTTTTAGCACCACACTTTTATAGGTAGTCTGAGCTACAGATGGTCTCCATGGTTTCAGTTTCTTGTGCTGTGTGAAAGGTTTTTCCTATTCTGACCATAGCAAGAACCTCCTATCTCCTTACCTGGAGCTTCCTGGCTGTCACTTCATTTTCACGCTAGGAAACACAAGGGGAGTCACTGAGAGCAACAGCGACCTCACCGTTCTCAGTCAGGTGGTCGCGCTGTAGTAGTCATTTTTGAATGAAATGCAATTAAGTTTCTTGATTTGTAACATATATATGATATAGCTTACCTATAGATTAGATGTATACTATGTACATACACACACACACACACACACACACACATACATGATGATGTAAATAAGTTAAATTACGGGATCAGCCCATAGAACAATTTCACTATTGCAGAAACATTTCAAACCTTAAATAAAGGTATATACAATAGAATTCCGTAAGAAATGGAAAATATGCTAGCTGTTGTGGTACACATCTTTAATCCCAGCACTCAGGAGGCAGAGGCAGGTAGATCTCTGAGTTCCAGGCCAGCCTGTGCTACATAGGGAGACTTTGTCTTAAAAGAAGGAAAAATCTTTTTGCCATTTGTAAGCTGTGTGGCTCACAGGAGCCGGTGTTCTGCTTCATCTGTGGGTGAACAAACACTGCTATCCTAAGGAAAGAAGGGAATCTCCCATGTGTTCCTGCCAAGCGTGAGTGTTTTCCTTGTGGCAAGAATTCTGAATTCCTTTCTTCCCACTGAATTCTGCCTCTATAGAATAAATCTACCTTTCTCACATTCAACCCATGACTCTTTTCTTTATATATTATTTTATGAGAAGAAATTTACTTTGCTTATTTTCTTATTAGTTTTTAAATTTTAAGGTCTTTTCTATACTACCACACACTAGTTTTAAAACACAGACGGTACTGGTGGAATATTTTGGCGAATGATAATCACCACCAACTGAAGGAAACAATCTCACATGTATTAAAGGGCTCCTTATTTTATTTTAAGTGATACATATTTTGAATGGGCTATTTTTCTTTAGAAACGTTCAACAGTATTGAACTTAGTGAGATGACTGTGTGCAAGCTACTCACCCTTCTGTCTTTTGAAAACATACGAATCCTAGCTAACAAGTCATATTGCTTCTCTAAAATACAAGAATTAAAATACAAACATTTCCAAACTTAGAGCCAATCTGCTTGTGAAAATCTACACAAAGTAACCGTGATAGGAACATGCTGTGCAAGTGAGGCTGGGCTGAGAAGCGCTCTGGGCCCTGGTCTTGCACATCGCTGTCCGCACCCCCAGGTATCCCAGTGCTGGGTCAGCTGGGCAAGGCTTCTGCTTCTCTAGGAGAGTCAACCATCTTCAAGGCAGGGAAACACACTAATGCTTAAGGGCCACTCTCACCCCAAGCTTTGAAAACAAGAGGTTTTGGTTAACTCTAAATTATTCACTGAATCACTCAGCCTGCTTTTATTTCACAATATTGGAAAATGTGGAGTTATAAAAAGTGTGCTAAATTTGGCATAATCCCTATTTAGATGAGGCCATTTAATGCTTTATCCTGGCACAACTCTAGAAAATCAGGTCCCATGTGACATGGAGTTCTCTAACCTTGGGCTCATCTTGGGGTTGATTCTGAGTGCACTGGGGTCACCTGCAACCCACCCAGTGCCAACCCTGGACAATCCCATTAGCCTCAAAGCTTAGCAAAGAAACAGTAGCAGGAAAGGAAGTGAGTGGACTCCAGCATCAGCACAGTGACCTGGGAACACAGAGGTCACAGTCATTACGCCGCTCCGTGTGCCTCGCTCTAGCCTGGCCTCCTCACGCGTCCTCTCTAATGTGCTGATTTCTGGAGTATTAGTCATGTCTTTTCTTTCCTATCTGTTTTATTGAGGCATGGCTGACATATAGAAGGTGGTATATGTTTCTTTATGTACTTTAATACATTTAAGTTCACATTTAAACTTTAGAGGCAAACTATGACTCATGTACAACCTGTGTCCATTTCTTTTAGACTATCAATAATTATTTTCCTTTTGTTTGCCGTTCATTCCTCCTCTGCCTCTCTGTAAATCACCCCTTCAGGTCCCTGCTTCTCTGCTTTAAAAAGCCTGCAGTATGATGGCTGGGATTTCACATTTTTGATTAAAGAACATACTCTTCTAAACCTTCTTCCATTCTTCAGAGGTCACCTTTTGTGAAACTATGAAAATGTCTACTGAACCTCCGTAATGCCATCTTCTGTGAGCCACTCTGACGATCAAACTGTATTTGGCTCTGTGGCACGCAGAGCACTTCAGTGGTTTCGATCCCCACCTCTGTGACCATGCCACCCCCAACCCTCACTTTCCTCCACAGATAACTTACACTTGAGCGTCTCCATGCACGCACCGGCTACAGAAACCAGCCCCGGGGCCGCGCTGCTTCTCTCCACTTAGGTTTGAGGCTCCAGGATGCTTTGCTGTAGTTCAGCACTAGGTGCCTGGGCTTGTGTGAGTGTGAGTTTGTGTCACCAACTACAGAGGCTCCTGTTGAACACAGTGGGAATGTGCTCAGATTTCGCTTGACCACACATGGCCACTGGGACAGAAAGCTTAAGTCCATGCCAGGCACCTGGGGCCCCCTCTTTCCTTCCAGGAGCTCCCTTGGGGCAGGGCTGTGTGTGTGTGTGCGTGTGTGTGTGCGTGCGTGCGTGCGTGTGTGCGTGTGTGTGTGTGTGTGTTGTGTGTGGTCTTTGTTAGGATAATAACTTCTTGAGATTACTTTATGAACTTGTCCTGTGACTTGTTTCTTCCACATTCTGAAGTGGTTTTTAGTCAGTATGGTGAGAGAAGACAAGGCCACAGCCACAGTGTTGTTGAACACTGAGTAATTTTTTCTGCACGGCACGCTCATGCTCCTCTTAGCCTTATGATGTAGCACAGGTGAACACTTGTTTCTGGCGAGGGATAGTTAAGCTTCTGGTAGTTCTAGTCTCAACATCACCCTCCTCTGCCCACCACCAGTGCCTTGAATCTCTTGGAAGGTGCTTGTGCCAGCTCTGGCCTTGCTATCCTGAGATCCACAGCAGCAGCTGTGTTGCTGAGGTGAGGGGAGAATCGGTGGGTGAAGAATCACAGTGTTGCATCAGAACAAGATTGTGACCAGCAGTAAGCAGAGGAGAGCTCCGGAGACGGCCCACAGCGGAGCACACGACTGCCTGGCAGTGAGGCCAGCCACAGCGGAGCACACCACTGCTTGGCAGTGAATCCAGCCCGCAGCGGAGCACACCAATGCCTGGCAGTGAATCCAGCCCGCAGTGGAGCACACCACTGCTTGACAGTGAACCCAGCCCGCAGTGGAGCACACCACTGCTTGACAGTGAACCCAGCATGCAGCGGAGCACACCACTGCCTGGCAGTGAACCCAGCATGCAGCGGAGCACACCACTGCCTGGCAGTGAACCCAGCATGCAGTGGAGCACACCACTGCTTGCTAGTGAACCCAGCATGCAGTGGAGCACATCACTGCCTGGCAGTGAACCCAGCCTGCAGCGGAGCACACCACTGCCTGGCAGTGAGGCCAGCCTGCAGCGGAGCACACCACTGCCTGGCAGTGAATCCAGCCCGCAGCGGAGCACATCACTGCCTGGCAGTGAATCCAGTCTGCAGCAGAGCACACCACTGCCTGGCAGTGAATCCAGTCTGCAGTGGAGCACACCACTGCCTGGCAGTGAACCCAGCATGCAGTGGAGCACACCAATGCTTGGCAGTGAACCCAGCATGCAGTGGAGCACATCAATGCTTGGCAGTGAACCCAGCATGCAGTGGAGCACACCAATGCCTGGCAGTGAACCCAGCATGCAGTGGAGCACACCACTGCCTGGCAGTGAACCCAGCCCGCAGCGGAGCACACCAGTGCTTGGCAGTGAGCTGCCCCACTGTCCCATGGACATGAGAGCTGTGCACAGGGGGACCCAGGGAAGTTAGATCCCAAAGTCACAGTCTCCATTATAGCTTTTATGTGGCCCACGTGACTACTACTCTGCATGATGAATACAGCTGAAAATGTTATTCTAGAAAAAGCTAGAGACCTCTTATCTTGCCAGTAATATTAACATGGCAGTCATCAGCTTTCTGTCCAGTGAGACTCTGTCTCTTTACCTTGCAGTAAATGATGATGACATATATCTCATTGAGTTTCTCTATTGGTACTTTTAAGCAATGGCTATTGTTAAACTCACAATAACCTGGCATCTCACCTAGACACCTGGGGGAACAAATACACTCATCTGCCTACTATAAAAAGGGCCTACCCATGCATGATCATTTGGCACAGCATGCATTATTTTCATGCACCATACTCCGTCAGTGGCCATACTCCGTCAGTGGCCATACTCTATCCTGAACATAATCTTTGATCCTTTCAAAGTCTGCCAAGTACTTCATAACACTTCATCATTTTATCCTAAGAAGGCAGAGGATTCCTAGCTCAGGATTTGAATCTGGAGCTGTCTGCCCATTGTCACACAAATTCTTAGTATAGTAACGGTTTCAGCTACATGACTGAATACAGTCCTTAAAACATTTTGTATTCCTTCTTATTATGGGGGGAAAGTCAGAATACGCAGCCTGTCTACATAAATAATGTTCATTAAGTTAATGGTAGGCTAATATACAGGAGGAACACATACAAAGTAACTAAAATGTGTATTTCGTTGGGTAATAATCACATACAACCGACCACACATGGCTATATTATAAGTAAGTAGATACTCATAAAATCACCAAGAATTTCTTAGGTACAAATGAAGAGGATACAAATATCTTTAAGATGGTGAGTAAATGTGTAAGAAGACTGTAGCCAATGTGGGAGTTTGAACAGCTCTAGAAAGAAAAGCATATACATTTCTAATGATTTATACAGTGGTTCTATTTCTGGAAAGTTAATCATATATTAGAGCCATAAAAACACCTACTTTGTTTGTATATTGAGACAGGGCCTCACTATATAGCCCTGGAACTAACTATGAAGACCAGGCTGGCCTTGAACTCACAGAGATCCATCTGCATCTGCATCCCAAGTGCTGGGATTAAAGGTGTGCGCCACCATGCCTGGCACTGGGTTGGGATACAAAATAGAAGTTCAAATAAAGTAGAACAGTCTTCATTTTTCTTTAATGAGTGTCCCACAGGCTCTCTAAGCTGGTGAGGAAGGTGGGATGAGTCTACACTGTACGGCACTGTTATGAGTCTACACTGTACAGCACTGTTATGAGTCTACACTGTACGGCACTGTTATGAGTCTACACTGTACGGCACTGTTATGAGTCTACGCTGTACAGCACTGTTATGAGTCTACATGTACACTGTTTATTACACTGTCACTGTTTATATTATGGCACTGTTATGAGTCTACACTGTATGGCACTGTTATGAGTCTACACTGTACAGCACTGTTGTGAATCTACATTGTACGGCACTGCTCCACATGGCACAGATGATGCAGGATCCCTTCCTTGTCAACGAAATGCCTTTATACTGATCCCAAACACCATTCGTGCTTACCATTCCTGTAAAGTTCTGAAAATATCCATGAATCATTGTTGGAATAGGGTTTTAGATTTCCTAATTATCTGGAAAGATTTTACAGCTTCATGCTGTGAAAAAAAAAAACTCACCAATTCCCATCACAGGCCAGAGGTATGAAACACTCCAGGGATTATTCCCATTGTTTATTTACCTACAATAGTTTAGATCTTAAAAATTTATTGATAGGTGATGGAACCGTTAACAGTGGGGCCTCATGAGAGACAGTTATGTCCCTGGGTGAGTGTCCTTGACAGAGTGGAATCTGGGCCTCTGTGTGTCTTTATGCTGCCTAGCGACCACGAGGGGTTCTCGTCATACACCCCTCCCTCCCCATGATGGGCTGCCTCACTGCAGGTCCAAAAGGAACAGGCCAACCAACTGCACCTAAAACTTCTGAACCTATGGGCCAACATAAACCTTCCCTTCTTAGGCGTGCCTCAGGTGTTTTGTTACAGTAACAGCAAGCCCAACTCAACAGCCTCCTCCAGCGGCCCCTTTCACTGACACACTTCCTCTTTAGCACATGGAGCTCACGTGACAGATCTCTCCTGGTGGTTTGCACCACTGTTTCAACAGCTATACCGGAAAGAGAATCTGGCCTTTTACCTCCCATTAGCATCTTCAAATCCCTCATCTCATTATACTTCAGTTGTATAAATATTCACTGATTAGTTAAAGATCAAATTATTTCTTTAAAATTATGGATGTAATTACTTTGAAATTATTTAAGCTTTTTTGGAGACACTCTTAGCCCTATATTCACAAAGAACATTTGTGTGACTATCTGTTGATTTTTTTAGCTACTCAGAAGGCACTGAAGACAGACTCCTGTAGCAGGAAGAAGGGCCACAGAAGGCAGGCTACATCAGAGGAGACAAGAAACATTTTAAAGAAGGAGTGTAAGCCTGTTGATCATGATTACAGAGGTGGATTCTTTACTAAGAAGGAAATTTTACAAGTCAATCAACCAGAGAATACATGTTAATGACCACAACAGAACTGATCCTTGCTGCTCCCATGTATTTTGTTACTGTTCACAGGGAGAATATCAGGTAAGAAAGCACAGGCCTGAAACAAGAGTGGCCCTGAAGAAAATCTCCCTGCAAGCTGAATTATGTTAGACAGAATTTGGTTGTAAGTATCTGGTGAGCTATTTCACAGGGCCTTTGTTTCTTATGAAGTGACATTTGAAAAAAATAAGCAAGATTTTTTTCCTTTTCAAATATTAATCATGTATGACTTTCTACTCTAAGGAAAGTCTGTAATAGATTTAAATACTCCCGTCATTGAAACTGCACAAAACGAATCAACACTGCCAAGAAAAAGTAAACAGCAAAACACAGGACAAAAGCCACCCCATATAAGGGGCTTTCTGATACTCCTGCCTCGTTAATCCACAGTCACTCTAAAGAATGGATGTTACGTCCGGGCTACTGCATATGGGAGCTCTCTTCCTTTATACAGATGGTGTTAAAACTTGGATCCATGTGTGTGTGTGTGTGTGTGTGTGTGTGTGTTGTGTGTGTGTGTACGTGTGCCACACTTAGTGACAATTAGTCCTACTATTCCTTATAAAGTCCCAGACAGTAGAAAAAGGAGAAATGTTGGGAGCATCAGGTCATGGTATCTCAAAGTGTGAGAGCAAACGATCTCTCTGGGTCAGGGGAAGAGCTCCAAGCGAAAGGGAGATTTCTAGCTTCAGGGAAGTGACATTGCCAGACCAGTCCAGTAACATAGCATGTGGGGAGCTGGGATGTGTCTGTGTCTTACTCCAAAGAAGTTTATAATAATACTTTTATGAATTCTAATAAGCATGTTATTGCAGACCAGCAATCAGAACAGAAATAGGCCTTGGACAGAGGCCTGTCTCATGCATCCAAATGCAGTAACACATAGTCTATGAAGTGAGGGAGGGCTGACACCAGATTCTCATTCTTTTCCCTGCAAGTTCACTTTGTATGTTACATTTCCAAGCATTTCTGTCTTTGGTCTGTGTGGGGCAGCAGTCATAGCCCAAACCGGTGCTGTACAAATTACTAACGCTGTTTAGGGTTGGCAATTATGATTAGGCCAGGGTGAAATCTGAAACAACCCAGCAGGAACGGAGAGACTGAAAGGCAGGGTCCTTGCCTCCCAGCGGTCCCAATCAAACTGTGGCGCGTGGGTATGACACTGAGTTCAAGCAAGGAGACTGCCCTTCTAAATGCCCATTTGAACTGTGAAGTCTTCTAGAAAAACTTGCAGGAGCTGACTCACTAATGCGCTGCAAACACTTTAACAAGTACTTTAAATGATGCTCAGCTTTGAACAGATAATTGGCCCAATTCTTCCCTTCTCCGTGTCTGTAGCTCCCATTGAAATCAATGAGCATTGCATATTCAAAAGGGACAGAGAGAACAAAGTTGTAGGTTGAATTAATGGGATAAAGGACTGCAGAGCTCTTAAAGCTTGTGCAATTAAATCGTGGTCTCACACAATTCTCTAGGGTCACCAGCAATTTGCTGGCCTAGGAAAGCCAGCTGACTTCTCTTTCAGAGGTGTCACGATTTATAGAATGCATTTTCTTAGACATGGACACATGGTCCTTCTCAGCTCAAAATCTACCTTCTCATCCAATCGCTTTAGAATTTGATATCTTGGCGTCTGGGATTCATTCACAGACCCTTAGCTCCAGTTTCAATCACCAGTGAGGCAGTCTCTACTGCAGAGTCATGCACATGTAAGCACTAAGGATCATTTTATTTTTCTATGAAATCTTTACGTAGTACACATACTGTGTAAATATGCATTACCTATTTAATAAGTAATATATATATATTCATTGTCTGCAGAAAGCTGTAATTAGCAAGAACTCTGTCACATCTATCATTATATCACCAACATTTGATCTGGTTGTAATTATCAAATATTTTAATCAACAAAATATTTTTCAGTATGTTCAGCTGAATATTCACAAAACTGTAAGAATAATATTTCAATATTTGCCTAAGCAATTTTTCTTTTGGAACAAAGAGAAAGAAGGTGTCACTTGCTAACTCTTTTATATGTTAATTTCTCTCCAAATGCTTTCCTTCTCTAATGAATTCTCACAACGGCGGAGCAGGATGCCGTCTTTTTGTATTTTCATTAGAGACACAGAATTGAAGCCCTAGAGAGATTAGGTAACATGCCACAGAATGACATGGAACCGGAAGACGCAGAGCTGAGGTCTGAACCTGCTGAGCCCCCTCCGCCCCTCAATGGCCAAACATGAGAAATGGATTGATATTCAATCAAGCCGAGTGAAGAACGATGATCAGCGCTCACCCTGGTCTACAGATGAGTGGAGAGCAGTCAAGAAGGCAGCCACCCAGGACTGCCCCTTCAGAAGTCCACAGGCATTCGAGGACCTGCAGGTCAGTTCACTGACCACATGAACTGCCCAATCCTCTGTGGATCGACATCAGGAGCCCTCAAGCTGGGACCTTATGTGGCATAAATGTCTCCATTTGCCTTGACAACTGCAGCTCATTCTAGACCCACCATTCCCTGCTCTTGGGTAGGCATGATCTCAGAGTCCAAAATTCCCACCATGGTGATATTTTATTTGTACTAAAATGTGATTTGTATGTTAATAAATAAAGTTGCCTGGGAGTCAGAGCTAATAGCAAGCCTTAGCAGAAGCTGGGCAGTGGTGGTGCACACCTTTAATCCCAGCTCTTGGGAGGCAGAGCTAGATGGATCTCTGTGTGTTCAAGGATACAGCCAGCATGGAGACACACGCCTTTAATCTCAATACCAACCACAGAAGACCTGGAGCTCTGTACAGACAGGCAGTGACTAGGAGGTCATGTGGTTGGGTTTACAACCAATGAGAAGGCAGAACAGAAACACTATAAAAAGACAGACACACAGGGAGTAGTAGGTCTCTTTCGGAGAGGAACGGCAACAGCGACAGGAAGGGTAAGGTTTTTAGCTGTTAGCTATTGCTTATTTCCCTAAAAACAGATTTCTCAACCTCCTTCTGGCACGTTTCAACTGCTACCCTCATTCTCAAAGTATTTCGTTTTTTATACTTGAATCTTAAATCAGGGTAACAACTCCAGTTTTGGAATCACTTTGTGGATAGCCGAGAGCAGACTGGCTATCCACAAAGACTACGCACTATTACTGTACCTCATCTGGCTAAGTGCCCTGAGCTCTAGAGGCTTTTCCAACCTCACCCACTAGACTGTGCAGGGAATTCATGGAGAGAAGGGACGTCGTTCTAGAACTGGATTCAGGAAGGCATCTGTAAAGGAGCAGGAGGAAGAACAGATTCTCCTGTTGATTGGCTGGTATTGTGCTAGCTGAACCCTTTACCTGTATCCTTCCCCCTGATTATCCCACAGCCCCTCTGGGTCCCTGTGAGACACAGGCTCTGGTCTGTCCGTGGTAGGAGGGTTATTTGGCTTCAGAGCAGTGAAGCACCTTTACAGAACATTTGCAACTAGACTTTGAGAAGACTGAGATTGGACTCCACCACAGAGCTCTTAAAGACAACACTGCCCCAGGGCTTGGGTGACTCTGGAGCCATTTCTGAGGACGTTAGTAAGGGGATATCTGTATAATTAATTAGGCGACTAGAATTATGTTTATGATACTGATGCTAGCAGGGTATAGAATATCCTGTATGTGGAAAGGAATGAGAACTAGCCATGGCTTCTCAGCACCTTTACCACATTACCTCTCATTTCTGCAAAAGTGGGTGCGGGGGACTAGGGGAGCTGGGAGTGCTGGGCAGGTCATGTGGCCAGCGAGGGATAGCAGCCAGGGCATTGTGTCCTCAGCCCCAGGCCCTTCCTGTTTTCACTGCCCTCTCAGGTGGAAACAGCCTTATTATTTCCCCATTGTTACTGTATGAAGAGTGAATATATTCCCCCAAGATTTTACAAGAATTGTGCCTTGACATTTCCCCAAGTTTTTACATACCCTGTACATCTTTATGATGCCCCTAAAGCCATGTGATGATGCATGTGATTTTTCTTACTTCTCTTTATCTAAGTCTCCAGTTCTCTTCTATTATAGATAGTGTTGGTTTCACTATCCAAGCTTATGAGTATCTGACCACATTTCTGCCTGTTTTCCTCAGGCAGATTCCTCTAAAAACTACAGAGCCTGTAAGTCAAGGCTACTGAGAAGCCCAGTCCAATTATTTTTATAAGACATCACTTCAGCATCACAGGGCCTTCCACATGTGCATTCAATCTTGCACCAACTCGACAGATTCAGGGTATTATCTGGGTATCTATGTTGACTACTCATTAGACTATAGGCTTTGCACTGTTCTACTAGCTGTCCCTCTACCAGTTGCTTCTTTGTACATTTTCTCTCCCGTGTATTGATACACTAGCTTATCTTCATTGATTGTGATGAGCCTTTCCTACAATAAAACAATCAACCTCTTATTTGTCTATAATGCTTCCCTGGCTCCCCTGCTTGCTCTGGCTGCCTTTTGCTCTCTTGATTAGCAAGTGATGGCTTCTAGAGCCAGGCTGCTGTCTCCTGCAGTTCTCCCAGCCAAATGCTTCCTGTTACCCCAATGGGTGGGAAGCAGCTGAAGGCAGAAGCATGCGACTGAATCATTTAATAGTCTTATGTTAGCACACGGTACAGTGGTGAGAAGAACAGCGGGAGCAGCTTGCCATGCGGGGCTCTATTAAGGTATGCAGGCGCAGGAAATGAATCATGGATGACTTTCCAGGCTTCCAACCTTCCAACCGAGCAAGCAGATGGGGCCCCAGAACACTAGGAGGGCAAGGGGGGCTCAGGGTAAGGCTGACAAAGCAAGGGCCCCAGCACCCTGAGCTCAGCTAGCTACCCAGTTACCCAAGCTGCCTGTACAGGGGTCCCGGAAGATGAGCCACCGTCTGGGTGTCCACTTCCCCTCTCTGGTTCTGTAGGTTAGACCAGTTACTTACTTCTGTTCTTTAACCGGGCTTCAGTTTCATCACCTATAATGTGAGCGTGAGGCTGGTATGAGAAAGATGAGAAAGTAAAGCCACTCTCATTTTATGGATGAAGAGACTGAGGCACAAAGTGACAGAGGAAATTTTCTGAGTGTACCACAGCTAATCATTCTGATTGGTTCTCAAGAGGGAATGAATATAGACACGACTTGTGGGAGCTGGCACTGTGCCAAGTAAGTATCGTGACACAAAGTCTGCAGAGTCTGTCACATACACCCACCCTGAGGAGCACACTCAGTGCTATCATGTGATATTATTAACGGCCTCTCCTGCTGTGTGTGCTGTGTGTGCTGGCGTGGCAGAGGAGTGATGCTGAGCACGGACCAGGGGCAGGAATCGCCCCATGTGAGTGGAGAGGATAGGAGGGTGATTTAACTAGGGACATTCTTTTTTTTTTTGCATTCCAAAATCTTTTATTATTATTATTATTATTATTATTATTATTATTTTATTTTACAATACTATTCAGTTCTACATAACAGCCACAGATTCCCTTGTTCTCCCCTTCCTCCCAGCCCACCCCCCATTCCCACCTCTTCTACACGCAATAGCCTCACAAAGGGCCTCCCATTCGACGATAGCGCGTACACTGCTAGTCTCTCTCGACGATATATAGCAGACATCTCTATCCTCCTAAGTGAAGTCATGTCACGAGGTACCCCCTCGCTCTTAGTCACCACATCGAACTACTGAGCCGAAACCAGTACTTATATCCAAGATACCCCTCATGCTAGATCGCTACCCCTCCATACACCGTCTAACCTCCTCCTCCACCTCCTTTCGTGTAACACTCTTAATATCCGGTACCTACCAACTGCCTAGATGACCTCCCCAAAACGAGATTCAAGCCAATCAATCCACCCATTCAGAGGGCCTGAACTGCCAGTCGTGGCTTCCCCCTCAGCCTTTGATCTCACTCGAGCCATCGTATCTAATCATGTCTCTCCTCAATCCTCTCAGCCTCACATCTACCGCTCAAACCCGCTGCTATGTGGTCCCGACTACTGTGCTATTATATACGTGACTCTGGCTTTCAACAATTCTCGCTCATATTAAACCCTCCTCTTTTCTCGCTACATTAGACTCCCAGCGCTACCACCTGGCGGCCTAGCCACCCTGGGCATTAGCTAGGGACATTCTAAACAGGGCCTGGAGGTGAAAGGGGGTAGGCTACCAGCTATGCGATAACAGTCGGCAATACTCACCCCACCGCTTCTACCTCGCGAGCTCGACATACTATACATCTTGTACGCGAATCACAGGTCCTACGTGTATTTGTTCTCCAAAATATGTATTCTAATAAATTAATTGGGTCAAGAACAGACAAGCCACTAGAATACAAGAGCTCTATCAAGACACACACACACAATCTCTACTGAGATACGCCACACACTAAGCAGATACCGTGACTTCCATTATAGCCCCACGTGCGAGTGCCAGCGAAACACTAGAACCCTCTGCGATCTCTGTGAGTCAGATCGTTCCCACAATCTATTGAGAGAGAGCCATAAGAGTCCCAATCAGATAGTCTAGACGCCTACCCCTCGAATCCACCGGAATGCAACGCCCTATATGCTCACTCTCTAATCCCAGGGAGTGGTGGTTAGAAGAAAACAGAAGATATATAAAGGCGTGAGGCCAGAAATAGCGGATCTCTCCCCCATAGCGACCAGTTGGTGGAAGATGGAACGTTCCGCTCTTACCAAACCTCTATCCTACATACGCATGGCGAGTGTGGGCTTATTTATGTACAACACAATTCACTGCTATATGCGACGCCGAACATAGGCGCATGGGCAGAGGATCTCAGAAGCCTCCAGTCTGAGGAGACAAGACCAGCTGGAGGATCCGGTTGAGGTGAGATAAGCTGTGGAACTACGTATCAAAACATACTACACCTTCACCATTACACGCAATTAGATTCTTATCAGCGAAATCAGCGAGTCAAGTCAACATCTCTAGAAGGTCAACCTTCTCTCTATCTATACATCTACAATCTATCCAAAATGACTTTATCTGCCACTTTATATCAGCGGACAATACGCACCTCGCACTATAATCTGTCATAAACGCTTGCATTAACTACATAACTCTGAAACAACGTGTCTATATTACCAGTGATAGACTCGCATTGCCAACTCAAGCTCTACCATCCACAGGCACGATCCACCGTTACGATACGAATCACTATCTAGCGGTGTGGCACACCTCCACTCCGGCACCTCTTCACTTTACTCATGATCTATTGTTGAGAACAATGATCGCGAGACCGACTCTAGACGAGAACCAAGTAGGATAACTCCAGCAGCGCGCTACCGAGTCATTCACTCTCTGCTCTATTTTACAACTCACACGTCCACCAGCGGCGCTTTAACATCGCTCTTAGTGTACCTCCTCGACGATGTCAACAAATCCACACACAGAGAAGCGAAGAACTTAGCGTTCCAAGCTACTCCACATCTATAGCCAGGCACGCATCCGGCTACGTTCACTTGCCAGCTCCTTCTCATCATGTTTGGTGACTGCGGTGATGCTTGCTACCGGGGACGAAGGGTTTACTGCTGCTGGTTCAGAGAAGAATTGCCAGGACCATCGTGTTACAAGAAAGCATCGGCAAAGGTCAGTTTGGAAAAGTTTGGCAAGACAAATGGTGGGGAGAAATTGTTGTGAAGATTTTCTGTTCTAGGGAAGAATGTTCATGGTTCCGAGAGACAGACATTTATCGGACTGTGATTGCTCCAAACCACAGAGGAGGCAAAAAAAAAAAAAAAGTCTGCATGGAACATGACCACACCTAACAGCAATTTGAAATCTTCAAAAGGACTATGGTAAAGCCATTAAGCTGATTAACACCACGGAAAGATCTGCTTTGGACTACAAACTGCTTAGGACAATTTTGAGATGGCTAGCTGAGATGATCGAGCCTGACAGACTACTTGAACAAGGACTCGAAACAAGCCCTGAACTTTCCTATTATGCAGAGACTGGACAAATGATACAGGACTTGATGATTAACCCAAAACTTTTCTTTTCAAGATTCCCTAAAGATATCTTCACCCCTAGAAAGCAAAAGGAAAAAGAGAATATAGATATGAGATAGATCATTGAATCTACTCTGAGAAAGAAGATAAATAATAGGATAAACAGGTAGATCATTGAATCTACACTGAAGAAAAAGGGGAAGATATAAAAATGACAAAAGGTAAACTACTGAATGTATTATGAAAAGAAAAAAGAGAGAATATGGATATGATAAGATAAAAAGGGAGATTATGGAATTTACTTTTAAAAAGGAACTACTTGTTTTAAATAAGATAAGTAATGAAATTTTTTGGTCTGAGTTTATCAGATGTTACTGGACTGGACATTGTTAATATATATAATGGAGTTTTTATCTGAATCTGTCAAATGTTAATGGACTAGACATCATTAATGTAATTTTTGGCTGTATATATTGTATATACTTATTGGATAGTTTTTTCTTGTATTAGTTATAAGCTTTTTTAATTTTAGACAAAAAGAGAGGAGATATGGTGGTATTGTGTTCTCCAAAATATTGTGTATTCTAATAAATTTATCTGGGGTCAGAGAACAGACAGCCACTAGATACAAAGGCTAGAAAATGGTGGCACTCACACCTTTAATCCTAGCATTCCAGAGATAGAAATCCCTCTGGATCTCTGTGAGTTCAAGGCCACATTGGAAATAGCCAAGCATGGTGACACGCCTTTAATCCCAGAAAGCCAGCCTTTAATCCCAGGGAGTGGTGGTAGAAAACAGGAAGATATATAAGGCGTGAGGACCAGAAACTAGCGGCATTTGGCTGGTTCAGGATTTGGCTGGTTAAGCATGTGGCTGGTTAAGCATTCAAGCTTTGGAGCAGCAATTCAGCTGAAAGCCATTGGGATGAGGACTCAGAAGCCTCCAGTCTGAGGAGACAAGACCAGCTGAGGATCCGGTGAGGTGAGATAGCTGTGGCTTGTCCTGTCTCTCTGATCTACCAGCATGGACCCCAATAACTCGGCTCGGGTTTGATTTTATTAATAAGAACTTTTAAGATTCCTGCTACAGGTGCCGGTGAAAATCACCAGTCAAAAGAGCCCCCTGGACATGACTCTTGAAGTAAAAGAGGCCCACGCAAAGGGCATGGGGACAAGGAACAGACTGCAGAGTGTGCTGACCACAGCCTCGTCCCTTGCTCACAGTCCTGGCCCCTCTGCACAGGGCTCTGGTGGCCTCGTGGATGGAAACAGTTGGGGGCAGGTGTTCTGGCAGTCCTTTCTTGGCTCACCGTGGATGCTTTCATCTGTTAGTGGGCACTAAGGCATCAGGTGAATGGGATCGGGCAGTGTTAGCAGTGCCAGGCTTGCCCAGGAGTAAGATGCCAGGTCCTCATGGTCCCCATCCCCACCTCCACAGGTGGTAATGTCCAGGCTGAAGCTGACTGTCCATTTATTTACTCATTCTTAAAGTCCACAGAGCGACTAGGGACTCACCTATCCCTGGCTCTCCTGTCTACTTCATTTAGGGAAGATCATGTTTAATGATGCTTAAAGTATCCTTTGGGCCAGATCATCTCTGCTTAACTACACTCTAAACAGAAATATACATTTTAATCAAAATTTAAACACATTCGGTATATTTCTTATTCTTTCCCAATGCAGGATAATTCTCCCCGGAAATTCTAGAACAGTACTCCGATATTGTCTGACCCATTTCTTCCTATTTTTAAAAATTTAACAAAGTGAAAAAATATTGATAATGTTTGTTTATCATCTCTCATCAGCACACCTACAGCCAAGCAGATTCTGTTGGAGGATGTCCATGGCAGACGCAGTGGAGGGTTGAGTCCTAAGGTCAGGCAGGCCCTGATTTGAGTCCCTCCACGCTCAGGCATTCAGACTTTGTCCTATGGGTTTGTGTCTGGTGGCCCCAGTGACTTTTAGCAATCAATATGGGAGTGAAAACCAAAGCACGATACTGGTTTCCAGGGCAGTATGAAGTGGAAACCCCCTCTCTGCTTGTATCTTACAGACAAAGAAACCGAGGCATGAGGAGACACAGGAATTACTAAGAATTACTAAGATGGCAGACTTAACTGGTCACTTCATTCTGCAGCTGACTTCAACACCAACAATGGAGAGAAACAAGGACAATTTGTGGGTGCAGGACTGAGAGAGACAGAGCGAGAGAAAAACAAACTCAGCCACAAAGCCTGGAGAATTTCCTTTAGGGGGCATTTTCTTCAAATGAAAATTCTGAATTCAAAAGCAGTGGTGAAAACACAGAAGTAAAGATGGGAAAGGCAGATGATGTGTGATTAAGTTGTTCCTCACCCCATCATCCCTCTTTCTCCTCCACACAGCCAGAGCCACACACCGTGCTCCCACATACACCGTGCTCCCTCACACTGTGCTCCCTCACACTGTGCTCCCTCACACTGTGCTCCCTCACACACTGTGCTCCCTCACACTGTGCCCCTCACACACCGTGCTCCCACACACACCGTGCTCCCTCACACCGTGCTCCACACACACCGTGCTCCCTCACACACCGTGCTCCCTCACACACCATGCTCCCTCACACCGTGCTCCCTCACACCGTGCTCCCTCACACCGTGCTCCCTCACACACTGTGCTCCCTCACACACTGTGCTCCCCCACACTGTGCTCCCTCACACACCGTGCTCCCGCACTGTGCTCCCTCACACACCGTGCCCTCACACACCGTGCTCCCTCACACCGTGTTCCCTCACACACTGTGCTCCCTCACACACCGTGCTCCCTCACACCGTGCTCCCTCACACTGTGCTCCCTCACACACCGTGCTCCCTCACACCGTGCTCCCTCACACACTGTGCTCCCACACCGTGCTCCCTCACACACCGTGCTCCGCACACACCGTGCTCCCGCACACACGTGCCCCTCACACCGTGCTCCTCACACAGCGTGCTCCCTCACACACCGTGCCCCCTCACACTGTGCTCCCTCACACACCGTGCTCCCTCACACACCGTGCTCCCTCACACACCGTGCTCCATCACACACCGTGCTCCCTCACACACCGTGCTCCCTCATACACGTGCCCCGCACACACCGTGCCCCTCACACACCGTGCTCCGCACACACGTGCTCCCGAACACACCGTGCTCCCTCACACACCGTGCTCCCACACACACCGTGCTCCCACACACTGTGCTCCCACACCGTGCTCCCTCACACACCGTGCTCCCCCACACACCGTGCTCCCTCACACACCGTGCCCCTCACACCGTGCTCCCTCACACTGTGTTCCCTCACACACCGTGCTCCCTCACACACCGTGCTCCCTCACACACCGTGCTCCCTCACACCGTGCTCCCTCACACCGTGCTCCCGCACACACCGTGCTCCCTCACACACCGTGCTCCCTCACACTGTGCTCCCTCACACCGTGCTCCCGCACACTCCGTGCTCCCTCACACCAAAGGTTTATTTCACAGGATATCATTACTTCGACAATTCAGAAGACAGTGAGTGACTCCAACAACTTTGCTCTCATCAGGTTAAGAGGAAAGCAGTCAGTAGGAGGCAAAGCAGCCACCCTGTCAGAGCAGAACATGTGTACATTAGGGAAGTCTTGGAGGAACAGTGAGATGAACGGGCAGTGGTGCCTCTGAGAGGTGCTTGCTCACAGGGTACACTTGGCAGTTGCTCAGGTGCCCTGAGGAACACATTCACCTGGAATTTGCTAAGTGTGCCTGTGGTGGGCAGAATCATATAGCTTCCCCGTTCTGGAGGATGCACACAGTAGTACTGGGACTTAGCGGCAAACGGGTGTTGCAGATGTGATTAAGGTAAATACCTTAAGGTGGGAAGACAAACCCACCTTATATATGGATTGGCCTCAAATGGCCACAAAGGTCCTTAAACGTGGCTTCCACATGAGCCACACTGAGCCAGACATTGCTGGCTGTGCGGATAAAGGGTGAGGCTGTGGGTGAAGGGATGCAGGTGGCCTCTAGAGCTGAAGAACAAGAAAAAGGCTGTGCCTAAGCGCCTCAAGCCTCTACAAGGAGTGAAGGACATCTCCATCTTCCCCTCTGAGCTTAAGAGCTGCCAAGACTTCATTCATGGTGCTGGGAGCTGGCTGGCTTGAGGCAGCTCCTCCAGAGCACCATGGAGTTAGTCCAACCTCCCCCTCAGAACTGAGCTAGATTGGGGAGCCAAGGATGCAGAATCAAGTACTTGACAGAGGGCTTGGGTCCGAGGTGCTGGCAGAACCAGGGTTTTCTGCTTTTTGTAGGAAATGCTTTGCAGAATCACCACATCAGAAAATGGAGATGGAAGAGTAAGTGGAACCCAGAAAGAGGAGACAGTGCATATGCCCCCTTTGCCTTGTTCAGGATGCCCGCCCATGCACAGAGAATTAGGCATCTTCTAGTTTATTGAGGACTAAAATGAAATGAGTCCTCATCAGACCACTTAAAGACCTTGAGAGGCCCTTCCTCATTGCATCTTGGAGGGCAAAATGCATGCACACTAAGCATGATTTTTATCATAAAATATTTGAACATTAAAAATAATTTTATTGGCTATGGTTGTTCAGCAATGATCTTGCATACTTGTGAATTCTAATGAAGTAAACACACTAACCATACCAATTATTTACAAGTGTATTGACATGTTTATAAATACTACATTTTAACAATAAAACTGGTGTTATATTCTAGAAGCATTTCTTTATCTCAATTTTGAAGACTTTGAAATTTTAAAATAAAACTTTTATTTCAATGCTCAAAACAGTTTCACAGGCCAAGGCTCTTTGCCCAAAGTTCCTGACTGGAAAACAACAACAGTAAAAAAAAAAAAACAAAAAAAACCCCTTTTATTATTTATTTATTGAAACAAAGTTCCACGTGTCCCAGGCTAGTTGAAAACTCCCTTTGTAGTCAAGGGTAGCTCCTGATCTTCCAGTCTCCACCTCCCCCATGCTGGAATTACAGGCATGCACCTCCTGGTTTACTCAGGGCTGGGAATCAAACTCAAAGCTTTATACATGCTAGGCAAGCACGCTACAGACTTAACTGCATCCCTAGTCTGGAGAAAATGTCTCGATGGTAAAATATTAAAATGAGACGTACCCGTGGCTGAGCTCACCTATAGGAGCAGTTCTTTCACAGTACTCAGTAGCACAGGGAGCTGAGGTTATGGCGAGAATCTCGTGCCGATCCTGGCTGCTCCAGTCACCTTGTGACCACGAGGAGAAACGGATTCATTAACGTATGACAGCACTGTGCCAGTATCAAAGAATGGATATGGAAGCCAGAGCTTCACATCTGGCTCGGTCATTGAGAGCTGTGTGGCTTTGGCTTGCCACTTCAACATGCTGTACTTCAAATTCCTCTTGTCTAGAGAAAGCGACACCCATTCGGAGGATTGGGGAGGTGGGGTATTTCTACGCACTTCCAACAGAGACTAGTGCATAAGACATTCCATATATATTTTTTCAACTTCAGCAAGTGTTTGTTTAGCATGTGCTGTTGCAGCTGTGTAGTCCTTGTTACAAAGAGGACCACAGGATGCAGTCCTACCCCAACCCACTCAGGTTCTAGGGGAAGACATGAGCTGGAGGAACTATGAACAAAGTCATGGAAAATTTACAAGAAATTGGTCAATTCTGAAAATCAAAACTGTTTTACTCAGAGCAAAAGTGTTCAAAATAATTAATGTTTCTCCAAATATTGAAAAATAAAATTAATCACCACATTCATTAAGGGCTGATTTTCTACTGTGCAATCTCTATGATTATTTTACACAAAGACATTTGTAAGAGAGGAGAAGACAAACAATACAGAGAAGGGCAGTATGCTAGGCGCTTGTAAGATTCTCTTAGGTGTGAATGAGGTCTGCATGCTCACTGCACCTGACCCTCAGATGTGATCTACAGGGGAACGCAAACCCACACATCCAGGAGAAACTCACAGACTCAATGGCAGTTTGGTACTTGCTGAAGCATGGGTTTTCATTTTTTTTATAACAAACACAGCTTTTAAGTAAAATTTTGTACTGTTAAATGTGTTGTTTTATTGGTGGAATCGTAAGTTATGGTTATGTTTTAAAGCAATTACAGTGATAACTATAAACATTGATTTATTATGAAGCCAATTGATTCAAATAATGTAGTTTTTGTGCTGAACACAGAAATCTCACATTGTAGCCACAGTCAGGCTGTTTCTAGTTCTGTTTCTATCCCACTGTATTAAGAAAACTCTACATTAGACAACTGCACATTAAACAAATTTTTAAATAAGTCTTTTATAAACTGGTTCATTCTTCAAATAGGCAACTCAGATGCTTAGATGGGAAGAATTGAATTACAGCCTATTTTATTATAAGTATTTATCCAGCATTTCTCTACATCCCTGAGTAACAGGGAGCCTAGGTTTTTAGCCTCAGATAGGTGGAGTCCTGGGCCAGGAATATTTACGGGAGTTGAACATTGACATGGTTTGATTTTCCCCCAGTGGTGTGAATGCACAGAGTCTAGTCAACCTTTATGGGGAGATATGTCTCAGCTGAGTTTCTCCTCATATGTCATGGATTATGGGCATCTGGCCATCTTTGGGAAACCGTAACTGTGACTCTATCTCCTTATCATTACTTGGTTGCCGTAAAATCTTGGCTATCTTTTGGCAACCCCGAGCACTAGTGTATTTACTTCAGTGCCTGGGAATTAGTATTCATAAATCCAAGGCCAGGATTATAGGCACTCTGACACTCTTACAGACTTTTGGACACTTTCAATTAGAGGTGTAGTTTGTGGCACACTGGAGGAAACATGTCCAGCTGGAGTGGACAATCCAGCTGGTAGCGCTCAAGAACGCCAGTGCCCTGGGTATGAGGAGCCCTGCAGGCAGCACGCAGCAATGTGAAGAACTGAAGAGATGAACTTCACATCTTCATTTCTTAACTTTAGTTCATTAGACAAGAGAACCTGATTACAGACTCTATTTTCTTTTATAATAATTTTTAAGCTGAAAAAAAAAAAAAGACTTAAATTTATCTCGAGGAGTGGGAAAATGATTTGCTTTTAAAGTTGGGGATCTTCACGGTGGCGAAAAATTCCAAAAGTAAGCTTTACAAACTTGGCTGTGCCAAGCTGGAAACAAGACGGTAAGTGTGGTGTGTGGAGTGGGATGGAAGTGTGCTTAGCCTTGGAGCTGATTCATGAAAGTATAGGTCTTACCCTTAGTGCCCCCGTCCCAGTGATCCTGGCAGGACTCTCCAAGGGGCAGCCCTGGGCACTGCCAGAACAGCCAGCAGAAGCAAGACTGTCCCGGCAGGTAGCGGCCTCTTCCTCTGGGGGCAAGAGCTACACTCAGGTGGTAACAAAACAGCTGGGCTGAGCAGAGCCTTCTGCTGACTCACCACGTCCACTGCTGCTGTGCAGGTGTGCGAGGCAGACAGAGTCTTCCTGCTCATGTGGGGTCTTCTCGGCAGGGAGCTGGCTTGAAGACTAACCGTGGCCCTGCCCTACACCTGACTTCCTTCCCAGGCACTCCTCTTTCCCTGGCCTCCACAGGCGCTGGGACACGCTGGTCAGAGCCCTCTCTGACTGTGCTGCTTCCAGCCTGCCTCCATCCCAGTATCCCAGGCTCTGCTCTGGCGCATCTCATGTCAGTGTCTGCATGGGGAAGAACCAGAGCCGACCCACCAGGAAATGTCAGCAGGAAAGGATTGTTAGAGATTCAGAGTTCACATGGAATGTCTACTGGGACCTGGCAACCATTTACATTTCCCCCCTCTCCCATCTTTCACCTCCACGTTCTCTTGAGAACTACCACACAACACTAAACAGGAGAAAAAACTTAAAAGCACTCTCACTGTGAGAAGAAAAATAAAGACAGTTCTTTAGGGAACTCTGACCGTAGCAATAAAGGTTGAATTGGCCCCCAACATAAAAGGTTACTAAAGTGCAAAGGGGGAGAGAAATGCTCAGTCACTGTGCATGTGGGCGATGTGGGGAGCATGCTCACCTGGGCACACGTGTATGGAGGGTGACGTCGGGATTTCCATGCCCTATCATTTTTAGACAGGGTCTCTCACTCAATTCAGTGTTTGGTGCTTTAGCCGGTTCCCTGCTGAGGAAGCCCCACACAGCAGAAAGACTCCTGCTGCCTTACACACCTGAACCTCAGCAGCAGCGGACTGTGGTCGGGGGGTTGGCAGAAGTCCCTGCTCACCCCAGCTATTCTGTTACCCGGTTATTTGTGTCTGTTGACCCTGCATGGACTGGGGTTACATGTACATGACCATTCTCGGATGGTATGCGGGCACTGGGCTCAGTACTCAGGTTCTGCCATTTGTACACCAAGCATTTCCCATGGATGCAGCTTCCCAGTTCTTCAGTCATTTTTTTAAACGTAGAAAAGGAACCTTGAAGATAAGCTGGGCAAGGAAGCTCCTGGGATGTAGAAGCAGGAGGAGAGTCTAGGGTTCAAGGTCACCGACAGATCCAGAGCCAGTCCCAAGTCAAATTGGGCTATATGACATAGTCTTAAAAATGAAAAATGAACAAATGAATGAACTAATGAAATCAAAAGAAGAAACTCTGGGTAATGAATTTTTTTGGCGTTGGTGTTTAATTTGGTTCCGAAGAAGGTTGCAAGTAATATTCTGAGATGAAGGATTCGTCATAGTTAAGAAAGGAAGCAATTAGAACAGGAAAGTATCGCAGAAGCCTTTTCCAGGTCAGTATGAATAGCAACAGCATTTCAGAGAGAGTGCTAACCCATCATGGGGGGTGGGGGGAGACTGGGAGGCGGCAAAGAATGCTACTGAGCTCGAATTTTTGCAGCTAATGAAAAGTCTGGGCCAGGGAGATGGAGGGCAGATGGAGAGATGCCAAGAGAGGGCCGCTCTGTCTTTGAAGTGCATTTTCAAAGGCTAGAAACCAAATTTGAACTTGATGCCTACCAGATGTAAAATGAATGCATCAATACTAAAGCCAAGCAAACAGACGAAAACCTCACAGGTCCTGATAGACAGCATCCTGAACCGGTCACACTGTCAACAGGTGACCCTCAGGTGACTACCCCAAGACTGAAATGGTAAAGGACAGCCTCCCCCAATTTGTGCCACATTATGCGGGACTAAAATATAAAGCGTTCACACGGTGCCCGAGCACCAACAGGACTGTGCCTGGGAGCACTGCCCAGTCAGAAGCCCTTTGCAGACCTGTCAAGAGAGAAGCCTGGCACTGTCAGCCCGACTCCCCTCAACTCCGAGCTTCTGTGTACAGTTTCTCAGGTAACCAATTTCTTCCTCTCACCTCTGCCTGCAGGAGTTGGTCTCCAAGGACTGCACTTCAGGAAAGATCTGTCAAATCCCCTGGTTGCTTTTCATTACCGAATTCTCTCTGTGAGTTGTGTCATCCGTGTTAAAATAGCAAATTCACATTCAATTGATTTCTGAAGGAAGAAACTGCCTCAGATTAGCCCTTGATTTCCTCCAATATACAAACAAGCAGAAAGTGGTGTGCGTGCGTGCGTGTGCGTGCGTGTGTGTGTGTGTGTGTGTGTGTGTGTGTGTGTGTGTGGCAGAGCACAGTGTGTGTGTGTGGCAGGGCATTTGAGACTTGAACTGTTTGCTTTTTGTGTAGCTTTTCTAGAGAAAACCATGGAGCTGTTCATCTGAACCCCACTGCTCACTTCCTGTTACTCCACTTCCTGGCAATGGCTTCACTCATCTCTATACAAGCATTTCCCTTCCCTAGTGTTAATGGAAGTCACTCTGGTGTATCAAAGGGAGAATAGGCTCTTTTGTCTTTTTAATTGGTCCTATAAAACAATAAATGAAAACACTATGCAAGTTCTATCTAGAAATAAATTTTGGCTTTCCATACTATGTTTCTTTAAAAAAAATATTGTTTAAAAGGAATATAATATGTTGTTTCCTCATTGGACACTAGATAGGAACTAGACCCATAAAAAAGTACATCAAGATTAAAGGGATAATAGGTAATTTTGTTCTTTAGTGGGAAGCTGCTGCTGAGAGTGTCTGCACAACTCCAGCAGAATACAAAGCACAGAGAGCCTCTGCGATGAAGCAATTGTAACCGCAATTTAATGGAGGACAAGAAAGCAATTAACAGTGTAAAGTCACTGATGCGAAGGATAGACCTCGAGATTAGAATCTTATTAAAACAAAGGCTGGGACAACTTGATTATAATGAGTTAAGTTGAAAGCGCTCCACAACAGTCTCAGCGTGCAGATGTGGGGAAGGAAACATAACTCACCCATTATTACACTTGGGCTCCAGAAGGTGTGGGTAGCATTGGGATTTTTTTTTAATGGAGGGAGGTTTGAACCAAATGAGCTGACTGCTGGCAGCCTGGGGAGGGTAGAGGTGATCAGTGAAGGACCTTCTCTTGTTGCTGTCTGGTCAGTGACCAATCAAAGTCTGACGGGTTTTCTTCCCCCAGCACTGCCTGTCATTCTTTACCTCTGTTTTTTGTTTGTTTGTTTCTTGTTTTGTTTTGTTTTATACCAACACGACTACGAATGTTTCATAGCCCAGTGTAAAAATATGCTATGGTTTGTGATAAACTGAACAGTAACCAGACTCGATCCTTCCTAATTCAGTATCTTACAGGAAGAAAATTACACAAGAAACAGTGAGGAACAGAGCAGGGGACAGTGGTTGAAATGACACCCAAATCTGACACCCCTCCTTCCAGAACGAACTAACAAAACAAAACCACAGCCCGAAAACCTGCCAGGCCATTCGCCAGTCACCATTGTGATTTATGGACTCCCTTAAACTGGTACACACACATCTCTCTAAGGGAGACTTTACCTGACCCTGAAATGCACCCTCATCAGCACATCTCTTTCATTATTCCTCAGGGAGAAACCTGGTGCCAGGGAAACTCCCAGGATCCACAAGGACGACCCCGGCTAGGACTCCTAGTAATAGTGGAGAGGGTGCCTTCTCCTGTAATCAGATTGGTGACCACCCTAACTGTCATCAGAGAACCTTTACCCAGTAACTGACGGAAGCAGATGCAGAGATCCACAGCCAAGCACTGTGCTGAGCTCAGGGCATGGGGGGAACCCTGTTGAAGAGAGGGAGGAAGAATTATAGGAGCCAAGGAGGTCAAGGTCATCACAAGGGACCGGACAGAAACAACTAAGCTGGGCTCATAGGAGCTCACAGGCACTGGAGGGACAGCTAAGGAGCCTGCATGGACTGACCTAAATCCTCTACATATGTCAGGCAGTTGAGTAGCTTGGTCTACTTGTGGGACTCTTGGTAGTGGGATCAGGGCCTGTCCCTGACCCTTTGGCAGGCTTTTGGAAACTTATTCCTCATACTGGGTCGCCTTACCCAGGACTTAATATGAGGGGAGGAGCTTAGTCCTGCCTCAACCTGATGTGCCATGCTTTGTTGACACCCAGGGTGCTGTGGATATTACTCTATGTAAATAAAACACTGATGGCCAGTGAACAGGCAGGAAGTATAGGCGGGACAAAGAGAGAGGAGAATTGGGGAAACAGGAGGAAGGAGGGAGAGAGACTGCAGCCACCGCCAGGAGAAGAGCATGTAGAGACGCCGGTAAGCCACCAGCCACATGGCAAGCTATAGATTTATAAAAATGGGTTAATTTAAGATAAAAGAACAGTTAACAAGAAGTCTGCCATGGCCATACAGTTTATAAGTGATATAAGCGTCTGAGTGATTATTTTATAAGTGGATTGTGGGACTGCGGGGCTTGGGGAACCTGGAGAGAAGCCCTCCAGCAACAAATGGCGCCCAACGGCTCGAGTTTCCACCTTAAACCTGAGAATATTTAATAACCAATTCTAAACAGAGCCAGGTTCCTACTTCTTGTCTCATACAGGCAGCTAGATGCTGCAAAACGCAAGTTTGGACACTGGCAGGTTCCTGGCGGGTGCGTTTGACCGGCAGTATGGCGAAAATGAGGCATCTGCCAGCGGCAAATTAAGCTGTGTGGTAGATTTAGTCTTTGCTAGTATTAAAAAAAAAAAAAAAGAGGTTTCTGGGCTACACGCTGCTTTGATAAAAGCTTAGACTATTTCTGAGACTTGATGACTCCCAGAGCTGGTGGAAAACGTACCACTGCCATGTTGGGAAGCTGAAGTGGCGAGCCAGCAGCCACAGCGCCGTTTCAGGCTTACAATGGTACAGTTTAAAGCAATAGGCTCAAGGCTCAAGGTAATATAAAACATAAGCCACTTAAAGATGGCTACCACACAGAGAATCTGGATTATGTTCTCTTTGATATTCATAACTAAAAAAAACATTTGATTACAAAAGCTGTTGAGTTATGCCAAAATGTATATTTTAAAGGTACCTTGACTTCAAAATTTGGATATAAGGATATGTTACTTTGGAAAAGAGGTTCTGCTTTTGTTTCCACAGAAAGCCAGAGGCTGTGGACTTGTTCCAGATTAAGATACATCAGGTTTCACCAGCCAAGACCCCTGAAAGGACTCCGATGACACCATGGCCCAGATGATCCAACATCCAGATCGGTTTCAAGGCAACTGGTTCACACAATACAGCCTCACGGACTACCCCATAGGTCTAAAATTTTCTTTGCGTCCCCATAAGATACAGCGCCCCCCTCCAGCAGGAAGTAGTAAGAGATGCTACGCCCAAATTCCCAAATATACCAAGCTGGCTTTAGAGGTGGAATTGGCTCACTCCCCTCTAAATCCAGACATATTAAAAAAATAAATGGTTAAGAGATTCCTGCGTCCCAAATCAGAAGAGCCCTCTGGTGTGGGACAGAGAAAAACCAATATTTTTATTTAAAACAGGTTGATTATAAATATGATATCTTTCTAAAAAAGAAAAGGGGATATGATATAGATATATAGGAGGATATAGAGATGATAAGATAAAAGGATAGATTAATCAACCTACTTTTAAAGAACAACTTGTTTAAAATGTTTTACATTGGTATAGATTTTAGTTTATGTTTAAAATGTTTTACATTGGTATAAATTTTAGTTCATTGATACAAACTTGAAGTTAATTTTGTTATACTGTATATATATATATATATTTCTATTCTTGTTTGAGGTATTATGTTTATGTAACTCATTTAAAATTGTAATGGATAATTAAAAATAGGTTAATAATTAGTCATTTATGATAATCATATTTGTAACCATGTTAGTTAAGTCTTCTAGGTATACATAGATATATTTCAGATAGATAGGTAATCTTCAAACACTTCATAGACCTAGAGAATATGGCATTTAAATAACTTAAAATTCTGTTGACGTGAGACACAATTGCTCCTGGCTGCACCAATTTGATCCCGAGAGAAAGTTGGGCTTCTAAGACATTTCCATTTGGAAGTTTGTCTTCTTGACACAAAATGGCCTACTGGGCAAAGAACTGCCCTTGCCTTGACGGCTGACAGTACGAATACAATGCTGTCCTTCCTGGACAAGCGGGACACAAGGAAAGCGACCACTGTACTCTGCCAAGACAGGGTAAGATGGTCTTTCAGAATTCCTGCTTCTGAAGATGGTCTGTCAGATACTCTAGGCCTGTAGTCAATTTGAATGCACCAATAATGCTGAGAAACATTAGGTGACTGTCCAGGCTGCCAGCTGTCTTGGTCTACTCTTGCAAGATTCCCGAAAGTTGCTTGCATCCATCTACCATTTCTCAGGTACCATTATCTTCCTTCTCAGGTCTTTGATGTGGTTAAAGACTAGATAATTATAATTTCCTCAGTTATGATAAAAGATAAGTTAGATATAAAACCTTAAACTCACACATATAAGATAGATAGGACATCTTCTTTAATATTGTAACTGTAATTCTTGCTTGATAATTGTTTTGTTATATGTAATTTTACTATGTTAAAGTTAAAACCTTCCTTTTTAAAAAAAAGAAGAAAAGGGGAAGTGCTGTGGATATTACTCTATGTAAATAAAACACTGATGGCCAGTGACCAGGCAGGAAGTATAGGCGGGACAAAGAGAGAGGAGAATTGGGGAAACAGGAAGAAGGAGGGAGAGAGACTGCAGCCACCGCCAGGAGAAGAGCATGTAGAGACTCTGGTAAGCCACCAGCCACGTGGCAAGCTATAGATTTATAGAAATGGGTTAATTTAAGATAAAAGAACAGTTAGCAAGAAGCCTGCCACGGCCATACAGTTTATAAGTGATATAAGCGTCTGAGTGATTATTTTATAAGTGGATTGTGGGACTGCGGGGCTTGGGGAACCTGGAGAGAAGCCCTCCAGCAACACAGGGGAGGCCTGCCCCTTTCTGAACAGAAAAAGAGGAGGAGTGGATTTTGGGGGAGAAGGCAGAGGGAGGTGGGGGGAAGGAATGGGAGAAGAGGGAGGAGAAATTGCAGTTGGGATGTAAAAAAATGAATAAATTTAACTAGTAAAAAAAATGAAGTAGTCTTTATTTTTCAAAGCACAAGTTAAACAAATTTTTTCAGTCAAATACACACAATGTTTTAAATCATGATATACTTGAATAAGGCTCAATTTCCTTCCATTTGGAAGACTAATTTTATATTTTACAAGCCATTTAATAAACTATGGATGCATGTCTTATGAATTAAGATGTATTTACTTTTATTTTTAATGGAACTGTTTCACATGTCCATGTAAGATAAGATGTTGTATTAAATCTTAAAAAATATGACCTAATTAATGAGATAGGAGTTATTTTTTTCACAAAAAACGCGGCAAAATATCAATGACTTGGCTGTGAAGATGATGATGTCACCCACCTTCTGTTCAGTAGCACATGTCGCTGTCATGATCATACAATGGGAAGCTGACTGACTGCTGTCAGTTAGGTCTGCCTGCATGTAGTATACTTGCATGTATGCATGCCTGCTGTGTGTGTGAGTGTACATGTGTGTAGGGGTGTGAGGTTGATAGGGGGTGTCTTCTTCCATTACTCTGACTTTATCTGAGGCAGTCTCTCAGTGAACCCTGAGCTCCCTGATCTCGGCCAGTCTAGTCAGCTTCTTATTGGAATTCTCCCACAGACTGTCACACACGAGTAAGGCATGGAATCCTTTCTTGGAGAGGGAAGGTAAGTGATGGGGCAAAGGAATGTTCTGCTACAATGAGGGTCCTACAGATAAGCCACACGTCTTATTGTTTAAGAACCTAGGTGTGCGTCCTCCAGTTCCAATTTCTCTTCCAGGAAAACTGAAGATCTGGCAGCTTGGTTGAGTATTCCCGCACGGAAACACCACGTTGGTGAGAGCCGCTGCACCCTAGTGAAGATGAGCTTTCATGTGCCCCAGCCATTGCTGTGGGCCGTTGTTCCCTTTGCCTCCCAACCCACTCACGTCCTCACCGACAGGCTCCATGACCTATGCAGACATTTCAGCCTTTGCAGCTAGCCAGACAGACTGCTCTTCTGAGTAACATTTAAGATCTTTCTAACTTTTCATTGTTATATAAATTTCCCTTCATATATCAACATTTCTCAATGTGTGTTCAGATGCATTTAATTACAGAGAGGCCAGTAGATACAGCCCACATTCACTAAAAGTGTCAGACTGTCTCTTCAACAACGCATAGGCATGCTCATTCCTCAATGAGCCAGCAATGAGAGGACAAACTTACTCTGTCTTTTTCTAATGGGTCACCCATGGACCTCCACGGTAGTCATCTTTAAGTTAGTAGCAGCACTGAGCAGACACTCATACCTATCTAGGCATTTCTGGGTTCTTTCTAAGGCACATAGGCCATAGATGACATGCCTATCCACTTCCATTGCTTAGTTTCTTAGGGTCACGCGTTTGACACATTCATCAGGACTCTTTCTGCTGGGAATATTGACTCTGTTATATTAATAAACTCCACAGTTTGCCAAATGTAGAATGCTTCTGTCAGCGTGACAGTCACCAGCACTGGTCTTTTACTTTGTGAATCCTCCTAATGGAAAGTCTACAAAAATATTTACTCACATTGTTTTGTGCCTGTGTGCCCATCCACGAAGGCACAGGTGCGTGTGGAAGCCAGAGGACAAGCTTGAGTGTTGTTCTCAGGAACTGTCTATCATGTGTTTTGTTTATTTTGAAATGTAGTTTTATAATTACATTTTGCCCTTTCTTGCTTCTTGAGACAGGATTTCTTGATGGCTTGGAGCTTGCTGATTGGTCCGGGCTGACTGGCCACTGGGCCCCAGGATCTGCTGACTCCGCCTTCTCAGAGTTGGGAGTCTAAGTGCCACCACCACATCTGACTTGGTTATGTGGGTTCTAGACACTGGGCTCAGTTCCCTGTGAGCACTTTATTTACTGAATCATCTTTACAAGTTTATTTTATCTTGATCTAGTATACGTATGCATATCTTTTTATAATGTACTATTTGAGCCATTCAGAACTTGATTTAAACTGTGATTTCAAGTGGTATTTTTTGAACATCATTTAGCCAACGGTCTTCATACTATTTTGGAACAGTCATCCTTAGCCCATTTATTTATAGCCTTTATTATTGCACTAAATTACCATAATTATTTGTGCCTATTTCTGTACTCTTTACTGATTAATTTGTTCTGACTTCATGTTGTTTTAATTGCTATAGTTTTATGGATTAATATCTAGAACAATTATTCGTTTCCCAATATTTTCCCATGATGTACTTCCAAAATTTTAAGACATGTTTATATTTTATTTTTTTAAATGAACAGACAGCCATTCTTTCAAGGCATCCTCCCTGCGCTGGCCTTCCTAGGTTTCACATTGCAGTCATACTTGTTTCAGAAAAGGCTGGCTCCTTTATGCTGTGAAGCAGCTTAATTAGCATAGGGAATTTTGTTTCTTCAAGGTTTAAGAGAATTCATGTGAAAAACCAGGGGCGCTTTTGGTAGTATGTCTAAATGGCTTCTTAAAGTTTTCTTGTGATCATTAGTCAGTTTAAGGTTTCCAGTCGTAGGCCATGACTTCATTATTTAAAAGAACACTATGCGCTGCATTACAATATGTGATCTACAATTAGGAAGACAGCACACATTGAACCACATGAGATAATTTTTAAAATATCCATTTTCTGAATGCTTTGGGGGAAATACAGGAATGGGTTTGATGGCAACAACTGTTGGTGGTGGCAGTGTTACGACCATCCATTCTGCATCGTCCCCCCCCACATCCTCTGGAATGTTTCCATTCCTCATCTGACCCACATCTCTTCAGACTCCATTCAGTCCTCAGCTCCTCTCCGCAGACCCCTCTTGTTCTGCACACCAGTGCAGGATGCAGTCGGACACTGATCATAAACCAGGTGTTCTTATACGACTGGGATGATTTTTCTCAGTGTCTGTGCCCTTCACATGTCTGAACACAGAGTCTGAGTCTTACTCATCTTCATCTTCCTGTATGTAGTAGTTTAGATGTTCAATGAGAGTTACTGAATGTACAGAGCAAGGCCGTGGCCTTCCTGAAAGAGGGGAAAGAAGCAGGCAGAAAAACTACTTTTTGGTGGGCCTCCTTAGATGGAGGAGCCAGGCAAGGGAAGCAGGCTCTTCTAAACCTTCCACAGAACTGGAAGCAACATGTTCACAGCAGAGGAGCAGAATGAGCACTCATCATGTGCACTGGCCGCTGGACCCCTCACCTGGAATAAGCACACATCATGTGCACTGGCCGCTGGGTGACTCGCCGAGCAGGCAGGGATGCACAGCCCCAGAGAACACCAAACTGCATCACACAGCTCTGGGTTTTCACTACTGTCCCCATGGGATAGGGAGAGGTGTCCCCTCAGTATCCACTAGGATGCTGTGCTGCCTCTCTTTACTCTGTGATCATGCACATTGCTGAGTGGATGGCAAAAATGCTTTCTCTCTCTCTTTCTTTCTTTCTTTCTTTCTTTCTTTCTTTCTTTCTTTCTTTCTTTCTTTCTTTCTTTCTTTCTTTCTTTCTTTCTTTCTTTCTCTCTTTCGGAAAATGGTCTTGGAGGGGTCAAGGGAATATTAACAATGTAACGGCAGTTTAGAATACGCAGCTTTTGATGAAATTGTGTTAATTACATAACCCATTTCAGCACACTTCAGTTTTGGATGATATTCTGGATATCGGGCACTCAGTCATTTGGATTTCACTTAAGAAAACAAGTAGACTGGAATTATCACAGTTTGTGAGTGAAGCCAGAGACAACCCAGTGATTAGGAACCATCTAATGGACCTAGAGGTAGAGTAATTAACTAGCAGGAGATAAAGTGAGAGCTTTTCTATGGGCTCCACTTGCTTCTACACATACCTACAAGGTAATTCACACCACCAGCAGCAACAGTCACTATGTCCACCTCCATATCAGCAGAAATGGGTGTCTGTGGTGGTGCTTCGAAAACCGATACTGCCACCCTCATTGGCCAGGTTATTAGCATCACAAAAAGTATCTCAGGGACCCATGAGCTCACATTCCTAATTGAGAAGCTATTGACATTGATGGCCGGGGCAGGGAGGGGCAGTGTTCTATAACAATGAGGCCATTGGTGAGGTGACCACATTTCAATGCATAGATGACAATCATGAATATATGGAAAGCACAAATTGGATTCTGTGGGTTATTAAAAAAAGATAAGAAAAAGAGGACACAAAGTTGGGAGACGGATATGGGATGAGTCAGAGGGAAAAAAGGGGGGTATGGTAAAAATGCAAAGCATGAAATATTTAACAAAATATCATGTTTAAAAAGAATCTACCTTGCCGGGCGTTGGTGGCGCACGCCTTTAATCCCAGCACTCGGGAGGCAGAGCCAGGCGGATCTCTGTGAGTTCGAGGCCAGCCTGGGCTACCAAGTGAGCTCCAGGAAAGGCGCAAAGCTACACAGAGAAACCCTGTCTTGAAAAACCAAAAAAAAAAAAAAAAAGAATCTACCTAAACAACTATAACAACCCAACAATAGCCAACACTTTGGTAGCTTCTTCAAAATTTATTTTCCTTTGGGAATTGTTCCTAGCATATTTATATCCTTCATTTTTGAGAAGTTATGATGAATTATGATTTTACAGAACAGATACTGTTTCTTGGGTCCTGCCAATCTTATACACAATGAGCCTGTCTGTATACACATAACGAGCCTGTCTGTGTACACACACTGAACCTGTCTGTATACACACACTGAGCCTGTCTGTATACACACACCCAGCCTGTCTGTATACACACACCCAGCCTGTCTGTATACACACACCCAGCCTGTCTGTATACACACACTGAGTCTGTCTGTATACACACACTGAGAGTCTGTCTGTATACACACACTGAGTCTGTCTGTATACACACACTGAGACTGTCTGTATACACACACTGAGACTGTATACACACACTGAGCCTGTCTGTATACACACACCCAGCCTGTCTGTATACACACACTGAGACTGTCTGTAGTCAGTTTCCAAGTTGAATTTTTGTGGCGCTAAACAGAGAGTATTCTTACTGGATAAATAGTGATGGGACCAGTAGGTATCTGAACTGAACTCATCATGATTTAGAAAATTGCAGCACAGTGCCAAAGCTGTACTTCAGCGACTGATCTGGTGCCTATAAAGAAAAGCCTACCCGTGATTTCAGCCCCATGCCCCCATTACTCTGTGGACAGCAGAATGACAACCCCTTCTAGGGCATCTTTACTCAAAAGTGATTCTGACGGAGATAACTGGTTCCAGAGCCAATGGACAAGGCTCTCGTATATAATATAGCCTTCAGCGTCCTTGGTTACCAAAGTCTTAAAATTCTATTTCCCCTTTGTTTCCTCACCATGTATGTGTGCGTCTCCTCACTATCACTGTGTTACAATGCCCGAGGCAAGCTGCCCAGAAGGGGAAGGCTGGCTGGCCCACAGTTTCTAGTTCCCAGTTGGTCGCCCTGGGTCCTGCAGTGGAGTATGTCATGGTAGGGTAAACGGCGGAACAAGCTGCTTGCTTGGTGGGGTCAGAGAACAGAGGAGAGGCTTGGGTACCAGTATCCTCCTTACAGCAAGCTCCAATAACCCAGCTCCTCCCACTAGGCCTCACTGTAAAGGTTTCACCCCCAGTGACAGCACAGGCTGAGGGCCAGCACAGGCATCTGGAAACAAACCCCAGCACTATGGAAATACAGACTCCTTCTAAATACTTCCTTCCTTCATTATTGAAAATCAGTTGTATTTTCCATGGATTCATCTGTCTGCTCCCTCGACCTTCCAAGGCTCTTATTGGTCTCCACCATGCCCATCTGTGCGCTCAGGAGGCACTGTGTGTTTGAAGAGGGGTCCCTAAGGGAGGCACAGTTCATGCCCGTCACCTGCCTCCTTTGCAGGCCCTCCACACCCAGCACTATCTCTGTGGCTAAGTCCCTCCCTCCCGAATGGCATGAATCTTGGGTTCTAGATGCAGGGCAATGGATGCCTCACAGGACTGTTCCTTAGAGCTTAGGCGGATCCATCATGTGCTCAGCAAAACACAGAACTGTCCCACTGGGTAACTTTGCCACCCCGTCAGAAGAAAAGCAAGATATGCAGGTTTAAAATACTTTATGATGGGCCGGGCGGTGGTGGTGCACGCCTTTAATCCCAGGACTCAGGAGGCAGAGCCAGGTGGATCTCTGTGAGTTCGAGGCCGGCCTGGTCTACAGAGCGAGATCCTGGACAGGCACCAAAACTGCACAGGGAAACCCTGTCTTGAAATATATATATAAATTGAATTGTACCCCCCAAACCATCTTTTCAGTATGCATCATTATTTCAGTTTCATAGACAGGTGCTCCAGGGTTACATACATCCCTCAATGTTACGCAGCTTGCAAATGCAGAGCCTTGCTCTTTATTCTATATGATATATCCTCTTTAAAAGTCTTCACAAACACAAAGTCCTCTACAACCACATGCTATCAAATTCTCTAACTTTTTCTTCTTCACTTTACCTGGTGGCTGAACAATTCACAGGATCAGTCTCCATGCCTTATGCACACCTCTACCATCTCACATTTACTGTCCTGAAATCTAGACTTTACGCTTATCCATAGACTGAAACTGTGTAGTTAACAATGCCTTCTGAGGTGCCAAGTCCACAGTCATTCATTTCTGTTCTTCATTGCTCTGTTCTTGGAGCACTGGTGCTCAGCAGAACATGCTCTTCAACTCCCATCCCAAGGTCCCACAACAAACGTGTCCAGATAGAACTTACCAGCAAGTTTAAGATACACCCTGTCCTGATTGAGTTTTAAAGTATTAACATAGCTTTAATATTAACAAATTATGAACTAACATTTTATTAGTCTGTGGACTATTTAATTATATCACTATGATGTAGGACAAATAAAATTAGTGTTATAACTTCAACACAGAGGTACAAACAGGCTTGAAAAATAAGTTAATGTCTCTTCTGTTCCCAGCTGTGTCAATATTTCCTGATCATGACTTTATTCAGTCTAAATCCATTGTGTGGAATGCATGCTATGACCTGCAGAAGGAGCCTAGGTGTCCTGTAAGCCCCCAAACACATCCAGTAGAGTTTAAATGAGGCACTTGCTACAGCTACTTTCAAAGTGTCCATAGTCTGACACGATATAAATTATAAGCACAAAACTTCACAGCTATAAATTCATTATTCTTGGGGTAACAAGAAATGCAGTGTGAGCAAAGCTTTTAAAGAGAGTTTCTGTACATATTGAAGTTATTGGTAGCTACACAGGACAGAAAATACATCACTATAGGTACAAATCACAAACCACAAATTAAGAATTTTTTTTTTTAAAGTTACACTTCTAGAAACTGTAAACTGTCCTTTATTGGATGGAGTCTCTTACCATGAAGGTTATCACATCTTTCAACAGGAAAGAGTAATTGACTATAATAAGTCTTGTGCATGACTTTAGAATCAGTGAATGAAGCAGGAAGCCCCCACAGACATCTGTAGACCTTCAGCAGACCCAGTGGACTCTCCTCCCATTCACGATTCACCCTTGATTCCTGAGTAGCACGAGTTGACTGCTTCTCTGCCCTGCATCTATCACTCTGTAAGTACGTGTGCTTCTGCAGCACTCATCTGCAAAAAGCCCGAGCTGAATTAATAATGTAACGTCCTATTTACACGGCACAATGTTGAGAATGTGCAAGGCTAGCTGGTCAATGTGACAGATGGAAGAGGAAGTACTCTGAGCTCACCTAAGTTACGTGAACCTAGGCTAGGCTAGTTCATTGTCAATTCCAAAGAACACCACTAGTACTACCCCCTTTGGGGTGAGATTTGAAAGCTTTTCTTCACTTTAAGAAAACAAATTGCTATAAAGAAGAAATGAGTGACTGTCCACTGTTTGAAGATAAAATTTAAAGTAAAAGAAATTGATGAATAAAAGCCTAATAAATGGGTCCAAGGCAGAGGGACAGCTAAGAGATGATTCAAGGAGTCACTTTGCATGTCACTCCACTGTTCCAATCATGGAGAAACTTTGTTACATAATTTAACTCACTCCCCTGCCCATAGAGAGGATAACTATCTCCTTATTTATTTGCCAGTGTGCATTTCCAAAGAGAGAAACAAAGAAGTGTCTTTGTGGGTGAATTTCACTAGCTTAGGACTGGTGATGGCTGCTGGCCTTTTTCTGGAACACTGTCTACAGCACTCTGCGTCCTGACCTAACATTCTTGTTTGCAAGTGTTCTCAATCTTAATTTCATTCATTAACCAACCACTTGGGCTCTGAACATGACGATGCTTTCCCACGGATTACAAGCTCTCGTTTGCTGCTAAAACAGTATGTTTAAAATAAGGGGATATTTTTATTTTTATCTGGGGAAGACAGAACAGATTTTGCAAAAGAAAATGCCTATTAATGCTGCAGGCAGAAGGTGCCCTCAGCTGCCCACACACCTTGATTTGTACCTTTAAAGTCAAACAATGGTTTCTAAGGCATTTCACGAGTCCCACGTTAGCAACGGCACTAAAGGGTACCACCGGAGATAAAACAGAGTGACCGCCTCCAACTTGACAGCCATAACTCTAATATCCACACTGAATATTCTTCTCGTCAGAAACCTCCCTCAACACTAATTTGGCACAGAGGCAAACAGGCCGTTGAGCAAACCTGTAAACTGAGGTGTCAGGCACTAAAAGGTGCCATTAAGCTGATAAAATACCTCTGCATAGAAGTAGGCATCATTATGGGGCTGTATTTCTTAGTACCTAAAGTTTATTAGCTCATTCTCCAAACCTGACAGTGTCCTTCATGAACTATCAAACATATCATAACACAAGCTATTAGAAGAAATAGAAAGTGTACGTTTCCCTAAACAATCTTTTTCTGTAGCAAGTAAACTGACTGAACTTGGAAACAAAGAACATGAAATAACAACGGGTAGCAGCAATCTTCAAAGATGACCCGAGAAAAAAAATCCTATTTCATAGGCACTGTGAGCACAGAAAGACCCTTTCTGCACATCTCACCACAGATATGATGAATACAGGTGGTGAATGAGAGTGGTAGATTCCTAAGTGCTCAATCAAATGTCTTTGTGTTCAATAAATAGCTTTAAAAATTAACCATATTAGAGTTGGTGAAAAATGGGATCCTTCAACTTCTCTTTCTATACTTAATAGGCTCCACACTCTTAGCATAGCACAGACTGTCACTGCTTTGATGGTCCACCTCCCACAGGGATGGGTGCATGGAGGTAAACGGGTCTCTGGAAATTTCTATGGTTTTCCAGTAATAGGCACCTTCACAATTTAGTGCTTTGCCGATGTATAAAATTAAGCCCCAAACTAGCTTATTTGTACAAACAAGGGAGAGTGTCTGTATCCAACAAACAGTGAGAGACTTAGTGGCCATTGTCTCAGCTGGAAAACAGCCCAAGCTGTCCTTGCTTCACTTGCCCCCCCCCCGTCCCCCCCAAACTGATCCAAAGTAACACTGATAAATTGGAGAAAACGATCTTGGCATTGGAATGTTACTTAATAAGTACACATGATCTTTAAAATTTGGGTGTCATCTTAGCAAAATTCTCCAATGTGCTCTTCTGTGAAGTCTACTTTTGAAGGCTAGGTCAAGGAGATTACAATGGGTAGATTACTTAGGTCACTTTCATGTACTCATTCTCAGCACTGATAAATATTCAGGTGTTTC
Organism: Peromyscus leucopus; assembly: GCF_004664715.2. Taxonomy (NCBI): domain Eukaryota; kingdom Metazoa; phylum Chordata; class Mammalia; order Rodentia; family Cricetidae; genus Peromyscus; species Peromyscus leucopus. The sequence continues at coordinate 29,020,810 of NC_051063.1, forward strand.
ATAAGCTGTAGCATGGAGCTGAGAGTTGGCACACAAGTTTTAGGGCAGACATCCTGAGCCTACATCCTAGGGCAGATAGCCAGGAGTCACGTGGTCCGTGTCAAGATATATAGAGCACCGAGCTAAGAATGCCTACACTGCACAACTGTTGAGAGAGTTACCACATAACAGTAGATGTAAAACATCCACACACTGTCTAGTACAGGGACATTTTTCCTGAAACTTTTAATGTCACCTCAGCATAGAAAATCACAACATTACATAAGCTGACCTTCTGGTGGGTGAGCACATTGTTGATCACTGAGTCAGCGCGGTGCAAATCTGTCAGCAGGAGAAAAACTGCAATGGCTTAGGAAAGTCCTCTGCCAGTGCCATTCTGAACCGGCCTCTGTCCCTGTTTCCGCTTCATCCTGATTCTTCAACCACCCATGTAAAAAGCAGTGTGAACTAATTGTCAGAGAGACCAGAGTTGAACACATCAGAGAAGTAGTGATGTTGTCAGACCTTGTTGACAGGAACAACCTAAGGGAAGAAGGGCTTGTTTTGGCTCATGGTTCCCAAGGCTCCAGCCCATAGTGGGATGGTCTGTGGTGAGGCAGAGTACCATGGTGTAAAGGCAGAAATGCAGCTCGCATGACTGCCTCCAGGAAGCAGAGAGGCAGACTAGCAGTGACAATGGTCTTCCTTCTTCTTGCCCCATCTTTCTTTTATTCTGTTCCTCTCCTATTGGATAGTGCTGATCACACCCAGGAAAGGTCTCCTCACTTTATCTAATCTTCTCCAGAAGTGTGCTTCCCTATCCTCTCATCACGCAATGCAGTCAAGTCCACAGGCCGACCATCGCTGTCTTTGTTCTACTTCAAGAGTTTATCCTATGGTAGAGGTTTCTAGTTTACATGCATATCTGATTCTATGTATATCCTCAGCCCATGGAAAGATGATCCTTCACTATTTCGCTAATTTAGAAGGTACCACAGGATTGCTTCTAATCAATGGAAGGTCAAAACAAGCGACATGCCACTTCTGGAACTGAATGTCTAAGAGATGGTGATGTATCATTCTGCTCTGAGATATCCTAGTCAGCCAAATGCCAGGAAAATGGGAGAAAACAGAGGGGCCTACACCCTCCGTCAAAGAAGGGAGTGCTTTAATTAGCTCACAGTGGCAGCAAATGGTTACTTACACTGCTTAACACACAGACAGAAATATGTATGGTAATAACTATTGTAGACTATTAATAGATTCCATGTAAGCATGTAAGGAGGGCTTCATCTGGGAAAACCACGTGGTTTTCATCCAATTTAGGTGATAGTGAGCTATGTGACAGCGGAGCAGAAGAAACCCAGTTCACATGGAAGGAACTTAGGACCAGAGGGAGAGCTGCTTATATGACAACCTGTAGCACACTGCCCATCACCCATAAAGCACTAAACGACATGGTAGGATTATAGTAGAGGAAGAAAATAATGCCTTCCCAGGGCAAAAAGTCAGTGAAAGAAACAGATATTAATCCAGAATCACAAAAATGAACGTTGAGTCATAACTGTGACAAATATACCAGAAATAGCAGTAAAATGTGAGATGAGAGAACAGGGAAGATCAGGAAGGGCAGGGAAGGTTCACTGAGAGAGAAATAATCAAGCCCAGAACGTAAGAACACCAGGAACTAAACAGGTAAATTGCTGGGTGATGAGGGGCTAAGTATGAGCAGATTGCTCTCATTGAGAGTATGGCCGTAGACAGACAGGCAGGGTGTGATACCTCAATCAACACATTGCAAGTTTTCATCTTCATTATAAAGGCCGTGGAAGGTCATGAGAATGTTTTTGCAGGATGGTGAAATGATCCGACATACTCACCCAAGATTACGGTTGTTTCTAGAAGACAGAAATTCCTGATGCTGGGAGTAGAAGGAGAGGCTCATGAGGAGGATGCTGCGCAATGTCCAAGACAGACCATGATGCTTCAGAGAATGAGCATCAGTAAACGTGGTGATAATCAAAATGGGGGACAAGAGAGGAAAGCAGATGGCTGGGTCAGACAGAGGGACACGAAAACCTGGAGTAAGGAACTACTTACAGAACACAAAACATGAAGCCAGTGCTCCCCAACCCCACGTGTTAAAACCTAAGCATGCAGGTTGACCGTTAGGATTAGGATGTGATTTGGTCGGGGAGATGGAGGTTTCATGACTAATTTAGCACATTCTAAGGGGGCTGTGGAGACCTGCCAGCATGTGAAGACATGGTGAGAAGATTCCCTTAGAGCTCATCAGAAACTCAATCTGCTCATGCTTGTTCGTGAACATCTAAGCATGGAGAGATAGGAGAGAAACAGCCCTCTTGTTTACAGGCCGTGTAGATTAAAGTGGTTTGTTATAAAAGCTCAAATGATCTAAAACAAAAAACGTTGAGCTTGCGGTAATTTTGAGACAGCCAGGAGGATGAAGCAAGAAGGAAGCTTAACTCCCTGGTTCTTTTTTTTTTTTTTTTTTTTTTTTTTGGTTTTTCGAGACAGGGTTTCTCTGTGTAGCTTTGCGCCTTTCCTGGAACTCACTTGGTAGCCCAGGCTGGCCTCGAACTCACAGAGATCCACCTGGCTCTGCCTCCCGAGTGCTGGGATTAAAGGCGTGCGCCACCACCGCCCGGCCCTCCCTGGTTCTTAGAACAGTGTGTCTCAAACTTGGGTATGTGCTCAGGTTACCTGGAGATCATGTCTAGATCTGGGTTCTGACCCAGGAGGTTTGGGATGGAGTCCAAAACCCTGTATTCCTAAAACATTCATAGACAATGACAATGCATGAGCCCCATAAATGGCACACATGCCATAAACATTTGCAAGTGGACAAATACAGAAAGTACCCCCAAACAAACAAAACCAAAACAAAAAACAAACAAACAACAACAAAAAAAAAAAAAACAAAGATCAAACTAAAGGAAGAAAAAGTAACTTGAAGAATCTGTTCTCATATTTGACAGGAATGTCAAAACCTCAGACTGTTTATAACATTTGACAGCAACCTTAATGTCTCTAAAATGTGCTAAATTTATATCTAAATTATATCATGCATAAGAATGTCATGATGAGAACAACAACTACACAGATCTGCTTAGAGGGAAACTTACAGACCTTTTGTCTTGGTTAGGTTACTACTGCTGTGATCAAACATCATGACCAAAAGCACTATGGGAAAGAGTCTGTTTCACTCCCAGTTCGACAATCAGTTCATCTTCAAAAGCAGTGAGGGCAGGAACCCAGTGGCAGGAGCTGAGGCAGAGGCCATGGAGGGTGCTGCTTACTGACTTGTTCCCCGTGGCTTGCTCAGCCTGCTTTCATATAGAACCCAGGATCAGTAGTCCAGGAATGACACCACACACAATGGGCTGGGCCTTCCCCCATCAATCACTAATTAAGAAAATGCCCTATAGGCTTGCCTGCAGCCTGATCTTTGGAAGCATTTTCTTAATTCAAGTTCCCTCCTCTCAGATGACTATAGTTTTTGTCAAGTCAACACAAAACTAGCCAGCACATCCCTCAGTGTTGACTAATTCTTACCATAACTTAAATGAGTACGGGATTACATGGTAATTATGGTTCTTTACCCCCAAAACGTAAAACATCTACAGGTTGGAGACATTTACAAACAAAACTGCAACCAACACCACCAAGGTCACCGTGATACTTGTGATCTTCAGTTCTGTGTGCTGTGCATGCAGGCCATTAACCTCCTGGGGTTGTCTAGGTCTTGGTGCAGTCTCCCCGCGGTCATGGGTCATATCAGCCCAGTCACCGCTCTTCTCCACCTGAGCTTCCACTTGCCCTGCACACCATGAGGTCTGTCAGTCTCGTTCAGCTGAAGCAGGTGTGGAGCAAATCAGGCACTGGGTAGGCCTCTGCCCCAACGTCAATCAGCTCATGGCCACGACAGTCACCCATTACGACAGAAGCAAACGGCACTAGAATCATCACAAGGTAATTATTTGGAACGGATGATCTTTGTTATGCTTTCATGAAAACGCATTTAAATATATTTTTAGAGAACTGTCATGAAATGAATGGTGATTAACATTGATTAACGGTGAAAACCAAGACAAACAGCAATGGCAGAAGTATTCACAGGGAAGGGGAGACGGCTCAGAGGTCAGAGTGCTTGACACCTTCTCAGAGGACTGGGGCTCTGTTCCCAGCACCCATGTTGGCTAGCTCACCACTGATTGTGCCTCTAGCCTGAGAGGAATAGATGCCCTCCTCTGGCCTCCACAGGCTGCTGTACTCACAGGCACATACATGCACACAAACATATACACATAAACAAATAAAAACCTTGAAAATAAGAACTCAAAAAAGTGGAAACAGGGACTGGGGACACAGGCCAATCAGCAAAGATCTGTTGTGTAGGCAAGTATGAGGACTCAAGCCCCGTTCCCAGAACCCACGTAAGAGTCAGGCACACTTGTCATTCCATTTACGGGGAGATGGTGGAGACAGGAAGCCCCTGGGGTTCACTGCTCAGCTGGCCCAGCCTACTTGGTGAGGTTGAAGTAAAAAAATACGGTGACAGCTCCTCTGGACCTACACCAGAGCCTGTCCTCTGGTCTCCGCAGGTATGTGCTCACACACCTGCAACCCATGCACACCTGCACATTTATAAACACATAAATAAACAAAACCCAAACAAAGTTGTTACACAATTTAGGTACTATCAGTGTTACAATGTATATTAGGAAAAATACTTAGTCGAAATGTTCATAATATAATTTAAAGAGGCACGATGTAGTATATGATGTATGTGTGTGCCTGTGTGTGCAGTGAGATTCTCATCTAAGAGATTCCAACTATCCACAATTAAGAGTTATCACTACCATGAGATTATACATGATTTCTATAATTTTCTGTATGTTTTAAAATATTTCATAGATTTTCTCCAGTGAATTTTCATTTGTGCTGTAATCAGATTAAAAACATTTTTTTTAAATGATCCCCATACAAAACATATGATGCAAACCCACTGGATTTAATAGTTCACCTGGTGAGATGACGTGGAAGTATTTGTTATCTGATGTGCAACAGAAGAGAGAAAAAAGTAAGGTTTGCTCAGCACAACTCAGCCCCATTGGTGAGAAAAATCACGATGGGCATCTTCCGGGCAGAGGGCAGGTGCAGAACCCTCCCACCCTCAAGGAACTAATGCTACTATTATAAATTCTTGACGTGCTAGACAATCTCCTCGGGAACAATGGAATTTCAAATGAGATGTGATTCTTTGAATCTGTTTATTTATTTATTTTTTGGATAAGACAGATTTTACATAAGTACTCTCTACTTATACAGTCACTGTTCATCATTTAATTATATAGCTAAAGCCATGGATTACAATAGAGAGCACACAGATGTAATTATAGGATAAGTACCCAGTAATTTCTATTCTCTAAAGTGAAGCTTGAATGTTAATTAGCTTTAAGCATATTACTGTAGGTGCAATTATCAGGTAATCTTTGGGAATGTGTACTTTTTGGATCAGCACTTATTAAGGAAACCCTATGTAGTTAGTGAGGAATATGACTTTTTAAAAAGCTGTAGACCTTTGCGCCTGGATATAAAGAGAGAATAATTAGAGAAGTCAGTTTCACTGTCACCTCACTGGTATTACTCCATTCCCATTGTTCTCTAGTAACCCTGTCCCCCTAAATGTTCAACTGTTCACTATTCCTGACTACCTGGGAGACCTGGAAAACCTGTCTATGAGCTGCAGCCCCCAGTGCTCAGCACCCGAAGAAGCCCAGCCCATCAAATGAACCTGTCTGCAGCAGTTTGCATTTAAATATGAAATCATAATGAAGTGTCCAGGTGGCAACATTTTTTGCTCCAGCAGCTGCAGTACCAACACAGGAATTCAAAAGCACAAGCCCAACAGATTAACGATTCCCCATAATATTATCTCTGTAACATGCAATTTGTTCTCAATGATAATTAGATATTTAGAGAGAGAGACATAATTAGGAAGAAGCGCCATAATGCTTTTTGTTGTTGTTGTTTGTGGGGCCTCTCCTGACAGAGGCTCTGCCGTGGGAGTAATGAGATTCTGCTCTTGGAGATCTCAGCCGCTGCCCATGTTGAGAAACGGCTTAAACATTCTGCATGGTGAAATTAAACTTCTCCGAATTCAAACCTTTCTAGTTAATTGGTGCATTGTAGTTCCTATGCTTGAAAACAGGCCAGTATCTGCTCATACGTGCCTCATAAGCATGGGCTACAACAGGAACAGTGAGCCAGATAACGAGATATCAGGTAAAATCCTGTTTCAAATTCAACCTGGAATTATGATGGCTGAGACAGCCCTGTAAGGGTAAGGTCTGGATGGGAGTGTCCTCTGGCGGTCTGTGACACCCAGTTTCTTTTTTTCAGATCTAGTATTGCTGCCAGGAGAGTCCATGGGTATCTATAAACACAGTGGTTTCCTTGGAATTTTATTTACAGAATCAATAACCTGGTTCCTTCTGATCGGCGGAGTCAATACCAAGCTATTTAAGATACCATTTCCCGCTGGGCAGTGGTGGGCACGCCTTTAATCCCAACACTCGAGAGGCAGAGGCAGGTGGATCTCTGTGGGTTTGAGGCCAGCCTGGGTTACACAGTGAGTTCCAGGAAAGGCACAAAGCTACACAGAGAAACCCTGTCTCGAAAAGAACAAAAACCATACCATTTCCTGCACTCACTGGAAGAGCCCCACTACAGGATCTGAGCAGACATGCTGTACTTCTGGTTTGTTTGGAACAGGTTAGAGGACCTTACCCACACAGGAGGTCCAAACCTCAGTAACATCAGTCACCCCGAAGCCAGAGTTCTCCTTACTCCACCACTCTAAAAGATGCCCTTTGACCTCTCCTCCTCAAGTACAGCCAATAAGCAGACCTTCAGCACTACTCATGATGGAGAGACAGCTCAGTGGTTAAGGGCACTTGTTGCTCTTACAGGGGACCCAAGTTCAGTTTCCAGTACCCACACTGGGTGGTTCATAACCACCTATATCTCCATTTCTATAGGGAACTGACACCCTTTTCTGGCCCCTATGGGTACCTGCATACACTCAGGCGCGCGAGCACGCACGCGCACACACACACATACCAAAATTTGTTTTTGTTTTTTTTGAGACAGGGTTTCTGTACAGCCCTGGCTGTCCTGGAGCTTGCTCTGTAGACCAGGCTGGCCTTGAACTCATGGAGATCCACCTGCCTCTGCCTCCTGAGTGCTGGGATTAAAGGCGTGCGCCACCACTGCCTAGCACTAAATAAATCTTTTAAAAAATCCATGTGAAAGCAACTTTACTATGTATCTCCTGTGGCTGGCTTATTTGTCTGGCTTCATGTATGTCCAATTTATAGCAATAACTTATTTGGCCCATTGCTGTGTACTACTCCTTGGTAGGAATATACTATTCTTTATCAGTTACATTATTAATGGGCTGTTAGGGTTATCTCAGATTTTAGCCATTATATATGATGCAGTCATAAACATCCCTGTATAGATCCTTCGGTACTTGTACAGTCTTACTTGTGTGTTACTAAAGACAGAACTTGCCTGCTAGCTTCTGAAAGTGGTAATTTGATCATGCATAGGCAGGAGGGCTTTATTTCTGCAACATAACAGAAGACATTTTCTTTATAACAGATGTGTCTGAGATGGTGTGATGGGGTTCACAGACAATGTGAGCTCCTCTGCAGTGTGAAGAGATTCTCTCCTGGGCATTCATCTCAGATGGACTGGAAGAACGTTTAGGGCCTACAGGGGCCTCTTGCCGTCTGCACAAAGCCTGACCCAGACCTGCTGTTCCATACAATAGGGATCTGGGGTTAACATGAGCAGCAGGCTTGTGTCCTGGCCAGTCCACTGCAGCAGTGAGGCATCTCTACGGGCTTTGTGGGCAGAGGACATGGACAATGAACAACTGGAGCCACAGAGTCCCTACAGCTAAGTTGGAAGTTATCCTTGTTATTCATTTGAAATGTTCAGAAGCAACTAGTGTCCATTAGGAAATAGAGAGCCCAGAAGACTAGCCTCTGTCAGGACCTCCCCTGGCCTGTCTCTCCATGCCCACCACATACCCAGCTCTGCTGGAATCCAGTGGGAATCATAATATCAGTACTCATTTCTTCATAGTTTTACTCTAGGCTTCCTATAGTTCAATGTCCTTCCTCTTTACCACAGAGCTAGCACATGCTTGTGGATGCTGAGTGCTGATGGTGTGACACCTGCCAGTTACCAACTGTGCGAGGACCTTGGTGTGCTGGTCTTTTGGTATTATTGGAGTGTTGGGTGGGAGCCTGGGAAAGCAAGTCAGGGCTCTGTACAATTTGTTAAGGAGAATGAGCTTTTCTTTGTCAGAATCGAGCCTCGGCATCTGCCAGTGACAAAATGGGCTGTGTGCGTTTGAGAGGTACCTTTAGCTCCAGGGTAGGAAATGAGCAAAGGCAAGGACTGAGGTCAAGACAGACATCTAGAGACAGTCAACTATGGCACAGTGCAATGTGAGCGAAAGAGTTTGAGATTAGTCACACAGACGTTGGCCCTTAATAGCTTCAGGGTAAAGATAACACAAAGCCTTCAAGCCCAGTGTCCACATTTATAAACAGGACATAGTAGAGAGAGATGTGAAGTGGCTGCCGCCCAGCAGGGCTATATCCGTGGCAGTCCTCTCGCTTTCTGAATCGCAGGAATAGTCTTTGAGAAATCAGAAGGATCAGCACAAGAGTTTGACTGAATGTAAAGATGCAGGAGGAGTCAAAATGTTGGTCAGGTAAGCCAGAGAGCTTGCAGCAAATAAAGACATGGGGGAGGCAGCATGGAGTGAAGTTAGGAGGTCATATGACTGAGCATCCCTGTGTTACTATCTCACAGGAGCTACCAGCAGGGGGCTGCAAACGCTCTGAAGAGCCAATCACTGAGCAGGAACTCCTGGCAGAGGGCTGAGCCTGGGCAGAGTGCTACATTTTCTCAAAGGCAATGGGAGATAGTGGTAGCTTCGGTGATGGGTGATGCAAGGCTCAGAATGGATATGAGCAGGGTGGTAGGGTGATGGGGGAGATAGTCTCGGACACTGCAGTCAAGCACACGTAGTCCTGAGCCCCAAATTAGGAAGGCCTGGAGTGGGAGCCAGCTGTCTCTAAAGAGATGGGCAAGGACTGAGGGCACAGGGCAGCCTGACAAACACACACCCACTGCCTCCAGGTCATCTTTGCTCCAGGGGGATGAGGAGGTCTACAGATTCAGCACACACTCTGGGAAGGGGCCTCAAATCACACACCCTAAGGCTTCATCCTGAGGTTCACTGCAACCCATTTCCTCTTCTAAGGCAATTCTTTTACCCTCATCCCTCCACAGCAAGTCATTTCCCATTTCCATGCCTCAGTTTCCCTAGCAAGCCTGATCATAACTGGCTATGTGACTCAAGACAAACTACCCACTTCCTTTCAGGATCTCCAACTCCATTTATAGGAGAGGTGGAACCACATGAGCTTAGACTTCCCCTTGGGCCCAGGCAGCCCATTAACCTGGAGCCTGGGAAACCAGAGAGCTGGGCTGGAAATATGCAAGAGATAAAGGGTTAACTACATTGATACACACAAGACTCAGGACAAAATCCAATATGGGGCTGACGAGACACCCCAGAGGGTAAATGCACTTGCTGTGTGAGCCTGAAGATCTGAACTCCATCCCTGGAACCCACACATAGGTGGACAAAAAGAACTAACTCCATAAAATCGTCCTGTGACCTCCATATGCATGCACATCATCATATGTGTATACCCCCCTCAGCACATGCTAAGAAAAGAAAAAGAAAATCCAATGCTGAAATGATGGACGCAGTTAGATGGCTGTGGTTCTAGAACCTGCCACATTCTTCTGGATCCTAAAGTGTCTCTTCTGTTTATCACAGGTCTCCCTGGGAGGGCTGGGTTCTCCTGACTTCCCCCACCCCCCGAGTCCATTCTGTCCATGGCTAGGCTTGGATTAACCCCCCTGACACAGGTCCCTGGGTCCTAGCAAAAGCAAGCTTTCCATATACAGATCTGTCAGTCTGGGTGAGCAGCCAACTTGAAGGCTTGAGCCTGTGACTATTCCAGGAATGGTTTTGGTTCCTGGCCTGTCACACCAGAGCCTTCCTGCCCGCAGCAGCTGCTGCCCTACTTCCCCATTCATTCGGCATCACCTCTGTTAACTTCGGACATTTGGAGAAATTGTGATGTTCCTGGCCTTCAGACCAGCTTTGACTGCCCAGCCCGACTCCCAGCTTCCTCTCCAGGATGTCCTTGTAAGGTGCCCCATCTATCATCCACAGCTTCTTCTTAGCCAAGAACTGCCTCGAACTCTTGGTGTCTACGAGTGAGCACAGCTCAATTTTGGGGTGAAAATGCTTTCTTTGCCGCCACCTGAACCACAATTTGGCCAGAATCAACAACCAGCTTTTCAAAAGAGCCCAGTAGTCAAGATTTATTTATAATTCAGTGAACCATTGCTTTTTGTTGCAGTTTGAACAACCCATGTCAGGGTCTGCCACAGTTACCTTTTCACTCTGTTCCTTACAACACGTCCCATTTCCTTCTTCATAACTGTCCCTCCTATTACACTGATGAGTCTGCACACACCTCCATCCTCCCCCTACATCCAGGGCTCCCACAGAATCACTTTGCAAACACAGACCTTTCAGTTAAACTGCCTTGGTTCAAATCCCATCTCTGTCACTCACTAGCTGTCACTTTGGGCAAGATGTTTTCATCATCTATAAATGTCAATAATGCTTATTTCATGGAGGTGCTACCACGTTTAAATGAGTTTGTGAATATAAACCTTTGAAAATGGGCTTGGGATAGAACACACATATGACTTAGCATTATGGTTCTTATAAGTAAAAGTCCACATGGTCATTTTTCTCATTCTAGTCAATGGGATCTCCCGATTCTCTAATAAAATATTATTTGAGGGGTTAGAAGACAAATTTCCCTACAAGGACAGGGCACGGTGCAGCTGGTGCAGGAGGCTTCCTGCAGGTAGAGAGGGATTCGGTTGGTAAAGCGTTTGCTGGGTAACATGAGGACGTCTGTTTGGATCCCTAACACCACATATAAAGGTGGGCATAGTGGCTCATGCCTGTGATTGTTGGGCTTGGCGGGTGGGTAGATCCCGGGAGTTCCTGGCCAGCCAGTGTTGCTCCATCTGTGGTTTCAGCAAGAGAGCCTATCTCAAAAATATGAGGTGTGCTTCCCTACAGCAAGGGCGATCCACCCGAGCCATGCTACAGGGGCAGGAATAAGTCACCGTTTAAATGAGATGATATACTTTTCCTTCTGAGAAATCCGCCCCAGTGCAGGCTACAGCGCTCTCATGAGGTCTGGTTAGGTTTGCCACCTTCTGAGTCCTGACTCAGAAATACAATTTTCTTTTTTGTGCTTTTTTGTCTCTTTCAGATCTAGCCAGAGCCAGAGTATGCGTTCTTGGGCACTTTGGGTCTTTTTCACTCTTCTCTGAAGCTATCTGTCCCTCTTCACAATATGATTGCTTAAAAGCAGCAGGGCTCTCTCCCTCTTCCTGGACTCCACGTCACAGTGCTGAGGTTATAGCTAGCCTACCATGCAAGAGGTTTTCTTCTAAAGGCTAATAAAGCTGTCCTCAAGATCGGAGGGGGGGACAGACAGACACACAGACACAGAGAGAGACAGAGAGAGATGGAGAGAGATAGGGAAAGAGGGACAGACAGAGAGAGAGGGAGGGAGGGAGGGAGGGAGGGAGGAGGGAGGGAGGGAGGGAGAGAGAGAGAGAGAGAGAGAGAGAGAGAGAGAGAGAGAGAGAGAGAGAGAGAGAGAGAGAGCCTGCACATGTCATCCGTCAGAGTGAATTTCATGTTTCTGATGTGGCCAGCAAGATCTGCAATCAACCTAGCAGAATGGCATCTTGCAGAGCAAAGGGTCCTCCATTCTTCTGCACGTCATTCACACAGAAACGGCCTTCACACCGGATCTGCAGTGCCTGTCTGAGGTGTGTGGAGTGCCCCAGGAGACGGGCCTCTTGGCCCTGTGGTCCCCCACCATGGCTGGTCCACTTGAGGGGGAGGACACTACAGGGAGGCTCCTTTGTCACTGTGTGACCCCCGCCTGTCACCCACTCAGATGGTAAGTGTCCTTTTCACGAGGCATGCCTGGTACCCAGCACAGTGCTCAGGAATACACTCACACTCAGTAAATAGTTTTCAATACACAAATAAAATATACATGCCTTCCACCTGCCAAGGGAAAAATATCTCCAAGTCTTTAGAGAGAAGTTAAAACCAACATGGCATTTGTGTATAGGCACACTTGGCTGAAATATTTCAAGTTAATTGTGTAAAATTTGGTTACTGCTTATATTAAATAGAATTTAAATACTGCCAAACAATACTTCTGTTCCCAAAGCTCAAATTACCTCATCCAGATATTATCAAGCGGGTATGTGAACATCAATATATATACTTAGCCAATTTCTTTTACTTCTAACCACTTTGGTTTATTTTTATAATTAGCATACAAAGTAATGGCTGTGTGTGTGTGTGTGTGTGTGTGTGTGTGTGTGTGGCATTTTCACACACCCTCTGTTTCTGTTGGCCTTCTCTGAAGTCGTTCTCAGCTATCCCAGGTCCTCTCCACTGCCCTCCTGTAGCAGGAATCTTAAAAGTTCTTATTAATAAAATCAAACCTGAGGCCAGTTATTGGGGTCCATGCTGGTTGATCAGAGAGATAGAACAAGCCACAGCTATCTCACCTCGCCGGATCCTCAGCTGGTCTTGTCTCCTCAGACTGGATGCTTCTGTGTCCTCATCCCAATGGCTCTCAGCTGAGCTGCTGCTGGAAAGCCTGAAGCTTAACCAGCCACATGCTTAACCAGCCAAAAGCCTCTAGTTTCTGGTCCTCATGCCTTATATATCTTTACGCTTTCTACCACCACTCCCTGGGATTAAAGGCTGGCTTTCTGGGATTAAAGGCGTGTGTCACGCTTGGCTATTTCCAATGTGGCCTTGAACTCACAGAGATCCAGAGGGATTTCTATCTCTGGAATGCTAGGATTAAAGGTGTGAGTGCCACCATTTTCTAGCCTTTGTATCTAGTGGCTGTCTGTTCTCTGACCCCAGATAAATTTATTAGAGTACACAATATTTTGGGGAACACGATACCACCACACCCTCCCACACTCAGCAGACCCCTTTCCATTGTCCGTCACGGGTGTTCTCCCCTTCCTAAAACCCCGCTGCCCTTGTGGTCCCCCTTGTACTTACTTTCATGACATTCGCCATACTACACCGACATATAAAAAAATTAAAGCTGAGATCCACATGTGAGATCCAGATGTGGCACAGTCTGAGTGTAGGTTATCTCACTTAATATAATAATTACTATATCCATTCATTTTCCTGATAACTTTACGTTTTTCTTTATGGCTGAATAGAATTCTACTGTGGGATCTACCATAAACTGTTCATCATCCATTCATCTGTCCTTGGGCATCTACGCTGATCCCACTTCCTTGTTATTGTGGACAGAGCAGCAGGGGACATGGACATGTAAGTGTTTCCCTTGTGTCTATGCCCAGGAGTGGGGTAGTTGGGTCATGCAGTTCTATTTTGAGATCTTGGAGAAGCCTCCACCTGGACTGTCACATGGCTCAATGAGTTTCCACTCCTACCAGTCCTGACGTCAGTCCAGCTTCTCTCCACATCCTAACCAGCACTTGTCTTCTTGACAACAGCTACACTGCCTGGAGTGAGTCGGAATCTCTTAAGTAGTTCTGATTTGCATTCCTGAAGTAGCTCAGGATGATGAACACTTCAAAAATATTTAATGACTAGTGTGTTTCTTCTTTTGAGGCCTGTCTATTTTGTCCATTACCTGTTTACTGATCATCAGTTTTGCTTTCTCGATGTTTGATTTGATCAGCTCTTTACACATTCCGGGCATTAATCCCTTGCTGAAAGTACAGCTGATGACTTTTGCTGGTTTCTTATCACTCGTCTCGTCCTGACTCAGGTTTATACACACAAATCCATACACTCATGTGTACATAGCATATACCAGGACTGTCTCACTTGAGCCCATTCACAGTCCCTTTCTCTAAGGGTGAGGCTTCACTAGCTCTTTTAAACACTCTTGGTCTAAGAAAACCTATAGTCTTCCCACTGTGATTTCTGGAGCGCTCTCTTGCGACCTGCTCAGACTTAGGGAGGTATAAGGTTATATATGCTGCGTCATTTCTAGCCTTGTGTATTGGCTACAGATTTTTTTTTTTTTGTAGGCTACATTTTAATACGGACTATCTCCATTCCTACTTACAGCAAACAGTATGACTTCCATTCTCCCTAAATCAACATCCAGTGCAACCTGAATCTTAGCTACAATCACATAGATGCTTTCTTCTCAATTTTGTTCTCAGAGCCCGGAAATACAGTCTATGGTAATGGCATCTCAGAGCACAGTCTATTACGATGCACCAGTTACTCATTTTCGTTTGCAATTCTTATAGAGCACAGAAGTTGCAGGACTCTTGGCTTGGGTCCATGTCCATGAGGCAGAAAATTTACTGTGCTCTGTTTCTAATTGTCTACTATTCTTTTTAAAGAAAAAAATCATTCTAGATAAATTGTTTAGCTGAAATGCTAGAAATGCTTTAAACAGAAAAAATGTTTCCTTTCCTGGAACTGTCAGAGTTTTCTAATTAAAACACAGTAGACTTATGGCTAAGAGAACAGTCAGAGAGCAAAGGCTAGAATTTAGTTTACTAACCACTTAAAAATGCAAATTACCAAAAACACTTAAAATTATTCCTAGTGTATATTATCTTAGCAATTAATTAATTGTGCTTATCACTGCCAGATCTTTTTAATTATGCAGCAAGTATTCTTCCTCCAAGTCCCTCAAAGTGTACAGAGAAGTCCCCTCAGCTCCCCCTGCCTGGTGCTTTCACTTCAGAGGACCCCACAATGTAACACAATTACAGAGTAAGCAATAATCAGAAGAGACAGAGCTTCCGGGTAGTCCAGGAAGTACTAGTCATTGAGTTCATATACTTACTGGGTGTGTAGATCTCCTAGTATTGTTGTCCAAATAAATATGAACACTATGGAATATGCAAAGAACTGGAGACATGTGAGGAAGGAGCACACACTCTCTGTCAGGTGTGGAATTAAGCACTATAGACATTATCTCCTCTGAGTCCTTCACAATCTCCAAGAGGCAGGTGGTATCATCCCTATTATGCAGGTTAAAAATTGAAGCTGAGAAAGCCTATCTTCCCAGGGCAAAACATCCAGGAAGTGTCCACACTCATCTGATTGACATCACAAGTTCTTACATGCTAGTCTTTTCCATTCAGCTAAACTTACGTCTTGGGTGGGTACAAAGGGCATTTGACAATTCTGTTCCAGTTTTGCCTTGTCCCAAAGCTTATGCAATATTCTCACTCCTGACAGCAAGGTGCCCAGTATTGGCCTTTCAATTTTGACTTTCACAGTCCCTTGTCCTACTCAAGCTCCCAAATCTTAAGAAGCTGGCTTTGTCCCTGGCTGGGGACTCAGGGGCTCAGTTTTGCCAATGAGCTAAATTCTGATTGTACATGTCTCTGGAATGCTATCTGCCAGCCCTGAGGTCCCTACACATCTCTTCAATAAAGTCTTGGCATGGTTAATTTCTGGTTAGACTTTGAATGTTCTGCTGGAATGTCTGCATAGGGCCCAAGCCTCCAAAAGGGCAGATCCAGGTGAGCTTTGTGCACTGAATCTGCATAAGAAACTGATGTAAACAAACCATTGGCACCAGAATGGGCGCTTATCATGTCTCAGTAACATCACATGCAGTGGATAAGTGAACTCAGATCACGCCATCTCTATCACCACTTCACACCGCCTCCTCCACCACTCCACACCGCCTCCTCCACCGCTCCACACCGCCTCCTCCACCGCTCCACATCACCCCACACCGCCTCCTCCACGGCTCCACATCGCCTCCTTCACCGCTCCACACCGCCTCCTCCACGGCTCCACACTGCCTCCTCCACCGCTCCACACCGCCTCCTCCACCGCTTCACATCGCTTTCTTCTTGGGGACTTAGATCTCGGTTTGAGGGCATTTCTTTTGGAAAACATGACCTTGAACTTGACCCTCCGCTCAACTCCCAGAATAACTGAGCCCCAAGTGCTGATCTTCAGGGTAATTCCAGCCGACCATTCACTGTATTCAAGTGGGGCCGGACATGGTGGCACATGTCTTTGCTCCCATCAGTACGGAGGCCTATACAGGTGGATCTCTGTGACTTCTAAGCCAGCCTGGGCAAGCAGTGAGTTCCAGGACAGCCAAGGGTACATGGCCAGCCCCTGACTCAAAATATAAACAACAATTACAAAATCCAACTAGAGAAGAGTTCTCAAGTCAAGAACTTTGCTATTAGGGGCTAGAGATGGCTCCATTGTCAGGAGCACTGGATGCTCTTCGAGAGGACTTGGGTTTGACTTTGAGCACCTGTAGGGTGGCTTACAATTTTCTGTAATTCCAGTCCCAGGAGCTCTGATGTCTTCTTCCCGCTCCCACTGGCACCAGTGGACATGATACATGGCCAGATATGCAGGTAAAACACCCATAAATACTTTAAAAAAAATAAATAATTTAAATAAATTGTAAGAAGATGTTGCCATTAATAAACTCTTGTTAAAGAGTATGTAGGAAGTATCTGATGCTGGGAAGCACAAAGGATAGGGGCCTTATCAGTCACTTTAACTGATTTTGTCACAAAGTCTTACTAATTCTTTCTTACAAATCTATCAGACCCCCATGTCTACACCGTCTAACCTTCCTCACTGTGCACTTTCCCTAATTGAGCTCTACAGTTTTTTCATTTACAGCTGTGTTTATAATATAAAGCAAAGTTTATTTTCTTAAAACTGAATTTTAATCTCACATCACACCTCAAAATCCACAATATCTTTCCTCGTTTGCATCAGATTAAATTCAAATTCCTCCTGACAGTGAAGACTTCTTTGCATCTTCCCTCACTCAGGTTGTCTGCACAGACTCTGTTCCAGTCCCATTCTGCTGACATCACTGTAACAAGTGCTCTTTCTCTTTATCTATGTTTTTTTTTTTTTTTTAGAAATGGAAGATTCCCTTATTTATTATCTACCTGGGGGATTGCACTTTAATTCAGAGAAGTATTATCAGCATTGTTCGTGTTTCTGAAGTGTGTTGATGACTGATGTCCTTCAACATACTGATATTTGGAAAGCACTCTCTCAGGGAATGTGTGTAAGGATAAATACCATCCTCTCAATTTCCCAAGTGGCAGCCTGAGAAAGGCAAAGGCACTGAGGACAAAGAGTCAGTCTCTTTGCATGAGATGATTGGTAAATTCCCTGTGCTGATAGGTCTGGGAGCACAGAAACTACCATAGAGATGGGGCAGGCAGAGGGGTCATTGTCAGCCTGGAAGTGCTCGGGCCCCACAACAGCAAGGGTCTTCTTCTGGCCTTTGACTCTGCTTTCTAAGGAAGCCATGGGGTGGATTCGAGATGCCAGGAAGGTTGTCACCAAGATCCTGAATGACAATAGATCAAGAGATCCTCTCAAGTCACAGTGGGAGAGGGAGCTTTAGCTTCTACCTCAGTTGGTGGCACTGAGTTGGCACAGGGGGTCTTATAGTAGGAAGGATAGAAGAGGAGTGGTATGCCCATCTCTGGGCATCATACCGTCACTCCCCAGGGACCTCAGAACCCTTCTATCAGTCAACTCAACAGGTGTTTGCATCTGATTTAATACCCTTAACTGATCAAAGAAATGACTGAAAATCTTTTACGGATTCTCAATACTATTCTCTTACATAACATTAAAATTAATATAATCATTAAATAAAAGTGTTCATATATTTGTGAGTGTGCCCACTCCTCATGTTAACAAAAATTTGGAGTGCTTAGTAGAGTTGACCAGAGGCCAAAGCTGTGAGCAACAAAATTTCTTCTTCTGGCTCAAAGGAGCATGCTCTTCCTTTTTCCCAGCCAAAGGCCATTCCAGGGCAAAAGTCTAAGAAATAGTATATACCTATGTGTTAAAATGAAGCTTGAACAAAATAAGTTAATTATTTAATCATGGAATTTCAGGGCTGAACACTGAGAGGATATGTATGGTTGATGGGATGATTTGAGTGGTAAAGGGAGAAAGGCCATTGTTCTTAAGATCTCTGAGTGTGTTGTGGAATATTAGTTGAAGATGTGTTACATTTGTTTATGCTGTGGAATATTTGATTAATGATGCAAAGATGTTTTGCATTGTTTTCTGTTGCATTGTTTAACCTGTAAAGCTGTGTTACTTTGCCTGCCTAAAATACCTGATTAGTCTAATAAAGAGCTGAATGGCCAATGGATAGGCAGGAGAGAGAAATAGGCAGGGCTGCCAGGCAGAGAAAATAAATAGGAGGAAGAATCTAGGGAAGAGAGTAAGGAGAGAGAAAAGGAGAAGGAAAAGAAGATGCCAGGAGCCAGCCACCAGCCACCCAGCCAGCCAGAGTAAGAAGGAAAGAAAGATATATAGAATAAAGAAAGGTAAAAAGCCAGAGGTAAAACGTAGTTAAAGAGAAACGGGATAATTTAAGTTAGAAAAGCTGGGCTAGAAACAAGCCAAGCTAAGGCCAGGCATTTATAAGTAAGAATAAGTCTCTGTGTATTGATTTGGGAGCTGGGTCATGGGCCTCCAGACATTAGCTCCTTAGCATGAAGGAGGGGTTGGATGGTTTTCAACCCTACTCAATTTACCTTACAGAAGAATTTGTGGGGTTTGAAACCCCCCAGGAGACTCTCCTACTCTCTGCTACTTTGGGGTCTCGGTCTTGGATCCTGGTCATTTTGTCTGGGCAGTAGCTTTCTCTCATCATGGCACCACCAGTGACTCACAAAAACAGCACATTTGCTGACAGTGCAGAGCGAGGCTGTATGAAGGTCACAGCCAAGCAAACAGGTAGACAGATGAATGAACATCATTCTGAAGCCAGCTGCATCAGGCACACAGGCTTCAACTGATTACGCTCGGTGTTACAAGGCTATTGTCTCCCATCTCAGGGTTCTTATCTTCCAGAGAGGAAAGCAATGAAGGGCCAGTGAAATGCACAGGGGATGGGCTTCTTTAAAAGGCTAATAAACAGTGTTCACGGCTAGACTTCAAGGAGGAGCAGCTGTGCTGTAATCGGAAAATTCCCAGAAAATCAAGGCTTTCCAGGATTCTAGCCTGATTTACATATGCAAATCAAGGAAATGTTTTACTCTGGGTTTGTCACTATTTTTCTGACAAATGCTAGGAAAACTGGCAAAGTGAAGTAGCTGCTGATTTATTGTTGTTTTATCTGGGGTTCCTGCAGTTAGGATATAACAGTATCTACAGGAAACTGCAAATATTCACTTTATTTCAATTAGTTCTTGCCAAACAGCCCATTGCCTCTTCAGTCAGCTCAGAAAAGACTTTTAGCATGCTTAAGCTGCTTGACTTCCAAGATAAGCACTGCATTCTGAGGTAGTCATTCCCTGGTAGGATTGGTTTCTTTGTGTCTTATCAGTTTACCTGCTGGTATTTATTTAACTGCATTTGTGATGAGCGCTCACTTTTTTGTTTGTTTGAATCTTGACTTGATATTAATTTATCTTTATCTTCAGATTAGCACAATTCTACCTTTGTGACCTAGAGCTGAATTTTTCACTGAATGAGCTTGTCTAAATACAAACCTCAGAACTGAAGAGTGCCCACTTTCGAATACGAATGACAAGCTGGTGCACTTCCTGTTAGGCTCAGAACTGTTAACAAGAGAAAGTACTGACATCTCTCCGTCAACATTTTCCTGAGCCACAAATTGCTCATGCATTAGAAATTCTCTAGAAACGGCACAAAAAGGCTGCGGCACAAATGTATTCTTGTACTGCAGGCCTGCAAGTCAGGGTACGCGGAAAAGACGGCAGATGCAGGAATTGGATTTAACATAGATGATAAGCCAATTTTCTCCATAGCTTGTAACTCAATAAGTCTTTAATGGCTTCTTAGATAAACAGATGGATGTCATCAAAAGGCACAGGATGATAAATCTGATTGGTGTCTGAAGAATTTGCATGGCTTTATCCCTGAACAAGCACTAAGAAAAAAGGAGAGAACCACACTTAAGCCCCAGCATGGGAGTTTAAACTATTTGCTCAGAAACAGTTGTATTTTCCCAGTGGCATAATATTAAAAACAACAAGAATGGCAGCATCCAGGAAGGACAATCCATCTTTTTAATTAGGCTTCTCCTTTCGAAGACTTACACTGTTTAGCTGTGTTTACTCTGACTTAGTTGATTCCGTTTATTTTCATACAGACTTGCAAATATTCAATTAAAGCCCCTTGGAAGATTATGAATTTCAATTATCCACGATAGCCTAGACTTTACAGACTCAAGTCCATGTTACTCGGCCAGTCAGACACTTCCTGTGTTCACACAGCTTCTTGGCCGGGAAGCTGTCCATGCATCTGAACTGTTTATCAGGATCATTCAGTAGAGTTAGACTTCAAACAGCTCATCGTCATACTCGTGAATAACCTGAAAGGTTAAGTTCAGGACCAACCACCCCAACCACGGGGGACTTGTCCAGGTGAATCCCGACATACACTGCAGACGGAAAGGCACTCGGAGGGGAAAGCAGCCTTCTATTGATTGACACTGTTGTCTCTGGGTTGTGGGAAAGTTCTATGGTCTTTATGTTGATTTAGGAAACTGCTCACCGTGGCCAGAATGTAGGATTAGATTGCTTTTTAACACTGATGGTGAAGTATACTACTTCTTTCTCTAACTATGAGGGGCTTTTCTGAAGGAACAGAGATGCCAATGGTCCTCATCTGCAGCACAAGATATTGCTTTCATATATTTCTAGAAGAGCCAAATGTTCACTAAGTACAGTTATCAAAATAAGAATAACACGATTCCAGGACATAACTAAACTATTCTGAGAACATAGTCAAGCCAGAGAAATTTTCTTTTTACCACCAAAGCTCAAGCAGGTGCTCTAAGATATTTTCATGACCTGATACTCACTCCTCTGTTAAACCTAATTTTTAGAAACTTGAAAAAAATAATAGGGCATTCTTAGAGAGCACTCACTGTGGTCCCTAACACAGTTCCCAGCACAGCCACACGGCAGGCCAAAGAAAAGCACTATTACCGTCCACTCTGTACAGACAAGAAAACAAAGACACAGATAGATGAAGCAACCTGCCTAAGATCGCACAGTTCTGAAATGGTAGAGCTAGAAATTTAGCTCAGACAGCCTGGCTCCATAGTCTATGCTTTTAAGCATTTTAATATTTTACTGTCTTTCATAAAAGCTTGACTCATGTATAAAGATATCCACGATAGTATCAGTAATCAAATCAGATTGGCTGGTTAGGTCACAGTGAACACAGGGTGATAATCTGTGCTCTGCAATATGGTTAGTGAAGTGATTTGGGGTGGAAGGACACAGGGAAGCAATTTACCAAGAAGGTGGGCGCCAGCCAGCCAGTTATCGCTTCAAGTGTCACATGCTTCTGGAACGCCTGTGTGCCGCATAGTAAGTAAACTGCATATTCCAAAAGCACTTGATGTGTGTTGGGGAACTTCGCCGTCAGGTCCTCCATGTGCTGAAGTGTGGCCTGGTCTTCCCCTCAGATGACTGCCATCTAGGCCTCTGCCAGGCTTCAGGTCTTCCGAGTTCAAAGACCTTCAATTAGTCAGGTGACTGGCTCCGACTGCAGAATGGACCATCTTCCTATGCTCCATGGGCAGGCTCATTAGAAGGGTCTGTAATATTCTTTACTGGAGTGTCTTCAATGACATTCAAAACACCTCAGTTGGCAAACAAATTGTTAAAAATTTCCTGAAAAGCCATTTAGCAATATGTGCACATATGTATGAATTTTAGAACTAGAGACATAGCCTAAGTAAATAATCAGAAGGGGAGTAAAAGTTTTATGTGGGGATTCCTCACCACATTATTCATAACAAAAGGCCTGGGAAGAGCACAAATATCTAAGAAGGGAAGAATAATTAAGACATTTATGATACTTCCATAAAATGCAATATTATGCAGTCATTAAAATTATGTTTCTGAAATTTTTTCTGAAGAATTTTTAATGACTCAGAGAAATACTCATTATATAAC
This sequence comes from Peromyscus leucopus, assembly GCF_004664715.2. Taxonomy (NCBI): domain Eukaryota; kingdom Metazoa; phylum Chordata; class Mammalia; order Rodentia; family Cricetidae; genus Peromyscus; species Peromyscus leucopus. Next base: position 29,043,022 of record NC_051063.1, read on the forward strand.
ATTTGTTGAAAATGCAGAATACAGGGCTTCATTAAAAAAAATGACGCCACTTATATAAAAAAGAAACTAAATATGTCTGAAATCCTGGAAAGAAACAGGACGTTTTTGGTGGATATTTCCAAGATGTAAGACTTTTGTTTCATATTTTTCAAAAAATGTTAAAGGAAAATACATTAGGTTTTCATCAGAAAATCAGCCAATAAAGCACAGCAATTTCTGAGCTGCCAGGAGAGCAGGTGGGGATTCCTGGGGTGGGGCACGAGGAGGAGGCTGGGAGCGGGCAGCATAAGAGAAGAGCAGCCTTCCTTCCCAGGAGAAGCATCTCAGTGTCCCCAGCCGCCCCGCTACATGCGTGTGTACACGCAAAGATGCGTTTTTTGACTGTTGGTGGCACCGAGCTCTTTCCGTAGAGGTTTGGAGTTCCAGGAAACCAGAGAAGGGAAGAGAATCAGACTGTCTCCGTGACCATTTTATCTAACTGACACTCCTCCCATCACATGACCTAAAATCCAAAGCTAGACTGGAGGATTGTCTCGTGCACACTTCCGCACGTCACTGCAGCCTCCCCTCTGCAGGCCTCTGCTTCTGTACATGCAGAGTTCGAGGGGCAAAGCATGTGAACACGTTCATTCGTTTGCTTCAAAGCACTGACAGTCCAAGTTGGCACGCTGGACGTGAAGGCGTGGTAGTAACAAGAGATGGTCCTTGCTTCTGTGTTGCCCACAGTTTAGTCAGAAAGACAGACAGTAAGTAACTACAAGTGAAATGAGTGGATTATGCAAGATAGGGGTTCATCAAACTGCCCTCATTAAGAGACACAACGTCAAGGGTTACCGCAGCAGGAGGATTTTAACAGGGAAATGGTGCTGGAAGTCACATGAGAGCAGGCTAGGGGAAAGAAGGGTGGTGAATAGGAGGTACTGGGCTGGGAAAGGATGAAGTGGCCAGGCAGGTAGCTAGAATGCCGTTAGATCTGGAGCTGCCTCCGTCTCTAAAATACTAATCACTCAAGTATATTTAACCTCCCGAGACAGCGGTCTTGAAAGGCATCAACCAATCCAATGCAAACACTCTAGCATGTCCATATAAAATCAATCATGTTGTGGCCACATTCCAAATACTAAAAGGAAATTAAGATCTGGGAGTTATTACTGTGAGAACCGGGTAGTCTCAAATCTGTGGAAAGGTTAAAAACATGAGAAGGAAGCCGCACAGGCTAGGGCTCTGAACAGGATGGACTCCCCTTGTCTAATGCTGTTATGCTAATGATGCTGCCCTGGAAGAGAAGAGGACCTGTGCCCAAGGAAAGCATCCCAGATTTCCAGGCTGCCTCCTGTAAGGAGGCTTTGGCGCTGTCTCCCACCATCCTTTCCAGGTTACAGACGATATAAATAAATGGGAGTATGCTCTGACCATGTACCATGAAGGAGATGCTAGTGCCTAAGTTAGTTACTTGACATTTCTAGGTGTGTTATCAAAATCACAAAATCTCATTGTGATTTTAAGGATCTGCATCAACTGAATAAAATTTAATGAACTGGCTGATATTTTCAATGTAAATATCTGGTAATTCTCATATTTAACAGTCATAGATTTTAGAGGACAAATACATTTTTACAGGAAAACTATTTTTTAACATTGTGAATACATACGGATTTCACAAAGATGGTTACACCCATCAAAGTTACTAAAGCTAAAGACTGGAATTTATTTTCTAATTAGCATTTTATCAATTGTACCAATTAGTCTGCACAAGGCTAAGATTCCCCGGATTTCCTAAAACTGACATCTGTGCCTTCCTAATCTGCTGGCGACAAACACAATGCAAATTCACCAATTACAGGGCTGTGTGTCGGCCTCGCACCAGCAGCAGCGAAGCCTGGGGTTGAGTATGAGGTGTTCTGGGACAAAAGAGAGTCATGTTTGATCTCTGAGTCACGTTTTAAAATCCCCGCTGGGTTTCGTTTTGCTCTGTCATTTTGAATCATAAAGCTGAGCAGATTAGACGCAAGCCTTACAGGATTGCAGTAAGGGCTTCTTCTCTTTCTATCTAGTGCTTCTCTCTGCTCTATTTACTACTTCCTGGACAGGAACATGCCAGAGGACAGTGATTACAGCATAAACTTCAGAGAAAGAAACAGAACAAGAAAGGTTCAAATTCTGGTTCTTTCTGCTGTGTGGTCAGTAGCTGCTGGTAAGGTTTTGGACTTCAGGGTTCCCAACCTACGCATCTCAGAGTAAGAACTCGGTGAATGCTGTTTGTCGTTCTGTTCTCTGTGGAGTCCTTGACCATTGGGACACTTAGACTGCTTGCGTTATTGTCTGAGCTGAGACAGTTGCAAGAGAAACGGCATTTGTATCGGAAGCCCCATCCTTATAACTGATACTTTGTGTTCATAGCTGCACAGCTTATAGATACCAATGGGAAAGAGCTTCATAATGTCATTTCAGGGACTTGACAGACTTAACTATTTTAAACAATTCCAAAAATTTTAACGACAATATGGTCATACTTTGTAAGCATATTATGATTCAGTAAGAATTGTTTTAAGCTTTAGGATACCTGCTCCTACACTTTCTGATTCATCTACCACATATAATTTAAAGACATAAGGCAGAATTATTAATAAAAATACTCACAATCTAACAATTCTAGTAAAAAAATTCTCACAAACAAAATAAAGGTGAACATGCAGTTCAAGAAGTGGAAAACCTGCAAGGACCATACAGTAGACAGTACCCAGCGGGCTGATTCTTTGCATGGTCCTAGCCAGAGAAGGCCTCCTCAGGTGGAGACAGCAGGGAAGTCATCAAAAGGGCCACACAGACCTGTCTTGAAAATCAGTTCTGCAACTTGCTTAATCCACATTCTCACAATAAAAACTTGAAGCCAGGAAAGCAACTTCTTCATTCCTATAGCTTCTAGTGGGAGCAACTTCCCTTAAGGAATGCAGCAATGAACATTGCTTATGTTCTGGGCTCAAGGGATTAGCCGAAACACAGAGATAAATGCCCACACAGTTCTAGGACCCAGAACCTCATAATAGAACAATGTGACTTCTCTGAAAAAAAAAAAAAGTATGTCGTGTCATCTACAGATTAACCTTTGGAGTGTGACCCACTTGAAAAGAGAAAATACATTTCACTATTTACTCTGCGATAATTTAAGACAGAAAATTTCCAAAAGCAGCAGAGAGTCTCACGCCTTTCTTTCCCCAGCTCCCCCAGTGAAAGCATCTGGCACATGGTCAGACCACAGAGATCCAGGATGCCCTGCTCATGTACGCCACCATCTTCTGATGTGTTGGGATTAAGCATGTTTCATAGCTGTTCATGATTGTGTATTTGTTATCATTTCTGGTTACACGTGGTTATACATTTAACAGGAACACAACAGATGTGTTATTCTGCTCTTCCTACTGCAACATGGGAGACAGTACACAGGGCCTGCTTTACAATCGTTCAAATTAACTTTGATCCTTTGGGTAAGGCCATGTTTGCTAGGCTTCTCTACCAGGAACCGGCAACTTTGCCTTTGCTGTCAGCATGTGTCTGTGGAAGAACGCTTCGAGACTACACAAACATGCTACTAACATACTCTGTGCTGCAGCTATTCCGGCAGTGGCTCCCACCCTCAACAACGACTGTGTGGTTTTTTGTCCCAGGGTGCCTTTCCTGCCTGCTTTCTTCCTTGTGCTATTCATTCCTCCACTAGGACTCGAAGAAGGACTCCCATTCTCTCTCATGTATTAACTTATCCAACTCCACACCTGTTAGAATGGACTGGGTGTTCAATTTACTCTTTGAGTTTTAATGGAAGTACACCTATTTATCTGAATCTGTCCCACTTTTTTATCGTTAGTTTCTCTTTCAGTTTACATCTCATGTCCTTTCATTAGGCCTATTCATATTCAGCGCTTACTATCTGGGGGAATTACAACGTGATTTTAGTACATCTTGCATTTCCCTCTTTTAAGTCTTGGAATCAATCACTTAATTCCAAATCCATTGTTCCTTTTATTAGAGAATAGTTTTAAGAAACCAAGATATGAGCATTAAGTATATTCATCACTACCAAGGTACCACATCATCTAGGCCCTGTCCTTGGCAAGAAGTAAGAGATACACATCAACACATGTGTGCATGTGATAAATTTATAAACCTGACTATGCATGAGTTCATAATGATCCAATCCAACACAGGCGTCATTCTAATTCTCTCACTTTGCTCACACAAATCTTTTATTCTCTAGTGTGAGAACTCAGCTCTCATGATCCATGATGGCACAGACATTAACTAGTGTCAGAATTGCTAAGCCATGCCTCTGACTGCACACGCTCTGGTATATGTGTGCATGTGGATCATCTGTTACCTATGGCCTTATAGTCAACATACGATATTTTCTGAAGTTACTTAGGTTACTTAGAATAGCTTATGTGTAATAACTTTGTTTCAAGTTGTATAGTTCTTATTCTATTTTCAGTTCTCCTTTATCCTGACATTATTTATGTAGTATTAGTTACATTTTTGAGAGTCAAAGTTATATATAATCAAATGCATATTCAAAAAGGGTTCCTCTCTCCTACCCACCCTACCTTTTACTGCCCCATCTCCCATCTCCCGATCTTTCACCACCTCATCTCCCCATATTTTACTGCTCTATCTTCCCATCTTAGACTGGTGCATTTATACACCCCCCCTTTCTACTCTTTTCTTGCAGGCAGACAGTCTTGTTAGTTTCTGGTTTACTTTATTGTATTTATTTGTGTGTGTGTGTGAAGTTAGTATCTACACGTGTGCACATGTGTGAGTCTGCACTTGTGTATGGAAGCCAGAGGTCAGGGTTTGGTGTCTTTGTAAGCTGGTCTCTACCTTATTTTCTTGAGACTAGGTCTTTCTTTGAGTTCACCAGTTTGGATAGGCTGGGTGGCTGGAGAATCCTGGGATCCTTCTCCATCTGTTCCCCCAGTGCTGTGAGTACAGACGCATGCCCTGTGCCTGGTTTAGCATGTGAGTGCTAGGGTTGCACAGCCCGATCTTCAAGCCTGTGCAGCAAGGACTTTGATGACTAAGCCATGTTGCCAGCCCCTAGTTTCTGGCTATTCTCTCTCTCCCTCTCTCTCTCTCTCTCTCTCTCTCTCTCTCTCTCTCTCTCTCTCTCTCTCTCTCTGTTTTTCGAGACAGGGTTTCTCTGTGTAGCTTTGGAGCCTGTCCTGGATCTCACTCTGTAGCCCAGGTTGGTCTTGAACTCAGAGATCCACCTGGCTCTGCCTCCTGAATCTGGGAATAAAGACGTGTGCCACCACGCCCAGCTTATTCTTCTCTTTTGTAAAATTACATTGTCTTATAATCTCTTTTGAAACAGTGTCTGACTCTGTAATGCAGGTTGTCCTGGAACTCACTATGTATCCAGGGATGGCTTCAAACTCAGTGACTCCCCTGCCTCAGCTTTGCAACTGAGTCACCACTTTGCTCTATATTCTTTATTTCCTCCATTAGCACACTTGAGATAGTTTTAAGTAACTTAAATGGTCAGAAATAATGCCTGCAAACCCCTCCGTATTCTTCTAGAGAACTCTCCAGTCTCCCTGCAGGCACATGTGCTTCGCTACTTTCCTGCACATTGTTATTTAGGTTGTATTTGATAGTTTGTGTTTATGAAAACTGCTGAAGCAAATAACCAGTGTATTTACATTTCAGATTATTGGAAGTATGTTTTAGGGTAAATTCCTAGAAATTGGATTGCATGTGTAGTTTTGTTAGGCATTGCCAAATTCCCTTCGGTGTGGTTACAGCTGTCTGTTCTCACCTGCAATATGTGTCATCCTTTTTAATTTTCACCAACATGATAGGTGAGAAGTAGTACTGCAGAACTGTTTGGGGTTTCTAAGATTCTTTCAATGGGAATGGGAAAAGGAAGTTAGGGAGAAGCTCAGGTGACAGGCAAGAATGGAGTCTGGGTGTTCTCTCCCAAGACTGAGTTACCTAGGTGGCCCAGCAGTAGAGGATGACTCTGCGTGATCTCTGGGGAGTAAAGGCAGCAGCGTGGACTCTGTACTGCACTAAGTGTGAGGGAGGCTTAGGAAGACTGACTTGGTTCTGGATACAAGGGAAAAGCAAGAGCAAACCATGTTTAAAGTAGATATTCAAAGGTGTTTGCACCTTCAGACACTCGATGGAGGACCCAGAATCTAGGCAGCCACGCAAAATCAGAAGTTGTGAAAGGATGGTTAAGTGGCAGGAAGAGTCTTGAGACCTCCTCCTAGGCCACCAAAAAGGAGTGGAGGCCTCTGATCCTGTTTGTAGCCCTAAGATGGGAAAATAATCTGTGGGACATTCATTTCTAGAAAAAAATATTAGAACAAAAAAATCAAGGATCTCCCGATGACCAAACCATCACAGAATGTATTTCTGCATGAAGAGAGACCCAAATAAATGCTTTAAACATACAAAAAAATCGCCCACTGTAAGCGACTACAAGACTTGTATGACAAACAGGGCTGGCTGAGACAGCCCTGGCTAGTGCAGAGGATCAGTTTACCTCAACCAAACTCTAGCTCTAGTTCAAATGCCAGACTTGGAGCCAGGAAGGAGGGTTTTTTTTAAATTATTATTTGTTTTTGTTTTTGTTTTTCTCTTCTTCAGTTTTTAAACTTGAGAAGCATCCATAATAACTTTTAGAAAAGTACAAATGCCCAGCACTCGACAAGGTGCATTACAAAGTGTAAATTCACAGTCAGCTTAGGAACTTAACTCTGGGAGGTTAATGCCAACAGGCACAGGTGAACAAGAGAAAGGAGGAAAATAATTAAGCAATACAGTGACCTTCTATTATGCTTTAGGCACCATTTACCACCAAGGATATAATGATAAGTGGGAATTACGGCCCTTGGCTTGCCTGGGTGGGATGAACACAGTGTAATGAAAACTTTATAGAAGTAAATGAAAAACAAAAACAAAGCTGTGCAGTGTGGATGGCTGAGATGGAGAGAAGGTTCCCAGGTGACCCCTAAAGAGTGGTACACAGGGACAGGTCTATGCAAAGGGGCAATTTGGTACATTTCATAACTGTGTGTGTGTGTGTGTGTGTGTGCGCGCGGCGTGCGTGCGTGCGTTGCGCGCGTGTGTGTGTGTGTGTGTGTGTGTGTGTGTGTGTGTGTGCGTGCGTGCGTGCGTGCGTGTGTGTGTGTGTGTGTGTGTGGTGTGACTGTAAGTCTCTTTGGAATCCAGCACTGAAGGCACATAACATCAGGTGTCAGAGCAGAGAGTGACTGGCATAAGGACACCATGAACGTTTAAAATGACCTGAAACAGCAGAGAAACCCACGGAAACAGACTGCTCCCTCTACTGGTGCAGGAGAGAAGCAGCACAGACACAAAGCAGAACAGGTCAAAGGTCGGGGCGGGACAGAGGGGCCTGGCCTCTGGGGGAAGGCATCCATCAGCAGGGCAGCTGGCTCAAAAGAGGGGTTAGGGACTCAGAAAACGACACTGTGAGCCAAGTCGAGAGGAACTTTGTCTCTGAGAAAATCTCCACGGGGGAGTGTCAGTTTTCTCACCCATCAATCAAAGGAAGAGAACCACATCTCCACTTAGTCCATGAGTCTCAAGCCAATGACGTCAGGATGCTTGAAGAGCTCTGAGGGTGAGGGACGTACACGTCAGAAGGAAGACATCGGGCTCAAGGCAAAGAGACTGACTTAACTCGGGCACTGAGGCTGGAGGTAGTTCTGAAGCTGCTCTGTGACACTTGGTGGGGTAACTAGAGAGCCAATCAGCTGCTCTGTGACACTGGTGGGTTAGCTAGAGAGCCAATCAGCTGCTCTGTGACACTGTGGTGGGTTAGCTAGAGAGCCAATCATGACAGTGTGGGTTAGCTAGAGAGCCAATCAGCTGCTCTCTATTTCTGGAGCGACAAGGACAAGAAGACAGAGAACAAAAGAAAATGTGATCAAATTGCAGTAAGACTGTTCAGTAACTGAATGATTTTTGTCTCGGAAGTTAGAAGCACGCCTTTGGGGGACATCTTTAGAGACAGTCTGTCTGTCCAAGATGACTCCAGACAGGGTCACCAGCTGTGACTACAGGCGGCTGGAGGAACCAGATGTCATCTCATTGCCCTTCTTAGCTCTGTGTTCCTGCAGTTAGATAATATTATGCATAAACAGAGTAATACCAAATTACCCCATTTATACATTTTATGTATCTATTAATATGGACAACAGTTTCCTTTCCATTTTACCAGTAAAGTTTTGAATACAAATGTAACTTGGCCTCTCCCCATTACAGCTCAGCCTTCAGAGCTAATTGCCTCTCTGAACACTTAAGGAGTCATTTTTCATTATGATGGTGAGCAAGGGGAAGGCAGATGGCATAGTCATGTTATTGATTTGATGATCCTTGCCTGGCTTGCTGGATAAATGGAACTGAATGTATGGTCACTGCATCTAGACTTTTAGGGGCTTCAAGGTTCAAGTCAAATTACACCAGACAGCAGGTTCAGGGGACACGAATCCATTTATTCCCCAAGGTTTCTAAACGATGATTCCAGGGACTATGGAGGACTCTTCAGACCCCCTCCCTGGAGTCTTCTGGACCATTTCAGGTCTTTAAGGAAGAATGAACATCCTCTCTTATGTTTTACTGGTGCTTTTGGCGAATGACAGCCCAGGACATGCTGCCCATCAATTAAGAAAGTCTGCTCAATTTGCATGGCCTATGTTCATTTGCAAATTATAAGGCAGATAGATGGAGATACATTACTCACTTCTCAGAGGGTCATTAACTTTTTCCTTAAAAGCCCTTTGAGAAAGACCATTGTGGCTTTAAGGAGTTAATGTAATTACAGTCAACACTTACCTTTTGTGGAATTACATTTCTACTGCTGTGTCTGAGCCTCCCTCAGGACTAGCATTAAGCAGGAGCGCGTATTCTCACTAACAACACCTCTGGAAGACACTATCACACCACTGAACAGTACAGAGTAGGATCTGAGACTGGACTGGATTTTTTTTTTTCATTTTAAATTTTATTATTAAAAAGATGCAAATAAAAAAATCACACACAAATGAACCATATTCAAAGATGATCAGGAATTTTTATCAAAATTTGAATATATTCCCCCTGGGTTTTCTGGGGAACAACTGCCCTAATGAGGTAGGCCCTAGAAAAATGTTTATGTGGGGAAAAGTAATGTCCATGGCTTTGATCCATGTTTCATCACCTTGATGATAAGAAGATGTATTTTCTCAAACCACTTAACTTCTCGTTATTCTGTTCTATGGGTTGCCCTTGGCTGCCATTTTATGTGGCAGGTGTGGTACAGTACTGCTTGCTAAGAGGAAAATTATTATTTTTCTGGATAGATAGACTTTCACCACAGTAAAACAAACACCAAGAGGCAAATCCTCTGCATGAGGGATTCAGAGACCTTTGCTGTGAATCCAGCTCAGCTACAAACATGTCTCCTCCTCTTCGTGGCTCCATAGGCTTCTTTCTTGCAAACTGTGAGTTGGAAATAGGCGACCTCTAAGGCCATTTCTCAGTCTCAGAATGACAGTTCTCTGCCATCAGGATCACCCGTCCATCCTGTTTAATGCAGACGACAGAAGTCCTAATCACTGGCTCTTCTCTGTCCTGCAGCCATTTCCAAATAATCATTCAGAAGCTTAATATTAGTTACAAATGTTTGGCCTATGGCTCAGGCTCTTATTAGCTAGCTCTTACATTTAAATTAACCCATTTCTAATACTCCAAGTATTGCCATGTGGCTGTGGGGTTACTGGTCTGCTGCCATATTGCTCCTTGAGCAGCTGGATGGAGTCTCCCAGACTCTACCCTTCTTTCCTGTATCTTTGCTTGGATTTCCTGCCTGGATATATCCTGCCTTGCCATAGGCTAAATCAGCTTTATATATTAACCAATGAGAGCAACACATATTCACAGTGTACAGAAGGACATCCCATGGCATAGGAGTCTAGGTTAGACATGGCTATGAAGGTAGACTCACAGGTGGGATCAGTGGCCTTATTTGAAGACAACAGACCCCATTCTGTCTCCACAAGATTAAGGCCTCCAAGTATGTCAGACACTTCCCAGCCTCCATGACCTTTGAGAGATGTGTGTTTGCTGCTGTTCAAGCCAGTTTGTTCATTAGGGAAGCCTCACTGACTATCAGCAGGCTTCGTTTAGAGTCTTTCAAATCCAGGAATGGCAGTTTTATATAGAGTACAGTGTCGTTTTTCATAAGAAGTCCAAAGGGAAGGAGATTTACTCTTGATATTTAATTTATAGTCACGTAACTTGCATTGTATTGTTTTGATTTTACAGCTTTCTTACTGTGAACGAATCTCGATCCCCTGCCCTGACTTTGTGATCATTGTCGGGCTTTAGCACCTCCCATTTCCTCCTTGACTAAAATAATCACTTACCAGTTGATTATAGAACTACCAAAACGGGGTGGTGGGAGGGAGAAAGGACAGAGAAGGGAAGTGTGGGGGCGACAGGTCTCACGTCAGAGTGAGGCGTCCTGCCCCTTCAGGAGAAGTGTTTCGAACAGCTTAGCCTGAGAACATCTGAGTCAAATTCTAGGATTTGCACAAGACTGAAGTGTGCCTCACTAGTCACGCGCACTAGTCATCGGGTTTCTTATTGGTAATTTTCCTCGGTTCTTTAACACATGAATCAATTTCTCTCCACTAACTATGGCACAAAGAAAATTTAAAATCTCAGATGGAGAGACATGGCTGTACCATCGCAGAACAACACTGGCCATGGAGAAGAAGCTTGGAGCACAGAGCAGATTCTGGACAATCTGTGTAATGATCATTACAACAGCGAGACCTGATGCTTTGATCATTTGCAAGGCTCTCTCCTTTGAGAATAACCAGTACGTGGACTTTCACTCCATAAAATTAAAATATATTTTTTTATACATCAAGTATGAAACCTAGTTGTATTATCTCAATTTTAAATCATACAGTTTTTAAAAATATCATCAAAGAAAGAAATAAAATTAAAATCATGAAATAGAACATTTTACGACAGGCTTCATGCAGGGTGTGTTGGAACACAGAACCTGCCTTAGTGTTTTGTGTCATCCTTCACTAATATTCTGATTCTACTGAATCTTAAATCTAAACAACTAATTTTTAACAGATATATTCCATCAAAAGTACAGTTTTCAGCTTAATTTTAGTCCTCAAGATATGTAGCTTCAATGCTTTATGAATCAATAAAGCATAAAACCTAATCTACTAAGATTATGGGCTTACATTTGTATAGCATATATCTTTTGGAGAGAAGTTCTACATTTTATGACTAATCAATTTTACTCATCAATCAAATGTTTATCAAGCAAATACTAAGGCCGGGTTCTGGCAGTTTCCACCTGGGCATCAGGTACGGGGAAGCCCACAGTGACTGACAGGTCAGAAAGTCGTAAAGGGAAGAGGAGCTGGGGCTGACTGAGCTCTTACAGGATGGAACTGCAAAGGCTTCTGGGAATGGAGGTGACATCAGAAGGTGAGGCGGGAAAAGGCTTTCAGGTACAAGGGACAGTGGTGAGTATGGCACACATATGCACACACTCACAACTGCAGGGAACACATGGGTACAGGGCCAGGTGCTGGGGCACATGCAGGTGATCGCACATATGGAAGATGGATGCTGGGGGACGGCCAGTGTGAGACCAGCTCAGGACACAGAGGGAGGCACCGTGTCACCCATGCTGCTGTGCACATGGGTAGATGAGGACTGTGGGTGCTGAGTAAAGAGGCTAGGTAATGACAGGGAGGGCTGCCCACCCTGAAGTACGTCTCTGGAGGCCTGTGAGGGGAGTGATGGTTACAGCAGTGCTTCCCTTGGCAGAAATCCAGGCTGTGAAAACGGCTTGGAGGAATCAAGACTGGGAAAGCAAGGTCGGCTCTGTCTGCTGTGGGGTCAGATTCTGGGATTACAGTGTCCAAAAGAGAGTAGAGAGAGGAAGGAGGAGAAGGGGGGAAAGATGGAGGGAGGGAGGGAGAGAGAGAGGGAGGGGGAGGGAGGGAGGGAGAGGGGGAGAGGGAGAGGGAGAGAGAGAGAGAGAGAGGGAGAGAGAGAGAGAGAGAGAGGGAGAGAGGAGAGAGAGAGAGAGAGAAGAAGCAAGGAGAGCAGAGGTGGTCAGAGGCATGGGCAGACAGAAGGGGAAGGTGACTTCGACTTTACATCTAAGTCAGGACAGCCGGGGAGAGACTGATGTTCGGCAGGTGTGGGGAGGTGGCTGCAGCACTGGGAAACAAGCACACAGCACTTTCCTAACTAGATGGAGAGGACCCCAGAGGCTTGCTGAGGTTGGACCCAAGGGAACAGAAAGCCTTCTTGTCTGTAAGGGACTGGAGTCTGAACTGCAGGGCAGAGGAGCTTTGGAGCCATGGCCTCTCCATGCATTCTAAGTAGGTACCTGAGATGGGTCAAGGTACAGAACAGCAGGGCATGCAAACGGTTCCAGAAGCCGAGAAGAATACTCAACAGTCCAACGCTCAAGAGCTGTGGTGCCAGGTGAGAACTGAGGAAGGGCGTCACTCATTACCACATACATCACTCCGTTACTACTACAGGACAACACTAGGCTTAGCAATCCGATAGCGCTGGAATTTCACCTCCACACCTTTTGTTCATTGAACTTAACATACTTTTTAAATTATGGCCTTATTTGCATGGTTATTTGTGCTATGTTTATATCTGCAAAGGCTGCATCCTTTCCAAGCACACAGCAGATGCTTTAAATACGTGAGTGAATATAAACAGCAAGTAGATTCACAACGGCCAGTGCTCTGCATAGAGGATAAACTATTTCCTATTGTGGGTTTTGGGGCATTTGAATATCAAGTATTCTCAAAGACAGTGTAATATTTATTAACAACAATAATTTTAGACATTTGTTCTTACTTAATTACCTTCCTGGGTTCTCCGCCTAATTCTGTCATCTATTAAGCCACACTTTTTCTTTCTTTGTGAAGACTCATATATTGGCTATGAGCAATATTGGATTTGAGGATAAAAGTAACTAACCTGTTGGGTTTTGTTTTGTTTTTTCAAGACAGGATTTTTCTGTGTAGTTTTGGAACCTGTCCTGGATCTCACTTTGTAGCCTAGACTGGCCTCAAACTCACAAAGATCCACTTGGCTCTGCCTCCCGAGTGCTGGGATTAAAGACGTGCGCCACTGATGCCCAGCCTACCTGTTGGATTTTTATAATGAATTTTACTTAATAGTCGTATTTCTTACTTCTGCCCCCTCTACTAGAGAGTGCTAAGATTAACCAACAGAAGTGTTTCTACAAGTGTGAAGATATACTGGCTGAACCATGAAGGAAGAGTCTGCTAGAATAAAAATTCCATAGATTTCTAGGAAATTAGTTTGAGAACTGGTTTAAGATCCGGCATTTCTGGAACCTGTCTCTAAATCACATCCTACTCCACAGGTGCTTGCTCAGCCATGTTCATGGCTGCACTATCCACAATAGCTAGGAAATGGAAACAGTCTAACTCTTCTTCAACTGATTAATGGATAATGAACATGTGGTACATATAAGTATGGAATACTATTCAGTTGTAAAGAAAAATGAAATCATGAAACTTACAGATAAATGGATGGAACTAGAAAATATTATACTGAGTGAGGTAACACAGACCCAGAAAGTCAAATGTCTCATGTTCTATCTTTGTGGTTCCTAGATTAAAAACTTTAGATGTGAGTATATAATCTGGAGTAATCATGGAGACCAGTAAAAAGGGACCATGGGGTGGGGGGGCAGGGCTCTAGAAAGGGGCAGGACACAGGTGATATGAGGGAGGAAATGGGGAAAGGATGACCTTTAACTGGGAGGGTAGGTAGGTGGGGAGATAAATAACACTGAGGATGTCTTAGAAAGTCAGTGGAATCATATTATTACATGTTCTCACAAAATTAAATGTTATACATGCATATATTTGAATGAAATTATGCCACTTGAGATGACAGTACTTCTTCAAGAAGAGCCATAGACTATATTTAAAAAATGCCAAAGGACCCAGCATGAGAAGCCTTTCAAGACTTTGGCTGAAGAGTCCAAGAGGCCCCCAAAACAATACAGGCTACTGCCATTGCCCTTGGTTCCCTTCCAGAAGTTGAAGGTAAGTCCCTATTGCTGGAGACACCATGCACTTTGGATGCAGCTGAGCTGGATCTGACCCCGAAGCCTCTCCCTGGGGACTAGCTCTCACAGTACCATAAGACACTATACAAACTGCCAAGGGAGAAAAGCGACAGTCCTCCTCAGCTCTGGTGCCTGTTCACAATGGCCAGCACGGCAAGACAGCCCCAAAGGTGGCACTTACATCTTGGGAGTAAACAACGGCAGTGGAATTGGACTTACAGCCCACTCAATGGGGGGGGGGGATTCACCTCTGGCCCTGTAACCCTAACTAAGTAGAGGAGAACTTACTGCTACCACTTTCCTAAACAGTATAATGTCTAACTGCATTCTAAACATTTGTCTTTACTCCCACAGATAAGAGTAGCTCTGACCTCTTATCAAAAAGGCATCTTTTTTTGTAGCAGACAAGGACATCACAGAAATCCATAAGAGGTTAAAATTTAGAGAACAATTGGTCATCAGTGCCAGGCTCCAATGGAGACATCCACAATCCCGATACCTAAGGCCAAGGGAACATCATGGGAGAGAGAGCAGAAAGACCCAAAGGGCAGAGCACAGGATGTCTGTTCTCTCCATGACAGTGAAGCTGCACCCATGAACTCTCAGCATTGTGGTTGCCCACACAAGACCTGGACAGTGACAGCACCAGCTGACATGCCACCCTGGAGGGAGAAAATCTCACAAGGCAGCTAATGACTGCTGAGAAGAAGAATCAGTCTTCCTCAGGGATGAACCCCCAGCTGGTCCAATACCAAGTGGTCAGCCCTAAAAACATATACATAACAGCAACACTAAATGGACTCAGTAGGTTTTACACACACAAACACACACACACACACACACACACACACACACACACACACTCACACACTTAAAAGTGACACTGTGCTAGCTAGGTTGTGGTTGTTTTTGTCAAATTGCTACAAGCTAGAATCATGCCTCCATCAGATTGCCTGTAATCAAGTCTGTAAGCAGTCATTATTTTCTTGAATAATGATGGATGTGGGAGTACCAAGCCCACTGTGGGTGGTGCCGCCCTTGGGCCCCTCGTCCTGCATGGTACATGAAAGCAGGCAGGGGGAACAAGCAGTGAGCAGCCATGATCTCTGCTTCAGTTCCTGCTCCAGGGTCCGACTTCCCTCAGGGATGAAGTGTGAGCTGAGACAGTCCCTGTCCTCTCCAAGTTGCTTTGGGTCACAGTGTTTATCACAGTAACAGAAACGTTGATTCAGACAGAAGCTAACTAGTTTTTGTCACTGGCAAGGGGTACATGGGAAAATAATCATTCCTCGTTGGTCCCAGGTGACCGGAAGCACCCATTAAATGACCGAATACAGCAGCAGTTTGTCCAAGAGGTGTGCAGTCAGTTTGGAGAGAGTGAGAATCTTCAGACTACAGCCCAGTCACAAGCAAATGACACAGTGAGTTGTAACACGAATCTTAGAAGGTCTTATTAATAAAAACACACCCGGAGCCAGGTACTGGGGAGAACACTGAAAGATCAGAGAGACAGAACCAACCACAGCCACCTCGCCTCTCCAACTCCTCAGCTGATCCTGTTTCCTCAAACTGGAAGCCTCTGTATCCTCATCTGAATGGGTCTCAGCTGAACTGTGCTGCTAAAAGCCTAAAAGCTTATCCAGCTCTAGTTCCTGGTCCTCACGCCTTATATACCTTTCTGCTTCCTACCACCACTCCCTGGGATTAAAGGCATGTGTCACCATGCCTGGCTGTTTAAAGTGTGGCTTTGAACTCACAGAGATTCCCAGGGATCTCTGCCTTGGGAATGCTAGGATTAAAGGTGCGAGTGCCGCCATTTTCTGGCCTCTATGTCTATCTAGCGGCTCTTCTGTTCTCTGACCCCAGATTAGTTTATTAAGGTGCACAATATATTGGAGAACACAATATCACCACAGAGAGTTAGTGGCGATCCTGGTCCCCACCTCAGGACTGGTAACTCTGTTGTCATAACTGACATGCTGAGTTCCTCTCATGTCACCGTACACTCCGGTTGTCATGACACACAGAACCAGGCGTTCCTAGCAGGTATGGTATGACAAGCACATGTCTGCATTTTATCAGATTTCTACAGTGAAATCACCAGGAAAGACCAATGAATCTGGCTTGCTCTCCACAGCCCACCGATTAGCACAGACCCTCCATGTCTTTCTTGACTAGATTTGAGTTTGTCTGTTTGCTTGCTTGTTTTTTTTCGCCCCCAGGACTAGGGGCTATATATAGAAGCACCTCAAGTTTGTATTGAGGTCACAGTCGTTACAGGCTGAGGGTCCAAAGGCCCTGGGTTTGAATTCCAGCTCACTCATCTATTAACTGAATGGAGTCTGGTCAAGTCATTCACTCTCTGTGGAGATTCAGATAAAAAGGGGAGGGTCTGGAAGCAGTAAGTATGTTTGTATATATATGTGTGTGCATGGTGTGTATGTTTATGTACATACTCTGTGTGTGTGCACACATATACACAAGCATGTTTATGTATCTTAATACAACAGCTGGCCCAGAATTGTTATTTCCCCCCCACTCTCTCTTTTTTTAAACTTCAAAGGTCTTTTTTTATCATTGCTTCAAACAGGAAATGAATCAATGATGCTGTGGCTAGAATATCATTTTAAACTTTATGCAATACTTGTAGATTATTCTAAAAAAGTCTGGTCATCTTGCCCAACTGTCTAAACCTAAATTGGGACACCACAGTCTTAGACTTCCCAGCAGTGTTTCCTTGTGGATGTCAGACACCCACATATGCTGAGGAGACGGCCCAGTCAGCAGCTGAATTAGCTGTGCGGCTTGCATTCCACCCCAGGGACCCACACAAGGCAGAAGGAAAGAAGAGACGTCATGGAGCTGCCTTTTACCCCACACACGTGCTGCACGGTGTGTGTGTCACACACACACACACACACACACACACACACACACACACACACACACCAATAACAAAATCTTCAAAAGTGAATCATGCAGGAGGCTGGGTCAGAGAAAAATTCTGGTTTTAGTTGAAGCACACAGCTTCATTCTAGCAGTCCTGGGACTTTTAATCCAGTGAGGAACGTTAATCCGCCTCTCATTAGGAGGAATTCATAAACTGTGGAATCCATAATCTTCCATCAGAGTCAGGAGTCATTATCTTTCCTAATTTGTGCTTCTCCAGAGGTCTACTTCCTTTGTCCACATTTCATCCTAATGTGACTCTAAAATGCTTGGGGACAGTACTGTCTGAGTGACTGGAGACAAGCTTGGTTCAGTGTCAGGCAGCAGAGCTACTTCATGTGTCATGTTTTCATGGAATGCAGCAGGCTCTGCAGCAGCTGTGAGGTGAGAAGAGAAAGTGGCTGCATGGTCAACACATGCCAACAGCACAGACCTCACGTAACCTGAGTCTGGCGTAGCTGGCGAGGCTGCTCACAGGAAACACACATGAAGTAGCATGCTTCCCGGACGAGCAAGGTGCCTGATTAGTCCAACTCTATAGACATCAAACACAAACAAACAAAGAACCGTTTACTATCTTGTGCTTTACTTAAAAGCCACCTAAGGGGAGAATTATCCATGAGCACTGAAATATATATAGAAAAACAACACACACACACATAGAGACGTATATATAGACACACACATTTATACACATGCTCACACAACAGACATACACACAGACACAAACAGACATATACAGATACACACACACATATATACTCACTCACATCCTAGAAAGATTAGCAAATTAGGAAGAAGTCTAAAGAGGAGGTGTCAAGAAAGGAGAATGGAATCTATGTGGAGAAAGCAGGAGAAAGGGAACCAGAGAGCAGTGGGTTGGAAAGAAGACCATGAGGAGGGCAAATAAGAACAAAGTTTAATGACATCGTATTTGTATAGAAATGTCCCAATGAAACCCATGACTTTGTATGTTTTAAAAAAGTGAACAGATAATACCAAAAAAAAAAAAAAAAAAAAAAAAATTAGCACCTGAGTAATCCAAAGGGCAGGCAGTTTTTCTTTTGATCTCAGATTAGATGAAGGCCAAAGGCAGTTCACATTTTCAAGACTACACAGAAAAGGACACCCTTGCTCATTAAATATTACAGAAACAGTTGTTAGTAGAAAGCGGCAAAGCACTTTTGAGCCCTGTAAGAGCACTAGCTGCCCCTGCATGGGATGGCCACTAGAGTGTGTTTCTAGACACTGACTGCCAGGTGCTAAATGCAAATTTTGAGGAAGAGTATGGTGGTGAACTTAACTGTCACCCTGACAGGACCAAAGAAGACTCAGAAGCCTGGTAAGTGTTCTCTATGTGTGACCAATTTCATGGAGACAGTCTGTGACAGTCTGAGTGGATTTGGGAGGAAGGTCCACCCTCAACATTAGTGCGCTAAATGGGCGGGAACAGGTCTGGGAAAGGTGACTGTCCTGAAGGCACCCACAGACTCTGCATTCCAGCACAGTCATGAGATTGCTATTCTATTATATCCAAAGGTTTTACTATAAAAAAAAATCAGTGATATAGCAAAGTTGAATTTTATAATGAACATAATGGATGCTGGTATTCCCATCACTTTTGAGCTTCCCATTGACATTTTTACTTTGCCTGCTTCATACCTGTCAATCAACCATCATCCTATCCACCCATTATTATATCATGTATCTTGAAGGATAGAACTGAAGGATATTCTTACTCCTCCAAGAATATCTGGACAAATTTATTAGGTTTTTAAAAAAGAAACAAGCAACAAGATTGTCTTGAATAATGCACAGAGACACACACCACATCCTTCACTTTCCAGGTTCTGGAGAAAGTATGAGAACTATTTCAGTGTTTCATCTACCTACCTAGAGCAGCCCTGTAGACATCATCATCATCAATTCCAATGCTTCAGTTTATGAAGATGTGGGCTGTTAACTATAGAGAAGAGTTCTCTGCTCCAGATGGACTGCTAGCAGTAATATTTTTTCCTCTGCTCTCTACTCTTGTCTCCCCCACTCCAATCATTACTTGAGCATAGAATCACAGTGCTTTCTACACCTACCTCCTCTCACTTAGAGCTCTGTATTACCTATTTCACAGCCTTGTCATGAAGATCAAATGTGAAAAACAGGAGAGCACTGTGTAAACACCACAGCTAACGCAGCATCATCCTGAGGAATCACAATGCCTCCCCCGTAAGCAAACGGCTACAGTGATGGTCCACACAAATACGAGGCTTTTTAAAACCAGGCAAAGAGGCTCTCAGAGGTTAAAGGGACAGAGAGAACATTGGCAGCTGCCTTTACTTCTCCCCGTCAGTAAGGCAGCTTGTCAGGGATCAAGAGGAACCTTGGTCTATATCACCTTGGCTTGTTTTCATTAGTGAAGTATTTGTTTTGGAAATCGTCCCAGCTTTAAAGCCATGCTTCCATTAGCTGGGCACAGAACTATAAATATCCATCACATCTGACCAGTGTCAAAGCTTCTCCTTCTGCGTGCTGTTCACCAGGGTAGCGCTGAAAGAGGAGACACCCACCCGGTGTCTAAGAAGGTGCGGATAGGATCTCTTTTTTGAATAAACGTTTACTGTTGACTTTTGGATAGAAATTCCTGCACTAAGACGACCTCAAGAGTGTTGTAAATGAGGAATTGAAGGCTGTTGGGAACGGTTCACATGAGGTAGTTTGGTAGCACAAGACACTTAGAGCTTAAAAGATGTAAAGTGGTATGTTTTCCATTTTGGGAGGGGATAAATACAAACCACGGCAAGGTCAAAGTTAAGTTGGGGAGTAAGCAAAGATAAAGTAAGTAGAGAGGCAAGTTCATCATCCATTACAGTCACAGAAGCTGTCAGGACCCTGGCACTTTGTTTTATGTATAAAGGAATTGAGGAGAAAGATCTGGAATCTCTCTTGCTCTTAAAAACATTCATTTCATTTAGAGTTACCAGAAAAGACAATCAGAATATAAAATTTTTTTTGATAGATGGGCTATAACATGTAAACAGAGAAATGAGTGTCACATGTGATCACACTACCAATTACATCCACATTGAGTGTGTTTACAGTATGGATGGCATCCTAGCTATGAGGAAACTCCAAGACCATACTTAAACAATCAGCTCCAAAACCAAACATGCTTTTCAGGTAGGGAAATGTGACTCAGAACAGGACCCACTGTGCTCATCTGAGGGAAAGAGAGCACCTAGCCCGTCAGCCAGCTTGTCTGGGGCTGATGGAGAAAAGATCCCACTCACTCACGCCGAGATGTTTACAATGAGCTGTTGTCTCCTGAAGGCACTAAGTCCCCTAAACACACACTCCCCTGGGTTGGTTCCACATCAACCATGCACAGTTTTCATCCTAGCTGCAATTTGGTTTCCTATAAGCCACACATACTGGCAAAAAGAAAGCTGGCCAAAAGCATCAAGAACTTGTTTCCTTGCTAGTGAGTGTTCTCACAACAATCAAATTACGACACACTACACAAATACACATACATCAACAGGTGTTTATACAGGAAACACTGGTGAAGGTCTAAGCATATTTGTGTGATAGTTTACATGCTAATAAGGTTTCACCACTGTGTCCTGGGTTAGAACCTGGTAAAGGTCCTGACAACAGTGACTTCAGTGCCGCTGTTTCTTCCTCTCAGCAAGTGTGTTTAACTACTGCTGGCTCATGTATCATACCTGACTGCCCAGGGGGCGGAGCGCCTGATGATCCTCTCGGCAGACACAGGAACACCGTCAGGACGGCAGCTCTGTTCCCAGCACAGGGTTCTATGGCTATTGGCTTAGGTGCACCCTGAAAAAGAAAACCCACTGTAAGTTTGCAGAGGTGACATGGCCTGGCTCATGTTCTTTGCATTTCCCCGATCCCTCAGTGAGCAAAACTGCATTCCTAGTTGTTGGGGACACCGTCGCCCTGGCACAGTGCGGATGTGTGATTGGCTCTCTGTGAGCACATGAGCACATCTCACTAGGATGCCCTCGCTGGTGTCACAGAGCTATGGTTGCTTTGGTTGCTTCCCTCAGTTTTCCCCTCTCATCAGTGATGTGCCCATAACCTCATTGACCTAATTTAGTGATCACAATTCCATACTGTGATCTACTGGCACTTCCATTTCTAAAGACGACTTCCATGTATGCATGTTGAATACACCAAACACAAGCGACATTATTGCCAACGTCAAGCAAATTGCCAACATTCCAGAGTCTACCCTTTTAGCAGTTTAGCAGACAATATAATGTTGTTACATACAGCCCTCCTGCTGTACAACAGATATCTAGATTCAGTCACCTTATCAACCTAGGTTTATGGTCATTGCTCTATGCCGACTTCTCTATCCCTTCCTGACCTAGTGACCACATCTCTGTTCTTTATTTCTGTAGATGTGGCTTAAGGGAACTCCACATATAAGGGAGAGTTCCATTATCTACGTATCCACATATCTATAAACATGCACTCCATCCACACACACACCACCACACGGACACATCCCTGCACACACACCTCCTTCCTACTTGCACACAAATATATGCATATTTTGGGCTCAAAATAACTAAAGTGACTTTTGAGACATTACAGGTTATCATCTTGGCCTAGGAATGGCAGTGTGGGCTACATTATTTGAAGAATTACAGGTGGGAGTCAGCTGATATGTCAAAGTGGTACCTCTGCATAAAGGCAAAATTAAATAGAAGACAAAAAAACAGAAAAGATGCCTTCAATTATTAGAACAAATAATTTATTCAGATTTTTTTCAACTTAAGATATTTGAACTTTTGAAGAAATATAGACATATGTAATCATTCACCTAGAATATTCTAGAATATTGCCATTTCCAGAAAGCTTAATGAGGCATTAAAGATAAAATATGTCTCCTTTTATGTAAAACTTAGACTGAGTTTCCGGTTACAACACTTTTATGTGGTTATAAAGGATTTCTCCTTTATAGCAACATAAATCTCATGTATAAAATTTTCCTCCTATAGATATATTTTGGAAGTTTTCAATACAAAGGAGGAAGCGGCCAGGGTGGGAAGCGAAGGGCATTAAAATGTTCAAGATAGTGCGATCAGCCATGTTGTTTTACTGGCACCAAGTTACATGATCTGATGGTCTGATACTTTTAAAGTTTACATTTAATTTAACAGATTAAGTTTTGAAAATGTTAAGTCAGAATTAGCATAAATACATAGGTATTACCCAATGATGTAAATATTTAGAGAATAGGCTTGTCACATGGCAAGACTAACAGAAAAAATGCTATGAAATTTCCAACCATATTTCTAGGCAACTGAAATGTATTTTAATTTAATAGATGCAAAATAGATGTAAAGGTCAATTTGCTAAAATATACCAAGAGAATATAAAATGAATTCCAGGTTTAAATGACAGTAATTTATTAGAAATATCAAAATCCCTTTCATTGTAGATAAGAAAAACTGATGATTGGTATCAACAGACAAGGTTATCTTTGTTTTTTTGTTTTCTAGCTCTAAGTGGAACAACCAATACATTTAGTTTATCCAAAGTCATTAAAAAACTGATTACAGAAACTAGAGTGGCAGAATTTGGATATGACTAAAGATTTTTGAGAAATAGTATGGTTTGGTATGGGGCTCAATGGTTTGGGAGTCCATTTGGGAATCTTGCTGCCAGGCTACCTTCCTACACTTTTTTTTTTTTTCTCCAAGACAGGGTTTCTCTGTGTGTAGTTTTGGTGCCTGTTCTGAAGCTCACTCTATAGACCAGGCTGGCCTCGAACTCACAGAGATAGCCTGGCTCTGCCTCCTGAGTGCTGGAATTAAAAGCGTGTGCCGCCGCCGCCGCCGCCGCCGCCGCCGCCGCCGCCCGCCTTCCTACCTTTTAACACTACAGGAAAGACTGTAAATTCCAAAAGACCGACTGAAGGAAAACTTAGTAAACTGTAAGTTTAACTGTGAGCTTCTGGTGGAATAGTGCTTAATTATGCAACAGTTGAAACTACAGAGACCGCACTGGAGGACAAAGGGCATGAGAAACTGGACCATGGCACAGGAATTATGCCATCATGCCCATGGAAGACCTAGTCTGTAGAATCACTCTCTCCTCCTCCTCCTCCTCCTCCTCCTCCTCCTCCTCCTCCTCCTCCTTTTTGGTTTTTTTGAGACAGGGTTTCTCTGTGTAGCCCTGGCTGCCCTGAAATTCACTCTGTAGACCAGGCTGGCCCTGAAGTCACAGAGATTTACCTGCCTCCACCTCCTGAGCGCTGGGATTAAAGGCATGCACCACCACAGCCAGTTTGTAGAATCATTCCTAGACTAATTCTCTCCCTCTCACTTCTGCTGTGATCATATAGAAAATACCTTTAAAAAAACCCCTCTGTGTTGATAAGCTATGTAAAAGGAGATTAAAATCTATTTTAAAATTAAATTGGCTTACAACTTGGTCTATATTCAGCTCCAAGAATTTTCATAGAAGGATATTAGCAAAACATGAATTATTCATTATGTTTAAAATATTAGTTACTAGCCAGTTCTTTGACACTTCTGAAGGAATTCACATAATTAAAATTTTTGTGAAAGAATTTGTGACAATATCAGTTTAAATATGGGGTTTTAAATTTAAAAAAAGGAAAGAAACACTATATATAAAACATTGGAATTTTACAAAAGAAAGTGGCAACAAGCTACACATGATAATATTTTGGATAACCTGAGGTTTGTCAGTTGTTTTGTGACAGACATGTGACTGTGAACGACCGTCGCTTCACAATGACATAACACACTCAGAGAACCTTGCAATTTATCGTGGATTTTCTAGGGCTGCCCTGAGGGGAGATCAGGCTCAGATCTGCGGCCTGCAGCACTCTGCAGCTGGGGTTGACTGCAAGGCATTTCCTGTTTGTTGAGCTGCAGAAAGCTGGTGTAGAAAACACCGACAGTGATGTAACGCGCAGCCCTAGTTCAGGAAGCACGCGGCACGGACACCCACACAGAACCGCTATTTTGCTGGAGGTTTTTCAAGTCGTCCTTATGACGGGTCACAAATGTTATGGCAAATCCTTCCCAGTGTTTTTTAGCTACTAAAGACAAATAACCAGAGAAGCTTCTGGAGTCACAAATAGTTTCAGGATATATCTTGAAACATAATATGTTCTGAAAGTGAGACTGTCATTTGTGACATGAGTCCCTGCAGGTTTGGAACAAGCCAAAGGGCAAAGCTAGCTAAAGGTTTCCTCTTCACCTGCTCGAAAACCCTGGAGAGGCCATCTCTGGAAGCCTGTGCGTGGCATGGCGGCCTCGGGTTTAACAGAATATCTGATGCTCTCAGACCAGCTGTTCACTCACGTGCGGGGTTCGGACTCATAGGTAAGAAGTGAAGGTTTAGAGGAAGACCATAAAGATAGTGGTCAGACAGACACCCCTCAAAGCCACATCAGAGTCACCTAGCTATGAAGCTGTCCGTGGAGGTCGTGATCTTTCTGCTTGCGCTTCCTCGTTGCCGGGGTCTTGGGTGTGTGCCACCTAAAACCACGTAGATCAAGTTTCTCATTCTTACGTTCTCTCTTTGAAATGCCCGAGCACTATGCTGACTTGGGGGCTTGTCTCTCGGTCTTTATTATAGGTATTGGGGCACAAGTTGGGTGTCCACGAGTTCCCGAGCAGGCCTGAGTTAGTCTCTGCCTTGTCTGTAGCATGTTGTGGTGAATACCACGTGAGTAAAAGAGGGGAGACAGGAGCAGGTAAGCTTGTCACAGGGGCAGCAGCGAGCCAACAGTACGGCATGACAATATCCGATTAAGGGTGCTGGAGGGTCAATAAAACACTGGAAATAATAACCACTAACATGTATGAGTACTTTGGGTACTCTGGGTGCTGCTAAGCATTTCACACACATTGCTATGTGTAACTATGTAGCTGGCTTACTAGGAGAAAGTGTCATTTTCTGTTACACAGATAAAGAAACCAGAGTTCAGAGAGGTCAGCTGATACTGCCAAGTGACACAGGCAGCTGGGGCAGATCAGATTCGAATACGTAGGTTCTTAATTGAAATTCTAGCTGCAATATTATCAGGCTACTCTACGTTCTAAATATACAATTTTATTAAGAGTACATTTTTAAAATTCAAGACTTTTCTCATCCCTTCAGTTGGCTATGAGTAGTAGAAACCAACTGAGGATTTTAGTTATGAAAATTATATACATATGCCCATTTATTTTAAAAAATATTTTAATTAATCATTTGCTAATTTGATACACTGTATCTTTTATTTACAATTTTTAACAACTTTTCCATAGAATAGATTCTGATCGTGCTTCCCCCCTTCCACTCTTCCTCCCAGGTTGTCCCTGCCTCCCCACCCACCAAACTCTAAGTCCTTTTTATCTCTCTTTTTAGAAAAAAAAAAAAAAAGCAAACCAAACCAAACCAAACCAACCAACCAACCAAACAAACAAACAAAAAGGGCAAACAAAATGAAACAAACAAACCAAAAATAAATAGCAAAGGAAAAAAAGCACATACCCCCCACACAAACACACCCACACAAACACCCCCCACATAGCCGCAAAAACACGAGTGTTGGAACAAAGACGTCCCTGGGTCGGCTTTGCCCTGTCTGTCCCTGTGCCAGACGTCACTTCCTCCAGACGTAAAGTGAACCAGTAGGCTGAGTGACTTTCAGGGTCCTTTTCCTCTTTAATAATTTGTGACTATGATTTATATAATTTATGGACAAACTCTAGAACATCTGACATAGCAGTACCTAGTATTATGCCTAAGTATCATGAAATTTAAAATTTCTAATGCTTGCTAATGTTTTTTCCTGCTCAGGCACTTTTAATGGCCGTTATAATTTAAAGAACATTCTTATGGGATATGATGAATAAGATCACATGGGCCTGAGTGGCCACCATCGCATGCCAAAAAAGCAATTAGAAAATTGAATCAAGGAATTAAGGATTAATGCGGCTATGTTATAGCTGTCAGCAGTAATGAGTGTTTTGACAGCGAAAGAATAGTCTGATAGTATTCACAAATACTAATCTGATATATGAGTGAACTATTCAAAATGCAAACTGCACATTAATCACTCTAGCGTTTCACTTCTAAAATGTATTTAATGCTATTCTTACCAGACCTCTCTATAAATATGAACGGTTTGGTATTTGTAGTTTGATGACTGTTTAGATTGACAGAAAATTTAGTTTTTTAGCCACATTAATAAAATTGAATTAATTTACTAAGTCTTGAATTAAGTCAGTGCAGTAGTTTGTTTATAGCTAATCAAATATGTTGGATTCCATAGGATCAGCAAGTCCCAGGCTTCCAGAAGCCAAAATCAGATTCTTGGATTTCACTGTCAGTCTTGAAAAATGGGTGAGGCTGGAAACTATGTTCTTTACTGATTGACTTTTCCCTTACATGAAATGATAAATGAAAAAGGTACATTAGCTGGCTTCATTCAGCAGGAGAATCCTCAGTAAAAAAATAAATTAAGCTGTTGGAATACCCTCAAAAACAAGGCTAAACCATTCTGGAAGTCTATTCAGAGAGAGTAAGGCACCGTCTGTGGGAACAGGTAAAGGGATAGACAACTCACAGAACTGGCTGGAGGCTCTGAAGGACTCAACTGTCAATCATTTCACATCATACTAAGTACTTTCCTTTGAGGACACATCTCCATGTGTCTCTGTTCTTATTACATAAAGGCACACATTCAAAATCATTCATGTATGCTGAAGGTTCAAATCTGTAGTATTCTACGTTGCTTGATTGAAACTTGCTTTTTACTACATGGCAGAGACTTGGGAGTGAGGAGGCTCAGTTGTGATAGCAGCCACCTTAGTGCCAGCTTTACAGCCCAGGAGTTAGGTACCAAAAGGAAAAACTGAATAGTGTGATCTCATGTTGTTGGAATTGGTTAACGATGATAAATGCTGATAGGAGATGGTTTTGAATGGATCATCTTTAAAAATTGATTCCTGGTAGTACTTTTCAAATACTTGACATGGATTATCTATGAAATAATTGCCATAAGGAGAATTTTAATAATCTATATTCTTCTCAGCACAAAAGCAATTTAACTACCATGCTTCATGTGTGAATCTGAAAATGGAGACTGTCTTTCCAGGCCGTGAAAAGCAGTGCTAAATGAGAAACGGGTGTGCCGGCCACATCAGTCATCTTCCTGTCTTGCTCAAGCACAGGGCCGGACCTTTGCCATGTTTTTGGACCACCTAACATGGAAGCCAGCACCGTCCATTACCAGAAGACCCAGCTCCATCCTTTCTACCCTCAGGAAACTAGTGCAGGCCATCCTGGGCCACTCTGGGACCTTCTTGCTCTGTCTCATGGAGCAGTTCGCTCTTTCGGGATCAGTGGGAGCTGTGCTGGTGCTGAGAGGTAAAACCAGCAGCCCGCGCTCTGGATTCAGGCTGTTCTCTCATCCAGATGTGAGCTTGGCACTTCTCTTGTCTCAGATGTCTGACGGGTAAGGTAAAGCTGAAGGAGTATTACTCCCAGTGTCGATACAAGGACTGCAAAAATTTAGGTAGCTATTCACAGACATATAGCAAGTATGTGACATGGTATATCAGCTGTCCTGAAAATAGCATCCACGCAGCTCTCATTTAGCTTTGGAGTTGTTCTCTGCTCCATCAACTCAAAAGGAAGCTATTTGAGGGCAAAGTGATAGTTTAGGAATCTCTGTTAATGGCTTGAAATGAGTTAATTAAGAAGTTCAGCCTTTCAGGTGAGAATTCTGCGTGGGAAGGGTCATCCCTGATGCCAAACACCTCGTGCTGCACATCAGCACAGCTGCTGAGGATGTTCGGTTTATTCACAGCGGGTTCTGCTTTCATCAGATTCTTATCTGTGGGCCCCATGTGCAGCACAGAACAGACTCTCTAAGACCAAGGTGTGTTTAACATACACAATAAGTGGATAGTCATGAATGCATGCATGCTTCCTTTTCTTTTCTTTTCCAAATTGTATGCAAGGCAAACCTCTGAGTGTTGTGGGGAGATATGAGCAGAACCTCACTGTGGAGCAGATCAATAGACAGCAACAGGGGAGTTAAATTAAGATTGTGCTGTGATTTCTCAGACTAGTTTATTCCAAAGCATAATGTGTCCTTAACGCAAAATGCCCCCTTGGGAACATGGCTGCCAGGACAATTCTATTTAAGGTAACAGGAGGCATCAGGGTAGAGTGTTGACTATGGTGCAGCCAGAGCCCCTCACAGCCGACTGCAGCTGGGTGTTGACAGAGACATTCTCCATGAATCTGCAAGGAACCCTGAGGTGAGAGTGGAAGGGGCAGAGGAGGATGGGCAGTTCGCCGGGAAACTGAGGAAGCATGGAGATTCCCGGAAGAAAGGGGAATCTGAACCAAGAGGCACAATGCAGAAGGCTGGTCTGAGAATCTGCTAGACATCCCAGGAGAAGAGGACAGGACCCTCATCAGTCCCTCACACTCTTCTTGGCCAGGGCTGAGTCTCTGCTAAGCGCCGAAATGAGATGCTGGGATTGGGGCTTGGTCAGTGTATCAAGGTATGCAGATCCTCTCAAACCCACACTACAAACCCCTCGGGAATCTCTGTGTCCTAGAGAAATCTGTTAGGCTTAGTGCACATTAACTTAAAACATTTACTTCTGAAACTTCCACCATAAAAGTAAATCAAGAAGCGCTGTGAAAACTCAGTGTCAGCAAAAGAATGAAGTGCAGATTTGGCAATATTCTTAATGAGGAATCAAATGTTAATAGATCCAGCATAATAAATGACTTTCTGCTATGATTATTATACCAATCACAACCTATTACAAGTAAGAAGAACATGGTCAAAATTCTGAATGAAAGAGCTTATTTAACTTGTACAGAAATGCACATCAGCACTGTAGAGTGAAACTTGCCTGGACAGAGAGAATGAGTCATTCTGGATGACAGTTTTCCTAGAAAGCCAGACATTAACCCTACAAGGACCAGAGCTTCACTATTTGGATTATGTGAAATAACTGTCTCTCTGCTTCTCAACTAGACCACAAAATAGGAATAGAATTTAATGCTTGATGCAGTTTTCACGGCATTCTGCAAGTACAGAGAGATACAAATTCGACCCTGCCTTTCCTTTCTCCTCTCCACCCTGCTCCAGGGGCCCCAATATCATCTTGCTTTTTGTTTTTTTGTTCTTTATATAAAGGCAAGCAAGGGTTGCGTAGCTGCCAGCGAGTAGCATCGATGATTGTCCCCAGGACACGACAGTGATACCCACACTGAAATGATCTCAAGGACTCCTTTCTCCTCTCTCATCTCTCCCGTTGCTATGGATATGGCTAGCCCACCAACATCATTCCAAGTGCTACCTAGCTCCAACATTCCCAATCACATGGACCAAAATTTGTAACAAGCCCCTGTTCCTTGAGATCTGAGAGCAGATTAGAGTATTCATTTTCAAGAACTCAACAACAGAATTTGAAAATATTCATACTATAACGCCTAGAAATATTTCATTAGACTCAAATGATTTTTTGCACATGAATCAGACTTAGTTTTAAACCAGACATGAACTTGGGTACATTATTTAACTTTTTTGTGCCTCAAGTTTTCCATACAGAAAAACAGAGATTATAAAACCTAAATTGTGAGGTTATAAATTTTTATAACAGGTTAAATAATTCACAAGTGTAATTTTTCTTAGTCAAAATTAATTGAATATCAGCAATTTCATCTGGGTCAACCTCACTAACTCTGTTTCCTCTCCTCTGACTTTAGTTTGGTGAACCATGGCAGGGGAGCCTGGGGCTTTGTGTGTCAAGGACTCCTCTTGTCCTTCCTGGGTACTTTTACAGTCTTGGACCTGAACTCAAGGGATGCGACCAGTATTCTAGTGTCTATGAGTTAAAGTAGGAAGTGAGTTCCAAGTTCAGACATTATTCTATAGTAGAGAAGATGATTACAAGTCAATGCAAACGTTAGAAAGTCCTGAGGTAAAGCCTCTTAGAGATATGTAGGCTCCAGGAAAGAAGAGAGGGGAATAGTTTAATGTGAGGATATGCTCAGGAATGGCTTCTTAGGTGTGTTTGTAATATCTCTGACTGGCCCAGGAAGCCTCTCCTTGCCTGATCACTCTCTTTTATATATATATATATATATATAAAAATATATATATACATCTATATGCTGTAACAGGAGTCTTAAAAGGTCTTACTAAAAACAAACAAACAAACAAAAAAACCCCCGATGCCAGCTATTGAGGTGAATTCTGAAAGATCAGAGAAGTGGAACAAGCCACAGACAAACCTCACCTCGACAACTCATCTGATCCTGTTTCCACGAATCCTGAGGCTGAAAGCTTCTGAGTCCTCACGTGAATGGATCTCAGCTGAACTGCTGCTAAAAAGCTTCTAGTCCATGGTCCTCACACCTTATATACCTTTCTGCTTCCTGCCATCACTTCCTGGGATTAAAGCTGTGTGTCTTCCCCATGCAAGACATGAGATCTCAAGTGCTGGGATTAAAGGTGTGTGCCACCATGCCTAGCTGTTTCCAGTGCGGCCTTGAACTCACAGAGATCCAGATGGATCTCTGCCTCCCAAGTGATAGGATTAAAGGTTTGTGCCACCATTTCTGGCCTCTATGTCTATCTAGTAGCTGTTCTGTTCTCTGATCCCAGATAAGTTTATTGGGTGCACAATATATTGGAGGACACAATATCACCACACTATATCTATATAAAATAGATACACACATCCACACATATAGAGATACATATATATTAATTATATATAATGTATATTGAAATGTCCTTGATTTTATTGTGAAGTGGGTTAAGATAGAAATGGGTGATGGGAGAAAACAGAGGCAGAGGGTTCTTTTCTGCTTCAGAAAGGCCAAGTGATTTTTCCTGTAGGTGTATAGGACATCATCCCCCACGCTTAATGGAACCCACAGATGGCATTTGTCATACCTGCTCATGGCCTGAAGTGTGTGGAATCCGTACGTGTCAAAACTAAATATATTTACACAACACTCCTTTGGGGCTTTTTGTCACATGACTTCACCATGTGCACACAACTGTCTCATCATGACATGTATTAGAAAGTGAAGGATATGACAGTGAATAAAATCTCTCTCCAAAGCTGTTTTCTTTAATTCCAAAGCTCCGTTTTCAGTATGACTAAAAATTAATGGTCAGAGTCTGTGTAATGACCCGGCCCTAGTTTAAATCCTGCTGCTTTACAAACTCTCTCTTGGCGACAGTAATTATCTAACTGATTAGTCCTCAAGGAGCCCTCTGTCATTGGGTGTGGCCCACTGCACACATCTGGATCAGTCTGCTTTCTTTAGAGAGCAGTTAAGATACCAACAGCATAAACACTGATACCAAGGCGGAAGTAAACCTTGGATATTTCTCCTCTGGTCTGTGGTGAATTAAATCTTCCCCCAAATTTGCAACCGTCTGAATGTTAGCATGTTCCCTTGTGTGGAAATACAGTTTTAACAGTTTGGATTTCAAAACTGCTCGACCTCAGCCTCAGGGTTGAAGTACTGATCCCCAGAGGTGAGGCCTTTGAGAGGTCATTAAATAAATTCTAAGGCTTAAAGCTCCGTGGTTTAGCTCACTGATAAATTCATGGCTCAACTAGCTGGTAAGCAGCAGTGGAAACTTTATAAAGTGGGCCTTGCTGGAAGGAGGAGGTCACTAGGGTGTTCCTTAAAGGGCATCTTCTCCCTCCCTGCTTCCTTGCCTCTGTGGCACCCTGTGTGGCTCCACTACATGCTCCTGGTTGTGATCTCCTGCTTTACCGTTGGCCATGGTGATGGGCTGGCCATCATGGACTGAGCCATCTGAAACTGTGAGCCAAGTGCATTTTCCTTCTGTGAGTTTCTCAGCTGATTTGTCACTAGATCAAAAGCTGAGCAATAATTAGGATTAATTAAAAAAATCATAGCAGAATAGGATAGACCTGATGTTCTCTTGAGAGGCCACGCAGAGACAATACAGAGGAGAACATCACACGAAGAAAAAGGCAGAGATTGGAGCGATGAGTCCACCAGGAGTGAACGACCATGGTCTGCTGGAAGCCAGCTACCACAGCTAGGAAAGAGACGAAGTACCCACTTGCCTTCAGGACCTTGGAAGGAGTCAACTCTGCCAGCCTCTTAGTCTCAGACTTCTGGTCCAGAGAACTGCTGTTTTAAGCTGCACATCTGTAGTAACTTTTCACAGCAGCCGTGGGAAACCGACACAGTATCTCTAGTCACAAACCAGCATCTACTAGAGTAGCCAGGCAACACTGCCTGCCTGTTATCTTCTTCTGTTGCCTAGAAATGACCACGCTAGTAATACTGAAATGGTGACCAACAGTGTTGGGGGCATTCAGATACCTTCATGTGAAAAGTAAGCAAAATATCAGATAAAATGGCAAAGGTTAGCAGGGAAATGCACTTAACTGTGAGAGTTTTGTGCTCATCCTGCAATTAATGACATTAGTAAACTTAGAAATCATCATAATCACTCCTAAGAATGTAGGCACAGGCTATGTTGGATGTGAGGTTCCCTAGGAAACAGATTCTGCCTCTTCAAGATGTGTGAAGCAGGTTTACAGGCAAGCAGTGCCAGGAACAGCATCTGTGTCTTTGTAGGGTGGAGGCAGCAGCACTGAAGAATGCACGGGTCACCCCCAATGCGGAGGCCTGAGGCTGTGCTGATATCCCCCCCAATCCCCCAGCCCGGTGCAGAGGCCTGCAGCTGTGCTGACACCCCCCACCCTCCCCCACCCCCCCACTCCCGGGGCGGAGGCCTGCGGCTGTGCTGATGGGTCTTTGAAGCTGTCCTGTGGAATAAGGTCTTTCCCTGGGATGGGGCTGCACCACACTGGAAGAGGCAGGTTCCCTGCAGGACTGTGCTCTGAGCTGGGAAGATGAACTGCTCAGTCCTAAGAGGTAGCACAACCCAGTACTACTACAGTACTCAAGATTATAAAGAAGAATTCTCATTGGCTGAGAAAGGGACTTAAGCCAGCCTCAAGCAAATGGACGCAGGATGCAAGCAGGTGTATCCATTTTAATATCTGACAAAACAGACTTCAGACAAAAACTAATCAGAAGAGATAGGGAAGGGCATTACTTAATCATCAAAGGAAAAATCCACCAGAAGGACATTGCAATTCTAAACATACATGTACCAACACAAGGGCACCTAAGCACATAAAAGAAACATTACTGCAGCCAAAAATCACACATTGACCCTGACACACCCACAGAGCGAAATTCCAATACCCAACTCTCACCAATAGACAGGTCGTCTAGACAAAAACTAAACAGAGAAGGTCAGAGTTAAATAATGTCATAAACATAATGAACCCAGCAGACATCTGCAGAACATTTCACCCAAACACAAATATAGTTTCTTCGGAGCAGTTCATGAACCTTCTCCAGAATTGATCACATACTTGGACATAAGGGAATCTTAACAGATATAAGGCAATGGAAATAACAGCATCCTACATAACCACCATGGATTAAAGCTGGATATCAACAACAGAAACAAAAGAAAGTATATGAACTCCAACCGAGTAACTCACTACTGAATGAAAAATTTGTCAAGACAGAAATTAAGAAACAAATTAAAAACATTTTAGAATTGAATAAACATAATATACCAAACCCATGGGACACAATGAAGAGGCTTCTAAGAAGCAAGTTCATAGCACTAAGTGCCTACATAAAAAAGAAAAAAAAAAATAAAGAGAGCTCATTTTAGCAACAACAAACCCGAAAGGTCAAGAACAGCAAAATAATAGCCATAGCCAAAGGGAGTAGATGGCACAAATTAATCAAACTTGGGGCTGAATCAGTAACATAAAAACAACAACACATAGGACAAAGAATCAATGAAATAAAGAGTTGTTTTTTTTTTTAGAAAAATCAATAAGATTGATAAATCTGTAGCCAAATTAAATAAAAGAGAGAGAAGATCCAAACTGATAAAATTAGGGACAAAATGGGGGCATCCCAAGAGACATCAAGGAAATCAGGAGAATCATAAAGGCGACACACTTTAAAAATTTATATTTTACCAAATTGGAAAACGGAAAAGAAATTGATATATTTCTTTTTTTGTTTTGTTTTTTTTGTTTTTTTTTTTTTTTGGACAGGGTTTCTCTGTGTAGCTTTGCGCCTTTCCTGGAACTCGCTTTGGAGACCAGGCTGGCCTCGAACTCACAGAGATCCGCCTGGCTCTGCTTCCCGAGTGCTGGGATTAAAGGCGTGCGCCACCACCGCCCGGCTGATATATTTCTTATATACAACCTATTGACATAAATAAAGATAAGATAAGCAATTTATATAGGCCCATAAACACCTAGTGAAATTACAAGCAGTAATTAAAATTCTCACAAACAAAAAATGTCCAGGGCCAGATTGACTCAGCACAAAATTCTACCAGAACTTCAAAGAAGAATTAATGCTAATACTCTTCAAATTACTCTGCAAAATAGAAACTGAAGGAACATTGCCTAATTCTTTTAATAAAGCAACAATTACCCTGATACATAAACCATACAAAGACCTAGCCCCTCCCCCCAAATCATAGAGCATTTTGCCAAATTCTTTTAATAAAGCAACAATTACCCTGATACATAAACCATACAAAGACGTAGCCCCTCCCCACAAATCATAGAGCATTTTGCCTTATGAACATAATAGATGCAAACATTCTCAACAAAATACTCAAATAAACTGAATACAAGAACTAATAATCTAAAAACTATTCACCATCATTTTGGTGTGTTCTTGGATTCGGTTGGCAAGTATCTTACTGAGTATTTTTGCATCTATATTCATAAGGGGAATTGGTCTGTAATTTTTTTCTTTGTCGAATCTTTATGTGGTTTGGGTATCAGGGTAACTGTGACCCCATAAAACGAATTTGGTAATGTTCCTTATATTTCTATTTTATGGAATAATTTGAGAGTATTGGCGTTGAGTCTTCTTTGAAAGTCTGGTAGAATTCTACACTAAAACATCTGCCCCTGGGCTTTTTTGATTGGGAGACTTTTAATGACTGCTTCTATTTCAGTAGGGGTTACAGGTCTACTTAAATTGTTTATCTGATCTTGATTTAACTTTGGTAAATGATACCTAGGAAGAAAATTGTTCATTATTTTAGATTTTCCAATTTGTTGGAGCACAGGTTTATAAAGTATGTTCTTATGATTCTCTGGATTTCCTCAGTATGTATTGTTATGTCCCCCTTTTTGTTTCTGATTTTATTAATTTGGTTATTCTCTCTCCATCTTTTAGTTAGCATTGATAAGGGTTTGTATATCTTGTTGATTTTCTCAAAAATCAACTTTTTGTTTCATTGGTTCTTTTTATAGTCCAGTCACCATCAGAGAGGCTTTGGCAGCAGTTGGGAGCAGGTGCAGAGACCCACAGCCAGAAATCATGCAGAGAGAGTCTAAACTGGAAGTCTCCATCGGGCCCCTAACCTTGGAGATCAGAGAACTCTGCAGAAGAGGGTAAGGAAAGATTATCGGAGCCACAAGGGATGGGGGACACCAGGAGAATGTCCCACTGAGTCAACGGAGCAGGGCTCACAGAAAATGAAGTGGCAGGCAAGGGGCCTGCATGGGTCTGCCAGGTCCTCTGCTATATGCTATGACTGTTAGCTTGGTGTTTTTGTGGGACCCCTAACTGTAGAAGTGGGTGTGTCTCTGACTCCTTTGCCTGCTCTTGGGACTCTTTTCCTCCTACTGTGTTGCCTTGTCCAGCCTCAATATGAAGACTTTTGCCTTGGCTTATTGTATCTTGTTTTGTCGTGTTTGGCTGTCATCTCTTGGAGGCCTGAACTTTCTTGAAGAGGAGAAAGAGGGGGAGTGGGTCTAGGGCAGGGGATGGGGGAGCTGGAAGGAGTGGAGGGAGGGGAGACTGTGATCAGGATGTATTGTACGAGAGAATAATCTATTTTAAATAAAAAAGTATTCATCATTACCAAATAGGCTTCATCCCAGTGATGGCAGTG
Source organism: Peromyscus leucopus (assembly GCF_004664715.2). Taxonomy (NCBI): domain Eukaryota; kingdom Metazoa; phylum Chordata; class Mammalia; order Rodentia; family Cricetidae; genus Peromyscus; species Peromyscus leucopus. The sequence continues at coordinate 29,079,192 of NC_051063.1, forward strand.
TTGCCAGAGTCTTCCTGCCTTGCCCACAGTCAGGACAAATCCTTGTCACCCGCCAGTCCCACAGCCACTCAGACCCAACCAAGTAAACACAGACACTTATATTGCATACAAACTGTATGGCCGTGGCAGGCTTCTTGCTAACTTTTCTTATATCTTAAAGTAACCCATTTCTAGAAATCTATACCTTGCCACGTGGCTCGTGGCTTACCAGCATCTTCACATGCTTCTTGTGCTGGCGGCATCTGGCAGTCAGTCCTTCTGCCTTCCTGTCCTTTTATTTCTCCTCTCTGTTAGTCCCGCCTATCCTTCCTGCCTAGCCACAGCCGATCAGGTTTTATTTATTGATCAATCAGAACAACTTGACATACAGACCATCCCCCAGCACAGCCAAGTGCAGACCATCTCAGACACCTGCACTCAGGCCCATGGTCCTAATCACCCTCTATGGGGACCTGCTGGTAACGCCACAAAGAACCCAAGAAGGGCTCCCACAGGACATACAGAACATCCCACAGCATGGCAGGATGGTTCAACACATATAAATAGACAAACATATCCATCACATAATCAGACTGAAAGACAAAACCACACAGTTATCTCATTAGATATAGAATAGGGCTCTGAGAAAATCTAACATCCCTTCATAATAAAATTCTGGAGAGACTAGGGATACAAGGATACTTCAACATAATAAAGGCAATATATAGCAAGCCCACATTCAACATTGATGTAAATGAGAGAAACTCAAAATGATTCCACTAAAATCAGGAATAAGACGAGGTTGCCCACTCTCTCCATACCTACTAAACACAGGACTTGAAGTCTTAGCAATAAGATAACCGAAACCAAGGGGATAAAATAGGAATGGAAGAAGCCTAAGCATCCGTAATTGGAGGTGATATGATTTTATACATAAAAGACCCCAAAAAAGCTCCACAGGAAACTTCTGCAGCTGATAAGCATGTTCAGCAAAGTATTAGGATACAAAACTAACACATAAAAATCAGTAGCCTTCCTATCTACAAATGACCAACAGGCTGAGAAAGAAACCAGGAAAACAAAACCTTTCACAATAAGCCTCAAAATACACACACACACACACACACACACACACACACGCACGCACGCACGCACGCACGCACGCACGCAGAGAGAGAGAGAGAGAGAGAGAGAGAGACCCTGCGATAACTCTAACCAAGCAAATGAAAGACTTGTATAATAAAATCTTTAAGACACAGAAGAAGCTGAGGCAGCAGAAGATGAAGAGATCGATGCAGCAATTACAGTCATGATGCACCTGTGTTTTGATTTCTCATGGAGTTCTCTGAGGCCGCTACGGTACTGAATACTGGCTGGTCAACCCTCTAAGAGAGATTGCTCTTCAGGACCACAGCCTGCCTCTATGATTTTTCTACTTGGACTAGCAACTCTGACGGTAATTTTTCTCTTTAAAAAAGGACAAAAACTATATTATTGCTAGATCTATGGCCATATCAGCAGTCTAGAGAACCAAGTAAGCAGTGCTGGAATTTTCTTCGTACTTCTTATTCACTGTACCTTAGTTTACAAGTCAAAGCTTCCAGAGGAGGTGGTCATCCTTGTTTGGCATGCAGTGTGGTGAGGATGAGCTCCCAGCTGATCTTAGGGATCTAGAAGGCATCACAGGGAGAGGCAGGAACTTTCCCTTCCTTTGCCTCCTAAGCTAAACACTCTTTCCACAAACTGCAATTTTATGCCTTTTCTTTTATAACAACAATAATGTCGACTACTATTTATTGCCATTTATTGGCTGTTGGTTACTCCTTTGGGAAGACTGAATGGTGGGGTGGGGAATCATTTCCATCAACACTTTTAAGATAAAGAGTGGATCCTATCACTGTAAAAAAAAAAAAAGATACATATTGAGGTAGAATTCCCAATTTCAACGATGGAAACCTGGTAGTGGGTAGTAGATTGACATGTGAAGTATCAGATTGTAGTCCTGCAATGTATACAGCCTATCAGAGAAAAAACAAGGGTGGTATTGTGTAATTCAGGTCCCAGATCTGGCACTGGCTTCATATCTGCTGGGAAGCGAAGACTGATCATGTTGCTTAACTGGACGAGCCAAGAGAGGGATAAAAAGGCAGATACTCTTGTCTGGACCTCCCCAGAAGGGAGCTGAATGGTGACAGGATAAGAACTCCAAGAGTGGCCACACCGTCTTAACAGTTCCAATCCCTGGACACATGTACCATTCATTTTGCAGACGGTGGAATTCAAACTTTGGACCACACTGTTTTGGCCTTTAGGCATGATCATGGCAGGACAAACAAGGTCTTTCCCTTCACAGAAGGGAAAAGAATGACTAAGAAACAAGGAAGATGTGACAGCGGACCATTGGGACAATCCAGTGGTGGGAGGGCACATTATAAATGGTGACAGGAAACACCCTGCAGAAGTACGGTTTGAGCATGACTGGAACCAGGGTGTGAAGTCAGGTCTAGAAGCCACACGGATAAGAGCGGCATAGACGAAGGCCCCACGGTGAGGTGGGACTGGTCTCCAGCAAGGAGACCAACGGACTGACCCGGGGAATATACAGTCTGTGTCTGTATGTACACGTGTGTGCATGTGTGCATGTGTGTGTATATGTACACGTGTGTGCATGTGTGTGTGTGTATGTACACGTGTGTGCATGTGCGTGTGTGTATGTACACGTGTGTGCATGTGTGCATGTGTGTGTGCGTGCGTGTGTGTGTGTGTATGTGCATGTGTGTGTGTGTGCATGTGTGTATGCATGTGTGTGTGCATGTGTGTGTGCATGTGTGTGTGCATGTGTGTATGCATGTGTGTGTGCATGTGTGTGTGCATGTGTGTGTGCATGTGTGTGTGTATGTGTGTGTGTGCATGTATGTGTATTTGTGTGTGCATGTGTGTGTGTATATGTGCATGTGTGTGTGCATGTGTGTGTGTGTATGTGCATGTGTGTGTGTGTGCGCATGTGTGTGTGTGTGCGTGTGTGTGTGCATGTGTGTGTGTATGTGCATGTGTGTGTATGTGTGTGCGCATGTGTGTGTGTATGTGTGTGTGCATGTGTGTGTTTGTGTGTGCATGTGTGTGTATGTGCATATGTGTGCATGTGTGTTTATATGTGCATATGTGTGCATGTGTGTGTACATGTGTGTTTGTATGTGCATGTGTGTGTGCACACGTGTGTTTGCAAGTGCATGAGTTTCGTTTTTCTGTGTGTATGTGTGTGTGCATGTGTGTGTTTGTGTGTGCATGTGTGTGTATGTGCATATGTGTGCATGTGTGTTTATATGTGCATATGTGTGCATGTGTGTGTACATGTGTGTTTGTATGTGCATGTGTGTGTGCACACGTGTGTTTGCAAGTGCAAGTGTTTCGTTTTTCTCCAGCCTCATTTTGGTGCTTGGGATGCAGGAAGGAAGCAGAGAGAGAACTGGGCAATGTGGGTTTACCCATGGCTGGAGGGATTACAAAAGGTGAAAGACAGAGGAGGGCAAGGCTCTGCTGGGTGAAACACAGAAGCAGAAGTAGATGCAGGAACAAGAAAGAATAGGACCTGAGTGATCACTGCTAAGACAGCGGCGATGTCTACAGAGCAGCAGTGCCCAGGAGAGGTATGTGAGCTGGAAAAACAGAGTAGAGCAGGACACAGGACCTGTGGAATCCAGCAAACGGATCCTGTATCCTACTGTCCAGGGGCCTAAGGGCTACCACTCAGGAAACTCCAAAGGCAGTGGCTTCCTCAGGGAACTGTCAGGCTATGAGCAGAGCAAAGTAACAGAACACACGTTGTGGCCATCTGAAGAGGTGAGGATATGAGGCTTTGTCTAATTACTGGCCATGCGGTCTGACAGCAAGTGAAGAGTCTTGGGGACAGAGAGAAGGGGGAGGTCAAAAAGGGCTGATAACGAATGCTACAGTTTTGAACAAGTACACAAACACCCAGGAACATGAGCTCTAAAGGTTCAGAGAAGATTTACAGCTAGATCCAGTGGCTACAGAATCTAAAATAATGTGGCTCAGGGACAGGATGCTTCAAAATATATTATAGAAAGTATAATGAAAACAAAGAAATATTGCGGCCGCTGAACGCTGTCCCCAGTGGGGTCGGCAGAGGGATGAGCAGACACTGAGAAACACTGACAGACGGAGGTGACTTGAGTTACACGACGTTCTGTTCGACAGGCATCCACTGGGTACGGAGTGACATGCTCAAGCAGTAACCACACAGAGGTGGAACTCGGGGAGAGGTCGAGAGGAAGAGGCTCAGGCACCACGGTGGTTTGAAAAGGCCCCGTAGACTCGTGTTTGAATGCTCGGTCACTATTAGGAGGAGTGGCCTCGCTGGAGTAGGTGTGGGAGGAAGTGAGTCACTGGGGGGCGGGCTCTGAGGTTTCAGATGCTCAAGCCAGGTCCAGTGTCACTCTCTCTTCCTGCTGCTTATGGATCCAGACGTAGAACTCTCAGCTACCTCTCCAGCACCATGCCACCATGTTTCCCACCATAAGGATAGCAGACTAAACCTCTGAACTGTAAGTTAGCCCCAACTAAATGTTTTCCTTTATAGGAGTTGCTATGGTGGTCATGATGCCTCTTCACAGCAATGAAAACCTGACTAAGACAGACATCATCACCTGGAATCACCTCCTGACTCTGCCAGACTGGAACCCTGACATGCGTCCAAACTGCTCTGTTTCCTCATCTGTGAATTGACAAAATGATTACCACCCACTTCACTGGACTGTTGTGAGAACTGGATGAACAGACACTTGAATTTAGGATACTGCCTGGTGTAGGGAAGTGCTCAATAAACACAACCTATTACCTTCTACGGTGTCCTTTTTAAATGTTCTGTCTAAGGTAGCAGAATAACGCATTCTCCTAACTTAGCCTAACCCTTCTGACTTGTGACACCTGCACACCTCTGGTGTGGCACAGGCATGGAGAAAGCTCTTGCAGGCAGGTTCTCAATTCAACATGAAACTGAGCCTGAATCTTAGCTCTATTACTTAATAGAATGTGGGAATTTTGGCAAATGATCAAATATTCCAAGGCCCAAGAATTTTTACCCATGAAAATAATGAGTTACAATATCTGTTGCATGAAAACACTAGGGATGCTCCCTATCCCTAGAGAAGGGAATTCTCTTGTTGCCTAACGGCCTCTCTTGACTGTTCATTTTTGCATGTGGAAACTGACTCCTGCTCTGGTCAGGGCTAGGGTTGGACAGTCCAGGGTCAGAGTGGGTGAGAGGCTAAAGCTCACTGAGCATCAGCACTGAGCATCAGCACTGAGCGTCAGCAGTGGCTGTGGAGCCAGCAAGGACGGCATGAGTGAAGAGAACGATGGGGCAGAGTCGCAGGCTGTTTGGATGTGCATGGTAAGGACAGCAATACTTAATTCCTAATGTTTTCTTTGCCTGTGAAATGGAGTGAAGAAGTTAGGACCAGACCCAGGCCCACAGGAGATGCCAGGACACGCGGGAGTTCAAGACCCGAAGCTTGGAACTGTGAGTAGCTCTGAGTCTTGAGGAAATGAAGCAAGGCTGAGAAGAAGGCCAGGTTGGCAGGAAGTGCCCCTGACCTGCCTGCCCGTCCTTCAGCACCACCCCCTGGGTCTGATGACCTGGGTGGGTAGAGGTGGGAAGGGATGACTGTAGATCCTAGGAACAGATCTCCAGCCAGGATGTCCTGCCCAGTGCTCTCCAGCTCTCTTTCCAGTCTAAGCTTCATCTTAAAAGCACCGCATCTCATCCACAGAGCCTAACTCAGGTGGAGACGGAAGTATAAGCTGATTTCTTCATTGTAGCAACCACAAGCTCACAAGTTTCCCACAGCCTTGACTTTCTCCTTTTATTTACTTCATAAAAGGAAAGTTTGCACCTATTAATCTCTGTAAGTATGTCCATATTTTCTGAGATCACCTCAAAAGAAGACTATTTAAATAAGATGAAATTACTATTTGTCAGAGAATTTAATCGTATTTATTTTTCGTGGTGTTTGCTGTAAAGTTTCACGGTGCCTTTAGTTCACAGCAGGAAGCTATAGAAACTTTAGTGTTTCTTTGAGCAGTAACAGGGTTTCCTTTTTTTCCTTAACAACTAAATCTCCTTTGGTCTTGGCAGCTACTGAGTGAGGTGGTAAGAGGATCACGCTTCTCGGACTTCACACATGGTAACACCAGGGCTCTAAGAGTTAGGACTTATTGTGGCGGGGGGTGGGGTGGGGGGGAGCTAGCACACTCCTTCTCTCCATGTGGGCACACTACACCCCACTCTATCTCACCCCAGTATCCTTCCCACTGGTGGGATACTTACATGCATTCATATGAGTGCTGGGTTGTACCATGCTGGTCATTAATCCTATACTCATCTAGATTTATTCCTATTAATTAAAAATAGAAAATACATAGAGCTGGGAAGTAGGACTATCAGGGTGCTTGCCTAGCATTTGTAAGGCCCTGGTTCAGTCTTCAGCATTGCTGAGAGAGAGAGAGAGAGAGAGAGAGAGAGAGAGAGAGAGAGAGAGAGAGAGAGAGAGAGAGAGAGCGAGAGCGCGCAAGCACTGTAAAGCTTGGCATGGTGGTGCATGCCTTTTTAATCCCAGCATCCCAGAAGCAGAGGCGGAAGCAGGTAGAACTTGCTGAGTCTGAGACTACTTGGTCTATAGTTCCAAGCCAGCAACGCCTGCACAGTGAGGCACCCCCTAAAATGGGTGGTGGTGGGAAAGGTAGAAAATCTGTTGAGAACACCCTAGGTTCCTAGTTCTCCTTCTCTAGAAGGAGTCCACAGCTGTAAACACACAAAAAAGGTATGATGGAGATACCGAAGGGAAACGCGGACAAGGAAAGAGAAGGACAGCAGCTGCCAGGAAGGGGAGGGGAGGGGTTACACAAGGGTCCTTCCTCCTCCAGCATTCCCTCAAGTAGCAGGCATCGAGCTTAGGGAGCCTCGAGGGCTGCCAAGCCACAGCAAGACGAGGAAGCAACAAGCAACTCCAACAGGGCAGCTCGGGCGTATGACGAACAGTGGAAAGCAGAGGTATATATTAAAAGAAATAGGAAATGCAACATGGCCGAGCTGTGTGGCTGGAGACAGGGGAGGGAGCAGCAGACAGGGCAGTACTGGGTGGCTCCCAGCCACAGAGTACAGAGGTGAGTCCTGAACTGTGTTTTATGGCTTCCCACCTGTACATTTTCATGTGAGCTAGAGAAAAGTTATTCAGGAGGTGAGGACTGATGGGTAGGATTAGGTAGCAAGAGATGGGCTGTCAAGGAGCCCTCTTGTCACAACTGGCCACAGGATGACATCCGACAGTCTTGGCTAAGGCTCCCCAAGGGGACAAGTCTGGTTGTGACAGCGTCTTCCATATGTTTCCGAGTGTCCCTAGTGCCAGGCAAAAACAGCCACACGTCTGCACCTCAGTTTGACAGGCAGCTGATTCACAGATACTGCCAGGTTTTCTGACAGAGGTCTGTGTTGATCTCTCTTGAATTTCAGGAACTGAAGCGCACGCACCCAGTGTGAACCATTATTGTCACAACGCAGCCCACTCAAGCAGATGGTCAGACCGAAGCTTACTGCGGCCGTCGTGATAACAAGACAGTCACCCAGTAAACGTTTATTGACCGTGGCCACTGTGCGCGGTCCTGTGGCCATGCCAGGTTTCCTATTACTCAGTGTATTGCCCGTGTAATGAGAAAGCTGGTCTTGCTGAATTCCTAATGAAGAGACGCCTCAAATCAGACCTCAATGGTTGCCAAGGATGAAGGGAGCAAAAAGAATTTGTCCTGGTTCGAGCTGTATTCTATATACTCATAATTCAGAGGATGGATTCATTTTACTGAATCCTTTTGCTCACTTGTACATCCATGGACCGAATATCTATGGAGGCTCTGACACACTAGACATGCATGTGTGCTGCTAGTGTGGAGGCGGCACGTTTAGCAGTAACACAAAGGCTTATCCCGTTTATTACACAGTAACTAGCACTCACTGAACTTACTGTAGAATGCACTCAGTCCCAGTAGTGTGAGGAAAAGGAGTATCTACAATGTAACTAAAATTACCGCCCATTTGTTGCATTAAATCCAGAGAGTGGGTTAAAAGAAGCTACCCTAAGCCCAGGAGAGAAGGTGCCAAGTCAGGGATCTGCCCCTTCTAGGTTGACTCTTTTCTATCGAACTCTGGGAGTTCCTGGTACCACAGGAAGAGAGCAGAGACCGCCTGGCCTGGCACCGCCTGGAACAGCCCTCCTAGTGGGGTAAGACAGAGAGGGGCTGCAGCTGGTTTCTGGCTTTCAGGAGGGACGGAGCTTTGGACATCTAAGCTCCTGCTGCTCAGCTCCTGCGGCAAACCAGCAGCACTCTGCTTTCTAAATGATTTTTCACCTTTAAAAAAGAAAGTTTACAGAATCTTTGAAGAAACTGAAAAATGGAAAGCAAAATAAACTTGACCACAGTAAAAACAAACACACAAATTAATCACAAAGTCTTGGTCATTCAACACAGAATTACTTCCCTAAGGTCATCTTTACCCATTCACGTGTCCTGCTTGTTCTTTATGTTTCTTTGATTTATTCCCACAGCGGGTTTCTGTTCATATGCTGTTCCATCACCCCACCCTCTTCGAAACCTCTGATGTACTCAGCTCCTAAATGCCGCTGCCCCTCCCAACCCCTGCCCTGTGAGCAGGGGAAGCTGCAATGAAAAAGGACTCTGTAAGTCCTGTCGTCTCTGGCCTCTCCCCTTTAAACGCTATATGATACACCACTTTCATTCATAAAATACCTGTGACACTTGTGGCTCCGAGTCCTTATGTGATATTAACTCAGATAAGGAAACTAACATGCGGATGACTATAAAATAATGGCCACCCGGAGCAGTGAGGCTTCTACCCTCGATGCCAGGAGCTCTCCTAAAAATATCACCGCACAGACACATTTGAAGTTGCTAATTACAGCGGGAATTTGGAGAAGGCTAACAATATGTGACATTTTTTACAAAAGAAACAGTAATGCTAAGCAAATAAGCCCTCCTGGGCTGATACATGTGCACACACATCACTACTTACACAGGTTACATGGGGGTGAGGTTTTGCTGTTATTCATACACTACTGTGAAGGCTAGATTTACAGATAATTGCTCCAGAATGCTGAAATGGTAATAAAATTTTGTGAGATAAATGTAATGATGAATTTGAGATTCTTTAAAGAATATTCAATATGAAACATTAAAAAAACCCAAGAAATGAGGCTATAGCAGAAAAGAAATGAGCAGACAGCTGTTTGCCAGCCTATGCAGTGGAGTGAGAGACGTATACCGAGGGCAGCTGCTGGTCTAGTCAAACCCTTCACTGCAAATGAAACGTCCTTTGGAGTGAAATAATCGACAGGCCATGAAGACAGACGCTCTGCCTTATTTTCTTCATTCCACTTTCCAGTGCATTTCCACACAGCCTCAACAGCTAGCTGCACGCCGTCTGTTCAAGTCCTCGCCAGGCCCCCTGCATGGATGTGCGTTGGGGCCTTTGTTCATGCTTCCATCTCATCCACTTGTCAGTCCTTTGGGCTGAGCAAGAAGCATCTCTGGAATACTGTACTCAGAGGTAGCCCTCCACCCCCAAACATTCTTCAGTTATGATTTCATTGTGATCACTGCTTATGCCGAATATGAGTTTCTTGTCATGGCTGCATCTCACTGCATCCAGGGTATTTTCCTGGTGTCAGAATCTGACACCTGCCTTGGTTCTTATGTCATCTCCCACCGACGCCAACATGTGGCACATGGAAGCCTTAGGCTGACAAGGGGGCCCCCCTTCCTTCCTGATTTACACTCGATCTTAGCCAAAAGGCCGAGATGCGATCCTTCCTGATTTAATATCTATCTCAGGCAGCAGGCTGGTACAGCTGTTAGGATGTTGATAGAATTCTTTTGTTCACAAGTGGGGTGAAACCCATACCACATTGTGCAATAAACTCATGATGTAGTCATTCCTTTGGATAATCATCAACATTAAAATCAACCAGTGCTCTGCCTGTGACCTCAAAGGCCTTCACAGACTTGAACAAAACACAAGAAATATAATCCCGAGACAGCTCGAGGCCTGCCAGCATTCTCTGCTCAATTAGTATGTGTATCCTTAGATAACACACTGTAGGCATCAGTGATGCATATTTACACTGTGAAACCTCAGAGCACAGGCCAGTGTTAGGACTTCTCTGTCCAGAAACAGCTGTGGCTTCAGCTCTGATTACTTGGCTCTTGTTTCCCAAGTTTAGTTTAGACTTTCCATAGAATATCAAGTTTAAGTCATGCTATCAGATTTCCAGACTTTGGGGGGCCCCTGTCTTCCCAAATTCTGACTTTGGCTATGCTAAATATCCCACCATGCAGCAATCGGGGGGCAGCCAGAATGCTTTTCTTGCCCATTTTTGCAGATGAATCTTTCCGTGGGGAGGTCCACTTTAATAAAGTATATCTCCCTGTTGATCTTTGAACACAGAGTACCAATGTCCAATAACTCAAGAAGTTCAGAAGCAAACTAATCTTATAAAATGTGATAAAATTCTGTTGGATGCATTTCTGAATATTCACAAGGGATGTAGCCATAGCTAGCCTAGCTTCACCACCCCCATGAAATCACCCTCAGATGTGTGTGTTTCATGTATGTTCAACCTTCTATTTAAGAAAATGAGGGCCAGCCTGGTCTACAGAGTGAGTTCCAGGAAAGGCGCAAAGCTACACAGAGAAACCCTGTCTTGAAAAACCAAAAAAAAAAAAAAAAAAAAAAAGAAACAAAAAAAGAAAATGAGGGTGGGGAAACACGGAGAGGCAGGGCCCAAGTGGCAAAGTTGACCTGCGAGCCAGGGCAGCCTCTGACTCTTCTCTCTCGGATGAGGCTAGGTGGGACGCTCCAGGGACAAGAGGAATGGCTGGCGGAGAGAACAGTGCAACCACATGGCTGTAGAGCTGACTGTGATAAGCTGGGTCTGCTGCCCATGTTGGAAAACAATCGGCAGTCTGAAACTCAATTGTTAACTCATAGAACGTCTCGGTGCATTGCAGGAAGCTCCTAGTGACTTCCGAAAGATAGCTGGGTCTATGCCCATTTACCGTAAACCCTGAAGGAACTACTCTGCTTGTCCTAAACTGCTGTATGGTAATTGCATTGACCTGTGGAGTTGGGTGTCAAATCTAATACATGCTGATATATACTGCGTGTATATCAGCACTGTTTCCATCCTCTCATCCCTGATGTGTGGCGCTTCCAAACTACCCTCCCCTTCTTCACAGAACACATAAGAGGCTGTTCTAAAATATACTCACCCTATTTGCTGTGGAACCAGGAGCTTATGATTCCTAACTGGATGTGTTTTGCTCCTGTTAGCCAGGATATGTATATAATGGAACATTATTCAGTTGTAAAAGAGGAATAAGATCCTGTCATTCCTGGCACAAAAAATAAATGGAACTTGAGGACTTCATGGTAAATGAAATGAGCAGACACAAATACCACATGTTCTCATTCACATAAGGTTTGAAAGTTGATCATTTATTCTGCTATAATAAAACCTACTAATCATAGTAGAGTGAATTATGTGTATAGAGATGGCATTTACTTAAGTGTGAGAATGAAATGATCAAGGAGAATATAAATCTCATGTTCCAATAGCTTACTGAATTTCTGTCAGCATTAAACCATGGCTCTTGGGAAGGAGGTGTGTCCCACGCACTGTCTGGAAGGCTCTTTGCATAATGGTCAAGCAGAGCTTGCTATTGCTAAGGGATGGATTCTGGAAGCCATTTCCACACGAGCCAGAGAATTTTCTGGGTTCTTTCACCCAATGAACAGCTGCACCAGCTCTTCTCTCATGTGTTATTGCTGCACTTTAAACAGATGTTAGATTAAAAAGTTATTTTATTTTATATTATTTATAAAAAGGTTTATATTTACTGGAAGTATAATTATACTCTGTAAATGAGAGGAGAGAAGTAACGGGAAAAGAATCCTTAAGATGAAGGGAAAGTTGGTGTTCCGTGTCTGTGGTAAAGGCTGCACAGCACCCCGGGGTCGAGCCCGCTACCTCCTTGGGCAATCCCATCTGTAGGGCTGATTGGTAAACGTAAGCTTCATCTGGCTTAAGACACATGGGTGTGGAGTGCTCGCAAGAGACAGAAACACAGAGACAAAAACTGCATCCTAAGAAAGGGTCACACCAGGCACAGTGCTGTAGAGTTAACGACTAAATAGTGACTCCTAGGGCAACTTGGGGTACAGTTTCTAGGACCAGAGCATCACTCAAATAAATGACATCAGTGGGAAGGAAGAAGCCTGTTCACTGACACAAAAATGGTCCAGTGCTTAAACTCACTAAGAACTAGTGATACAGAGGTGGTCAGAAAAGTTCTCTGCCTTCCTAGAACTTGGCAATGAAAACATGGATGCTATTATCTGAGAAAAGGATTGTAAGTGAAGGGCAGGGGAGCTGTGCATCACAGAATTCAAGTGAAAAGAATTTGAACATAGGCACTTGAAGTGAAAACATTCTAGGGTGGAGGTCTCTAGTAGGCTGTTCGCTGGAAGGTTTGCAAATAGCACAGACTGGCAGAGCAGTCATATGGTGGAGGCTGAAGCCTGATAAAATGGGACCATGCATGAGAGAGAGGAGAGTCAGATGGGGGCCTAGGAAGTAACCCCGAGAAATGGGAACGGTGAAATCAGGGAAACAGCCAACAAGAGACGTGGCAGAGGGGTCAGGGAGGTGGCTTGTAAGGACTCCTGGCGGGAGTCCTGGCAGGGGACAAGGACACACAAGATAAGCAGCTCTAATGACCTCCTTTAGAGCGCCACAGTGGAGAGCCACCAGAGGAGGCGCGGGCAGCACTCCTGCAGTCACCAAATGTGTGACAGCTCAGTGCCTGGCGTGGAAGTGGCTTCTGTTAACCACTTCTAACTGCCAGACTTCCATGAACATGGAGACAGACTGACACACAGTGACAGAACCCACTGAAATAGGGCTTTTCACCACTGACCCGATGCTGCACAAAGCCACAGCCCGACCTGTCATCAGAGCCCAACAGTTTAGGAAGGTACCAGGTAGGACAGGATAATGCAGCACCTCTCCAAACACCCTTCCGCTCCTGTAGCTCCGTGGTTTGGGTTTTTACTCATAGTCATTGAAACTAGTAAGTAAAGAGTGGACATGTGGCCCAAAAAATTCTTTTTGAATCAAATAAATCCTGGACTTTGTTTCTAAGCATGCTTAGAAGCCTTGAAAAACAATAAAATGGAAGGCAATTTTCACAGAGGAATGGAGCAGCTAAAAGGGGAGTCAGTGGAGATGGGGACTGTGTAATGAACGCGGTTACTTTCAGAATTTTGGTAAAAATAGCCTCTCCCCATGAAACAGTGGGCAATGACACGCAGGGGCTTTGTTAGAGTCGTGGTGACCTCAGGTGCCAGTGGGGAATGAATGACACATGGGTTTGTTAGAGTTGCGGACACCTCAAATATGTGCTATGATAGGCTAAAAGGGAAAACAGACATGAAGTCAAATCAAAGCTAAATCTTCTAAGGAAGGAAGTTGTAGCAGGAATCTTAAAGAGTCTTAATAAAATCAAACCTGTGGCCAGTTATTGGGGTGAATGCTGGAAGATCAGAGAAACAGAACAAGCCACAGCTTACCTCACCTGGCCAACTTCTCAGCTCATCTTGTTTCCTCAGACTGGAAGTCTGTGTCCTCATATCTGAATGGCTCTCAGCTGAACTGTGCTGCTCAAAACCTAAAAGCTTAACCAGCCAAATGCTTCTAGTTCCTGGTCCTCATGTCTTATATACCTTTCTGCTTTCTACCACCACTCCCTGGGATTAAAGGTTCGCTTTCTGGGATTAAAGGCGTGAGTCACCATGCTTGGCTGTATCCGTGAACAGATGGGTCTCTGCCTCTGGAATGCTAGGATTAAAGGCGTGTGCTACCACTGCCTATCCTAAGTATCTAGTGGCTTTTCTGTTCTCTGACCCCAGATAAGTTTATTAGGGTACACAATATTTTGGGGAACACAATACCATCACAGGAAGTAGCCTGTGGGGTTATATACTGTCAGTTCAATCTCTAGATGAAATACATGACAACTGCCCTTTTGTGGGCATTAAGCTTATTTAATGCTAAATGTTAACTTGCTCCATGGAAAATCTGGATAGAATTGTTTTTCTTTTGTTTCTTGTGTAAGAGGGGATTTAATTTTTCTAGGTAAATACAAAAGGTAGAAAAGAGGCTTATTCAATTAAAAAGCCTATTTTGACACTGTCATCCTCAAAGCTTCTGCAGTGGGCCAGCACAAAATGGTACAAGAAGTAAACAAGATCGTACTAAAGGACTAATATTCTGACTTTCAGACAATGACAAGTTTTGAGAAATGTCTTGGAAAATGATTTTTAATTAAAGATATATTGGGAGAGAAGGGAAATTACTAATGTTGCTGATCACATGGTATCTTCTCTCATATGGTTACTTAGATGGTTTATGTAAGATTTTAAAATATTAACTGATTTACAAATTTTACTCTAATGTTTGCTCCTCAATTTGAAATTTAGGGTTATTTAGAAGGCTCAATAATTAAATCAGTTATTTGATCTGACATTTACATAAAGCCAGGAAGTGCTCTAGATTTTTACTTCATTAATTTTTCATATTTAAACAAGACATAATTTTATTCTTTTTTTATAAAACACACTAGTGTGCTCACAGCACTAACATAAAACAAGCATGGTATAATATCCTGTCAAAGGAATAAATGTGCTTTTCACAGACTCCCTTAGTTGTCAAGGAATGTGCTTTTGGGGTACAAGGTAGTCTATGAATATCTGAATAAAATTAACGGATATATTTTTAAATGATTACTATAATTATGTTGTCTATCAAGAAAAGACAGGTTTTTCATCAATACCTATATTTGTCTAGGAATATTTTGTGAAAAATGTTTATTGTTCTTTAGATACCTGCCTGTTATTTAGTGGCAACTGGTAGTTGTTGCTAGCTTCAGATATTAATGGCAATTAATTTTCTGCTGGGGGAATTTAAAAATAACTTAGGAAAGTTACTTAAATGTAGCAACTTAAATAATTTAATACAGAAGACATGTTTTTGAGGGCCAAGCAGGGACATCCTGTGTAACATCACAGAGTCTGATCTGGGGCCTGGCCAGCGATTCTATCCTGGCTGCCACTGGTGAAAAACAAGGAATTTTCACTATCTCACTTTCAGTTCTCTGGACCCAATACACAGGTGTGCTGAGTTAGATAAGAACATTATCTATTTGAAAGCCAATCTTCCTTTGGGACTCTATTTCCAAAACACTAGGAAACAAAAACCTAAGCTTATAATTCAAGGGGTTCTATGTAAACTCTGTTAAGTATAATTCAGGTGACTCTAGGTGGCAGTGGCTGCCACGGCAGGGCGGGAGGGGAGGTACTTGAAAGAAAGGCTCCGACCACGTGGCAGAGGGCAGTGCACTCCCATGGTGATCTGTCTAAGACTTCTGCTATACTCTCTTTCACAGGGCTTAAAGCAGACAATGAAGATTGCAAGCCCTTGTTAGGTGAAGTCCAGGTAGGGAGGGTGGCAATCCCTGACGTGAATACAATGAAATCAGCAGATGGGTAGGATCTCATGAAAGCAGAAAGGTGATTCGTTTGGTGTGATTGTGAAGCAGAACACTAGAGATTTAAATAGGAAGATGGATAGCCTAGAAATGCCAGGATACCTGGCACGTGGCCTCCTGGTAGAACTGGATAAACTTACAAAGGCTGCATACAGAGAGGGAGAGAGAATTGTTGAGTAATGTAAGAGACTGAAGATGTCAAGCAGGACCCCAAGCCACCTTATAAATAAATAACAACACAGTAAATTATAACTGAACTATATTAATTATATTAAAATGAACTGTCTCAATGTATAAATCAAAAGATAAAGACAGTCCTCTTGGATAAAACCACAAAAGGCCATTCACTGTAAATGCAAATGCACAGTTACAGGAGAAAGAGAAAGATGAAAAGAGAAAGCCCATGGAAATGGGAATTACAGAAAGCTGGAAAACAGATTACAACACTGTGATTGTATCCACTGATCTTCACTCCTGGAAACAAGATGATGCATTTTAAGTTGCAGAGATTTTACCACAGTAAATCTCAATCTCTCTCTCTCTCTCTCTCTCTCTCTCTCTCTCTCTCTCTCTCTCTCTCTCTCACACACACACACACACACACACACACACACACACACACACACACGGCGAACTCACCTCCCTGTCTTTGCTTTTGCACACTGGTTTACATATTCTAGCATGTGTGTGTGTGCGGGGTGAGCATGCATATGTGGTCATGTTCCTAAGGACACCAGAGGTCCATGCTGATGTTTCACTTAACTGCTCACAACCCTACTTTTTGAGACAGATCTTTCACTGACGCTGGAATTCACTAATTCTAAGAGACTGTCCAGCAAGTCTGAGGGATCCTCCTGTCTCAGCCTCCCTAGCCCTGTAATTACAGGAGCATGCCTACACCCAGCTTTTTATATGGTGCTGGGCATCTGAATGTAGGTCCTCGTGCTAGAGAGTTTTATGTCAACTTGACACATGCTCGAGTCATCTGAGAGGAAGGAACCTCAAGTAAGAAAATACTTCCATAAGATCAGGCTGTAGGCAAGCTGTACGGCATTTTCCTAATTAGTGATTGATGGTGGAGGACCCAGCCCATTGTGGGTGGCGCCATCACTGGCCTGGTGGTCCTGGGTTCTATAAGACAGCAGGCTGAGCAAGCCACAAGGAGCAAGCAGCACTCCTCCATGGCCTCTGCGTCAGCTCCTGTGTCTGGGTTCCTGTCCTGACTTCCTTCAGTGATGAACAGAGCTGTGGAAGTGTGAGCCAAAGAAGCCCTTTCCTCCCCAAGTTGCTTTGGCTGCACTGTTTTGTAGCTTCAGTAGAAACACTGGCCAGACAGTCCTCATAGCACAGCACAGTATTTTACTGACTGTGCCTCCTTAGACTCCATCTTCTAGTTTTGACCATCTGCAGTTACTGTTTTTCTAGGTACAGTTTTGTGATTGGGCATGTTTTATTTTTATAGAAAAGAAAGAAAAAATAAATTGTTAATGGCTACATAAATAGTAACAACAATAAGCAGACTTTAGATTAAGGAATATTAACAACAAAAGAAAGCAATAACATGATAAAGAAGTCAATTAATCAAGAAAATATAGCAGTAACAAAGGTCTACATGCTTTATAATTGAGCTGCATAACAGATGAAACTAACCTCGATAGAATCTAAAGGGAAAAAAGAGATGAGCACATTGATATTCGGAGACTTCAAGATTCCTCTCACACTGAAACTCAGTAAGAATATAGAACTATGAATACAAGATAGTTTAGTAACGTAAGTTAATTTAATTGGCAATTCTAAATTTGCACATAAGCATGAGATTCATTTGGGTCAAGGGTAAAGGGATTATGCACCAATACAGACAACATTTTCAGCAAAAAAGCAGACCCAAAACATTTAAAGAAATGGAAATCATACAGTAATATTATCTCACCATGAAAGAAATAAGCTATGAAAAGTAACATGAAGGTATTTGAAAAATCATTAATTATATAGAAATAAAACTACACTTAATAAGCTAAGGATCAAAGAGCTATTCATAAAAAGTCAGGAAAGTTATTGAATTAAATAAAAACACCTCAAATTAAAATTTATGCAACAGATCTAGAAGATGTGTAAGGGAGACTTAGATCATCAAATCCTTACACTAAGCAAAAACACTCTTGAATCAACATTCAAGTTTCCATTCGGCAACAACAAATAAGCAGGTCATTAAACCACTCAGAGAAGAGACAGCACTAAAGACACAAACATCAACTTATACAAAGATAAAAAAAGAGTCCACAGAATGGTCCACTTGCTTCTTAGGAAATATCAACACACTTGATAACCTTCTGGTCAAACTGATAGAAGGTGCATGCCATGAATGGAGTAACAGACATCACTGTAGCCTTTCTAGGTGTGGAAACAATAGCTGTAATAATTTAAACAGTAAAAAGCTGTGAAAGAATGATAATAACTGACAACTTAGATAAAATAATGCTTTCAAAAAAAAAAAAAAAACCAATACAAATTACCAAAGGCAGGACTTAGAAAGAGATACATAGTTGAAAAGTCATATATCTGGTAAAATTCAAATTACTTAAAATTTGAATTCTATCTATCTATCTATCTATCTATCTATCTATCTATCTATCTCTATCATCCACTTTATCATCTATCAATCTATCATCTACATTTATCTATCATCTTAAATCTATCTATCATCTTCTGTTTATCTTCTATTTGTCCCTATCAGTTATCATCTATCATCCATCTTTATCCATCATCTACTTCATCTATCATCTATCAATCTAGCTATCATCTATATATTGTTATCATTTGGGTGGCGGTGGTGCAAGCCTTTAATCCCAGCACTTGGGAGGCAGAGCCAGGCGGATCTCTGTGAGTTTGAAGCCAGTTGGTCTACAGAGCAAGATCCAGGACAGGCACCAAAACTACACGGAGAAACCTTGTCTCAAAAAAAAAAAAAAATCTATCATTATCTATCATAAACATCAACAACAACAACAACAACAAAAAAAAAACCAGAAAAATATTTTATTTAAAACTATTCCACAAAGAGTTCCAAGATTTACTGAGAAGCTTGTAGTCCCTGAAGATGAGATAGTATTCTATATAGACTCTCCAGAAAAAAGATGAGAGGTAATATCTCCCTCTAATTTTATGAAGCTGTAACTAGTCTGATGCTAGAGTGTAACTGTGGTGATATATTGTGTACCCTAATAAACTTGCCTGAGGATCATAGGACAGAGCCAACCACTAGATTAGACACAGAGCCAGTCACTGGTGGCACACACCTTTAATCCTAGCACTTGGGAGGCAGAAATCAGTCTGGATCTCTGTGAGTTCAAGGCCACAATGGGCTACATGAGTTTGATCCAGTGTAGGAGAGAAACAGAGCCAGACAGTGGTGGCACACACCTTTAATCCCAGTACTTGAGATCTCATGCCTTTGCTTGGGAAGCAGACATCCTTTAATACCAGGAAGTAATATGGCAGGGCAGAGAAAGGTATATAAGGTGTGAGGAAATAGGAACTCACTCTCTTTAGGCTGAGGATTTTGTAGAGGTAAGAACTAGTGGCTGGCTGTTTGGCTTCTCTGACTTTTCAGCTTTTACCCTGATACCTGGCTCAGGGTTTTTTTTTTATTAAAAGACCATCTAAGATTGGAACAACATCTGGTGCCCACTGTGACATGACATAGCAACTAGAGACCACATACTTTATACACACACATAACTGCAAAATTTATTTTCAAATTAGCAAACTGAATTCAGCCATATACAGAAGGATATATCATTATTGAGGGATTTTTAACCCTAGAAAGACAATGTCAGTTTGAGCTGCAAAACCAACCACTTTAATTCACCATAGTGGCAAACTAAAAATCTTAAGCTATAAGATCATCTCAAATGTGTTGACAAAATTTATTATTTATCCCTGGCAAAAAAATTCATAGCAATGTAAGAATAGATATTTTCTAAAATATAAAAATATCTTAGAAAAATTAGTTTAACCAAATGGGAGCAGATTAATCATTTCCTTTTGTGATCTGAAATGAGACAAGGGATTTGGCTAAAACTACTTCAAACTAACAATACACTAGGAATGCCAGCCAAAGCAACAAGTTAGGGAAAATACTAGCCGTGCTGATGGGAAAGGAAGGAGGAAAACTACATTTATCTGTTTCTGAAAATAATAGACGACATGGCTATTTACACAGAAATTTCAAAATCTCCAAAAAAACATGATTAAATAACTCAAATATATAAAGTCCTCAGACAATAAGCAATATAAAAGTTTGATTTTAAATATTCAGTGGCTATGAGAAATTGGAAATTGAAGTGGGAAAAGTATGATTGCCAAGAAAACAAGGGCCTCTAAATCAACATGAGCAAAGCTTCTTTGAACTCAGAGACTGAAGCAGCATTAAACAGGATCTGCACAGATGTGCATCGGGAAGTCCTCTGCACACACATACGCTTCCAGTTCAGTGTTTTATGGGATTCCCGAGCGTGTGCAGGAGTGGCTCTCTAACTGGTGTCACATCTCTTGGGCTCTTTTCCTTCTGTTTGTCTTGTTCAACTCTGAGGTAATAGTTTTTGTTTTATCTTATATTTTATTTTGTTATATTTATTATTATCTTTTAGAAGCCAGTTATTTTCTAATGAGAGACAGAAGGGGGGCGGACCTGGAAGGGGGCAGGAGGAGTAGCGGTAGGGAGGCCTTAATCAGACATATTATGTGAGAAAAGAATCTATTTTCAACAAAGAAGGGGAGGTGAAGAAACCACAAATTATAAAGTGTTAGGGCCTTTTTATTGTTTCTAAGTATACAGCTGTCACATCTGCCTAGAAACAAATGCCAAAGGAATAGTCAGTTTGGGAGAGAGATTGTGGGACTATTTCAATTTATAAAATATATATTTATAAACAAAGGTTTTGTTATAGGGAAAATATTAAAATTTTATATAAAACAACAAAATAGCATAAGATTTTGCTCACTATAAAGTGTCCTTGAGACGTTAAGGAAAATCCAGGTGAGTGACATGGCATCACCACATCTGTAGATCAGAAGTAACACAGACTGTAGATGCCAGTGACCTTGTGTCAGCCACAGACATTCTGATCTATGACATCATCTCAAAAAGTCTTATTGTTTTTGAGAACTGAAAAGATGATTCAAAAACATCAGAGAAATATAAATGATCTATTGCAACACAACAAATTTGAAGAAGAAACATATATTAGACTTCATATTCCTTTATGATTTTGTGTGAAGCAATAATAACCGACATACATGTGTGTGTGCACATATATACATTCCAAAAATCACATGGATGTATGCGTTTTTATATTTGTCAAAGAATAGGATAAAAACTACATATATTTGTCTGTGGATGTGCCACAAGGTGGTCAAGGTACTCCGACAAAGCCACAGAAGTGCCAGAACTAGGTGTTCATATGAAAAGGGAGCTTTAGGCTTTGTCTCTTATCACTAATAAACATGGCCAAACTCCCTCAAAATTCAATATAAATCCAGTCTAATGGTGAAAACAATAAAACTTCTAGAAAGAAACTTTAGAAAATCTTTGAGTTGAGTACATATTTATCATTAAGCTTAACATCAAATAAAAAGCAGAAACAAATTCAACAAATTGAACATCAAAAAAATTAGCTGACACAGCATCCCATCATTTGACCAAAGCAAATGGAAAGACACTCAACACCAGTAGTCATCAGAGAAATGAGACATCAAACCACTACGTGACCCATAATAGAGTGACTAAGATCTAAAAAACTTGACTAAATATTTATAGGATATGGAGCAACGGAAACTTTCATACATTTCTGATGGTGGGTGGTGGAGCAGCTCTTGGCATCTTCTCAGGAGTTAAACATGTGCTCTTTGCATGAGATAGCAGTATCACTCTCATTTTCCCAAGCGAGTGGAGACTGGTACCCACCAAAAGCCTGAACACAAGAGTCAATGGCAACTTTGTAATGGCTCAAAACCAGAAAAGGCAAATCCATCAAGTATGAGTGAGTGAGTAAAATATGGAATATCCACAGTAAGGACATTCTACTTATAATAGAAAGAAGTGTGCTTGCATCAGAAAGACAGATTAAGGGTTCTGCACCAAAAAAAGATATTGCTCAGAAACCGCCGGCAAAGTTGTTTCCAGTGTGAAACATGGCACAGTAGCAACATTCTCTAAGTAATGTTTTCCTCAGTGTAGTCCACTTAAGCTAGTGCTAGCAAGGGAGAAAATACTCAAACTTATTTTAGTAATTTTATTAGTATTAGTTTTAGTCATCCATGAGTAGCTGGATAATTCATATGGCTAAGAAAGATGGAGTGATTTAAATATGACAGATCTAATGCTCGTCACAAGACATGCTCAGATGATCCCATGAATACATAAAACAGGACTACCTGGGGTACACTGACACCTGGGCTGCATCTCCACGCACAAGGAAGCCAGAGCTAAATGTCATTGATACAACCAAGCAGATAAATAAACAGTAGTTAGGACAGTGGGAGCCTTTGCCCTGTGCTTTATGATATGGAGAGCAACCTGAGTGTAGGCAAGGCCCAGCAGCCCCATGAAAAGGTAAGAATGCCTAGAAGGGCCTACCTTTCCCACAGGCTAGGTTGCAGATGTGAGCACTAGTCATTTGTTTCCTTTGTCAATTGCTAAGAATTTTCTGAGTTCTTCACGGAAAGTTGTGAATATCAGCAGGAAGAACCCTCTTACTCACTAGAGACAATCACAGACAACTGGAACTTGGTACTCACTGATAAGTGTGTGAAAACAGCCACATGGACCTTTGGCAGTCCCAAAAGGCAAATTCCACTGAGACTCAAAGAAGCAAAGCAAGCCAGGAAGTGCTCTTAAAACTAAGGTTTCTTATCTGAGGATTTGACTTCTGTGGCTATAGGTAGGGCTGAACAAAGAGATAATTACTCTTGAATTTTAATATTAAAGATTAAAAACAAATGCTAAGTGCTACTAAATTATTTCCCATATTTCACGCACTGTATATATTTTTAACCCATTCAGTCCTCATATCAGCCCAGTGGTACAGGTTATTTTGTAGCCCACATTTTGAATATAAATAGGTACAGAAGTTTAGATCAATTGCCCAAAGTTCCATTGCTGATAGACACAGAGCCAGAATTCAAATTCAGGCAGGTGTCCAGAATCTAATGTTCTACTCATTAAATTATATTGCTTAGAAAAATTTAATTTAAACCAATCAATTCAATGTCTTGTTTTTATTAAAGCTAACTGTTTATGATATCTGATTTTTTGTAAAATTTGACTTAAGAAGAAGACCATCATTGGGACAAAGTGACCAGCTACAGAATGGGAAAGATTTGACCAACTACACATCCAACAGAGGGCTAACGTCCAAAATATATAAGGGATTAGAAAAACTAAATATCGGCCGGGCGGTGGTGGCGCATGCCTTTAATCCCAGCACTCGGGAGGCAGAGCCAGGCGGATCTCTGTGAGTTCGAGGCCAGCCTGGGCTACCAACTGAGTTCCAGGAAAGGCGCAAAGCTACACAGAGAAATCCTGTCTCGGAAAAAAAAAAAAAAAAAAAAAAAAAAAAAGAAAAAAAAAGAAAAAAAGAAAAACTAAATATCAAAAAAACAAATAACCCAATTAAAAATGGGGTATAGATCTAAAGAGAAAGTTCTCAAAAGAGGAAATTCAAATGGATGAAAAACAAAAAAATGGTCAACATGCTTAGTTATGAAGGAAACGCAAATCAAAACTATATTCAGATTTCATTTTATACCTGCCAAGACAACCAAGATCAATAATACAAGTGACAGCTCATGCTGGAGAGGATGTTGAGTAAGGGAAATGCGTAGCTAGAGTTTTCCTGCCTTGCCCACAGTCAGAACAAATCGCTGTCACCCGCCAGTCCCACAGCCACTCAGACCCAACCAAGTAAACACAGAGACTTATATTGCTTACAAACTATATGGCCGTGGCAGGCTTCTTGCTAATTGTTCTTATAGCTTAAATTAATCCATTTCCATAAATCTATACCTTGCCACGTGGCTCGTGACTTACCGGCATCTTCACATGCTGCTTGTCATGGCGGTGGCTGGCAGTGTCTCCTTCCGCCTTCCTGTTCTCTCTTTTCTCCTCTCTGTTAGTCCCACCTACACTTCCTGCCTGGCCACTGGCCAATCAGTGTTTTTTTTTTTTTTTTTTTTTAATCAATCAGAGCAATTTGACATACAGACAATCCCACAGCAGAAATGCTCATCCATTGCTGATGGGAGTGCAAACTTGTACAGCCACCATGGAAATCAGTGTGGCAGCTCTTTATAAATCTCAAGATCCAGCTTTACAACTCTTGGGCATATACTAAAAAGAATGCTTCATACCACCACAAAGACACTTACCTAACCATGTTAATTGCTGCTCTATTTATAATAGTCAGAAATAGGAAAAAACCTAGATGTCCCTCAATAGATGAACAGATAATGAAAATGTTGTACATTTACACTCAAGTGTTAAGAAATGAAATCATGAAATTCACAGGTAAATGGATGGAACTGGAAAATATCCTGAGTAAGGTAACCCAGACCCAGAAAGACAAATATGGTATGTATTCACTTATATGTAGATATTAGCTGATATGTCAATAATAACCAAGCTATACTCTGCAGAATCACAGAGGTTAACTAGTGTAAGGGACTTGGGGGTGGGCAGATGCATCTCATTAGGAAGCAGAAATGGAATAGATAGTTATGGATGGATGGGGGCATGGAACAGCAAAATAAAGTGGAGATGGGAGAGGGGGGGGATATGGTGAGGGATAGCTAAAATTAAGGGCCATTTGAGGGGTAGTATGTAAACCTAAAACTAGAGAATAGACGCTTTCTCAAATGGATACATATGTACAGCAATCTAACTAAAATCACCAAATAATGGGGGAGACAGAGTCTTAACCAGCCATCTTGTCACCAAATGAAGCTTCCAGTTCATGGATTTGATGACATTGAACTGTTGGCCAGAAGGGTCCTTTGGGAATCCCCAAATAATCCAGGCTGCTGCCAAGGCTATAGGCTGCTCTCCACAAACTGGTGACAAGGTCCCACTGCCAAAGACAACACCACACAACCCACCGAACACGGAGAAGTTGAGTTGGTGCCTACATAAGAGTCTTTACCCCATTTTCTAGCATCTTTAGTACAGGAATGTATTGTACGCCATCAAAGGAGAAAGGTAAACACCAAACCAGTCACAAAACCAACGACTGGAAACGGTGTCCTGGATGTGAGAAGCTAGTGCAACAGTGGTGCAGACTTACGGTGTAACCAACCACGTCTGGTTTGGCTGAATGCCCTCTCCATGAGACAGAGGCCACACCCACACCGTGACTAGACAGCATAGGGACCCAGGGTAAAAACAAACATGAAGACATAATAGTAAAAGACTCCTAATGATATTCTGCTGTACTTATAGACCAGTGCCTTGCTCAGCCAACATAAGAGAAGCTTCCTCCTGCAGCAGATGGGAACAAATCCAGAGACCCACAGACAGACATTATGCAAAGCGTTAGAGACCTTGGATCACTTAGCTCCAAATGGGATGTCTCCATCAAATTTCTCCCCTCAGGGCTCAGGGAACCCCCAGAAGAAGAGGTGAAAAGAGTACAGAGCCAGAGGGTATGGAGGACACCAAGAAAACAAGGCCGTTTAAATCAACAGAGTTGATGCATGTATGAACCCACAGACTGAGGCAGCATGTGCAGGGCCTTCATGGGTCTGCATCAGGTGGGGTCCCAGAGCTGAAAGGAGAAGTGGACACATGGCCACACCCCCTAACCCAGAAAGCCATCTCTAATTGATAAGCCACTTGTAAATGAAACTTTACTTGCCTCCAAGGGAGTCTCACTAGGGAAACAAACTACTCTTCAGGTAGACTGTATACCCAACAGTAGATAGATGGTCAACAGAAAACAAATTCAGTGGCATCTTTGGAGGTTCCCGATCTCATAATGTCATGTAAGAGCTTTTCTTTCTTTTTAAAAAATTATCTTATTATTTTCTATTTTAGCATATATATATATACATATGTGTTATATTCTCCCTTTTTAACCTACACATCCTTTGCTTATCTATTATGGCTTCCAGTTTAGTGTTTTTATGGGATTATTGAGTGTATGAATGAGTGAGTCTGTTTCTCGTCCCTTCTGTTGGGCTCTTTCCCTTCTGTTTGCTTTGTCCAACTCTGATGGGTTAGTATTTGTTTTATCTTACTATATTTTATTGTATTATTATCCCTTAGAAGACTATTGGAATTCTAAGTAGAGACAGAAAGGGGTGGATCCAGATGGGAGGGGAGGAGCTAGGAGGGGCAGAGGGGGAAGAAATGAAAATTAGGATATATTCTGTGAGGAAAAAAAATACTATTTTCAATAAAAGGGAAAAAAAAGAGTTAAAAAAGAATTGACTGAGGAAGTTTACAGTAGTTTCTCTTACAATATTGATTTTTCTTTTAACAGAAGTTGTGCAGCTTACTCTATTCCGATGAATTTGAGTGACTTGCAAATGTAGCATTATTTATTCTTGCCGGCCACCCCTCCTTCCATCTTATTAATTTCCTACAGGAAATTGCAGTTAATAGAAGAGCAGCAGTGGAACTGACTCACCCTACAGTTATTAATTAGAGCAATGCTGCTCAGTACCTCAGGATGCTAAAAATACAGCACGAAACAAAGCTGACTGACTCTGGAAATGGAATTTCAACTTCAATAGTCTGCTGGAAAAATTATGCATTAGAACCCCCGTCTTCACTTAAGAAAATTCTCCACGAAATAGTCAGTGAAGAAAGCAACTTGGTATCTGACCATTCTCCTAAGACTTCAGAAGTGAAATAAACTCGAAAAACACTGCAATATATTATTGAAGTTTCAATAAGTTTCTTTTAAAAGCTATTAGTCACATCATTCCCACCTACAGGTTATTACCCACAGTCAATAAAGCAAGAAACAGTATAAACTATCTTATTAATTTTATATAATGGTTAGTAAACTTTAAAATACTGTACAATAAAACTTTTAAATGTGTCTGATGACTCTAGATCACACTGGATAATTTATCGTTCTATGTGGCGTAAAATGTTAGGTAAGTGAGTGTCATGCTGGGAAAATGTATACGATTTCTGAACGTGAAAATCCATTCTACTGAAGTCATCTTGTGTGATGTAAGGTTATTATTGGGATGATTTTATGATCTAGTTACTAAAAGTCCCTGACAACTCTGCCAGGGATTCTGCAAGTTGCCTAAGCTGCCTGAATATACCGGTATCATAATGCCTCTCCTACCCCCAACACACTCACCTTAGGGCCTTGTAAGGCAACGCTGTCTTGGGTCTGCCACCTCACAAACTGCCTGACACCCTCTTGTCAAAGTTTCAGCACAGCAGAGTCAAGTAGGTGGTACTAATATGGAGCAGAACAGAAGGAAAGAAATACTGATAGGCAAATGCCTGACCTAAGAGGGCCAAAACATGAATAGATGCTCTGAGGTATCTAGCTGCTGTTTCGTCTGCTTATGAGGCCTTCTCTTATAGCACTGTAAATGCAGAGGGAGGAAGGGAGGGTGGCAGGAGGGAGGGAAGGAGGAAGGCCAAAAGGAGAGAGGATAGATTCATCCAAGCAGACAACTCCAAAGCACAAAAGAAAGACTCATGGTCCTGTTTAAAATATGTAGTATATAAAACTGACACAATTAACTTCCTCTGTGATGAAAGCATTCAAGGACAAACCTGAGCATGCTCTGTTGGGACTGGCAAAGCGGTTACAGCCAGGGGAATGGGGTGGACAACAGGACTGCAGATGTGGCCACTCTATACTGAACAACAGGACTGCAGACATGACCACTCTATACTGAACAACAGGACTGCAGACATGACCACTCTATACTGAACAACAAGACTGCAGACGTGGCCACTCTATACTGAACAACAGGACTGCAGACGTGGCCACTCTATACTGAACAACAGGACTGCAGACGTGGCCACTCTATACTGAAAAACAAGACTGAAGATGTGGCCACTCTATACTGAACAACAGGGACTGCAGATGTGGCCACTCTATACTGAACAACAGGACCGCAGACGTGGCCACTCTATACTGAACAACAGGACCGCAGACATGGCCACTCTATAGGAAACAACAGGACCGCAGTCGTGGCCACTCTATACTGAACAACAGGACCGCAGACATGGCCACTCTATAGGAAACAACAGGACCGCAGTCGTGGCCACTCTATACTGAACAACAGGACCGCAGACATGGCCACTCTATAGGAAACAACAGGACTGCAGATGTGGCCACTCTATAGGAAACAATGGACACCTAGATCCTGAAAGGACTTCCTATATTTTTATATATTTTCTAGAAAGTCACTGAAATAAATCCACCTTTACAATTATTCTCTGGACTTACACATTCTATAGACTAATCCTTAAACTAACATAAAACCAATAGGAGGAGTGTGTTCTCAGGAGGTTGTATAGAATGCATTCATTGTATATTAAAGACTATTTTCAAATTGATGTCCTTATAATTATAATACATTTCATACTTAAAGGAAGTATAGAGCAAGGGAGATTATCCCTATTACATGATATTTCCGTCTAACAGAAAGCCCCAGCTTTGTTTTAAGGTAACTTTGTTATTGTTTGTGGTACGCATGAGCCTCAGTCATTTTGGCTCATATAAATATTAACAAAAGCAAATATTTACACTTAAAGCTGGGGAAATTAAGCCCAGGGTCAGAGCATGGGTGCTGGTAGATTTGTGAGTGTGGTGAGGGAACACTTCCTGGCTTGCAGGTGGCCTGCTGCTCACTGTATGCTCTTCTGAAACTGGAACTAACACCTTCCATGCGGACACCACCCTCACAACCTAATCATCTCTCAGACTCCCCAGCTCTGGATGATATTCACATCGAGAGTCAGGACTTCAGCATAAGACAGTTTGGGCGTATGCAAGCATTCAGGTCACACCAATACAGATTCAGATACTTTGCATTCAAGTATTTTTTGGGGGGTGAGGTATTAGTTAAATAAACAATCAAGACAATCAACTTTAAAAGGCAGACCAGACATCACAGTACCTGGAACATAGTTAAAATGAATTAAAAGTCAGCTGTGTGAGCCTAACACATTCATCTAAGATGTATAACAAAGTTTCCTAGTTTAAAGGTATCTCTTGTGATGTTTATCTTCAATGTCAAGGCCATGACCCTAAACCTGAAGAAAAGCACATGATATGGAACATAATAAACAATGCATATATAACAGAGTCTGTGTGTCCTGATAGACTATCCAGTCAGAAAATATATTTATATGTTTGTTATTGGTTAATGTTTATTAAAAGAGTAATGAAATGGAAGTGGTCTCTATGGAGAATTTCAGTAACATCCAATCAGTAGTAAAGAATATACAAATTAGAAAGACCTATAAAAATTATTTCTTAAAACATATAAAAACACTAAGACAAAATTATGCAAGAAGACCTACGGTATTTCCTTAAAAACTCTTGCCAAGAGCAATTAAGAATGGACTGGTTTTCTATTTGTTCTCATAGTGGTTCACCTAGTGACGCTTGCTCTGCAAGGCCACACAGAAACACAAATGCAGTCTATAGAGAGACGAAGCCTTTATCACACCCGAGTGATGGGTAATTCCCCTCTTTCCTAAATGACTGCTGGAAGGTTTGTGTCATTGCAATATATTATCTCCACCAGGGAAAATGATGCATCATTTAAAAATATTAACATATAAATTTTATTGTATGAGGATTAGGACCAAAGTAGTCTTGCCAAATTAATTTAGGTAAGTATACCAGCTAAATAAATCAGCACCCTTTTTACTTCTAAAAGCACTCTAAGCAATTTCAAGTCATTAAAAATACTTTTAGCTGCAACATTTTGCTTTTTCGTATGGCCTTAATGGTGGTGTGGCAGCGTCTCTGCTGTGCTTTTATGATCTCCGGATGGCAGCAGCATTTCAGTAAACTACAAAGAAAATGAAAATCAGGGGTAATTTTTTGAACAAGTCATCTAAATTGTTAAATCAAAAATGGCATAAATGTTGCAAGCTCTTATAAATTCTAATTTCCCATAATCTTTTTGCCAAACATTCAATAGGAGATGAACCTCCTCTAAAAAGATACACAGAATTGGTAACAAATTGCAAGGGAGTCTGGAACCCCTGGGTAGTGTTCTGGGAAAGTTTTACCCATTTATCTGATTTGCTGATTTATGAACTAGTCTTGCAGTCTTGTGACTTAATTTCTCTTAAGTCTACAAATGTCTCATATAGATGAATGTCATTATGCTTCATATCTATTTAGATTAAAAGTTGAGTCCCACAAGGCAAAAGACAGTCAATTATTTTCATTTTATGCTGTTCTTATGAAATATTGCAGTTTTTAAAAGGTACTTCTGAGAATGAGAATTATTCACCAACATATTTTAATGTGAATTTCAGGTGTCTGAATGCCAGAGAGAAAATAATGTAATCTTGAAATATAACTTCAGATAAATTGTATTTATAATGATTTTATAATTTTTCCATGAAGTTTTCTCTGATAAAAATGACTAATTCTTTTTTTTTTCTCATTTCTGTGATTCTGTTGTAAGATTTGGACAGAATGCTTTCTTTTTAAAGAAAATTATGATGGATTTACAGATATAAGTATATAAGATAAAAGTTTCCTAGGTTCTATTTCCCAGACAAAATCAGACCTTTGGGGTACATGTCATGAAACAGAAACAAAATGGCTTCAGTCACTTCCATGTGGAATGATGACTCTCCACAAACTGAACAAAATTATTATTATTATTTAATTCCCTGAAAAGAGACAAAGTTTGTTTACTGTGAGGTGTGCCACAAGAGGTTGTTTCCTTGACACACCCCTGTCCCACTCAACAGTGAGATCTGAGAGACTCGAGGATTTCTGCAGATCTTACAATAGAGACTGATCTGATTGGGAGTTGGTGAAGATAAATCTGTTAGTTTGGGGTTGGTGGACACAGGAGGCATGGGCTTCGAAATAAATTTTAGACTAGAGGGTCCCCAGCCAATGCTACCTATTGAATGGCAGAGTGCTCAATGTCCCTCTGGATGGATTTTCAAAAAGTCCTTGAAAGAGTAAGGAAGTGTTTATCACTGTCCAACTCTGATTGCTATTGCTGTAATAAACATGATGACCAAGAGCAACTTTCTGAGGAAAAGGTTTACCTCATCTGACAGCTTACATCCCATCAGGAATGGAAGTCAAGGCAGACACTTAAGACAGGAGCCTGGAGGCAGGAACTGAACCAGAGGCCATGGAGGTATGCTGCTTCCCATGGCCTGGTCATACTGCTTTCTTATGCAACCCAGGACCACCCGCCCAGGGGTGGCTGGGTCCTCCCACATCAATTAGCAATCAAGAAAATGCCCCACAGACAGGCCAATCTGATGGAGGGAGCTCTGCTATGAGCCTCTCTTATGTCTAGGTTTGTTGATGAAATCTAACTAGCATAATGATTTCATCTTTCTGGTGTAGAGTTTCTTGGAACAGTAAAATCCGGCTGACAAGAGAGTAGAATAGTAGAGCCTTGTTCATGGAGACAGGAGGCTGTGTGGGTGTAGATAATTTTAGATCTTAACCAATAAAACCCAAGAACAATATCCTTCATCCACAAATTAAACAATTAAAGAGTTTAGAAAAGCAACAGAGGTTAGACTATAATTTGCATTTCAAGTATAATCATATAATAATGCTCTAGCATCCTTACTGCAAACAAGGGCAGAACAGTGTATTAAACACAACCAAAGCGGAACAATTCGCTGCGATTTCAGAACCTTTGCTTTATAATTTTATCTCCTTTTTACTTACACTTACCTCCACTATGTGTTTCCTCCATTTGTTTCCTTCCTATCTAGTTACTCTGGCTCCCCTTTTGGTTTTTCAAGTAGCTCTGAAGACTGTGGTTTCCAGAGAACTTAGACTTCCTCAGGATCAAAACAGGTAAACATTTAAAGTAATGAAGGACAAGGCTATCAGTGGGAAAGCCACAAACTAGTGGAAAATCCAAATACTAAAGCAAGAGAGGGGCCACATTTACAGAAGGAAAGGGCAGTCTAGGACTGGGAAATGCTCCTGTGAGCTGCTTCTGGGTCCAGGTCTTGATGAGCTAAAGACTTTTTACTTGCTCCTGCACAGAGAATACAATTTCCTTCAACTCCTTGGAATGCCATAATAAAATGCCAGAGACTCAGTCACTTGAGCAAGAAACACTGGTTCTTATTGCTCTGGAGGCTGGCCATCTGAGATAGCATATTATCATGGCAGGGCTCTGGTGTGGGCCTTCTTGTCAGGCTCATGGCTGCCTTCTGTTCAGTCTTCATAGGAGTCAATGAGAAAGGAAAATCCCAAGGCCTAATCTTAACCTAACTGCTTCCAAAAGGCCTTACCTCTCCATGTCACACTGTGGCTGGGGGGGGGGGAGCGGGGAGTCCCACATGTGAGTTCTGAGGACTCCATAAAGATACTAGCAAAGTCTCGAGTGTACAGGACAATCAGAGAAGGAAGGACAGAACCAGCTAGAAGCACTTCTTTCCTGAGCAGAGTGGCCACTATGGGACAGAGGAGAGTGCTTGCAATGATCCATTTACTGCTCCCTTCTCTCCTTCTCCTCCTCTCTTTGACTCAGAAGTACAGTGGACTATGAAAACATCACTTAGCTGTGCAATACTGGGGAGAGATGATTCTCTCAGCATCACGCTCTTCACAAACAGGAGACGAATGCCAGTCCCTATTGCCTCACAGGCTGCTGTGAGCTTTAGAGATAAAGCTTGCAATCGGTACCTGATCTACAGTGGGATCTTAGGAAATGGCACAATGAGACTCTGCCATAGTGTCATATGCTGTGGGATGTTCTGTATGTTCTGTGGGAGCCCTTCTTGGGTTCTTTGTGACGTTACCCAGCAGGTCCGTATAGAGGATGATTAGGACCATGGGCCTGAGTGCAGGTGTTTGAGATGGTCTGCACTTGGCTGTGCTGGGGGATGGTCTGTATGTCAAGTTGTTCTGATTGGTTAATAAATAAAACCTGATCGGCCGTGGCTAGGCAGGAAAGATAGGCGGGACTAGCAGAGAGGAGAAATAAAAGGACAGAAAGGCAGAACAGAGACGCTGCAGCCGCCGCCATGACCAGCAGCATGTGAAGACGCCAGTAAGCCACCAGCCACGTGGCAAGGTATAGACTGTATGGAAATGGATTAATTTAAGCTATAAGAAGAGTTAGCAAGAAGCCTGCCACAGCCATACAGTTTGTAAGCAATATAAGTGTCTGTGTTTACTTGGTTGGGTCTGAGCGGCTGTGGGACTGGCGGGTGACAGAGATTTGTCCTGACTGTGGGCAAGGCGGAAAACTCAAGCTACTTTCCGGAAAGTTCAGCGGTGTAGAATGTAGGGTTGCACTTCTATAAGAATCCAAAATGACGGAGGTAAGCTGGACAGCTAGACATCCGGGTTGAGCGGCTTTTTGGTTGAGTTTCACCTACCCTAGTCTGAAGTTTGGTGCCACCTACTGGTAGTTGATCTAACTTGAAAACTGATGAGGGCAATTCTGAGACCTCAAACTGACCTGAGTTCTGGGACAGTGGCAGTGACTCCAGGAACGCTTGGAGTGTTAGTGCACATTTTATTGGCCTGATCCAGAGGTCCAGGCTGGGAGAGCATGGGGAGGTAGAAGCATTTCAATTCTGAGTTAGTGTTCCCTGATTATTGTCATCTGGCAGACAGCTCCATGCTGCTCTGCTTCTTCAAGAGGCACTTGGAGCAAAAAGAGAAAGCAAGAACAGTATCCCTCAACAATCACTATTTTTTAATTCAAATTATTTTAATTTTCATTATTTCCAAGTATATTATTTGAAGATTTCATACCACTGCTATTAATAATATTAATGTCATTACTACTGAGTGCAACAAACAAGCTTTCAGTGTTTATTAAGTGCAAAGCAAACAGGCATGGTGACTATAAAGATGAATAAGAAGGCATCCCTGACTTAAGAGTAGCTTTTTATTCCATGTGCAGAGGGACCTTATAGAAAACAGAGACCTGCGGGGCGGTGGTGGCGCACGCCTTTAACCCCAGCACTCAAGAGGCAGAGCCAGGTGGATCTCTGTGAGTTCGAGGCCAGCCCGGGCTACAGAGAGAGTTCCAGGAAAGGCACAAAGCTACACAGAGAAACCCTGTCTCGAAAAAACAAACAAACAACAACAACAAAAAAAAAACCAAAAAAAGAAAGAAAGAAAGAAAGAAAGAAAGAAAGAAAGAAAGAAAGAAAGAAAGAAAGAAAGAAAGAAAGAAAACAGAGACCATGTAGGGAATCCTAATGAGATGAAAGACTTCCAAGCGAAGATGCCACTGGCTGAGGCTAAGAGTAGGTCTTCAATAATACGAGACAGAGCAGAGATCACAGGATGACTAAGGCAAGTGGGCAAGAAGTGCTCCATCACAGGACAGAGTGGACAGCACAGAGAAGTGCTCCATCACAGGACAGAGTGGACAGCACAGAGGCCAGCAGAGGGCATTTGGGGATAGCATGTGGTTTTATACTTCCACATTTTGGTGAGATGTAATTACACAACTGGATTTCTGAGAAGACATCATTGACTATGTGGGAGACTACAGCACCAGCATTACGAAGAGCAGAGGGAAGAGAGATTTGGAGCAGGGAGCTAAAAGCCTCTCTACATGAGTGAGAGAAGACAGAACTCTTACATGGGCTAACTTAATTGGGAAGGGATATGGTGGAAGAGATTCCAAAAACAAGATGAGTAACGTAGGGAGAGGTGGGAGGGGGGTGATAGGACCCTGAGAAACTGCATCTGAAATACG
This sequence comes from Peromyscus leucopus, assembly GCF_004664715.2. NCBI lineage: Eukaryota > Metazoa > Chordata > Mammalia > Rodentia > Cricetidae > Peromyscus > Peromyscus leucopus. Next base: position 29,113,803 of record NC_051063.1, read on the forward strand.
TAGCATTTACTGAGGAGAACACAGATTTGTTCACCCTTTCATGCATCTTTCTTTTTCTGTGAGTATCCTCCTGAATTCCTCCATCACTTCTCTTGACCTCTGCTTCAATGTCACCTTTCCTAACCTATTTTATAATTGTTTTTCTAAACTCTGTGACCTTCCACAGAGACACACTGGCCCAGTGGCGGCACAGACGTTATAAAGTAACCAGCCACTCGCTAATATCAGATCTGCAGCCAACTCTGTGAGATGGAATCCACACCAGGCACTGATAAAGTGGACGAGAACCTGACCTTAGATAGGCCTTGGGCCTAGGGAAAAGTTACTACTGTTTAATTCTGCTGGAGGAACACAACAATAAAATGACTCTTAATGGTATATTACTATACCCATAGAGCAGATCATCACTCAGCCCTCACCCGAGGACCTTCTTCTTGCAATAGATGATACTTGGCAAAGACAATGTGCAGAGAATGAGCGACTTTGGAGCATTCAGCCACAGATGGGATATCTTTAGAATGAGATATCTTTATAAATTAAAAAAAAAGCAAAATTTAAAAAATACATTGTAAATATCTATGGTACACAACGGCACACATATTCAAATGCATCTTAGGCCTGGACCCGTTATACACCCAACCCCTTACACCCTTTTCTCGTCTACTCTCTGTTCTTGCCACTCTATCCCCAGCCTTTGCCCAGGCAGTTTTGTCTTTTCCTTCATGTCACCTGGATATAATGTATTATTTATAAAAATAATTAAATGTGTACATAGAATCTAGAATCCACATAGAGAGAAAAAGTGGTATTTTTTCTGAGGCTTGCATATTTCACTTAACATGGCGATCCATCCATTTTCCTTCAGAGAACATATTCTCATTTTCCTTTGTGGCTCACTACAACAGCACTGTGCATACACATTCTTTGTTCTTCACTCATCTGCTGGTGAATACCTGGGCTAAGTTTATATATGGATCCTGTAATTAGTACTGATGCAACAGTATTGTGTAAACATCGTGTAAACACACTCTTTGTTATTCATTCATGTGCGATGAATGCCTGGGCTAAGTTTACACATGGACACTGTAATTAGTACTGATGTACTAAATAATAGATATGATATACAGGTATCTCTTAATATACTGACTTAAGATTCCTCTGGGTATATTCCCAGAAGTGGTAGAGCTGGACTGTGCAGTAGTTCTATTTTTAGTATACTGATTTCTACAATGGTTATATGAATTTATATTCCTACCAGCAGTATATAATAGTTACCTTTTCCCTATATCATCCAAAGCATTTGTGTTCCTAACGATAGCCATTCATGAGGTAAATGAAATACAATTTTATCTGTCTACCACACTGACTACACCAAACCTAGTTTTACATTGTCATAGGACTTGTCAGTACCTGACAGACACCAACACTGATATAAACACGGTGGGGAGTGGGCGGGAGAGGGAGAGATAATATGAGAACAGATGTAGGAACCCTACCCTTTTTGGCTTATGAGATAGGATCTCATTTTGTAGCTTCTGCTGGCTAGGAATTTGATCCCGATTCTAGGCTACCCTCAAATTCATGGCAGCCCTCTTGCCTCAGCCTCCCACATGCTTGCATTACAGGTGTGAGCCGCCACCATGCCTGGCTTGCACAGGAACTTGTCATCTGTTTAGCTCACCCTGGAAGCCCCGGTGTCTGTCCAGTGAAGGCCAGGAAGAGGACCGACACAGGAGCAGGTGGTGTGCGCCCATACTCTCGGTCTTGCAGTCATAGGTGAACCTGCAGGCACTTCCAGAGACTCATGACACCAGGTATGTAAACCTGTGTGAGGAAATGCGAAACTACACAGACGTGAACATGCCATAAGGCTAAGAGAGAGACTGGGGGAAATGAAAGGTGTGACAACTTTTTTCTTTCCTTCTCTTTTTAATTTTTTGGGCAAGTAGCTCTACACTTTGTTGTCATCATGTCCCATAAATTATGTACCTGATCCTGAGTATTTAATGATCTTGGATGGATGATAATAATAATCAGGAAGGAGATAAGCAAATAAAACTTTGTCCCTTCAAGTAACAGGAAGGAAGGGTAGAAAACTCCGAGTTAGAATGCTCCCTGCCCCCGACTGGTTGTTCTTATATAATTTCTGCTCCCCATTGGTTATTGTGATGTGATGCTCCTCCAGACATCATTTTCTGCAGTCACTTTTGGGAATGGCTGTAAGACTGAGCACATACAGAAGTTAATGTACTCAGCTCTGCTTTGAAAATAGGGCATATTTCTGATCATTTATGATCTGTGATACCAAGAGGTAAGAGCTGCGCATTTTATGTTGCTATTCTTAAACTTATGACTTTAAAAGTAAATCAACAGATTTGTTCATGTGATCACTGTACTGTATTTCAAGGCCCAGGCTCTGAAAGGTAAGAGTTCACCTTGCTAAATTCCTTTAGAAGCACTTTTGTCCTCTTTGGAAGACAAGTGGCCATGCTGCTGAGGAGGCCCTATTCTCTACATTGATGAAGCTCAAAAGATTTCACTGGTAAGAGGTAAAGTTTGGGATTATTGAAATTCTTAACTTTAACCTGGCTGATGTTAATTTAACAAGCACTTACTGAGTTCCTACTTCTTTGTATAAGATACTCTCTTAGGATATGAGAAAAGGAGAGAGGGACATGTGGCCTTTTCACCCACAAGTGTCACTCTGTTAGGTGAGAAAGACATGTGAGCTTTCTTCCTTCCCTTTCTCTTTTATTTATTTCCCTTTCCTTTTCTGAATAATTTAGTTCTACAGTCATTTGGTGGGCCAGAGCCAGGGAGGCATCCACAGCACGGGCAAAGGAGAGTCACAGGTGCCCAAACAGGGCATCCGGGATGTGGTAAAATCAGAATCCACACATAGACAGAAGTGAGCAGTTCTTCATGAAGGGGACAGAGGTAACGTAAGAATGTGGGAGGGTAAGGTAGGACATCCACGTGGGGCTGGCATAAGGCATTCTCAGACGTGGTAAGAAAGAGAGGCTACGCGACCTGGTGTATCAGAGACCTGGCAGATGGGGAGGGTTATGGCCATGTGCAGACCCAGAGCCTGAGTGGAGAAAGTGTGTGCATGCGGTGGTAACCCTGCCGAGAGGGTCTCATGTCCAGGCAGAGTGAGGTGGGCTCAGGTGTGGAACACAAAGCACACAGTGGGACAGCACCAGCAGTCAGGTGGGGCAGGAGCTAGGGTTGAGGACCAAGTTGGGAGGGAAGAAAGTGATCTGCACTAGGAATGGAGGGCAGCTGAGATAGGAAACAGAAACAAAACCAAATTCATAAAGTAATCATAGTAAGTATAGCTGGCAGTGGGTTAATCATCTAATTAGAACAGAGTTTCAAACCTGGAAACTAAGTTGGAACTGAAGCTTTTATTGGAAACTCAGTATTTTCAATGTACAGAAAAAGAAATATCACATGCATGTCCCGCGGGGCCTGGGAGAAGTCACACCTTGACAGCAACAAACACGCCCACGACACCGAAGCTGCTCAATGTAACTCCACACAAAAGGAGCCACAACTTTGTGGACAAATGGCCAGGGTAGCAAAAGTAGAAACAAGACTGAACTGCTTATACCAAATCACAAGGCCATGTTCACAGAATATGGACTGCTGTAGGTATTATTTTAAGGTGTGTTACTTTTGTTTATGTTGCATTTGTTTAACTCTGTGAAGCTGTGTTACTACTGTACCTGTTACAGGATGGCCAATAGTAAGGCAGGAGAGAGAAATAGGCAGGGCTGGCAGGCAGAGAGGATAAATAGAAGGAGAAATCTGGAAAAGGAGAAGTAGCCAGAGAAGGAGGAGGATTCCAGGGGCCAGCCACCCAGCTACACAGCAAGCCACGGAGTAAGAGTTACAGAAGTGAGAGAATGGGAAAAGCCCAGAGGCAAAAGATAGGTGGGATAAGTTAAAGTTAAGAAAAGCTGGCAAGAAACAAGCCAAGCTAAGGCTGGACATGTATAAGTAAGAATAAGTTTCCATGTGATTTATTTGATAGCTGGGTGGTGGGTCCCCCAAAAAAGTAAAAAACCCCAACAATAATGGACATCTGTAGAAAGGACACAGAAGTAACCCTTTGTGCTGATCTGAGAGGATACAGTGAGAAGAATGAGGCCTGTGTTGACATTGCTGTTAGTGACAATACCTGGCACTAATCATGAAGAGACACTGGATAAATCTAAGTGGACTCTAATGTCCTCTGCAAAATAATTCCTTTTAATGGTCAAGCATATGGAAATCAAGGAACGATTGTGAAAATATTTAGAGAAAAATGAAACAGTCCTCGGTATTTCACTGGACTTGGGCCATGTCTTAGTTGGTGTTCTACTGTTGTGAAGAGACACCATGACCAAGACAACTCTCATAAGAGAAAGCATTTAATTGGGGGGCTTGTTTACAGTTTCAGTCCCTTACCCTCATGGCGGAGAGCACGGTGGCATGCTGGCAGGTGCTGGAGCAATTGCTGAAAGTTACATCCTGGTCCTTAGGCAGAGAAGGAGAGCAAGAGAGACTGGGCCTAGCACGGGCTTTTAAAACCTCAAAGCCCATCCCCAGTGACACACTTCTTCCAACAAGGCCACACCTCCTAATCCTTCTAATCTTTTCAAATAGTTCCACTCCCTGGAGGCTAAGCATTCAAATATATGACCCTATGGATGCCATTTCTGTTCAAACTACCACAGGATACAAGTGATGGAAACAAGTGCTGAATACTGAATGGGACCTGAGGAATGGATGGTAGCAACACTGATGATTTCTACACACTGATAGCTGTATTGTGGTTAAGCAGAAAAATGTTCCCAATTTTAGGAAAAAATACATTAAATTACTAGGGATATAAGGAGGTCACAGGTGACAAATAACTCTCTATTATAACAAAGAGCACAAAAGCTCTTTTAATACACATGTAACTTTTCCTTCAATTTAAATGAAAGGATAATGTATTAGAAAGCTTGAGCTGTTCTACACCTTTAGAGGATTATGCACAGTTAGTGCTGATTATGAGTCCAAGTGGCCCAATGATCTCAGAACCACCTCATAAACCGAGGCTGACTACTTCACTGCTGGTCAGCACTGGGTGAATGGCAGTAATACTATGATCAATACCATTATAATATTGTCATCTCTTCCATCAATAAGCCCTTATTAAATTCGCATTCCATAAAATCCACCTACTTAAAATGCACACGCATAGCTCACTGATGTGTTCAGCACACACCTAGAGTTGTATAAGTGTCATTACAACATATTTATCTTTTTTTCTCAAATTCTTACCCCAGGAGAACCTACTCTTCATTTCCACCCTACTGATTTTATTCTAAAGCTTATTCTGTTTTCTCCAGGTACAGGAGTTAGTGTCTCATAAATGCAGTGATCAGTCAATGTACAGTTGATGAACAAATGGACGGACAGTCACATGAGTGTACTGCCAACTGGTGTGACACACCGTTGAATGACTCAGAGATTATGGCTGCTTCCCATCTGCTACTTTGTATGTGTTCATTAAAACCAAGTGGTGTGGTATTGTATTCCCCCCAAATATTGTGCATGCTAATAAACTCATCTGGGGTCAGAGACAGAACTGCCACAATATTAAACATAAAGGATAGGCAGTGGTTGCACACACCTTTAATCCTAGCATTCCAGAGGCAGAAATCCATGTGTTTAAGGATACAGCCAAGCATGGTAACTCACACCTTTAATCCCAGAGAGCCAACCTTTAATCCCAGGGAGTGGTGGTAGAAAGCAGAAAGGTATATAAGGCGTGAGGATGAGAAACTAGAAGCATTTTGGCCTGGTTAGGCATTTGGCTGGTTTAGCTTTCAGGCTTCTAGCAACACAGTTCAGCTGAGATTCATTCTGGATGAGGACTCAGAGGCCTCCAGTCTGAGGAGACAAGACCAGCTGAGGAACTGACAAGGTGAGGTAGCTGTGGCTTGTTCTGTCTCTCTGATCTTCCAGCGTTCACCCCAGTAACTGGCCTCGGGTTTGATTTTATTAATAAGAACTTTTAAGATTCATGCTACCAAGTAGTTCTCAAGCTTCGAGTTACAAAACCAAATGGAGCTTTCAGTGTCTTGAAAGTCATTTTACAAAGTGCATGGTGGTAGTGTCGTTTTCAGTGTGGGTTAATAGAATGTGGATGATGAACTGCTATTATATCAATATATTTTTGAAAGTGTTGAGGTCACTTTAACTCAGATAATAATAATAATCATGGCTGAACTTCCAACCTCTGCCATATTAGTAACTTGTAGTTGATTTCTATGATGGTATAAAATTCTTCAAATACAGGATAACTTTATCACACAATTGATTTGAAGACAAATATATAAAAGACGACATTTCTTCAGGCATAACCTATGACAAGAAATCAAAACCTAGTAGGGCCACAATAATGAATAGCCATCAATTACTTTTTCTGTACACTGTATTTTCATTTTATACTACCTCAGAGACCTTGTCATGATTACCTTAGTGCAGAACACTCAAAAATGGTCAAATTATTACTTTGTGGCAATGATGAAAAACTGTTTAATCCTCTTCTTTAAAGCCCTTCTTAAAGTTCTCCTATGTGTCTAGACATAACTGTGGTGATATTTTATTTGTGCTCGAACAAATAAAACTCACCTGGGGATCAGAGGAAAAAGCCAGCCACTTTATTAAACATAGAAGTCAGGCAGTGGTAGCACAGGCCTTTAATCCTAGCACGCGGGAGGCAGAGATTTATCCAGATCTCTGTGAGTTCAAGGCCACACTGGGAACAGAGCCAGGCATGGTGGCACTCACCTTTAATCCCAGCACTGGTTAACCATAGAGATCTGTACAGACAGGAAGAGCTGGGCAGAAAGAGGAAGTGAGGTAGCTGGGTGGAGAGAGGAAGTAAGATGGCAGGGACAGAAAGGTATATAAGTGTGAGTACACATGAAGTAACTCTCTCTCTTGGACTGAGGATTTCCTAGCAGTAAGAACTAATGGCTGGCTTTTCTATTCCTCTGATCTTTCAGCTTTCACCTCAATATCTGGCTCCAGGATTTTTATTAATAAGACTTTTTAAGATTTGTGTTACACATAACTGTTTATGTTATTATTTCTTCCAAATAATATTGGTTCTAAATGTTTAACAGTAAGAATTCTTTTTTTTTTTGGTTTTTCGAGACAGGGTTTCTCTGTGTAGCTTTGGTGCCTTTCCTGGAACTCACTTGGTAGCCCAGGCTGGCCTCGAACTCACAGAGATTCGCCTGCCTCTGCATCCCGAGTGCTGGGATTAAAGGCGTGCGCCACCAACGCCCGGCTAACAGTAAGAATTCTTTCAGAGAACTGTATTAGCTCATCACTAAAATAGCCACTTTCTCAAACTGAAAACAGATGCCTCAGTTTTAACGTATGAAGATTTATATGATTGTTTTTATTTCTTTTTTGTTTAAACCTAACAAATAAATTGACATTAAATTGACTAAACAACAACAAAATTTCTTTCAAAAATGTAACAAGGGATATTTTTAAAATTTATTTCTTAGAATAATGGAAGAAAGGTGAAGTACTAACAATGATACAAACCAAACCAAATATATATATATATATATATATATATATATATATATATATATATATATATTACTTATAAAACTTTCCACATTCCATCTTTATCAGAAGAGCTCTGAGGATATGTGGAATCATCCGTGGTTCTACGTTTTGTCTCTAGTAAAATGCAGCCAATGTAAAGAGAAGGCAGAACAGTGAATAAAAGGCTGCTCAGGAAGTTAATTCAGACATACATGATTCCACTCACCATGCTGCTCTAGACGGTAAAATGGCAATATTCTCAATAGAGGACTTGGATATTCCACTTAATATATGTTGATAGTGTAGTGATTGCTGAATCTAAGAATTCATTTCAGGGGCCAGTGACACAGTGATTGCAGCTATTGTAGAACTCAGATTATAGATGAATGATACACCTAATTCTAGAAACATAGACAGAAAATGAGTGCAGTTCTCTGGACTCTATAGTGTACAAAAGAAAGACGGACATTGTTCCAGGGAACACTGGGACGACGAGAATAATAGCAACTTCAACTAGAGGAGAATGAAGGACTCTCACAAATGGCAGAGGTTCTGAGGGTGATAAAGTCTCATTTGCATAACCCTTGATTACTCATTTTGATTGTATATGAAATGATTGGACACATTATTGAAACAAAATGAGATCATCTGTGAGCAGTATTCTTGCTGGAGGCTGTGGCTTGTCCACATGACAACCTTCAGCAAAGCAAGGCCATTCTGAGGACTGGGCCCAAGAACAAAGAGTCCTTGTTGGGCCAGGCCTTAGCTTTCCTGTTCCTGTTTGGGCAAACAAAGTCAGAAACTGTATTACCACATCCTTGTGCCCCAGGAATGAGAGCAATTACCTGGTATTTGCTCAGCAGTCGCTTAGGTTCCTGAGGGGTGAATTATTTTCAGGTCAATTGGTCCTGACCCATGTCAAAATAAATATTGTTCCATAAGAGAATTGGGGATGAATCTGAACACAATCTAGAAAGGGCAATTCCAGAGATTCAAATAAATTCAATCTAGGCAAGAAAGTCAGAGAAGAAACTGGAGGCTGTAGGTAAAGCGGCAGAAGGTTGCTAATGGAAGAAGGCAGAAACTAATTTGGTTAAGGATGAATTGAGAGCTAGGCCTGCTGGTCCAATTTATAACCTCACCTTCTCTGGACCAAAACAGCAAGGTCAGAAGCTCAAGGTCAGGCTGGGCTTCAGAGCAGGTTCAAGACCAGTCTGGATAAATTAGCTAGATCCTGCCTCAAAACAGCAGACAAACTAAAAGCTGTGATGGTGCGCAGTGGTAGGGCACACGTGAGGCACATGTGAGGCACACGTGAGGCCCTACTTTGAATACCTAGTACTGTAAAAAGAAAAAAGTTTGTGGGTGCTATAGAACATGCCTAGAAATTCATCTGCATAAAGAATGCTAGATAACTTGGTTGGGCATTTTAATTACTCTAAATGAGTAAATACATGCTATCATTAATGAATATATAAAGAAATAATAAAACAATAGAGAACTGTAAGGAATGATTTCCAAGAAGCCGAGACAGTGGTCACCTTTGACAAGAACACAGTTTCTTATTTCTAAACTAAGTGTTGTTATACAAGTTTCCACTGGCCCAGCTGTTGGTTCTAAACTGTACAGAACAGTTTTTTTTTTTCTTTTGGAGATGGGATCTTACTGTACAGTCCTGTCTTAGAACTCGCTCTGTAGACCTAGCTGACCTCAACTCACAGAGATCCACCTGCCTGTCTCCTGAGTGCTGGGATTAAAGGCCTATGCTGCCCTGCCCAGCTGTACAGATCACTTTTTGTCTTCTATGATTGGTGTTTTTCACACGTGGGAAGGCGGAAGTAGATAACCATGCACCGAGAGAAGCAGGGCAGGGGCGCAGAAGGACTGAGCAGGGGGTGGGAAGAGCATCATAAGCCTGACCCAGCCAGGGTTAACCAGGAAGGCAGTATTAGAGCCACTCTATCTGCCAGCAAGGGGGTAAGCTTTGAGAATTTGGGTGTGTGTGGTGATTCCCACCAAAGGAAACAGGGGGCTAAAAGGCTTTGAGATGAAAACTGTCATATTATGTTTCCTATGGAAACCACATTTTTTGGTGAGGTAGCACAGGAAGAGAAGCTGTGTCCAGTGCACACACATTAACATTCCTCCCTTAGCACTGCTGAAAGTCCCAAGGGCAGCGTGGAGTACATAGAGTGAGAGCCGAGGGCAAGGAGAGCAGGTTCCTGTTAGAACCCTCAAATTTGAGCCGGAGAGATTAAATTATTATCACTGTTAATTATTAAAATAAAGCTAGGGGGCTGGAGAAACGGTTCTGTGGTTGAGAGCCCTGGCTGCTCTTCCAGAGGACGCAGGTTTGGTCCCTGGCACCCACATGACAGCTCGCTACTGTGTGTAACTCCAGTTCAAGGGGTTCCAATGCCCTCAAATGTTCATGGTACACAAACATGCCAAACACTCACATCCATAAAATAAAAACAAAATCTTAAAAAAAATAAAATTAAGAAGAAAAGAACAAAACTGGAAAAGCAAAGGAAATTTTAAGCTAAAACGGTAATTCTAAAAACATTCATGCCAAGTTTCTGTAGAACCAAAATATTCAGTTAAAAAATTAAATTACAATGTTTTACAGCTAGCATAGTTGAGTAATTTTTCTTCCTTTCCCAACTCTACTTCCATGCCAGTCTTTATAACATACATACTTCTGGTGGGATACCAGCTTAAGTAACTCTTGCTTGCCACTTTTTAAGAACAGATACAACCATGGTCTCAACATCTCTCGCTCATACAATTCCTCCTCTTTCTCGCCGACTGGACTCCTGGAGCTCCACCTGGGGCCTGGCGGTGGATCTCTGCATCTGCTTCCATCAGACACTGGATGAGAGTTCTACCACAACAGTTAGGGTGTTTGGCCATCTGATCACCAGAGTAGGCCAGTAGTCTATTGTGGAGGTATCTTTGTGGATTTCTGTGGACCTCTCTAGCACTTTGCTTCTTCCTATTCCCATGGGGTCTTCATTTATCACGGTGTCTCTTTCCTTGTTCTCCCTCTTTGTTCTTGATCCAGCTGGGATCGCCCTCTCCTCTAGGGACAAATAGCCAAACTAGTGGAAACACATGAATTATGAACCAATAGCTGAGGAGCCCCCAACTGGATCAGGCCCTCTGGATAAGTGAGACAGTCAATTAGCTTGAACTGTTTGGGAGGCCCCCAGGCAGTGGGACCAGGACCTGTCTTTAGTGCATGAGCTGGCTTTTTGGAGCCTGGGGCCTATGCTGGGACACTTTGCTCAGTGTGGGTGAAGGGAGGAGGGGACTGGACCTGCCTTGACTGAATCTACCAGGCTGAGCTGAATCCCTAGGGAAGTCCTTGCCCTGGAGGAGATGGGAATGGGGGAGGGTAGAGCGGGGAGGGGGAGGGGAGGGGGAGGAGAGAGGACAGGGGAATCCGTGGCTGATATGTAAAATAAAATTAAATTATAAAATGAAAAAATAAAAATAAAATACAGATGGCACTATTAAAAAAAAGAACAGATACAAAATCAACTAGAATTCATCACTACAGGGAAGACTTAGCACATGGGTTTTCAGTATCCTAGAGGTTGCCACTCTACCAGGAGCAAAACAATTGTGGCCGCTTTAGGGATGAACACAGTGCTCACAGGTTATCAATGAGCAAGTCAGTTCTACTTAAGGAGGCGCGTAAGGTATAGGCTGGATGGGACTTATCAAAGTATCCTGCTCTGGAGAAATAGACAGGATGGCATAAATAAATAACATCATAGATCACACATTCTATGGTTCCCCAAATCCACTTGGGGGATATGTAAACACACTCAACACACTGTAATATGCTTTGGAAAAATGAGATCACAGAGAAAATGTTGCATGGTATAAAATGTCTTTAATAAAAATATTTGCACTCTCTGGCTAACAAGACCTTATTATACTCATTTGAAGGCAATTCTGTTTATTCTTTATCTTTTGTGTAATTAATGCCTTTAATCCTTCAACATTATCCTCTAGTAATTGCTAATTTCAAAAGCAAACTCTTGGTTGTCTTTATGCTGGATATCGGCTCCCGTTTTAATCTTCAGTTGTGTTACGGTACTTAAACTGCTGCCACTGAAGGATATCTGCTTGTTTTCTTCTCACTTCACTGGAGATTTCCCCAAGTCCTCTTTCTACCCCCTCCCCGGCTCACAAAGCAGGAGGTCCTGATTAAAGCCAGGGACAGACTGGACTAGAGGGATGCTGAAGAAGGACAAAGAAACGGAAATACAGGGAGAAAAACAGCAAAGACTTTTTTTTCCCTTTCTCAGTCCACGCCAAGTCATTAGCTTTTCTGGAATACTGCGCCATTTTTAGAAACTTGACCTCAAGTTCCTGAGCTCTCGCAAGCAACTGTCAGTACGAAACCCACGCACTGAACCCTTTTAGCAGGGGTACCTGGGCTCTGGGAGGAGCAGTGGGCGCCATTACCACAGCCCCATCCAGCACTCTGTAATTTGTGCTGCATGGACCCATTCTGAAATGTGTCAGGTGATGTGGTGATTCGGGCATTTTCCCTCTGGCCTGACAGCAGGCTTAGTATTTTCAGGTACTCAGGGCACCAATCTTCTCCATACATTTTATTTTCTTGTGACTTGAGAGTTAATTTCACTGACTTGCTGTCAGATAGAACAAGTTTTCTTTTTTCACTCCCTCCTCATTTACATGGAATAACTAGTTGGGTAACAAAGAGCAGTTAGCATCACAAGAAGGGAAACCTGCAGGGATTTTAGCAAGGAACCCTGCTAGCCACAGGAAGCTGGATGCTGCAGGTCAATTCACTAAAGCATGTCCCTGAAGACGTTCTGATACCCAGTCGGTTGGTGGGGTGCAGCTGAAACCCAACCTGGCGATGCTCCCCTGGAACCATTAATTTTACAACCTGTGAAAACTGGACGGCACTGACACACCACTACACGATCACTACGCCAGAATGGCCTTTCAAGGGGGAAACGGCCATGCGCGTTGGTCGGTGTGCGGGCAGTGACTGTGGCAGATGGGAGCTTCCCCAGTCGCAGGGCACGTTAAAGGACAGCGAGGGCTCTGGTAGTCCCACAAGCCTGCTGGGGCCGCAGGCAGGCCCAGTGTGCGGCTTCTCTCCCCTCTTCCATTCTATACTGCCAGACACACTAAGTCTGCTGTTACTTTACAGAGAATGGCTTCCTGCTCAGTAGACACTGGTACCATTTTGGTGGGGACAATTTTCATCCTTGTAATCAGTCTGGGCAATACTAATTGCTTTTCTAATTACCTGCTTGAGAATGCCAATTATCTCCTCGTCCCCACAAAAGCATATGCAATTGGCTAATTAGACCTTCGAGTAGGCAACTAGAAATATAATTAGCCGTTTGAGAGAACAATTAGTTGTTCCATCAATTTTGCACCCATAAAGGAAGGAAGCTTTGGTTTAATCTGCTTTAATTTATAATGTGAAATGAAAACTGAACAAACTGGAGGCTGAAGAAGGGTGGCTGCTTATGAAGGTGGGGACTCTGGGATGTGCTGTTCAGGTAGATGTGTCTTGTTTTCCAGGACTTTGCTGGAATGGTTTTCTATTGTCTTGATCTGTTTTATGGGGGAGTTTGGAGTTAACTTTGATAGTGAGGTTGAGCCTTACACCTAAGATCAAAGAGAGGGACATTACACAAACCACAGATTAACTGGGAGGATTGCTAACTATACAGACTACTGAGAAACATAATACTGTTAGAATACTTCTGTTAGGAGCATGGGTGTCTCACATCTTCCTACAGAAAACGCTACACACCTAAGTTAGTTTCTTGAGGCTGTGGTAAACAATTACCTCAAACTTGGTGGCTTAAAATAATGGACTTTATTTCCTGCACAATTCAATCACTCCAGTTAGTTCTACTGGGCTGAGGGGATTGTGCGGCTGGCCAGGCAACATTCTTCCAGACACTCCCAAAGGGAACCTCTTTCTTGTCTATGGAGACTTTTGGCATTTCAGTTTCTGCCTCTAAGGCCACACGGCTTTTCTTCTACATGCAATCCAATATCCCCTTGCCTTTATCTCTGGACAGTGGTGATCTCATTTAGAGTCTCCTCAGAGCATCCAGGAACACCTCCATGTCAGGATCCCTAGTCCAACTCATGTGCCAAATGCTTTTTAACCACACGAGGTAAACTTCACAGCTTCCAAGGGTTTAGGATGTGATATTTCGTGGGGAGGAGGGAGTGGGAAAATTGCTTCCCCAATAAGAGAACATGAATGAAACAGGTGCTCAGAGCACATTTTCATCAAGACTGTCAAGAAACAAAACTCCAATCCAGTTTATACTAGTCTGAGGTGGAATTTCTAGTATTATCTGCAGAATACTTTGCTATGAAGATGATTAAAGTCACAAACACTGGTAAGAGAGACAGATGCCCTAAAACAAAAGAGGTGTTACTTCATAGGTCTCACGTGAGAAGAAGTCTAAACTCTCTAAGGCCGAGAAAGGAAGGCATCCATTTTAGTAGTCAGATGGAGAAACACCTGTATTGATGCTGCAAATCTCCATTCAAAGGCCTAGGGAGTACAATGTGTTCACAGTCTTCCTTATCATTCTCCTATGGAACAAACAACCTTCAGCCATGAACGTGGCACACGACTGGTGATTACAAAGATTCTCCCAATTCATTAGTGTTACACATTGGCTTTGCCATTGACTGATACATTAAAGTAACAAATCCCAGGCTGGTAACCATGGCAGACCATGTATTAAATATCAGTTCACAGAATCAGTTAACAGAACTCGATATTATCGACTAGAATAAGTACTAGCTTGAGCAAAACCAGAGATTATTATTTAACCATAGCCAGTGGCAGGTAGACTCCAATGAACAACAACAAACCCTCAACATTTTACTGTTTCTGACCTCATCTTGGCAAAGTTCCCATCTCCAGAGGGACACAATATCCAGATTTCTCAAGATATAGCCACCAGTCTCTCTGTCAGGGCTTAGCATTTTAGAGACACAGCTGGGATTGGAATAGAGGATTAGAATGAATACATGGGTCAAATGAATAAACTGTCACCATAGCAACTTAACATTAGTGTTGTCAACAAAAAGGGTGAGTAAAAAACAAAGGCACATAACAATTAATCTGATGTAGATGTAGAAGCACAGTGCTATAACCTCTCCAAAAGTAATTCCTACTAGAACTTAGAACAAAACTTTACTTGGAAATAGGGGCACTGTGGATGTACTTTACTAAAGTGATGTCATACAGGATCAGGATGAGCCCTGAAGCTCATGATTTATGATTTATTCCTTCTTACAAGGCTAAATGAAGTTACTCAAAGGCAGAGGACATGTAATGATGAAGGCAGAGATGTAGATACAAGCCAAAAATTGCCAAGGAGCTGCCAGAAGGGGGACAGAGGCAAGGATTTTCCCCCAGAGCCGTCCAAGGAAACAGAGGTGACACCCTGACTTCAATGTCCTGTCTCCAGAGCTTTTCCATATAAACATCTGACCTTAGGTTGCCTACCCTGTGACGATGTCATGGGCTTTTCGATATAAACATCTGACCTTAGGTTGCCTGCCCTGTGACGATGTCATGGACTTTTTGATATAAACATCTGACCTTAGGTTGCCTACCCTGTGACGATGTCATGGGGTTTTTGATATAAACATCTGACTTTAGGTTGTCTACTCTGTGATGATGTCATGGCAACTATGAGAAACTTGATACAGATTTTCAGAGCCAAGAATGGAATGGTGCTGTGACAAACACCGAACATTTGCAAATGGCTTTGGAGTGGGTTCCTGTGAGGCTGGAGCTCGTGGTCCATGCTGACAGAGCTACCTGCCTTGGAAGGACTCAGTGGAAACACGAATGTAAAAGGTGATCCTGGTGGAAGAAGTGGGGAGAACTTTAGAGTGGTCCTATCATCCAAGGCGCACATGCTGTCATGAACAGGACACACGTTCTTTATAAGAATACCATGTGAAAACACACAAGGAAGACGAGGCGAAGACCAAGAGAGATCTTGGAGTGACACCAGCAGCCACCAGAAGCAAGCAAGGAAAAATAAAACAGTTTCTCCAAGGAACCTGATGACTTAATTTTGGATTTCTGGCTTCCAGAACCAGGAGAGAATGCATTCTGTTATTTTATGGTAATTTGTAGCAGCATTTGTGGTGATATTGTGTTCCCCAATATACTGTGCACCCTAATAAACTTATCTGGGGTCAGAGGACAGAACAGCCACTAGATAGACATAGAGGCCAGAAAATGGTGACACACACACCTTTAATCCTATCACTCGGGAGGCACAGATCCATCCGGATCTCTGTGAGTTCAAAGCCACACTGGAAACAAGCAGGCATGGAGACACACACTTTTAATCCTAGAAAGTGATGGCAAGAAGCAGAAAAGTACATAAGGTGTGAGGACCAGGAACTAGAGTCTTTTTAGGCTTTTAAGCTTTTAGGCTTTCAGCAGCAGTTCAGCTGAGATCCATTTGGATGAGGACTCAGAGGCTTCCAGTTTGAGGAAACAAGATCAGCTGAGACGTTATCGAGGCGAGGTTAGCTGTGGCTTGTTCTGTTTCTTTGATCTTTTAGCGTTCGCCCCAATACCTGGCTCCAGGTTTGTTTTTATTAATAAGACCTTTTTAAGATTCGTGTTACAAACATTCACAGAAAATGAACACTGAACCATCTTGCAACTGACCCATCTCACCAGCCAGTTCTCAGTGCAGGCTCATCCGCTGTAAGATGTCTCATCTGATCCTTCCACGTTTGGGGCATGGCTTCATCATGACACATCACATTCTGTATTGATATTTTCTTATTCAAGTTATTTCTCCCAAAACAGTTTGAGGAGTTGAGAGCAGAGCTCAGGTCTCTCCCTAGTGATATCCACAGTGTCTACTACCATGTCTTGGAAAAAAAAAAAAAGAGCTCAATGCAAACTCACATGAAAGTGTCCTTATAGAGCATAGCCATGTATGATGAATATAAAAATGAAAATAAGTGTGTATTCTTATTTTTTTAAAGTCTTAAGAGGTAACAACACCTTTGTATCCTGATTTAGAAGGTTTTCATTATTTTTTTTTTTTTTTGGTTTTTCGAGACAGGGTTTCTCTGTGTAGCTTTGCGCCTTTTCCTGGAACTCACTTGGTAGCCCAGGCTGGCCTCGAACTCACAGAGATCCACCTGGCTCTGCCTCCCGAGTGCTGGGATTAAAGGCGTGCGCCACCACCGCCCGGCGCGTGCGCCACCACCGCCCGGCTCATTATTTTTTATAACCCTACAAAAGTTTATTATTCTAACATATAAAAGGCAACTGATATCTAGAAAAGTTAATGTCTTGCTTGTCTTAACAAAAGAAATATGGCAAAGCTTGGTTTTCAACAGTTGACTCCAAATTACTTCATCCCTCCTTCTCATTAGTTCCTGGGCTGGGAATTCCCACTTATCCCTTGTAAGTGATTCACCGACAAGGTCAGGTGCTTCATGAGCTTAAACAGGATTGCATTTGAATGTTAAAACCCAAAGGTTATCTCAATAATATCTTACATTTGTACTTTGAAATTTATACATATTTTAACATTTATTACCATACTTAATATTCACAACAAACTCTTAGGAATTATTGTTCTATTTTTTAAAACAAGCCTGCTGAGGCAAATGGAGGTTAAATGATATGTTCACGGTTATTTACATAGCTATTCTAAGGGTCTTGAACCTATCCCTTTCCAAACCCAGACTTTCTATTAGATCACAACTGGGTTCCAAACTCCTATGTAATTCTATCAAGATCACTTTCAGAGGGTCTACTGTTGTTCCCTTTATTGCATGCCCTTCACACACTCAAGTGTGTGCATGAGGGTGTGATTACTGCTGTACAGGTGCTAGAAACTAGAAGCTTCTATTTTCTTTTTAAAATTCTGTTTACAAGCTACTGAGGTTACTATTACCTCAGTAGCCTTCAGATGGACCTGTTTAATTATATCCATTGTCTCCTTTCATTAGATAATAGATTCCTATTGTAATATAATCATATCACCACATACTTTTCTTACCATGAATGAGGAGACTTTGGTTTAAGACCTTATGTCACTAACACAGTGAAAATACAACTGATCCTGACAACCCTTGATCAATTAGCACACCAGCCCCTGCAGATCTTTTTTCACTATCCTACTTTGAAAATATTGTGCAGCCAAAGGATTTGTTCTGAGAATGAGCTCTGTAGGGCCTACTCATTAGCTATAATCTTACATTTTTACAATTGCTACTGTCTTAAAAGTCACCATTCAAGACAATTCACTGTTTGTCATTAGCTTACAGACTGGAAATCTGAAGGTCACAGAGGTAAAATGATTTTCCTAAAAGTCTTAACAGAGTGAGCCATGGAATCATGAAAGGAGCCTATACACAACTTCAACTTCTTTGTCCTTTCTCTTTCCCGAGCCCAGAGGGTCATTCTTTAAGATCAGCATGGTCATTTCTACAGTTGGCCTGCCATAGCCAGGTAGGTGGAATCAGAGTTACAAGGAGGTGCCCTCAGTAATAAAGGACATTGCAAGTTGTGAACGTATTGACAGATACTTTCCCTTTTTCCACTGCTTATTTTAACTGGAGGAGGTATGAACATTAGAGACAAACTGAACCTAATGGAGATACTATTTTCCATTCTTTATTTTGTTGATGATCCAAAATGTGACATGTACACTTAACAAATGACCTTGGAATGAGAAGTTCTAAATTCCCAGAGAGCTTGGCCAAAGAAACCATCGAGGTGAGGTGGACGAGAATAGGAGAAGGGAAAATAATCTACAGATTTCTTTGACACATTTTTACTGGTTGAACAACATCCAGGTCTTGTGGTTTATGGCTTCTTCACATACTACTCTGTATGTGTTAAATTATTATGAAAACACTTAAACTCAGAGACCTGTTGTTGTCCAATTACACTGTGAACCCCGAGTTTGTGTTTGTGTTAACTAAATAAAATCAACCTTGGGTCAGGAGGCAGAGCCAGCAACTAGTTGACAGAAAGTAATAGAGAGTCAGAGGGCATCTGGAAGATGGATAGATAGATGCACAGGAAGTAGTATGGAAGAACTTTGAGTGTGGAGGTTTTGATTTTTTTTTCGAGGAGCAGAAGGACTCTCTCTTTCCTAGACTCCAGTGAAGAGGGAAGGCCAGCTAGCTGCTCCTCAACCTCTCTGAGCTAGCAGGTTTTCACTCTAGCCTCTGACTCCCAAGTCTTACTGATAATTAGAATGATAGGGGTTTAATTAAAAACTACATTTGGTGGCAGCTGCCTGAGAAGCAGACCAGTAACTGTGGAGCCACAACTGCTGCTGAAACAGCAGTAGATTCTTAGGCAGCCACTGTGCTAGTGGAAAAACAATACTTAAATGCAGAAGCCTGTAGTCCTTCCATTTTCAAAAGCAAAGTAATAGTAACTTCTTATATAATCCTTGTATGACCATGAATCATCATCTGACATAGATAATCTATGTTATCTAAATACGTTCATATATTGAGAAGAATTATGCTTCAGATAGAAAGGAACTGGAATAGAAAACATTGTGGATATTTTAATAACAATGAGTTATTAAATTAGTTAACCATAACTAGTTCACCTAGATTTGAGTCACAAATGAGAAAAATTACTACTTTCTATTTTGGTGGCCATGTGATCATTACTGAAAGCAAACATATACAGAAAGCTACAAAATATCTGGTGTGTACAATGTTATAACATTTCAAAAACTGAACATACCTATATGCTATAACTATCATCTATATTAAGAGGAAAAAGATAACATTCCCATTACCCAAGAAACCTCCATGTTTACTCTTCAAGTCTCTTCCCCACCCTCTAAGGGCAACTGCTTCTGACTTCAGCTAGCACAGAAGGATTCTGTGGGTTGGTGATTTTCTAAACATGGGCCACTCTTAACTGTCTTCTCAGAATCATGCTTGTGAGATTCATCCATACACTTGCATGTACTTTGACATGTTATCTCTAGCATCTCACCACGTGAACACAGTGCAGTTTATCTACCCTAATCACCATTTTGGACTTTCATATATTGTGCTGCCAATAACAAAATTGTAAATGACTTTGATGAACATATTGTCATCTTTTTTATTACTTACATCTAGAAGGGAAAATTGATTGGAAATGGATGTGTATGTTTCCATTTAGAACACAGGGACAAAACAAGGTCTCAAACTGTACCAACTAATACTCCCAACTTAAGAAGGAACGTGGCAGTTGTTTCACATGCTTGTCCAGCTCTGGTGATGTCTATACATTTTAACATTCTTGTAGACATGCAGCGGTTATACAGGGGCGTTAACATTTTCTGAAGACTAACAAAGCTAAGCATATTCTCCCCACTGAGAGGGAATCCTCTCAGGAAATGCCTGTTTCCATCCTTATCAGCTCAACTGAATTTTTCCATCCTTATCAGCTCAACTGAATTTTACTTATCCATCTTTAGACAGTTGAGACATTGAGAAGCATATGGTTTTCTTTTTTGGATATCCCTGGCCTTTATATTTCTATAAATATTTTGGAATCAGTTCAGCTTGCAAATATCCACAAAAATATTCATTGTTGTTGTGTGATCTCAGTCTTGAACTTGACATAGTGCTCCATGTCCTAGTACATCTTCCTTTGATTCTAATAATGGTTTTCGTCTTCAGTGTGGGGCCTTACGGATTATATGCTGTATTTATTTCCAGGTTTTAAATGATTTTGATGTCATTATCAATGCTAAAACTGGTTTTCTACTATCTGTTTTATTCTAAAAGTTATAGCTATTTATGGGTCTGCTTGGGCACTAGAGAGCCAAAGAAAGAATGTAACAAGCAGTGGAAACAGTTTGGCTACATCCTAAGGATAGAGCCTTACCTATGCAAGTATGTTCTGTGAGTAAGTGAGACATTTAGTTTTATTTGTTGCACTATTAGAAGTCACTTGCTCTGTGTACATTAATTTTCTCATCTAAAATATAGGAATATGGTAATTATAAAGATATAATTATGTTTCTAAGTATTTCTCATTGATATGTAATAAATAGCAACTGTTGTCATTATTATTAGTTTCTAGATTGTGCTCTCCTCCATATTCTGTACTATTAATTCTGATATTTCTTTTTACTGCCTTCTCAATCCTACCTTCAAAAAATATTACCATGTATCACATTTTCAGCTCTTAATCAATATGTTTAAGTTATACCCTGAATGAATCCCTAAAACTCACAGGTGTTTGAGGGAGCTAAAAACAAAACTCATACCACAGCAATTAAAAATAAAGTCTGAAAAAGAAGTCCATATTGACATGGGCAAATGGGGAGATCATCGCACCAGCGGTTCATTCACTTGATCAGCACCTATAGTTCAGGAATCTGAGCAGGCATGATCAGAAAGGAGCTTCAGAACGAGAGTAAAAAAACTAAATGTTAAAGGTAGAATACTATCATTTAAATAAGAATATTCTGTTAGGATGTTACAAATGTAGGGGATGTAATTAGTTTTCTGATATTTAAGTTTATTCAGGTACAAATAATTTTTACGGATAGAATTAAAGGGGGAAAAATCCATGTTCAATCTTCTAGACACTGTGCTTTCCAACCCCGGTGACCTCAGCTGTCTTTCTGGAAGGAGCTGAAGGGAAGGCAGGCAGGGTACAGATCTCCACGCACTCTCACCACCGACCGAGCAAAGGTCTGTGTGCAAACCACGTAGACAGTGATACCGTATATACTCAGTTATTACAAACAACTCCTTGAAGCTAGATGCCCCCTCTAAGCACAAGATGCCCCACCTCTCCCTCTGTCCTAGTCTCTCAGCTGGACTGTGTTCATTCACCTCGGTCATAAGCATGACGCCTATCCACCAGGGACACACTTTTTTTTTTTTTTTTTTTTTGGTTTTTCGAGACAGGGTTTCTCTGTGTAGCTTTGCGCCTTTCCTGGGACTCACTAGGTAGCCCAGGCTGGCCTCGAACTCACAGAGATCCACCTGGCTCTGCCTCCCGAGTGCTGGGTTTAAAGGCGTGCACCACCACCACTGCCCGGCTTGCACCAGGGACACTCTTAACGTGCACAAAACTGAACTTATTCCCACATCCGCGCCTACCTCCCTGCTTTCTATTCCTATTAGAACAAACCTCAAGTGTCCAGGTCCTAAGCTGCATCCAGAGACTCCTTTCCTTGCTGTCTCTCCCACCCAGTGGCCTGCAGAAGCCCCACAGTGGATTGGACAGCTCCGGATGCAGGTGGAAACACTTCCGAAGAGAACTGAAAGACGGCAGTAAAGTGAATAGAGCTGTTTCCTCTACAATTCTTGCATTTCTTGTACTTACCACATGTTGGGGACTCTAAACAATGCCAGTCTCTTCCGTTCCACACTTCATAGTGTCTGCTTTTCTCTTCCTGTTGACATTGAATTCTATGCAAGAGATGCCCTAGACCGTGCTGAGACACCAGTGCCCCGGTTTAGGCCTCCATTGCCTGCGGTCATTTTGCCTCTGGATTTTCCCTGTTCCAATTCCTATCCTACTCACATTAAACATGAATAACAAAAACGTTCACTGAAAATACTTGATTCCTCTCAGGATCTTTTACCAGTTTGTACTGCTAACAGATTAAAGATGAAGACACCTAGCTCCAGACCTCAACCATATGGTCCAATCCCTCTCAGCCAGGGTCTGGAGAGATCACCATGGCTATGGTAGAG
Organism: Peromyscus leucopus; assembly: GCF_004664715.2. NCBI lineage: Eukaryota > Metazoa > Chordata > Mammalia > Rodentia > Cricetidae > Peromyscus > Peromyscus leucopus. Next base: position 29,136,174 of record NC_051063.1, read on the forward strand.
TGGAAACACCCACACTGGCAACTCATGCTTGATGTATGTACCTTGATTTCTGTGTTTCCTCCTCTGTCACCGCTCCTCAGTCCACACTCGACTCAGTCCTCTTTATAGAACAACTCAGTGGTCCTGCTTGCACACATAGTCTGTCTTACACATCAACTACAAGAGTCGTCTGTCTGCCCACGTCACCTGGCACCTTACCTAGTGTTTCTTCATGGCAACTACCAATGCTATTGGTCTACAACTGTGATTTCCCCTGCAATTCTTCAGATAGTCTGTAAGCTTCAGCTAGGTACACACTTGGCCTCTAATACACAGATCATGTTACTATTTGTTATGGGAGATTTGTTTGTATTGTTGCTCCAAGATCGACCATGGAGTTAAACCTTGATTCAGAGGGTGGAGTCTACATTCACCTGGCTGGAATAAACCATAGAGTTTTCTGGCTGACTCAGATGAAGATAGAGAGACACAAAGAGGAAGAAGGAGGGGCTTGGGGATAATCAGGGGCCTTTTCGATCTGGGAAAGTAGCGAAGAGGGTAAGGTAATTGTTTCTCCATCACTCTGTTGATCTCTCAGGTTTGTTCCCTAATACTTAACTCCCAAGTTTTATTTTTAGTAAAACAATAAAAGAAGTTGCAATAAGCGTTTTTACTTATGATCACAGCTCCCTGAAGTTGGAGCTGACCATATTAATGTTCATTCTCGGCTCCCATCCTAATGTCCTAAAGTAACCGGATCTGAATGAAACTGGGAATGAGAACGGTTCTAACACCCAGCTATCATTCTTAGCTGATTATTGCTAAATGCTGTTCTCATTCCTCGTTTGTGTTCATGATTCACAAAGGAAGTTCTGCTCCAACCACTGCTCTTTGGATTTTGTCTTCTGCCCAGTCCACATGTTCTCAGTAAGTTTTTCTCATGTCTGAAGCCCTTAAAGAGCACAGGATCCCACAGATTTCACTTCAAAAGCACAAGTTTTCCACTTCCGAGTTTTCAGTTCATATTATCCACATTATTCATTTGATTCTTAGTCATTTACTTCTTTGTTTCTTTCTGTTTTTTTAAACCACACATTGTTCTCTTTGTCTTGAGAGCTGGACATTTCTTTAAGACCACACTGTAAATCTTCTGTGGGCGAGGGAGCCACAGGCTCCGTTTTCTTTCCTACAGCATCTAGCAAAGGGCTATTTTTGTTGACTGAAAACAGAATGGTCAGCAGGAATTACATGCTGAATGTTTCCTTTCTTGCAGTAGACTAGAGTCAAGATTTACATTTGTTAAAGCTGCTCCTGAGATGTACAAACATCATGGAATTAATGCCAATAAGTAATAGTTATTACTGAACTTGAAGATATAACACATAAAATGCTCTATTGCTTGGCAAGAACTTTTCATCTCTTGATAAAACAATTGAATTTTTACAATTTCTCATATTAAAATTAATAGTTTTAATTTGGAAGATTTTAAATGAAGTAAAGATGAATTTTATTTCATCTGGTTACTATTAAACATAAAAATTGATTTTAATTTAAAAAGATGACTTGCACATTTTAGTTTACTGCTTGTCAAACACCTCACATTATCTTATTTACTTTTTACATCTATACTAATTAGTTCCTTTTTAAAATTTACTTTATTATTTGATTTTGTGCCAGTGTGTGTGGACATGAGTGTATTTATGTGCACCACATGAACACGGGTGTGACCTCTGACCCACTTCTCCAGCCCCTATACCAGTTATTTCTTATATCTACATAATTTGGTGTTGTTACATTCCTTTTGTAGATGATAAAATATGCGGGCTCTATGTTGTAATATAAATACCATGGGAGTGTCTAAAGGGCGATCGCCTTTCCAATTGAGAAAAAAGATTGCTCAATTTTCAGATGAAAATGTTAAAATATTCAGTAAAGTTAAAACTGGGTTAACCCACTGCACACTTATCATCACAAGTCAACATTTATTATTGCTATATTTGCTTTATCACAACTCTGTCACAGATCAAACCAATTCATCTGTCCATTTATCAATCCACCTTTTAAGAACTAGTTCAACACAAGTTACAGGTCTTCGTACATTTCATCTGTAAAAATTTCAGCATATTGTGCTAATCAATGTTCATATTTATTAGTTCTGACAAGAATTTCAACTTGATCAGATGGTCCTTTTCTTGAGTTGATAGTCTTTCCAATAATCTTTAGATTCAGTATTGTTCAGTATGGCAACTCAGATGTTTGAACTTTCTCTGCTTACAGCTGTAAGAACATGTATCTATGTGAAATAGAATGTGATGTTAGAGTGCTGGTTCTCATACATCCTTACATGAGACCATCACTGCTGCCTGTGTCAAACTTAGACAGGTAGATCCACATCTGAATCTTATTTCTCCATCATGTTTTAAGCCAGAAGGATTCAATATGGGGGGGGAGGAGAACACAAAGTGAAGGATAAAATAAGGGAAGGAACAACTAACTAATTAACACTGAAGACCTTTTGAAAAGCTATATGGAAATCTACCGTAGAAACTGCTAATATGTGTGTGTGTGTGTGTGTGTGTGTGTGTGTGTGTGTGTGTACACAATTTCAATAAAGCTACCATGTAAAGGGGGAGACAATGCACCAGTGAGTAAACAGGCTACATGGGTGTTGTTATGGTTGGCTTTTGTTTTGTGTAGTGTTTTTTTTTCTTATTCATTTTTGTTTGTTTTGGCCTTTGTGTTTTGGATTTACAGGGTGTTTGTTTGTTTTGGGAGAAAGAGAGTGAGAAATAACATGAAGTTGGGTGGGTAGCGAGATGGGGGAATATCTGGGAGGAGGGAAGGGGAAAGAATATGATTAAAATGTCTGAAAAACAATTTAAAAATGAAGCACACATATACAGGTTATAAAGAGCCAATGATGCATGATAAGTCCCCAGTGATTATTACTTAAGAGCTCAAATGAAACAACAGAACAATCCACCTGCTTGAACGCTCTCCCATTGCTCGGACAAACAGGCATGTGTGCACACGGCTCTTGCGCTCATTCCATACACTGTGGTAAAATTTGCAGCAACGTCACAGTTATGCATCAAGAATCTCCCAAAGCCTTCCAAGTACTGTCTTAAGGATTAGACGTGTTGGGAGGGGAGAAAACTGACCCCATACTTTCATCACTAATGATTCTTACCAGGAAGCTGTATGAGATGTACTTTTCTAGGGTGCTGACGTTTGTAGCTAGAGTTTTCCTGCCTGGCCCACAGTCAGGACAAATCTGTCACCCGCCAGTCCCACAGCCGCTCAGACCCAACCAAGTAAACACACAGAGACTTATATTGCTTACAGACTGTATGGCTGCAGCAGGCTTCTTGCTAACTGTTCTTATATCTTAATTTAACCCATTTCTATTAATCTATACCTTGCCACATAGCTTGTGGGTTACCGGCATCTTCACATGTTGCTTGTCATGGTGGCAGCTGGCAGTGTCTCTCTGACCCAGCCTTCTACTTCCCAGAATTCTTCTCCTCCTTGTCCCGCCTATATTTCCTCTTGCCTGGCTACTGGCCAATCAGTGTTTTATTTTTTAACCAATCAGAGCAACACATCTGACATACAGAACATCCCACAGCAGACATTTGTTGCGGGATATTTTGAGCAAACTGTGTAAAGATGTGTTGCTGTTTTACCATGCCCACCTAAGGCACCTGATTGGTTTAATAAAGAGCTGATCTACTAATAGCTAGGCAGGAGAGGTTAGGAGGGAGTGCCAGGCAGAGAGAGGAACTCTGGGAAGAAGAGAGGCGGGATTCACCAGCAAGACACATAGGAAGTCAAACATACATTATTGAGAAGAAGTAAGGAGCCATGTGGCAGAACGTAGATTAATATAAATGGGTTAATTTAAGTTATATGAGCTAGTTAGGAAAAAGCCTAAGTGGAGGCCAAGCTTTCATAATTAGTAAGAAGTCTCTGTGTCATTACAGGGAGCTGGCAGTCCCAAAAGAAAGTCTGACTACAGACACTGGTTTTATTTACCAGTATTCCTGCTCTGGCCACAGTGCTCCTTTGGGAAGGGCTTGTCTCTGCTGTGATGCGCATAGGTTATCCAGAGGGCAAACACAGCTACACAGCTGAGTGTCTTAGACCAGAGCATCCTGGGTCTCACCCACTCCATATACTGCATTCTTTCTTCCAAATCTCGCCACTTCTGTGATGCTCATCGGAGATTACGTTCTCACCTTTGGTATTAGTTCCCAGTGAAGGGAGGGCTCCATCAGGCTTGGCGGGGATGCTTCTTCTACACAATTCAAAACCAGACTGAGGGTAACTGGGTTAAAATTTTAGAAAAGGCTGTGCCTCAAAATCTTCGTTTTAAAAGTATTTCCCTGGGGCTCCTGATACATATTAAGATGTGAGAGCCACTGATTTACAGTAGCCACAGGCTCCTTCCAGAGAGAAGATATAAGAAAAGCTCTGGGGAGAAGAGGGCAGTACCATCCTAGGGAACAGGGTGGGGTGGGGTGGGGTAGGAAGGACAAGGTTGAGAGGGGAGACGGGAGGGAAAGCAAAGCAAGGAAAGTCTAGGGAAGGAACATTGAGCAGTGGGTCCAGACAGAGAAAGAGCAAAGATCGGGGCATGTTTAAGAGCTGAAGCCTGAGTACGGCGAGGCTAGAAGAGGCGGGGCATAGAAAAAAAGAAAGATGGGGTGAAAACGCCTTTCTAGTCGAGCCTCACTTTAATAAAATCTCTGTACGGCTAAGATACTGGTAAATTTCCAAAAATTCTCTGAATTAGGAACTGACTATAATACTGAAATACATCATTTTTCTCATATATTGAGAGTGTTTTCATTCATCCCTGAAGAAATCAAACACACCTATTTCTAAGAGTTCTTGAGTAGCTGTTTGTTGTGTTTGTTTGCCCATTTTTTGTTTTCTTTGGTGTGTAGGTAAGAGGTTGCATGGGCCATTCTGACCTAAGTGTTTATGAGCAGACAAAGAACAAAGCCTCTGAACAGTCATTTCTCTCCAGTTGTCAGAGAAATGGATCCTGTCTATAATGTAGATGGGATGTCCTCTGACATCCTCACTGAGTGAGCTCATGATCAACAAACAAATTATTAAGCATTCACTGCACCCAATTAACACACCGATGAGACCACATAGACAAGTGCAGACATGAGAGAGCTCTAACCAGCCTTTCAGAAGGTAAAATAAAGACAGTGGTGTTTTGTGAGTAAAATGGAGGAGCAAGGGAAATGCACAAATCAAAACCAGCTGCAATGCTCAGGAATGATTCCACAAAAGATTTGAACTCTATCTTTGATACTAAGTAGTTTTCAGGAGAATGAAAAAAATAAATAAGGAAAAAAGAACAACAAAAAAACCACTTACCACTATGAGATTAGTAAGAGCACAGCACAAAGGCACAGTCGGAGTCAGGTGGGTGAGAACAGGGCCTAGGCCTGGAGTTGCGCAGGGAGATAAGGATAAGAATGGTGATGGGTGTTTGACAGGCATTTAAATGCCAGGCGAAGGAAACTGAATGTTAGTAGACTCGGGAAGCCCTTTGAGAGGATTAAGAGGATGATTGAAGAGCATGATCAAATGGCCTTTTACAGCTCTGGGAAGATGCAGCTAGATGAAAGGAGCCTCTACTTAGAGGAGTTGCTCTACCTAGGCCAACACAACTGTATACTAATTATTCTTTCTACCTAGCAATATACCTCACTCCGGTTTGGATGCATTTGTCTCCCGAGGATGGGATGGGCACTGTACCCCATGGGGCAAGCCTGACTCACATTCACTTGCAAGGTGTACTGTAGCCATTTTAATGACCAAGCATGCCATATTTATCCTGTCTATGTAAAAAGGCATATTATTCCGTGTACCATCCCTAGAGCTACAGAAAGAGTATCTAAAATAGAGATGAAGGCTAGAGATGCACTCAGATCCTCTACTTTCCCCCTATCGTGGCTCCTTTTTGTCCCTGTAATTCTTATGATGCTAGCCACTGCTTCAATTTCTCTGTTACAATTGAACCTGTAATTTGGGCAGGGCTGGGAGAAGGTAGGCTCGTCTCTGAAGATCTCCTCTGTGATGAATTACTCAGTCATGTACCTGGTAAGCTCGTGCTGGCTGTCAGTCAGCTAGTCCACGACTGTCAGCAGCGCCTTGCTTCTTTTTACATGGATTTCTTCTTACGCTGGAATACATGGATTTTCTTATGACATGACAGAGGGTTTCAAGAGTAAATACTTGAAGAGGAAAAGGGGAGGAGCTGTCAGTGTCTCAAACTATAACCTGCACACGGGCAGCTCCACTTCCTCATTCTATAAGTCAGCCATAGACCTATCCAGAACAACAGGAAGGCATGCTTGCTCATTAAAATGGCTACAGTACACCCTGCCTTTTAACACAGGGACTGCCGGAAGACTTGGAAGCCTCATTTTGTTTTCTTCGAGACAAGGTGTCTTCATGGAGTGCAGGTTGTTGTCAAACTCACCATGTAGCCTAGGCTGGCCTACAACTTGTCATAATCCTTCTTTTGTTCCCAAGTAGTAGTATTAGAGATATGTACCATCACACCTGGATTGATGTCATTTCTGATCTAACAAAAATATAAGATCACTTAGCCATTGGGCATCATTCTGAATTCTTATTCCCATGTTTCTTGAAAACATATAACAGTTGGGGAACAACATATGAAACCTACCCACAATGTACTACATCAGGAAGACCTACAAAGGCTTTATATCTCAGGCAAAGGTCTACTTTACAGACAAACTGATTTTTGGTACTGAATTTACTTGCTACCCTTGACCCATCTCAGTTATTTTCAAGATACATTATCTGGTGCTTACAATTATGATTAACTTGATAATTGACTAAATTGCATTTGAATTGGCTGTTTCAGCAGGAAAGCACGTAACTTTTGAAGAAATCTCCAGCACACTTCAGTTCCTTCCATGAAACCATTTGGCTTTTTCCCTTCAATCCCAACACTTAACTTTAAGCAAATTATTGCATGGACACCTTCAGATTTCCTATATACTTTGAAGTATATGTTGTATACTTGTCTTTTTAATTTCAAACATTATAACTTTTCATATTATGTTGCAGGGCATGCATTTATTTTGTTATATTGGACTATAACTGGAAGGCTATAAAACCTTAAAAAGATCCAACTGAAAAGAATAAGCAACATCATAAAAAGGTAGTTACTGTGTAAACATTTCTTATTGAAGAGAAAATATTGTTTCCTTGAGTCAAAATAATCTATTTGTAATAGAATGCTCTGGTACAACAAATTATATTTAAGAAATGAATGCTATTTTATTTAGGGGCTTTCTGTGAAAACAATAAAAGAATAATATGAGTTTATGAAAATCCAGCCAAGTATCAAAAAGCTGATTCAGCATTTTAAACAACTAAATTATTCAGATTCATATGCCAGCAAGCTTAGGGTCTGTGTTTGAAGAGGAAACATTGGGAGGCAAAGATTTTGTAAGTATGCACTCAGAACTGCACTAGATGTAATGTCATTACTCCATGTTCTAAACGGGAATTTGTGATGGTCAAAGCAGGATTGATTATTAATACTAAAGTATAATGTTAAACATTAAAATAGCTGATCATTCGAAAATCTCGAGGTTATTCATTCCTCAGCTGATGCCTTATGACTATTCGTCAACAGTAGAAAAAGCCACCATTGTTCTACTGATGCCCACGTGATGGGGCTAGGGAGACTTTTCATGAGTGGTTGCTTCAAACATTACTGTACAAAGGACTAGAAAGAAGAGCTATCAGTGACGTGGGGGCACACAGGAATCATGGAAACGTCTTCCATTAGTGGTGGGGTCATTGCTATATTAGTGACTCTAATTATAGTGACCGTTCAACAGGTGAAGAAAAACATTTAATCAGCCACACAGCATCTTACTGCCTGGCTAGATTAAAGCTGAAATACGTGCTGGAGAGGAATTCAGTACTGGCTTACATAGAAATACATTCAACCTTGAAATGTGAACAGTCTTCTACCCAAAGATTGCTCTTTTAGTTCAGGTGGCCAACAATCTAATAGGGTTATTTTTCCTATTACTTGGACCTTTAAAGGAAACTGCTTTAGAGTATTTTGCACTAAATAATGTCTAGTGTTCATCACTCGACTTAAAAGTTTGTGCATACTTGGCTATCACCTACAGTCTTCTAATCTGCAAACCTGAAACTGCGGTGAGAGTTGGAGATTCCAAGAGGATTCTGGTCTGAGGTGTGAGAAGCAGCTTTCAGCTCTGTGCAGTCTGACGACTCGAGTTAGGAACAGGAAATGGGGAGTAGGGTTTTGTACGACAGGTTTAAGGTAAGGATGCCAAATCTAAACCTAAAATAATAAAGTGCAAACTTAATCCAAAATATGGTGGGATGGGAGGTGGCTCAGTGGTTAAGAACACCTACTGCTCATGCAGAGAACTGGGGTTCAGTTCCCAATACCTACACCTGGTGGCTCACAACCACCTTAATTCCAGCTCCAGGAGATCCAACACCCTCTTAGTGCCTCTGCAGGCACTTCCACACACTTCCACACACCCACACAGGCAAATGCATGTAATTAAAAATAGCAAAATTAATCTTCAAAGAATCCTACCCATCGCTACAAGGAGCCAGACACATGGAGACAAGAGAATTTAGTGATTTTTAAAGTCCCAAGTAACTTACAAAAAGTTTAGGTTAAAATTTGGTATTACTATTAAGGATTCATAAATTAAAATGTTTAGGTTATCTTTAAGGAAATATTTTCCTTAATCAAATCTAGAATTCACCACCTACAGCAATGTAATGATAAAACCTGGGCTGACTTCAGGGGCATGAGACATATGGTCACGTAGGGCCTTGGTTTTAGGAGGTGCTCCAAAGCTTGGATGGAGGCTTTGAAATTTTTAAGTGTTGGGGTTTTTTTTGTTTTTATATTTGTTTTGTGATTGTGGAGACTGCAGAAACACAGGAAATTACGGCCTTTTACATCCTGGGCAAAAATATTAATGTATTTTAATGGTAAACTCTGCATTTACATTTTCTCATATGTTGCACAACAAGTCCTGAATAAGATTAGTCAGGGCTTGCTTATGTCTGTCTATAATGAAAGAGAACAAATAAACTTAAGCAAAGTGCATGACTGGTTGTTTCTGGCACATCTCACCCCATTTTTGGTAGTGTTGGGCTCAAACCCAGGGACCCCACCACCACCCTGAGTGCTCCATCAATGGGCTAGCTCCATCACTCCCATTTTACTTGTCTGATGCCCAATACTCCCAAAGCAGTTTCCTTGTGTTGCTTCTGTACTACAAGTAGACAGGAAAGTGCATGACACAGGAAGATCTGCTCTGGACATGGGAAACATAAAGGTAACAATGAATAAACTCAATGAGGACATCTGAATTGTTAATATTAAAAACAAGAAGTAGTTTAGGTAACAGACATTTTTCCTTCTTCCCACAAACACAGTTACCACTTGACAACATTTAACGTCTGGGCTGAGGGATATTTTAAAAAAATCATGTTTTCCTTGTTCCTTACTTCAATTTAGTTTTTTCATAGCACAGAAAAGTCCCTGTAATGCTCTTTGCCAGTTTTCTTAATAAAACTGTGGCAAGAAGATGTCTCCTAGATCAAATACCAATTTAAAATGCCTATTGACTTTGGTTGATTTTTACCTTCGTCACTAGTCACAATTTCCAAGACAATTTCCTCTGATGCTCTTTTACACCACCCCCAAATATCCCCTTTTTTTGGCACACGAATCTTAGTGTAGCTGAATCATGCAGGTCTGATTTAGATGAAAAAATGTCAGTCAAAGCAAGTGAGATGTACTCCTTGGCCTTGAGTGCTCTAAACTTCGATGAATCACAGGTTTAGTTTTTGCCAAATGAAAAGCAATTTCACTTGCAAAAAAATGTCTGTGGAGATATGGCTTTTAGCTCACAGGAAAAATGTTCTAAAAATGTCTAGAGAAGGGACACACACACATACACACACTGAGAGAGAGAGAAGAGAGAGAGAGAGAAGAGAGAGAGAGAGAGAGAGAGAGGAAATCAGAAAGAAGAATTAGCATTTACAGCATTTTTCTTTCAATGACAATACTTCCTCCCTGAATGTCTTTAAACAAGTGGTAAAATTAGACTAATGAATTGCCCAATTCAGTTAGACCTTATCAATGGTTAGATATCAAGCCCCAAGTCAGCTATACTTTGTCAGGAAAAATTTGGTAGTTAGATGCCAAAATAGTGAGAAATACGTTAATTTCCCTTAACTTCTACTTAAGCACCAGACACAGTCTGAAAACAGTATTGAGAATACTTCAGCCATTCATTTTGGAATTCTGTTCTTAGGATAAATTTTAAAAAATGCAACTTTGATTTTCATCTTGGGATCCAAATTCCACACATGGAATACTCTGTTGTATTACCGGGGTGCTTCCTCACTCACCTGTAAAGGTCAAAGGGCTTTCATTCTTATGAGGACTGTCCATCCTGACTCCAAAGTGTGGCTTTAGACAATGTTCAATACGATCCGAATACACTAGCCTTCAGCTGACGTGTGATGCTTCTAATCACTGGTTACCCAGACAGCGGCAGCCCCATTAAGCTGTCTGCACCATCTCAGCTTTTTCTTTCTTCTTTTTTTTTTCAGATCTAAGCTTGTTCTTGTTATGAACAATTTTTGTGGCGTAGAAAAGAACTGTGAAGGAGTAAGCATTTCAAATAGCATTTCATATCGGGCCATTATAGTAAAGTGGAGTGTCCCAATCAAGTGATCTTGCCTCTGAACTGATTACCACATCTATGATCATTTATGTGTTCGACCATTTAGAGAAAACTCTAATTTCTCTCCTGGAAGTATTTGTAAGGAAGGAGAGCACAGAAATGGGTAGAACTGGAATATCAGTTCCACAACCTGCTGAAAACACGGTTAGAAGGAATGTGAACACAACGATGCAACGTACAACATTCAAAGGCAGACAAGAAGCAGGAACCCCATGAAGGCTGGTCCCAGAGACCCCGACAAGCCTGCAGTCTCTCAGTCCTGGCGCTCAGACACTTGTCTGTGGAAGGGGAACGCTGTTTCCCCCCAGTGTTAAGGTACATACGTGACAACGAACGATAAACCTCTGTTGTTAACTAAGTGATTCTGGCTTCCTAAAAGTTCTAAGATTAAGATAAAATGTTTCAGAGGAATCATTTTTAACATATTTCTTTATTTTGAGAGAGTGTCAAACTTAAAAGAAGAGGGCATACACTTGAAAGTCCCTTGCTTTTAGACATCAGAGGTATGTTTCTGCCCTGTTGTACATAGTACCATTCAGGCATGTAAATGTAATGCAAAAATTCATCAATCATTTTTAAAAGAACAAGATGAACTTGTATAAATTACAACTTCCATTATTTTTATCCTTTTATCTAAGCTCACGAGCTGATGTCAGAAGTAAGATTTCAAATTGTTCTTTATCTGGGTTTTGAAGCTGGCCATTTTAAATTCAAACACAATTTTGTAGGCTACAGCTTACTTTTAAAGTCTAGAGTTAGTTTTATTGATTTCAAATATGTCATTTTCTCAGCTTCAATTATTGCATGTGTGAGTAATGGAAGTTTAATTTTCATTTGTTGGAAGATCTATGCCTCGATATGCTTTTGACACACTCCAATTTACAGAAGACTGTTATTAATTTTGAGTAAGTTTCATCAGTGAACTTTCTCCCTGTTCTGCTAAAACTTCCCTTACTCCACACCACAGATTTCAGCTCTTTGAGTCTGACTGTTACCTCACTCCTTTGTTCATCATGCCACGTTTAAAAGCAACATAATTTTGAATTCACACAATGGACTTCAGATTTGGGCCTAAAATACAACTTAATGTGAACAGTCTATAGCATGTTTGCTAGATGACATGTCCGTGTTTCCAAACTTAGTGCTAACTGCTCCTGAAAACCTTCAGTTTACCAAAAGCACGGTAACCCTTGGGACAGCAGAACCTAGCATTTGCAGACACGAAAACTTAAATCCTGTAGGTCTTTCTGAGAAAAATAATAGGATATTAAACTAAGAACTTCATTTTGAGTACCAGTTTGTAAGAGACCTATGCAATGAGGGAACTTTTTACCTTAATTCACCAATTTCAAGGTCAACCCATTCCTGAGATGATAGTGGCTGAACTCCTAGACATCACTCAAGGGCATCCATTCGTGGCAATATACACTAAGCAGTGAGATCAAAGCAGCAACAGCTACCACTTACTGGATTCTTCTGATGCACAGCAGGCCCAGGAAGCCCTGCATATGTATGATCATTAAAGTCCGTGGCATCGGGCGGGAGAGATGGCTCAGTGGTTACGAGTGCTTGCTGCCTTTCCAGAGGACCTGGGTTCAGATCCCAGCACCAACAAGGTCTGTAATTCTAGTACTAGTGGATCTGATGCCCTCTTCTGGCCGCTTTGGGCACTGCATTCATGCAGTGCACAGACACACATCTGGCAACATTCTTTGGTACATGAATACCTTCACCATTTACTAAAGAAGAAAAAATTGCAGAGTGATGAAATTAATTTTTATATTTATTTTTGTATAAATAATTAAATCTTGTCTGAAGATTAGGTATTTCAGGACATAGAACATCTTCAGCATTATTCATAGTAGGTCAATATTCTGATTATATAATTAGCAATACCATAAATATGCTGCTTCACATAAATACGTAATTTAAAAAAAGGCAGGAGTATGTTTAAAACTATCTTATAAATTATTGGAAATTCTATCCTAACATTAAGCCAATTTTTTTTATCTTTATGAAATTCAAACCAGCAACTCAAACAGTAATCAGCTATTCTAACATAATAAAATCAGGAGTCAGTGATTTGACAATTCTGAGGAAAGCTGGTAGAAAAATATTAAAGTTTCTTTTTTTAAATTAAGCTACACATAAATAAAATGGGAAAAATCCCTAGCAGAACCCTAAAAACACATTCATCTTAACTATTAACAGCCGAGTGTCAGAGAACAGACCTAGAACATGAGTCAGGCACAAAGAACCCCAAGTCAGTGATATTTGCTCTGAGCCATCTTCTCCAACAGCACATTCCTATGATGTTCTGAGCTCCAGGATCTACAGAAATGTATTTAATCCTTTTATCAATCTGACTTTCAGATAACACACTCATGTTATAGATGGGATGAGAGTCAAACGTACATTGGATAATTTACTTGGTATCTTCATATACTGTAAGAAGGGCAGTTCACAGAATTCCGTAGGCTCCTTAATATGTTAAAACATTTTCTTTACTTGTTTTCATGTGTATGTGTGCTCTCCCTGCATACATGTCTGTGTACCATGTGCCTGGTGCTCACAGTGGCAAGAAGAGGGCATCACATCTCCTGAACTTTAAGGACACATCAGTCAGATGCCATAGTGGTGCTGGAACTCAACCCAGGTCCTCCACAAGAGGAAAAAGTGCGCTTAATTGCTTACACATTGTTCCAGCCTCACGGACTTTAATTTTTAATTCCAGTTCCCCTATATTGTCCACATATGTATAAAGTTCAGCACCATTATTCTGGTAACTGTCAATGTACACTACTTAAGCAAATTTCTTCATCAGCATCTTTTGACAAAGAAACAACTTCAGTGGTAGACGGCATTCCATGGAGACCAGTCCAATCTCCAGGTCCAGTGGAAGATGAGGTGGCTTTTTACAACTTTGTGACTTTTATAACTTTGAATAAAAACATCAGAGTAACGTTCCTTGTTGAACAAGTTGTTTCTTTTCTTTAACTGTTATAGAAATTGGTTCTGTCCTGTGGTTTAGAATGTGTGGGCTGTGTTTAATTCTTTTGTATCTTCATTTAACTTAAAGGCAACATGTTATTAACCAATACTTGTTTGTACTTGTCAATATTTTTTAAGTACACTTTCATTAGTAAGAAAAACTGACAAAATGACCTATTTAATATTACAGAGCTTAATAATAAAAATATATAGGTAATTGGTTTCTGTGGAAAAGGAAATATGTTCTCTTGCTAATTACTAGAAGAGCACAATAAATGTGCCTAAATTAATTAGAACAATGCTATGATTCCCTTAATTCCAAATCAAATGCAATAATTATGAAATATGATTAATTTAGCTAAAATAACACCTAAGAATCTTCCTTTAAAGTGCATTTGGGGGACATAAATGGCCACCTGACACTGTCAGGTGAAGTGAATAAGACAGATATAGAAAATGTTCAGAGCTGCTACCAGGAAAAAAACAAAACAAGATAAAGTACAATGATAGCTGTTCTCTTTTAGATAAGGGAATTATTAGTAGAAGAGTGGAGGAATGGAAGAATTCCCAGAAATAAGGAGCAGGAACCAGATGAAAAGACATAACTGTTATAGTGATAAGCTAGTTTCCTAGGATGCCACCTTCCCAAGTAGAAAAGCAATACCAGTAAATCAGGCCATAGAGTCTCTGAGACTCTCCAAAGGAGAACAAAGGACTGATGGCTTAATGTTATCAGGCTTGGATGTATATGTGTGTGTGTGTGTGTGTGTGTGTGTGTGTGTGTGTGTGTGTGTGTGTGTGTTTCATAGTCCATGCACCAGCAAACCAAGTTCCGCCTGCTTGGCCAATTAAAAGAGCCAAGTTAATAGTGAAGCAGAGAAAGAAGATTTATTCAATGCATCTACATTGGGAAAAGTGACAATTCGACTCATGGACCACTACCCAAGTCCATCACAGGGGTCCTCACATGAGGGAGGGTACGGTGTAGATAGAGCACAAGATGCACGAACAGCTAGAGAGTCTAGCCAGGGTGTGGTCCCTGCCTACTACCGATTCAGCTCCAGTCTCTGGGAAGGTCTTCCCAGAAGCTGGAAATCTCTCTCAAGGAGACAAGTTCTTTCTCTGGCTGCCCCCAGGGCTTCATTCTTTTCTAAATTCTTTTGTACATCTCTGTAGAACATACCCATCCTTGCCAGGCAGGCTGGTTCCATCAATTACAGTAAAAATGGCCATTACTTAGCAATGATTGGTGAGGCATATTATTCTACTTCTCAAAGCACTTAAAACCATATTTGTTGTTATTTCCATTTTAAATATAGATATATGTGAAGCTTAAAGATTACAGAGCTTATACAGTCATGGAGACAGGAACTAGAACAAAGATCATGCCTTGCAGATAATAGATAAGAACCACTTTGATATAAAGCTATAATTCAATTGTTGAGTATTTAGCATCTTAACATTAAGAACTTACAAATTCTTGGTTAGAAAGAGAAAAAGTGAAACATTTATGGTATCTAAGAAAATATTCAAACAATTCGGCATCAAAACTGTGAGGACTAAATCCCACTTGGGATTAGAATCTTCAATTATGGCCCTGGGATTATATTACATAATAACCACCCCCATCCAGGACCAGTTAAGAGAGACAACTGGGGGGAAACCGCCCCCGAGTGACAAGGAGGGCACAGGAGACGAGAAGGGTGATAACAAAGCTGGCCGTGAGGGACCATCCTGGTTGGCACCCCCAGGAACAGATAAAGAGGCTTCTCTGCGTGGGGTGATGGGCAGTGGGTAAAGTGATTGCTGTGCAAGCACGAGGACCCGAGTCTGAATCTCCAGAGCCCGTGGAAACCTGTGTGCACGGTGCACATCTGTAAGCCCAATGCTCCAGAACCCGTGGAAACCCGTGTGCACAGTAAACATCTGTAAGCCCAATGCTCCAGAACCCATGGAAACCTGTGTGCACACTAAACATCTGTAAGCCCAATGCTCCAGAACCCGTGGAAACCTGTGTGCACGGTGCACATCTATAAGCCCAATGCTCCAGAGCCTGTGGAAACCTGTGTGCACGGTGCACATCTGTAAGCCCAATGCTCCAGAACCCGTGGAAACCTGTGTGCACAGTAAACATCTGTAAGCCCAATGCTCCAGAACCCATGGAAACCTGTGTGCACAGTAAACATCTGTAAGTCCAATGCTCCAGAACCCATGGAAACTTGTGTGCACAGTAAACATCTGTAAGCCCAATGCTCCAGAACCCATGGAAACCTGTGTGCACAGTAAACATCTGTAAGCCCAATGCTCCAGAGCCCGTGGAAACCTGTGTGCACAGTAAACATCTGTAAGCCCAATGTTCCAGAACCCATGGAAACTTATGTGCACAGTAAACATCTGTAAGCCCAATGCTCCAGAGCCCGTGGAAACCTGGGTATACACTAAATATCTGTAAGCCCAATGCTCCAGAACCCATGGAAACCTGTGTGCACAGTAAACATCTGTAAGCCCAATGCTCCAGAACCCGTGGAAACCTCAGTGCACAGTAAAGATCTGGAAGCCTAATGCTCCAGAACCCTTGGAAACCTGGGTGCACGGTGCACATCTGTGGGCCCAGTGCTCCTCCAATGAAGTGAGAAATAGACTGGAGAATGGAGAGTCACTGTGCCAAGCAGGTGCAGCAGGGAACAAGAGACCCTGTGTCAGACAAGGTGGAAGATGAAGGCTGTGACTCGAGTTTGTTCCCACATTCACAAAGTGGCGTGCTCTCTGTCTCTGCCTGTCTTTCTGTCTGCCTGTCCACCTGCCCTCCACCTCTCTCTCTCTCTCTCTCTCTCTCTCTCTCTCTCTCTCTCTCTCTCTCTCTCTCACTCACTCACTCACACACACACACACACACACACACACAGAGGGTAATTCTAGGAAGAGGATTACATGAACAAAAACAGAGGGTCAGAATGAAAGCAGTCAGGAAATGAACGGCTAGGAGTGATAAGGAACGCTAGTGAGGAATAACTTGTGCTTGCTGTGGCCTCGCACAGAAGACCCTCTCCAGCTTGAGACAGGGGGCTTGCTGCAGAGGCTGTGTTCTACTACACTGAGTGTGCTTATGGGGCCCAGTACCTCAGCACAGGGAATGCAAGCCAGGAGATGACTACAAGGTTGCTACCTTTACGACTAGATTAATGATGGCATTGACAAAAATGGGGCTGCTGGGAAGAAAAGCAGTTTGAGGGGCAATGATGGTGCTTTTCAATGGACATTAAATGAATGAATAAAGGAAGGAAGGGTGAATCCATCTGGACTCTGCAGCTATGAGAGAAAGCGTACTAATGTGATTGAAGGGTAGAGGGCCAGTGGATATGGTCAGAGTACAAAATGCCCGTGTTTAATAAATAGATGAGGACAGTTTAGGCAGAAAGCAAAGTACAAAAGATGAAGCTCTGGGGACACCACGAGTCATGAGACAAAGCAGCGGGTCATAAAACCACCACAGTGATTATCATAAGCCCTAGCAACTGTGAGAAGCTCTGCAGTCAAAATAAAATAATCTTACAATAACTCAACTTTGTGGAGTGAACAAATGTTATTACCCACAATTTCCAGATGAGTAAATCGCAGCTCCGCGCTTATGTGACTTCCCCAAGGTAACACAGCCAGTAATTAGGAAAGCCTACATTTAAATCCAAGTCTTTACTCCAAATTTTGTTCATTAATCAAGGTTAATTTATATCATTCTAGAGAAGCTTCCACCCCTGAATATGTAAGAGTGTGGAGATAAAAATGATTTACCAATAGATGTTTTAACAAAGAAAAGTAAGAACAGAAAGCATTTTCTCCAGATACTTTCATTTTTCCCATTCCTTCTATGTTACTACAGTGCACCTTGTTTGTGATAGCAAACACATGCTTTGCGTTATAGAAAAGATATATAAGAATGTAAACGGGAACTATTTTACCAGCATATATCAAAGAGCAAACTGCTAAAGCATGATTACTTGTAAGGTTTTGTGGGGAAACTACCATCTTAACCATTGGTAGGTTGGGGATACTCATAGTAGGTGGAGGCCAGAGACGCTACTAAACAGCCTACTGTGTGCACTGCTTCACATCAGTGGAGATCAGGGCCAAACTACAATAGGAGCCAAGGTACATCCGCTCTGCTCCACACCAATCGCCGTGGAAACCTCGTGTTCAGCTCGGTGACCACCTTAAACTAGCATTTCACATCTACTGCTTTCCCAGTGAGTTCTACCTGTGCAAAATTCATTCTTTTACACTCACCAACAATTTATTACAAAAGTTGAGCTTTTATCAGAGAATAAACCAAACAAAACTTTGACCTTTTGGGAATTAACATGCTTTTATGGGATGGGGAAGGTACTGACAATGGAATAAATAAGGGAAGTCATATTAAATTAGATGAAGATAATCTATAGAGAGGAGGAAAATTTAGGTTAGTAAGAGGAGCTTTGTGATATTAACTGAAGTGTATTTTAAAATAGCTAAAAGTCTGTAAAAAAAATAACAACCATCACCATGTATTGTATATCAAGGATGGGTTAGATATAGTGCTGTAGGATACTGTGAGACAATAAATTCAACTTGCAGTGGATTATAGACCTAAGTGTAAAATGTAAATTTATTAAACACCAATGATGACACCACAGGAGGAAACCTGGTCAACCCAAGGTGTGGTGGTGACTTTAGAAAGGACACCAGAGGCACAATTGCTCCAGGGAAGACTTGATAAACTGGCCCTGATTCAAATTAAAAGCATCTTCCTTATGAATGACAATGTTAAGAAAATGAGACAACAAACCACATTTTGGGAGAAAAATCAAACAGAAGACATGTGACACAGACCCGTCATCTAAACAGAAAATGCATTTCTAAAACTCAACAGTAAGAAAACAATGGGCCAAAGACCTTAACAGACACCCCCACAAAGAAAACAAAGTGTGGGCGGACATGCAAGAAGACGCCTCATGAGCCAGGGATATGGACTGGTAGTAGAGCATACCCAGCATGCCCAAGGTCCTGTGTTCCTTTCTCAGCAGCACCACTCACTGCCCAAAACAAATACAAAGATCCAAGAAACCAAGGCCTTTGGCTGGTACAGCTGCATGCCGCCAGCCTCACAGTTCATTTATGTCTTACATGCAGTGAGCCCTCCAAAGCTTTGATGGACAGAATGTAGCCAATGGCATGTTTCTGCCATACAGAATTTGGATATTTTCTGATTAACCTGAGGTGCCTGAAAGAGAGAGCTCAGCTGGCAAAGGACAAAGGACCCTGTGGGCAAGCTTCTCTTGAGCCGCCATCTTCTCCACCGTCAGGCACGTTTACCTTTGGCCTAACTGGTCATGGGCATACTCAAGGTTGTTCCACGTAGTTCAGTAAGCTTGACCCTTACAACAATCCAGAAGTAGCCACTGTTACACCTGCTTTTGTTTAATGGAACAAAGTTCAAAGAACGGACTTAACCTCCCAGGACAAATTCCACCTTAGAGAAAAAGCCATGATTCTTATCCAAAACTGACTCCAAAGTTTGTTCTAATAACACTCTTGAAAAATGTACACAGAGCAAAACAACATCACTGCCATCATCAGCAACTAACACATTTCCATTGTGTCTCTTTCATTTAAATGTATTTTGGGGCATTTGAACAGGTCAATGAGAGTAATGACGAAGAAAATACCCTAGTGCATAAAAAAAGCACACTGCTCCTTAATTGTGTTTTCCCAAATGGAGAAGTTAGCTGCCAGCCAGACTTGACTGGAGAAAAGATATTTACGGGGGCTTGCATCTCATCAACAGGTGCACACGAACCCCAGTGGCACCATCAGGCCACAGCTTCAGTGAATGTGTGTTCCAACATTACATCTTCCACCTCAAGTCCGCATGCTCCCTGACACACTCACACTGTTCACTGCGAGATGCCAAAAGGGCTGCAGACCTACACGAAAACTCACAGAGTGCAATTACTGTCATCTTTAATATGTGCTTTAATAGTATTTGAGGCCAATTTCAAGCACTTCAAATAATGTATTATTATAACAGAAGAAAAGTTTTTTTTTTAATGAAACAAGCCTTTTGCTATCATTTTCAGCTTTCTTTTGATAATGTGAATTGATTTTTTTAAAAAAGAGCTCCAACAGCTAGAGCTTTGAAACTCTCCCTCAAATAGGTCAGCGCCTCACTTCCCTGGCTGTGTGGTGCAGCATGAAAGGCTGCCTGGGATTTCTCAGGACTTTCCTCCTCAGGGGACCTCCTGTGGATCATTTCTCTCAGAAAAAAAGAATCCATTGACTGAGCCTATCCTAGAGCTAACAAACTGAGCTTTCCATTGGGAAACTGCAGCAAATTGAGTGCAGCTATTGACCACCCTTCTGTAGTTAAAAATACAACAAGCTATACCTTGTCTGATTCACTCTGGAACTACTGGTCATTTTCATGCTCTGCTGGCGGTACTTAGGGCTTGATAACCTTTCAGGCAAGGAGAACAATACCATTAACTGCTGTTGTCTCTTAGTTTTTATAATGTGTCACACATATACACAATTTATCTGTACGTATATATAATAATATATACATATATGTCTGTATACAATAATATATACACACATACATATGTATGCATTTATTTTAGTCAAGGGTAATACAAAACTATCCTGATCATATATTAAATACATGCATTCCTTTCAAGAGAAAGGTACTTAAAATTCAATGGCTTAATTATACTAATAATAACCTAACATATTTATCTTTCTTTCAATCCAGGATAATTACTTAACAGGAAAAGATATGCCCTATTAAATGATATAATTAAAATATAAATTAATTTAAAATCACCCAGGCAAGCTATTTAGGAGTATTTAAAAATAGTTATGTTATCTTATTTCTTCATTTAAAACAAAGTAAAAATGAAAATGACCAAAAACTAAAATATTTTCAGTCATATTTTTCATCATTAAATATTTGTTTGTATGTGCATGCATATATGTATCTGTGAGTGCATATTTGTGTGTGGGGTGGTGGTGGTGGTATATATGCTAGTGTGCTCTCAGAAGCCAGAAGAGGGATCCGATGTCTGGAGGTGGAGCCAGAGGTGTATGTGGTCATCTGGCTTGCTGTCAGATGCTAGGGTCCGTGTCCTCATGACTGCTGACTCTGCAGTGTGTGCTGTTAACACGGGGGTCTCTGCAGCCCCAACACCCTATTCTATTTGAAGGAGGAAACTCTGTCATCTAAAGGATGATCGTAGAAGTGTTACCAAAAAAAGATAAGCGTTCCCCTCCTAAAATTTAACAGTACTTGTGAAAACAAATCCAAAACAATAAAATTCCCTAATAAGAATATATGTATTGTGAGCTTTGTAATCTTATGCTAAGAAGCATAATTTTAAAAGTTGTGTGTATGTGCAAATGTTTGCATGTTCATGTGTGTACATGTGTAGATCTACATGTGTGTACCCCAGAGGTTGATGCTCTGTCTTCCTCACTCACTGTTCGCTGTATTTTTGGAAACAAGGTCTCTCACTGACCCTGTGTCTGTCTGTCTCTTCCTCCTGGTGCTGAAAGTTACAGGGACAAACCACAGTGGGCCACCTTTATGGGCTTTGAACTTCCTTCATCTTGCCTGCAGAGCAAGCGCCTTTTCTGACACATCTCTGCAGCCCGCAGCAGGCTACGGCAGGAAGCATTAACTGCCTTTTCTGACACATCTCGCAGCCCACAGCAGTCTACGGCAGGAAACTATAACTGGACAAATCATTGTATACATGATTTTCTTTAACTTGTGTGATGTTTGTTTTATATTCTGTGAAATGGATCAGAATCTGGGAGTGGCTAGTGGCTCATATCTGTAATTTCAGCACTTAAGATGCAGAGACAGGAGGATCACTGAAGTTTTGAGGTCTAACCACCTCAGTGAAGCTTCACAGTGATCTTACAACAGCAATGCCTCATAATGAGACTCCGCCTCAAAAACAAAACAAAACAAAAGCACAGCAAAGTAAGCCCTAGGTCTACAGCATGTGCCCACAATTAGAAAGTCCTGTTTAACTGAATATTGAGTAACCATATCCTAAGAGAATGTTCACATTTTTGTAAAAACAAAAAAATTGTAACATTAATCAGAGCCTATTTAAGATTTTGATACAATATAGTTTAAAACTGGATATCATCTTCTCTTCATTTTTTCATACATCGGACAACTTCTGCAAGAGTAATTTAGATTGTCACTATAGCAAGCATGTTACTTCTATCCCATGGGCGGAAGGCAAGAACGGAGCTACACATTCTATGTACAGATAGCCCACCACAACAAATAGTCCCTATGTTAGCAACAGCAAGTTAGTTGGTTTAAAATAAAGGTAATTAGGGGCAGAAATACATTAAAAAAAACTAATTTTCTCAAGACACAACACATCCAGTCTAATTACCTGGACTCATATTTGCATAAACAATACAATTTAATGAGAACTGATTTTCAGAATGGTGAGTACAAGCTCACTGTATTTATCTATGATAGAGGAAGGGTAATATAAATCCTGTATTAATGTTCTGCTGCGATGACAGGATGGAATATTTTAAAAGTGTAATACTGCAATGATATTGTTAATGATCCTATTAAAATTATGAAACGATTATTATAAAAACAGAATTAGTTGTTACATATAGTCTCCTTAGTAAGATAAAAAAAAGAACTAATATAAACATTCATGCAGCCACGCTGGTGGTGGCTCTCACCTTTAATCCCAGCACTCTGGAGGCAGAGACAGGCAGATCTCTATGAGTTCGAGGCCAGTCTGGGATACAAATCATGTTCCAGGAGAGCCAGGGTTACACAGAGAAACCCTGTCTTGACAAACCAGTAATCAAACAACAAAATGTATGAAAAACCAAGAGTTGACAGGCAAAGATTTGTAGTATGAAAAAGCAAATTCTGTAATCGATAGTAATCCATCAGGGATCACAATCCTTTCTATCTGTGGATTTCATGACAGGGTTGCAGCAGCACCAGGGCCCACCCTCATCTGCCAGGAGAACTGAGCTAAGTCAGTGTCACACTCAGTATGGCCTCCTATGAGGTGGCAGACTTGTCCCAGCCCTTGACCAACCTCATGCTCACTAGTCCTTATGAAAAACAGAATGGGGTCAACTTATCAAGAGTAGCAGGTATTTCGCTTTTGTGTAATTTCACTGGAAAAGTCAGTCGGATTTAAAAAATCTCCAAACATCTTCCTGAAGAGATAACTCTGTCTCTGGTGAGGGTTCATGATCCAAGGGCAAAGACTCAGGTGCAGTGTCACGAGGAGGAGCCTAGGACTCTTTCTGGTATCAAGTGTCCTCTTTAGGTCAACAAATAGGAAAGGCTGCTTGTGTTTTATTGCTTTTTAAATGTAGGAACTTACACTGGGATAAGTAAGAGTCAAATTCATTTGAAATACAACTGAACTCAGGACTGGAGAGAGGAAAGAGCACTGGCTGCTGTTGCAGAGGACCTGGGTTTGGTTCCCAGCTCCCAACATACAACTATAACTCCAGTTCCAGGTGACCCAACGCTCTTCCAGCCTGTGCAGGCCCCCATCGCTCACACCACGGAGAACACATATAAATGCAGGTGAATACTCATACACAAAAATTTAAATATATATAGTAATTTTATTTGGATTTCTGACAATACACCTGTTAGCATTCAGACTCACTTCTTGGAATTCTGGCCAATAAGCAGATAATATCCTGGGCCGCACCGTGTCCTGACATCATCTCATGTAAAGCTCACTTGAAGAGAAAACTCCTCCTCCTGCCCTTTCTCTCTATTCCCAGGAGGTATGCACCTCCCCTCTCTCTGTCTGTCTGTTTCTGTCTCTCTGTCTCTCTGTCTCTGTCTCTCTCTCTCTCTCACACACACACATACACACACACACACACACACACACACACACACACGCATGTGTGAGCCTCAGAATGGATACGCCTTTGTGTAAGATGCAAAGCTTTGAAACTCTGAGGGAAATTCCTCAAGAAGGAGGCAGGGGCAGAGGTTCTCATTAGCTTGGAGCCCAGGAGATAAAAGCAGGGGGTATCAGATAGGATTGCATCAAATTAAGAAGATTATACCCCAAACATTAATACTAGAGTGGAGACAAACTAGAGAATGGGAGGAAGCATCTGCCAACCGTCAACAGAAAGGAATTCAACACATAAGAACTAAAAAATTAAACAGCACAGAGCAGTATCCCCACCCACAAGGGGGTGATGTAAATGAAGACTTCAAATGAAGAAGCACAAAAAAAAAATATGTAAAAAAAAAATGTTCAATCCCTTTAGCATTAGGGAAATGCAAACTGTAACTACACTGAGATTCCATCTCCTGCAGGCAGAAAGGCAACATCAAGAAAACAAACAACAAATTCCGGGAATGCTCTGGGGAAAGTGCCACCTTCACAGCCGAGGAGAATGCTAGTCAGTCTGGTCACTAGGGAATACCAGATGCTCCCAGGCCTTCTGATCCCTTGGTTTGAATGAGAAGTTCCCTTAAGGTTTTGGCATTTGAATACTTGGTGTCCAGCACTTGGCTCCTTGGGAGGATTTAGGAGGTGTGAGTCACTGGGGGGCGGGGCTTAAGGTTTAGAAAGCCTGCTGTAATTCCCCCAGGTTCCCTCTGTTTCCTGTTTGCAGGTGGGGATGCAGACCCCAGCCTCTGCTCCAGCACCATTCCTGCCCGCTGGCTGCGGTGTGCCCTGCTGCAGTGATGAGGGACCGATATCTCTGGGACTGTAGGCCAGTACCATCAGCGGCCTCTCGATGTTCTGTCCATCACTTGACTCCTTCATTACAATTGAGGTCCTGATGGGTTCTGAACAAAGAACTCAATGCTTCATCAATTTTGAGGGCTGTTTTCTATAAATTAGAAAATCCTTGTGCTCATTTATATTTACATCCATTTGCATATTAATTTTAACATTCACCTACTTTGGATGCTCCCGAATCTATCAACTTTTATAGTTTTAATACATTTGAACTGTCTCGGGCCAATATCTACAAAACAGACAGAGTACACTCAGAGGCACATCTCCCACCTCTACGGTACTCATTCTGTTTTCTTTTCAGTCCTACAGAGGACTTCAGAGGCCAAGCAGGACACATTCATTTTTCTTTTCTTTTTGGCTATTTGAGACAGGGTTTCTCTGTATAACAATCCTGGCTGTCCTGGAACTCGCTCTGTTAGACCAGGCTGGCCTCAAAATCACAGAGATCCACCTACCTCTGCCTCCCAAGTGCTGGGATCAAAGGTGTGCGCCACTACAATGCAGCTATTTTTTTTTTAAAGCAAATAGGTGCATATATGTACACACATACTTAATTCCTCCCCTTTTAGTCAAATAAAAATATATCATACATAATTTTCTTTCACCTTGATAATTCACTTAGTAATATCACTTGAGATCATTTTATTTCACAACATGGTAATATTTATTTTCATCACTGCAAACTAGGACACTTTATCATATTCACACCAATATTTAAATATGCAGATGTTTGGGTTGTTTTCAGTCTTTAACATCTACAATTGGTGCTGCTGCCTTGCGCCCGCCTTGTGCATTTCTGACAGTGGCAGAGAGCTGAGTCTGTGGGACCTGAGAGCAAATGCTATATAAACAGTAAAACATGCTTTTGCATCTCCAGCAATACCAGAGAATCCATTTCTTATAACTGAATTCTTAGAAAATTATATTAATTGCCGATTGCTATAGAAACAAACTGTCAAAAATTTAGTAGGCTGCAACAAAACACAGTTCTGGAATCAGAAGTTCATAATGGGTCTCATTCAGACAAATGAAAAGCCAACGTGTCTGGGTAAAGGCTGGCTTCCTTGTCCTCATAAGGCTTTCCCATCTTAGATGCCAGCAATCTCAACGCCCCATCCTCTGCTCCCATGACTCTGCCCTGACTCCCATGACTCTACCTTGTCTCCCATGATCCCGCCCTCTGATCTCATGACTCCACCCTGCCCCCATGACTCCGCCTCTGCTCCCATGACTCCTCCCTCTCCTCTGACTCTTCTTTCACTGTTAATGTTGTGACTCCATTGGGTTCATCAACATAACTCAGGACAACCAGTGCGATTCCTAATCCTTGTAAACTCTATTTTAATCATAACTGCCAAGTCCCATTGGCCATGTGAAATCACAAGACTAGCAACCAGACAACTCTGGGGGTTGTTCTTCTGCTAATTGCTAATAGGCTGTGAGATCTAAACTTTTAATAGTTTAATGACAACGATAATTTCAACTAATCTTTATTATTTTTATTTTAGGGAATCTGAATTCTTTTTTGTGTTTAAAGGATTTTTGTACTTCTTATATGAATTATCTTTACATAACTTTTGGTTGTTTTTAAAATTTATTTTTAAAGCTCTTTATATTATAAATTCTATTTATAATCTAGCTACATAAAATTTGGAACAGATTCAGTTTTTCTCTTTTCTTTTCAACACAGATCTTTAGCCAACACAATTCCAGGGAAGAACAAACCCATCTTTACCTTACACATTGATACGCTTATTTTTCCATTTACTATGTTTCTATATAAAATTTGATCTGTATCTCAATTTAAAGTATACTATTATATAGTAACTGTTTGGACATGACAAGCATTTAACTAATAATCTGAAAATTAAAATCAATGACTTAAATTAAGGTATTTCATTATCTTGTCCTTCCCCATACAAATCCGAAGTGTTTTATACTGAGATGTTCGTTACTGTTTTATACCTAAATGTTTGCTCCTGTTGCTTTCGATCCTTCTGTTCTGCCAGTGCACAGCATCGTGCAGTATTCCAAGCACAATGAAGAATATCAATAATCATTACTTTTAAATGTAAGTGCAAACGGCTGTCAGCACATCTCCACTCAGATACTTTGTTTAGATGGGAATAAGTTTGACAGCAACATCCAATGAGAAGTAAGCATGCAGCTCCAAAGGTGTGCCTCCTTCACAGATGAAGGATGGATGCTCTGAGATGCTGCCATTACTGTCTAGGCTACGAGGGGAGAAAGCGGAACTGGAAAAGGAGGCTGGGCCTCTGGCTTCAAGTTTAATGCTCCATGTATTACAGATAATACAGTCACAGTTTGGACCTTGATTTTACTTTTCTTTATGTTTTGACTTCCAAAGTAATATTATCTAAGAGATGTATTCACTGGTAAGTTCTAGACATAACTGCCAATGAGATGAGTCAATTGTTCACCACCAGAAGATTTCATGAAAACTAAAAGAACTGTGAAAAATCAGTTCTAAACACTATTTTAAAAGTAATATTAATTACATCTGAGTTGATAAAATATAGTAAAATACAGAGAAGTTATTTTAAGATGTATTTTGCATATGTATATCTGCCTGTGAATGTCCCGTGTGTACAGGTGTCCACATGGGCCAGAAGGGGGCACTGCACTGCTTGTAGCTGGAGTTACAGGTGGTCAAGAGCACCCATGGGTGCTAGAAACCAAGACTGGGTCCTCTGGAAGAGCAGCAAATGCTCTTAAACCCCAAGCTATGACAGAGGGGGTTTCAGTTATATTAACAATATAAATGCCTTTTTACCCACTTTCTTATCTTAATAATAGACAGTGAACACTATTTATGAAATAATATAAAAAAAATTCTACCCAAAGGAAGTCCAGGAAACGACAACTCTAAGTACTTTTAATAGAGGAAAAAAATGCCGGGCGGTGGTGGCGCACGCTTTTAATCCCAGCACTCGGGAGGCAGAGCCAGGAGGATCTCTGTGAGTTCGAGGCCAGCCTGGGCTACCAAGTGAGTTCCAGGAAAGGCGCAAAGCTACACAGAGAAACCCTATCTCGAAAAACCAAAAAAAAAAAAAAAAAAAAAAAAAGAGGAAAAAATGAATGGACAAGAAAAAAGATCATTAATGATAATCCATGAGCTTTCTTTACTTTGGAATTCTTGGTTTATTTTTTCCAACAACAAAGGAAAGAGAAAAACAAGATGGCACCAATACAGAGAGGATATTACTGTAACACAATGATCGAAACCCACTGTTTTACACTTAAAAATATGAAGAACTGGAGTGGAGAGATGGTTCAGTGGTCAAAGTACTTGTGGCACAAATATGTGGAAAACCTGTGTTTGGGTCCCCAGAACCTACGTAAAACCAGATGTGGGAGCACACATCCTTAATTCTAGTATTTCTTACACTGAGGTGGGAGATGGAAACAGGAGAATCCCCAGAAACCCCAGGCTAGGTAGCCTTGCAAACGCAGTGATGATAATTAAAGATCTTGTCACAAACAATGGAATGTGGAGACAGAAGCCTGGGTTGGTCATCTGACTTTCACACATGTACCACAGCACAAACATGCCTGCACTTACACACACACACACACAGAGAGAGAGAGAGAGAGAGAGAGAAGAGAGAAGAGAAGAGAGAGAGAGAGAGAAGAAGCTAGAGTTTTCTGCCTTGCCACAGTCAGGACAAATCTTGTCACGCAGTCCAAGCCGTCAGAAGAGACATTATATTGCTTACAAACTGTATGGCTGTGGCAGCTTCTTGCTAACTGTTCTTATTCTTAAATTAACCATTTCTATAAATCTATACCTTGCACGTGGTGGTGGCTACCAGAGTCTCTACATGCTGCTTGTCTGGCGGTGGTGCAGTGTCTTTCTCTCAGCTTCTCTTCCAGCATTCTCCTCTCTCCTTGTCCACCTACTTCCTGCTGCACTACTTCCTCCTGTCACTGGCATCATGTTTTTTTTTACAGAATGATATCCACAGCATTTCCCTTTTTTCTTTTTTTAAAGTAAGGTTTTAACTTCAACATGAAAATACATATAAAAAACAATTATGACAAGAATACAGTACAATATTAAAAATATTCCTATCTATCTTATATTTGTGAATTAAGGTTTATATCTAACTTATCTTTACAAACTAGAAATACAACTATCTAGTTTCAACACATCAAAGACCTGAGAAGAACATAATGTACTGAGAAATGTAGAGGATGCAAGCAACTTTCGGAATCTGCAAAAGTAGACCAGACAGCTGGCAGCCTGACAGTACCAATGTCAGCATTGGTGCATTAAATTGCTACAGAGAGAGAAGAAGAGAGAGAAAACACCATCACATACACACACACAAACACAGAAGTAAACTCACACACAGAGGAACACACAGAGAGAAATAAAACACACACATACATACACACACACAGAAATAAACACACACACACACATATACACACATGCACAGAAATAAACACACAAAAAGATGAATGGAAATGGACAAAAGGCTGAAGGTCTGCTAAATAAAGTTACTCTGATAACATATAATATTTTGGTTTAGAAAACAATAAATGATGAACATCAATTTATCTTTGAGCTCTATGGCTCATACTGAAAAAATTCCCTTAATATTTAGAATTTAAAATCAATCTGATTGTGAATATAATTAAAAACGCCATAGACTAATAAAATACCTTATACATTTTATGGGTTATTCTATGGCTCTACCATTTATATATATTCTATATAAGCTATAATGCATTTGCACTTTATAAGTGAACACTCTCAATCTAGATGGAATGCTCATTTCCAGAATTAAGGCTCCTAAGGGAGAAGAGAAAATTGCGGCTGTGAAAGCTACACATAATGCTGCAGAATTGAGTGGCTCACTGAAGGGCCTTAGCCGTGCTCCCTTTGATGACGGATTAAGTAAACATGCGAGCAGACAACACAAACATTATGGGTATTGTATTGCACACTGCAGTAAAGACGATGAAACTGGTCACGCTCTAGAGCAAGCAATACGGACAACATATTTTATGAGAAATGTATTTATAAAGAAATTAAGGGATAGTGTTCATATTAATTATACAAATGCTGCACAAATAGTGACATACTGAGTGGAATAAAACCAAAGTAGTCTTTGGGTTCTCCAGGAGCGTGTCCCAGGCCTTTACAAAAGGAAAAATGAGGAAAGTTTCTATTTGAATGTGAAACTGAAAAATCCAAATTAAACAAGAAGAAACAATAATCCCTAACAATTTACAGCATAGCTGAAAAATAAAAACAATGCAGCTGATCACAATGAATTATAGATGTGATAAACAGGGCCGTTCCTTGGCCTCCTTAACTCTGGAAAACAATCAGAAAGCTTCAGGATTGGCAAGGAAGTGCCCCACACTGATGCTGCCTTGGGGTGTGTGTGTGTGTGTGTGTGTGTGTGTGTGTGTGCGCGCGCGCGCACGCATACACGTATGTGTGTGTGTATGAAATCATAGCAGGAAAACATTTGCTAACACTACCATGTACAGGACATACAGGCTTCAAGAAAGGAGCACCAAACACAGACATCACAGGAGTGACTTCATATGAACAACTAACGGAACGCTCTGATTGTGGTCTGAAGGCTTTTTTCCCAAGACAATTCCTGTTTCAAAACCTCACCCTCAACAGTTAGTTCATGTTCCTATCCAGCAGTGCGGCTTTGGGAAGGGGATTAGTGTTGTCACACGGAGACAAGTGGGGACAGTTTGCTCTTCCTGTCCCATGAGATGAGGACACAGCAAAGGTGTCATTCATCAATCAAGCAGTGGGGCCCTAAGCAGACACTAAATCTCCTTGTTCCTGTGTCTACAGGTTCCAGAATGGGCAAGAAATAATTTTTGTGTTTACAAGCCACCCTACCTATGGAATTTTTGTTACAGCCACCCCAAGGAACTGAGAGAGTTCTGGGTGGCAATCCTTTGTCCCTAGGTGTTCTGACAGCTCTGTCTATATATAACTCTAAATGAAAACAAAGGCAGGCATGCTGCAGCCACAGAGAAGGCTGAAGCAGTTGGGTCACATTTACTACACTGTGACCTTTGTTAAAAATCAGTTCTATGAATAAGCACTTACTGGTCCTTCAACTAATTCCAATCTACTTCCATATAAACTCTGGAGACACTGACCCAGTTTTCCTACCTCCAAGACAAGTCAGCCTGGTGATTCCCTTTCTTAACAAAGGAGTGATGAGCAGAGCAAGAAAGCGTGCTTTCAGCTACTTGTAAGAGTAGAACACACAGCAATCAAAGGTGTTCCAGCCAAATGAAAGAGGACAGGGCCACGGTGCTGCTGGCAGCAGCCTGCAGAGTCACAGAATAGATCTGAACCCAAGGCTGTTATCAGGAGAGCTGACAAGACACAACAGGAACAGCCCGAGGCTGTGTTTTGTTTCCTCTTTCTCTATAACTGTGTGCCTTATCATAGCAAGGACCAACTCCTGCTTCTCATTAAGGCTGTCATGTTCTTCACACTCTCATCTGCCTTATAATTGAAATTCTTATTTTAACAGCATTATGTTAATGTTATTGCTAGCTATGGAATGTCTTGTGAAGAGTGCAACATTAAAGTTAATTTAGCCCTACATCCTGGGTAATGGATACTGTCTGGAATATAATAAACCACAGATACTCAGAGTTGGACTGAAATGTGTCAAGGTTACTTTCCCAATTATAGGCAACCCTAATGTGGTTATCATCTCTTACATCTCACTAATCTCTTGTTGCTTATAGACTTTTTAGTTGTGGTAGCAAAAATCAGAATTCCTAATGAAGTTCCTTGTTTTCTTTTCTTTTTTTTATTCTTAATTAAAACTGGTTCTGCACTTGAGCTAAGCTTCCTGGGGAGAAAAATTAGATCAGTGTTGTAATAAGAATTAAGAAAGTACTCCACAGATTATAGTCAACATGCTATTTAAAAAAAACAGTAAATTAAAATTAACTGGCTTATGTTGTTAAATGGCAACTTTCCATTCAGCAAACCCTGATATTCCCATAATTCAGTGTCTACACAGGGCCATTAAAGACAGTAATACACAGTTTGCTGGTGAGGGAAAGACTCCTGTGTAAGGAGCTCTGGTTCACATGTAGGTGTTGGGATTTCCCACTGTACGTGAATGGAATAATAAACAGAGCGAATACTTCATTTGCAGACAGGTCAAACTGGGCGGTTACGGAAACCTTAGAGAACAAAACTAGAAATTACATGTTTAAATTTAAACATTTAAAAATAATTATTTTCAGTATTTCAATATGATAAATCAAGAACTCTGAGATTCAAATAAAATTAGTTTTGATGACAAAACAAGACTGGCCAAGAGTCTGGAATTGTGGGAACTTGGTGGTATAATTCACTTCTCTATTTCTATGTATGCTCATTTTTTAATTTAAAAATTAATCTATGATATTAATATTTTAATTCTTAATAAATGGAGTATTTCACTAAAGAGATCCTCATAGGCAGCTAGAAAAATCCAACTATTTATTTTATGAAGATCTTTTCCAGGTTAATTTTTGAGTCCTATAAAAATAAGCACATGTAAGATGTCCCTAACTGTTACTGCTACGGTTTGGATGGAGTGTGCCCCTTTCCGAGTGTTAAAAGCTTGGTGTTCAGGATGATACTGTTAGGAAAAGAGGGGTCCTACAGAGCTGGAACCTTAGGTCCCTGGGTAGCAAGCTCTTTAAACATAACTTGCCTGTAACCTCTCGCTGGTTCCTTTGTAACCCTGTGAGTTCTCTCAGGAGGGCTGACTTAGGGCCCATCCATTTCACTCTGTTCCTACTGAGGAAGGACATGGCCACTTGTTCTCACAAGCACCAGGATATGCTGCTATCTACTGCTGTCACCAAAAAGCTAACACAGTAACAACTCCCCATCCATAGACTTCGACTCTCCAAAACTGGGAGCCAAATTTACATTTCTATCTTTGTAAATTAGATGCCTTGGTATTTTGTTGTTAAAACACAAATGTGACTAATATCTCTGTTTTAGTATATAAATCAGTTAATATTTACGTAAAATGTTCATAAAAATCAAAATTTGTGGATGTGTATTGCTGTATGGCTGGCTACTACCTCTTTTGGAAAATAAGAAAGGACTCCTCAAACCCAAGCACAGCAATGAAATGCTCCTCACACTGATTTGAAGAATAAAGTAATCAACAATGCCCAGTGCCAGGGAGGACTCCAAGGTGTATGTAACTGCCAGTGGTACAACTCCACTTTGAAAAATTGTTAAATTATGTTTAACATGTCACCCAAAAAGGCTGGCAGGTCTTTAATCAAGAGAAATAAAAAACTTATTTTTTTTTATAAAGATGAGTATGCAAACATTAATGGCAGCTTTATTTATAATAGCTACAAATAAAAAAGAATACAGATTTCTATTACCTGGTAACTGGACAAATTTTGGTACATTTATACAACAGAATGCCAGAAACAGAATGAACTACTGAAATATGAAATTCATTACATGAACAGATCTCATTGGAAGCCTCACATAAAGTGGAAAAGGCTATAAACAAAGGCACATGCTGTGGATATCGCTCTGTATAAATAAAGTACTGATTGGCCAGTAGCCAGGCAGGAAGTATAGGTAGGACAAGCAGAGAAGAGAATTCTGGGAAGTGGAAGGCTGAGTCAGGAGATGCTGCCAGCCGCTGCCATGAGTACCAACATGTAAGATACTGGTAAGCCACCAGCCATGTGGCAAAGTATAGATTAATAGAAATGGGTTAATTTAAGATAGAAGAACTAGATAAGAAGAAGCCTGTCACGCCCATACAGTTTGTAAGCAATACAAGTCTGTGCGTTTACCTGGTTGGGTCTGAGCGATTGGGGGACTGGCGGGTGAGAGAGATTTGTCCTGACCGTGGGCCAGGCAGGACTGGAGAAAACTCCAGCTACAGGCACATAATACAACATATATTTGTTTATAAGAAATAA
Source organism: Peromyscus leucopus (assembly GCF_004664715.2). Lineage (NCBI taxonomy): Eukaryota > Metazoa > Chordata > Mammalia > Rodentia > Cricetidae > Peromyscus > Peromyscus leucopus. Next base: position 29,169,763 of record NC_051063.1, read on the forward strand.
ACTCTAAAGCTGTAAGTTGGCTGGGTGAGTGCCAGAGGCATGGTGCAGGGGACGGAAGGAGTGTCCATGGTAACGCGAGAATTTTTCTCTAGGTTAAGATGGCCGCTATGTGACTGTGCAAATATGCTGAACTGCTATGCGGGTGTGTTCACAGTATCTTAGTTTGCTAGTCAGAGGACTAAATTAACATTATCTAATAACTGATAACTGATGTTATGACAACTATATTGCCTCAATAATTCAAGAATACACAGCAAAATAATTGCTGTAAAAATCACGTTTTCTTTTTACACCTACCTGATAATTGTGTAAATGCAGTTGTATGTGTATGTATAACTATGTATCACATATATTTATGTACACATATACTCAGACACCATTCAATACACTGGAAAACTAGTTATTTTGTTAATCAAATGTGGCAGAGTGGGTTCATATTTTTCATTTATACATAACTATGCCCAAATTAAAATTATTTGTTGGAGTGAATATTCTTTGATCTTAGGGTACTTCCGATTTGCCATCATACGCATCATTTTTGATCAACAGGAAGTGGCGACAGCCACTGCAAAGAGAGAAGTGGTGCAGTGTAAGTGAGGGCAGGTGACGTCCCTCCCGGGAGCCATGCTTCTGCGGTACACTGCTGTGCCACACCCCGCTGCGACGTCTGGGATGCCGTGTACCTTACATGATACATATTTTTAAATTGTTGCCATTGATAAGTAGGGGCACCAAAATTTAGCATGCTTTAAATAAATGTTATCTGAAACTGCTGGAAATTTAATATATAAGCAAAATCAGTCTATTTGCAAAGATACTTTTAAAATTTTCCCCAGATTTTCTAAAATGCATAGATGTTACACACTTTTATTTCAAAGTAAGCTCCAAGAAGCAATATGTGCAAATCTCCAAAAGGCAGAGAGAATAGCTGTTATGATGAATCATAAGTCAAAAGCATCTAGATGCAGTGGTACTCAGCTCTATCTACCCACATCTATTTGTATTGAGTACACATGAAAACCACACACACACATACATACATACACACACACTACATATATATGTATATATATATATATGTATATATATATATATTATTTGAATGTTTTTCAAAAGATTGGTGTCACCACTTAATTGGTGTCACCACCACACCATTAAATGATGTGGGATTTTATTGCTCTTTATTATTTAAGTCTGGGATATTGTGTGTATACTCTAATGTGCTAAAGTTACAGAAGACTAATAAAACTGAGCCACTAAGATCACAAATCTAGCTGATAATAACTAATCCATAAGGTATGATGGTTAGTTTTTGTTTTTGTTTTTCAACTTGACACAAGCTAGATGAATTGTTTGGGGAAAGGGAACTGGGGCTGCCGGCATAAGACTGCATGGGCATATCTGGGGGTGTGTTTGATTTTCTTAAGGACTGTTGTGGAAGGGGCAGTTCCTGGGAGGTATAGAGATATCGCTGAAGGTTCACCTGTTCAGCAAGCCAGGAAGCAGCACTCCTCCAGAGGCTCTGCTTCACTTCCTGCTTCTGGGTTTCTGCCTTGGTTTCCCTCACTGATAGACCATGATGTGGAAGCTAAGCCAATAACCCCCGCTCCTTTCCTATTCTCCTTTAGGTCATGGAGTGTATCACAGCAACACAGAGCAGACCAGGGCATAGGTCAAAGCAGGCAATCAGAACACCTGTGTGTTTCAAGTCTAAAACCTTAAATACCGCATCTCTCCTTATAGCTAAGTGAACTGTTACTGAGAACAGTAGGGACTATGATTCTATTTTGATTTCTGCATCTCCATGCCTAGTATCAGGAAGGACTCAATAGTGCATTAATAAGTGAATAAAGAATTGACTAACTAACTTGAATTCTCTTTCTCGGCTTAAACTGTTAGTAACAGACATTTTTTACACTGTCAACCTTCTAGCTACGAGCTAGCTACTCAAGAGGATCTTACATTACTGTACTGAAAACTTTCATTAGCTTGATTCTTTATCCTTATTCAGCTTGCCAATATTCAATTCTATGTAATCCATAGTCTGCTTACCCCACTTATGACATTAGATTGAAAATTATTACAAGCCAACATTGTTGTGTGATATTTTAATCATATTCTGACTCTCTTAAGACTACCAATAGAAATTTGCTTTGAATTAGAGGGCGGAGCTAACTACTAGCTGACCAAAATTAACCATAGATGTTTTGGAGGACTGAGGATGGATAGACAGGAAGTAATAAGGTGGGTCCTAGAGAGGGTCTCGCCCTTTTGGGATAAAGGAAAAAAGATAGAAGAGGTCACTGGTCGCTTCTCAGCTTCTCTGATCATTCATGTTCTTACCCCAGTATCTGACTCCCAAGTTTTTATTGATAAATAATAATTAGATAAACTTATCACAATATAATTGCTTATACTAAAATTTATGCCGTCTAGACTTCTTTGGGACATCAGGATTATACAGAAATCCTTGTCACCTTAAATTAGTGCTCCTCATAAGTTTCCGCCTACTTACTCAGTCACTGATTTCTGACCTGAAGTGTAAGAGTTTTAGCAGAAAGGAAAGTTCTTGTCCATCAGGGGAGCAACAGAGAGTGACGTGCAGAGATGGTTGTGTTCACTGGGTAAAATGGAAGCACGTGTGTTAATCACCTCTCCCTCACTGATGAAAACACAGCCCAGGGAAGCAGCTTACAGGAGGGAAAGCTGTTGCCTCTTGCTTTCAGAGTGGCCAGACCATGGCTGCCCAATCTGAGGTGAGGCTAGATACGAGGGGGAGAGTGCACAGAGAGCAAGGTGGCCCACCCCATGGACAAAGAGAAGGGTGCGGGGTCCTGGGGCAGGATGCTTTACTTTCCAAGAAAGCATGCTATGAGGAGACATGATGTTTATTTAACATTACTGGTTTCTTATCTTCTACATATATTGATAAAATATCTAGCTCTACATTTCTAATATCTCATATTTTATTTCATAACAGTATGTATTTGATTTAATAGAATTTTATGGAATTCTTACAGCCAGTTATTACATCGAGGATATAAACCAGGAGATGATCTACTAATGTACATAATGTAAGAAAAGTGCAAATAAATTAATAACATTCCATATGAAACTTGATAAAATATATTAAAGAAACACAAATTTAATGTTAAAACAACTGTCTTAGGGAATGATAGCTTAATAAAATATTTTTAAAAAATCAGATAACTATTGAAGCACAACAATGCTTCAAGATAATCTAAAACTATGATCACTGAGTGTCCCTGCTGCTGGCAAATCTGTATTACCTGATGCTGGTATTAAGTTATCTGTATTAACAGTAGTAAAGGATGTATATCAGCCAATGTTAGTTTATGTCCACATATCAAACACATCTTGGCATACACAGGGATGAGTATAGAAGGGTTTGCTAGAAGCTGAGCTTGCTGTTTCAGACTGCAGAAGGACTGTGTTGAGTGGAGGAATCTGTTCACTGTTACCAGAGAGCGGTGGTGAGTATGGGGAGTGTTAGATATTCAGTCCTGTTTAGACACAGACAAAACGCCACCCAAGAACTGCTACCTGTTCTAATAACTTCCCAACAGATAATTTATAGGCTGAACACATTTTAAACTATTTTACCCACGTATACTTTATTATTCTACCTATATATGTTTATGGTGCTTTGAATGAGAACAGCCCCCAAAGGCCCACACATTTGATGGCTTGGTTCTCAGTGGGTGGAACTGTTTGGGAAGGATTGGGGGCGTGCTCTTGTTGGAGGGTGTGCCACTGCAGTGGGATTTGAGGTTTCAAAAGCCCATGCCAGGCAGTTTTTCTCTCTCTGCTCCAGCCTGTGGATCAAACAGGAGTTCTCAGCTAGGCTCCAGCACCACGCCTGCCTGTCTGCTGCCACACTCTCCACCATGACGGCCATGGACCCTAACCCCATGAAACTGTGGACTCCAATGAACTTTCTTCAACAAATTGCTTTGGTTATGTTTTGTCATGGCAATAGTAAAGTATCTAGGACTGTGTATATGTATATAATGTGTAATAACCAAGTCAGGGTAATTAAGATTTTCATTTTCTTCCCAAATTATTATCTATCTTGTATTAGTGAATATGCATATGTATGTGTCTGTGTGTGTATGTATGCATGTATGCATGCATTACGTATGTATGTATGTATATATGTATGTATGTATGTTTATGTGTGCATGTCCACACAAGTGGAGGCCAGAGGGCAACTCGAGAGAGTCAGTTCTCCCATTCTATCATACAGGTCTTACGAATCCAACTCAAGCTTCACTCAGTCAGCCTGCCTGTATCTCGTCAGCACTGCTGTATGTTGAGTCCTCAAGGTCCTCTCCTTGTTATTAATAAAATACATAATGCATCACGTGACCAAAAGCACAGGCTCTGCTTCTGTGACTGCGTTACCTGAACGATAACGCATTCACTTCTGTCACACTGTGCTCTGGTGCCTGTTAAACCAAGCTTCTGATCTTCCAATTCTAATTCTACCATTCCTAACTCTCTGGTGCCTGTTAACCCAAGCTTCTGATCTTCCAATTCTAAATCTCCCATTCCTAACTCTCTGGTGCCTGTTAACCCAAGCTTCCAATCTTCCAATTCTAACTCTTTCATTCTTGACTCTCCCAGTGTTCAACCTTTAAATCACGTTCACAGTCTCCACACGTAACACAAAAGCACTGGCTTCTCTGTGTCTTGACTATTTCATTCACTTCACAAAATGCCTTAAGTCCCTTCAAGTTGATATAAACAGTAGAATATCATTTTTGTGGCTGAATTCTGTCACATATCCATTCCTCATTTCATTACTCAACTGTTGACATGTACCAAGGTTGATTCCCATATCTTCATATAAATAATATTGCAATAAACATGAGAGGCATTAATTCATCTGATATGCACATGTTCTCTTGGGTATAAGATCATAAGTAGCACACTGGGATCATATGAAAGATCTATTTTTAGTGTTTTAAGAAAGAATTTCCCCCATGAAAATGGCATTAATTTTAATTACATTAAATTCTGATAAATAGCATTTAAAAGTTCTCTTTCTCTATTTTCAGTAATATTTGTTATCTTTAATCTTGTTGGTAAAAGTCATATAACTGGGGTGATACCACATCTCACTAATTTTAATTTTAATTTTGTTAACAAGTAATGATTTTGAGCATTTTTTCATAAATTTTTTGACAACCAGAATTTCTTCTTTCAAGAACACAAGTCACACAATTAGCTCATTTTCTTTAGATTGAATTTGAAGGACTTTTGGCATTCAGTCTTTCATATATTCTGAATATTGCTTCTTTGTCAGATGCATAATCTGAAAACTTTCCCACACTGAAGGCCCGTCTCTTCACTCTGTTTCAGACACATCTTATTTTGACACAGCACCGTCTCTTGCTTCTGTTGCCCCTGCCTTTGAGTCTTATCCAAGCCATCGCAGATTATACTGACACTGAGTATTTCCCATGTGTCAGTGCTGTGGTTTCAGTCTTACACTTAAGACTTTGATCTGGTCTGAGTTGATTCTGGAGAGGGTTAGTGATATGGGCAAAGTCTCATTCTGCTGCAGGCGGATATCCAGTTTTGAAGAACCATTTATTGGGGATAATTGTTCTGTTTCCAACACAGAGTGGTTTTAAAGTCAAGAATCATCAGAATATAGATGCGTGGATTATCTCTCAGTTCTCAATTATTGTACTGACGTATGTAGGACTAGACAACACAATCATGTTGTCCTCATTACTCTGACCCTACAGTTCAGGTACTGTGATGCCTGTAGCTTTGTTTTCTGCTCAAAAACTCAATTAGCGGTTAAGTACTTCCACATATGCCTTCAAATATTTATTTTTTTGCTAAAAAAGTACAATTAAAATTTTGATGGGACTTCATTGAATCTGTAAATCATATTGTATAATATAGACATTTTTAACAATGTCAGTTTTTCCACTCTGTGAACAGAGTAGATAGTTCCAATTTTTAGACCTTTATTTTCATTAGTCTTTCATAATATTCACTCAGTAGTCTTTTGTTTCCTTGGTTAAATATATCCATGGATATCTTTTGCAGTTAATAGGAATGAGATTTTAGTCCTTATTTGTTTTTCAACAAATTAGGTACTGGTATATAGAAGTGTTGCTTACTATTGGATATTTATTTTATATTCTGTAACCTTACTGATTTAACTATGAGTTCTAATTGTCTTATTGGGTTCTTCATTGTAATAAGACTGAACTAATGCTTTCAATCAGACTGGTATGGTATATGAACCAATTTTGAAAAACACCATTTTAAACTCCAATCAAATATTTCACTCTTCTCCATGACCTAGGAAGATCAAAGGCAGGTATCTTCCCTTAGCATATACATCCCCATTTATATGATTGAGACTACCCTATATGCATGCCTGGCATACACCTAAGCACTAACGTTTGTCAACAAATCCTAAAGGCCCTCAGAATGTGGATCAACCATTGTGGGTGAAAGGTGACAGAGCACCAAGATTCCACTAAAACCCCCAAAGTCTGTCTCCTGAGGTTAGAGTGTGGTTGGAGACACTAACTTGGCCTATGTGGTAGCACTCTGAGCACTGAACATATGTGAAATCAACTTCAATAAACAAAAAGGAGCCCAGATTGTATTCTTCAATTTTCTTGTTACTTTAGTATTTTCTTTGTATGTACACAATTACAGAAAGGCTTATATCAATATGTATAAGGAATAATATCACCTTACAAATTAGCTAACATGTCTTTTAAGGTTCATCATTAAGGTGTTACCTAGTTTGTCAGTGTTATAACAGGAGAAGTAGGAGCACTTGGCTAGAAGTAGTTACAATGAATCCTAAGGAGAAAGTGTGACATCATAGAGAGATTCTCAATGATAAGTACAGATTCATAAACGGTGACCTAACTGTCATCCACTGGACATCACACAAAAGCGAATGGGGAGGGGCTGGAGAGATGGCTCCGCTGCTCTTCCAGAGAACCCAGGTTCAAGTCCCAGCACCTACACGGTGGCTCTCAACTCCCCTTAACTCTGGTGCCACGGGACCCCGTACTCTTCTTGGCCTCCCTAGTCACCAGGCAGCAAGGTGGTACACAGATGTTCAAGCAGGCAAAACACACATACACACAATAAATTAATTTAAAAAGAAGTGAACAGGAAAATATATTTTCAACATAGTCTTCATTTCAACCTAATATCCATGAGTAACTTGTTTGTGACAAAGAATTTTATTTCTTCTGTGACATCAAATCTAAAAAGCTAGAAAGGAAGGAAGGAAGGAAGGAAGGAAGGAAGGAAGGAAGGAAGGAAGGAAGGAAGGAAGGAAGGAAGGAAAAGAAAAGAAACTCCACGTCACTTGAAGATCCAGGCGCTCTTCCATGTCTCTGTCCTTCGCTAGAAAAGCATGTATTGCACTACTTGTGGGGACGCACGGACGGACAGACAGACACCAAAGGGAACCCCACCTGGCCTCACGCACGCAGATCCACTATCACGTTGATGGAGTGATCACACTCATCATAACCACTTTGGCTCAGAGTCTGACCACATCTCACGGCTTGCAGTCCACACTCTGGCCTTGTTACCACCAGCAATGGCCTGAGTTCCTGCAGACATCTAAAGAACCACGCCGCTTCTGCCCTCACCCTGACTAGCAGGACTGAGCTACTTTCCACCCCAGCTTGTAACGGCCCAAACCCATTTCCTCACCGGAGGCTTCGGCGGCCTCCAGAGGAGCACCCTTCACCTGGTAACTCACCGGAGGCTTCGGCGGCCTCCAGAGGAGCACCCTTCACCTGGTAACCACTGCAGATAATAGAGTAGAAACCCTCAGTGCTGTCACCAGGCATCAGAGTGGGACACACAGTTTTGTTCTGGCTCCCTAGTTTCCCCAGTGGAGTTGAGCTGCCCATGGTGCTGTGAGGGGCTGCCCTCCATTTCCTCGTTCTTCCCTTCCTGACCAGCTTATTCTTCATTCTGAACCAAACAAACTAAGTCTCAGTGTCTGCTCCCCAGGGAGCTTCATGGAGCCAGCCCTCTGCACAATTCTCCCTCCAGAAGTCAAAGAGGTCATTTAAAGGCCTCTAGTATACCCACGAGAGCCCACACTTGCTCTTCTCTTTACTTGGGAAACACACAGTCATCTCCCGACACCGGGGTCCTCAGGAGTGCTGTCACAGGCCTGCAAGGCAGGCTGCCTTAGGGACTCACTCTGTTAGCCCTTTGGCCGCAATGCTCCTCACAGGAAACACACACAGTTCCATCTTCATTTCTGTCAAGACTTGTCCCTCTTCCACTCTCAATTCATCTGCTCTGACTGCAGCCTGTCTAACAGTGCCTCCCCCATCCCCAGAGCATTCGCAATCCCATGTCGTCTTCTTCCTGGCCTCCCGATTCTGCATTGTACTTAACTTTCCAAGGCTGACTTTTTCCTCCTGGAACATGGGCTCCATGGACTCAGGATCTGTATTGTGTTCTCCTCCTTTCCTCCAGTGCCCAGACAGCGCCTAGCACGGAGGGAGCATCCCACACAAACCTACTGCAGACCTCCCTCATTTTCTAAAGGACATCAAAGGAAGGAACTAGCACTGAGCTGCTGAGACCCAACTGGGATATTTGTTTTTAACAGGGAGAAGTAAACAACCAATGTAAGTTCTAAGGCAGCCACTGAATGGAAATTTTTCCAAATTGAATTTATTTAAAAAAATCCTAGGTGTCATTTAACTGACATCATTGGACACACACAGTCAAAGGAAATTTTTAATATCAGAAGTCAGTTACTTGCCAACATGTGGAAGAAAAATAACAAAAATATGCCATGTATCAAACAACTACAACAAAACAGTCCTTTATCTGTGAAATCAGTTAACAGAGTGTGGTGACAGGTAAATTCATATTCTAGATGCATTTACTAGACTTTGAATGGTAGATATTATTTTTCCTGGTAATATAAAACATGAGTCAGACCTACTAATGATTGACGTAGAGTAATTATTTACAGAATATGTTTTGTCTTTTAATCAAAAGGGGGTTGAACTATTAGAGTCCATTAAAGATTCAGTATTTAAACAACTTACAAAATCTGTGAGCTCATGCACAGCAGTGCAGTTACCCCAGATGTGGTGAACAGAAGAGTACAGTTACCCCAGATGTGGTGAACAGAAGTGCACAGTTACCCCATCTGTGGTGAACAGAAGTGCACAGTTACCCCAGATGTGGTGAACAGAAGTGCACAGTTACCCCATCTGTGGTGAACAGAAGTGCACAGTTACCCCAGATGTGGTGAACAGAAGTGCACAGTTACCCCAGATATGGTGAACAGAAGTGCACAGTTACCCCAGATATGGTGAACCTCAGGTATATAAAAGATATCATCTCCCACTCTACCTTACATTTTCACCTGACCATTCTGATGTGAATCTCAAGAGTGCAGGTAAGAGTCATATTTAATTTAATACAAATTCACTGTCTAGCTAACCACATTATGAATAACCAATATTTTTTGCATAACACTAATAGCCCACTGACCTGTGGCATTGTGTTGGGTTTTAACACTGAACTATAAGAAAAACCTATCATAAGAATTTAAAGTACTTTGGTTCTCAATTCATATAAAATAAATCCTTTAATGTGATTCCACAATGGCCCCAGGTTTCACAGTTAGCCATGTAAGCAATCAATAAACCACATTGTGCCATTATATGTATTTAAAACAGAGGGATTTGAAACAGCTCTCGGAATTCTGCAATAATGATAAATAAACCACAGCTAAAAAGTTTCTAATTAGTAGCAATTACTATAAAGAGCAGAAAAAACAGGAAATAAAATGTAATCTTAAAAACTCAACTTATTTTCTAAAGGATGCCAACGAAAGAAATTAGCATCAAGCTGTAGAGATGCAACTCGGATGTTTACTTTTAACAGAAAGAGCAAACAACCAGTTTAAGCTCTAAAAATATCTACTGAACTGCAGTGTTTCTCAGCAGAATGGAATTTCAAGGGACATGCAGAGTCCAGGTAACTGCATAACGAGCAGAGTCGGAGGATTCCAAACACACCGCAGAGCTGCAATAATCCAGACATTGTGGCAGTGCCGCCAACAGACAGACGTACATCAGGTGAATGGCCCAGAAACTCCCCACTCGAGATCAATGATTTTCAAAAGAGAAACTATACCTTCCAACACAGTCTTCAACAGTTCATAAAACTTCAACGTCCACTGATTATAATCTTGAACTTAGCAAAAGTAAGCTGTATTTTATGTAATATTTATGACAGTGTCATCAAGACTATTCCCAAATAGAAACAGTCCAAACATCTATCAGCTGAGGAACTTTATTAACAAATATAGGAGGGCTGGGCATGATGCTGCACACCTGTACTCCAGACACCCAGAAAGCTCAGGCAGGAGGACTGAATAACCAGCCTGGACAGCACAGCAACCTGCCTTAAACAGTCAGAAATACAGTATCTGCACACAACACAATATAAACTTGTAGTTCCTCACAGTCCACAGCATAGACAGAGTCCCAAACTGATGAGAGCAAATGGGAATATTATATATTAATCTGGAAAATGATTATACAACTCCATGTTTATACTAAAAACAATAGGGTATATATTTTAAGTGCATGAACTGCATATTATATGAATTATAGCTCAACAGGCTCTAAAAATACACTTCTATAATTAGAACTCAACCCCAGATAAAATGGACCTGCTAAATGGGAGCTAGCTGTCATTATTTTTCCCTTCTATATCTTGTAGCTGAATTTCTGGGGAGAAATGGTATAAAAAACATAAAGGCATTCAGGTTATTTAGAGAACTGAGCAATAATACCAGAAAGAAAACTAAGAATCCCAGTGTTGGCATAATCTGCATGGTACAGAGTGAACTTTGCCACCGCTCCTGAAGGGCACGGGTAGCGGAACTTTCACCATCATCCCTGACATTAGACATGGAGACTACATGGAAGAGGGAGGAAAACTGATGAATCTCAGAGACGTTGTCAGGAATTCCTCCAAAGTCTCAAAACACAAAGAAAGCAGGCAAGTGATTGGGCCATTCGTGGGAAGAAATGGAAGCCTACACAGGAGTAAGGCATTAGTGCCTTGGCCTGAGATGCACACATCCCTCACCAGCTGCTGTGGGGCAGGAAGCGGCAGAAGCAGTCCCCCAGGCCAGGCCTGCAGAGATGACATGCCCCTATGCATGGCATGGTGTGGGACTCGGAGCCAGGCATGCAGGCCACTGAACTCCTAAGCATCCACTTCTGCCCACCACAACTGCAGACTCTGCAATTACATCAATTTACGTGCATCTCTTCTGTGACTAGGGGAGCAATCAGAAATGCAAAGAGTAAAGGATGCTTGCTGTTATTTAAACATGCTATAATAAAGAAGTTCATTGATGATATCTATATTAAAATGTCCGGTTACTTTCAATATTTGGAAGCAGAAAGGTATCATGCACAAACTATTGTATTAATTTTGCTTGAGATGAGCTAAAGGGAAAGATGTATTAATAAGGCTTAGAAATGCAAGGGAGAAACAAGTATTTCTATGGGCCACTGATGAATATGGGGTACTATGAAAAACAGGAAAAGGAAACACACAATACTCAGAAGTGAAGAAATGAAATCATAAAGAAAATGGTGTCCTGCACACTCCTCCCCCCAACCCCCCGACACACACATACCCGAGAAGCAGAAGCAGGCCTTGGGGGACAGTGCTGTTTTCAGTGTGAGCATCCATGAAAACAGTCTTGGAGCAGGCTGGGGAGAGAAACCTAACGCACAAGGAACAGGGCTGAAACAAGGACAGAGAGAAGCTGCAAACCCAGGGGTGTTGGAGCGCCTACCAGGGAAGTATTTTAAATTAAAAAAAAAAAATAAAGGCCACATGTTCAACACATGCGCACCAAGTACTCCTTCAAGGAGCCACTGAGCAGCTGCATGTGATTGTGATGCCATCTTCCCCTCCCCGGGCATTCTTCTTTCAGTCTTGCTTCTAGTCACTTACATTGATTTCTCCCATGACTTGAACATGTCACACTGGTGACAAGAGAGACTTAGATTTGAACAGTCTAGATTTCCTGCTCATTTTTAAAGTTTTTAGAATAACATTATTTGAAACAGGGGACCAAAACAAAATTAGAGCATTTGCTATATATTTCATTTGTACATTCTGCCTTCTAATTTCTCTCAGCAATAGAAGATATGTACCTACCTCTCCTAATGCTCTAATCTTCCATGGCACCTTGATCTAGAGCAAGAAAAAATTAAGTATACAGAAGCAACACACTGATGTAACACACACACACACACACACACACACACACACACACACACACACACATACTTTAGTTGATCCAAAAACTATGTTTTCTATTATACTCGTGAAGTATACTTTGGGTTTAATTTTTAACAATAACAAAACTTTATCCCTACAGACAAAATCAAATATATTTGTACCTAGGTTTTAGGATGACTCTGTTTTTGAATTCCTCCCTTTCTTGGGGGAAAAAAATCTGATGATAACATAGTTAGTCAAATAGTAGCATTTCTAAACGATAGAAGAAAAGATGTCTACTCTAGAGTCTCTTCCGCTTACATCTTAAACAGTGCACAAACTATGCACAAACAAGTAAGCACACAATTAAACTAGAATTCCTCCAACAGCTTTGGAAGGTCATGATTTCAGTTTACTTCAGATTCCAACATCACACTCAAATGCACACAACACTTTTTTATTTCATTTCTCTCTATTTCTGCACATGCAACACAGATGTGTGATAATCGTCATACTCCAGAAATAAAAATATCCAGGATATTTTACACTCAACTTTAAAAGCTAAACTATGTAATTAAAATGCAGCTCATCTCTACACACCTTTTGCAGTAAAATGTTGCTAATAAAGATGGATGTGAATTGTTCAGTAGGGGCCACAGGGTCCTCTGAGGACTAACTATGGCACTCAGCTTCTTCCAGTGTAACTATACCTTAAATTCCTTCAGCTCCTATCTGTCAGGCAAAGGCTGCCAGGTGAGCAGTCTGTCACTCTTGCCTAGGCTAATAGACTCTCCAGTGGCTTTTGTTACAGCTCATGTCATACCATTAAAACTATGTGCCTTGAAAATACCATAACATATGTGGCTGAATCTTGTCAACTCCAGATAATCAGACTCTGTGTGGCTTCACAAGCAGATGCAGATTAGAGAGGCAATATAAATATGCAAATCACACTGGTCCCCTCAGCACCACTGTTCCTACCTCTAATGGCCCTCGTAGAAAGTCTGTCTGTTCGGCTCCTCCTTCCAGTGCTACATCAACAGAGGCAAAGGGACGGCTGGCCATCTGCTGCCGTTCTCGAAGCAGTTGCTGGAGGGGGTTAAAAATGATCTGTTTTAAAACAGGCTTAAAGGCACATTAAATGCAACAATATCTGTTTTCATTTCTGAACAAATGGCACTGAAAATCTAGCAACCGTTTTGTATATATATGCATCTAAAAAGCTGAAGACAAAGTCTACCTTCTCCCAGGCTCTGGTTTCCCCTCACAGACGCATGAAGTGTATGGTGCTACAATCTATAAACAACCTTCTCTTGACCTCCACCCACAGGCCCAACAAAATGTACTCAAAAGCACTTGGAAAACCTCAGGTATGAGGTGCTACTTAAATAAAAAGTACTATTATGGTGACAGGTATAGTAAGGTTCCCACTCAAAATAACCCATGCATTTGTGTTAGCAAAGAGGAAAGTATTATCAAAAATGTTTAAGGAATGAAAATGGAAAATTGTCAAAATACATTAAAAGAGATCAAGGAACATACACCTGCTAAGACTAAGTTTGTGTGTCGTTAAGGTCCTGTCCGCTGCTGTGGCACCAGCAGGAGCTGTGACTGACTGTCTTCAAATCTTTACCCACAGCCTGTGTCGTTATTAAAGTGCAGATGATCTGCGCAAGGCCCTGGGAGCACCACTAGGAATTTGTGCCTATGCCGGGTTTGCCTAGCTGAACCCACTCAGCTTGCAAGTCCCAACCAACTACCAAGCTAATTTATATTTCTGCCTTTCCTTGTAATTATAATATTCATTAAGTCATGATAAGAAAAAATTGATGACCAGCACTAGATACCACAGATCTTGTCCCTCTCATCCTATACAGCTAATAAAATTATTATTAAATATTAAAGAGGATGGGCAATGCAATTAAATACTCTTTCAAATGAGGAGAAAATCATATCAGTGGAGAAGGCAGAATCCTTGAGCACAATGAAGGGCTTCATTATTTATGGAGATCTTTAAGATTCTCAGGCATTAGGTGAAAACATTAACCACCAGTCTTTGAATGTAAATGGCTGAAGTCTTGTGATGCATCATTCATAAAATTCCTTTGCAGATGAGGAAGCAACACAATAAGGGAAGGCAATTTGTTACCTAGTGTTTGTGCATTAACACATATAACACAGGGCATAAACAGAATTTAAGGCTTAGCTTTCTTATGATTAAAGAGAGCATTTACCTGATGATGTTATACAGAATGAATAAACTGCTAATGAGTAGTAGTTTAACTTATTAACTTACACTTTGTTTATGTAATGAATTCATAATAAGTATAGTTTAAAGTATAAAGGTGTACAAATTAGAAATTACTTACTTTAATAAAATTTTACCATTGGGTTATTATATACGGCTGTTAACAAATAGAACTTGGTTTGTACCTCTCTCGACAGGAGTGGCTAAAATCATGTGTGCAGAAGGCAAACATGGTCTTATTTCCAAGCAAGCCATAGTGTAGACAGAGGTAGTATGTACTTGTGTGTCCCTGGCAGAACACTGCAGATGCTACCCTGTACACACACCCCAACAACATAGCCGTGCAATCTATTTTCCAAGATTAATACACAGGAAACTTTGAGAAAATGTAAATTCAAGTTTATGTCCACACAGAATTGTCTAGGATTTATAATTAATGGTGTCCTCCATTTATCTGCCTCTCCTTGGCTTATAAATGATATCTCCTATGACAGAGATTTTAATAATGAAAGCTCTGTTTCATCACCCGTCCTTTGCTGAATTCTTAAACAAAGGGTTTACAGAATATAATTAATAAACATTCATTGCCACAAATTGTGATGCCATAGATAAGTACTCCAGACCAAGCATGTCAGAATGCAGTGTATCACAGTGACACCCAAAATCAACATGGAAAAAAAAAACTGCCTCTGATACTTGTTCAATTCTGAATGTTTTATTTGTAAAATGCAAAGCATATTCTAAGACTCAGATTTGTTCTCTGAGCTTTGAGTTTAATTGCTTGTAAAGACCTGAATGAATTTATTCTGGTCCACCGAGTGGGGCTGAAGATCTAGTTAAGGGACACAGTAAAGTTCTGGTTGTGAACCCTGGGAGAGGAAACTGCTTTCTCGTGACACACTCCGCTTGGTGTGATGTTCTAAAGGAATAAAGTAGAAGACACTGCAATTACCTTTCCCACTAATTTCTGGTTCTCAACTTCGTCCTTAACAACTGTCCCTGCCAATTAGTAACAGGATTCCTTACTTTCTCAATTTTTATAGGACAAAGGATCTGCCCAAACTGGGCTGACAACTCAAGTTTTAAAAGGCTGTCTAAGGAACCCAGCCACTTGCATGCTGCTCTCCTCACTCTTTTGTTTGATGCCAACAACACGACTTCAGCCTCACTAGCCCTTGATTTTTCTCATTTCTGTGGAGCATGACTAATGGGCCCTAACCCGTCCCTCAGAGGACCTGTTCTCAACCCCATCTTCTCTACTCACTCTCTATTGGACCATGACCAAATAGTTTAGCTTTTCAAACAACTTGTCCTTCCTCTGTATATGATGGGAATGACTAAGATCTTCCTGTTGAGAGTTGGGGCGGAACAGGATGCCATAGACCGCTCAGCACAGAGTCTGCTGGCCACGAGTGCTCAGAATTACTGTGCTGAACTTGAAACACTAATTTCGTATTTGAAGATGGCACACTAATTACCACAGTGCCATTTTCCTCAGCACGGGTGACACATTTGGCTCTTCTAGCCTGCATTTTACCAAATGCTGCTTTATGAGACAGTTGGAAATGTCATTATTGAACTAGACTTGGAACAGTTCTCTGCCATTTGTGACTAAGAATGATAAAACTCAACCAGAAAACCAAGAGAAAATATAAAATACTTTCTTAAGACATTCTGGAATTTATTTTCCATAATTCTGGTTTTGTGAGGCAGTTTAGCATTCATACATCTACAAGGATGTATCTGTCTTACACAAGATCTGCTACTGCCAACTACTCAGCAGAACAATGAAAACCACAGAGCAAACTGATCGCATCACAGTAGACGATAATCGTGTTGCAACAAATGTTGCTGGTAAAAACATTTAAAAATTAAAGAGATGTTCTTTGGATCATTGATTTGTCCAAAATAATTCTTTTAGTATTGAATATCTGCTATAAAATATCTGCTATAAAATACACCATGAATTAAAAATTAATATGAACACCAGACCTAAACTGACAACTTTTTTCACATATATACATCAGATGTATACATCTTTATATGAATAAAGATAATTCTACTTAATGCTCCTATTTAAAATTCTGTGTCATTCCCCCAGTTCCTATAGCTGACTTTCAAATACTGCAAGGCATATGAGTCTAGTAAATTTAAGGACAGGATACCGTAAAGAGTCATAACGTAAGTAACAGAACTGGAGTTAACTGTTCTCACAGCTCCCACCTCTTTCTGTCATGTGCAGGTCCCCAGATGTCCTTCCTATCACATCCCAAAGTCCTTTTATTCTACTCCAAGTTTGAAATTAATAATTACTTCTCATTTCCTCTCCTTTCCCCTCTCTCTTATATGTTTAATTTGAGAAAAAGATCTTACACTGTGTCCAGGCTGGTCTGGAATTCATTATGTAGCCCAAGCTGACCCCAAACTCAGCAATCACCGACTTCAACCTCACAAGTGCACTGGGATCACAGAGGTGGTCAGCCACACCTGGTACACTTTCCAATGAACCTACTTATTATTTCAGAATGGCACTAATCCTTCCTATTTCCTTACTTTTACTAGAATCATCTCACAGGCAAAAAATTATTTTTACCTAATTCTCATTCCCCAAAACAAGTAGTTGGAATTCACTTTCATTTTTTAAATGAATAATGAATTTGAAAATAATTTAAAATGATGTAATTATGATTAACCATTTAAAGTTATGACCCATCCTTTGGTATTATATTATAGTATATACAGGAACATTTTTTCAATCAGAAGTTCTGAAAATTCACATCAGGTTTCCTATTGTTCCTCATCTACTTTTCTGCTACACTACAAAGATAATGGGAGAAAATTCATAGTCATCACAATGTATTAATATTTCTAAGATTTTTTGAAAAGATAAGGAAGTCACTAAAGAGATTTTATATTGGTCTGGACTTTGCAAATTCTGATAAACAAAGGTTTCTAAATTTGACAGGTGAGATGGGTGTTGAATATTAGTGCAGCATATTTAATATGGGGGTGAGAAGGGTGTTGAATATTAGTGCAGCATACTTAATATGGGGGTGAGAAGGGTGTTGAATATTAGTGCAGCATACTTAATATGGGGGTGAGAAGGGTGTTGAATATTAGTGCAGCATACTTAATATGAGGCAACAGCCCAGGTAACCTGGTGATTCTGCCCTCCCAGTGTTACCGTGAAGAAGACAGTGAGTGCCTCCATAAGGCCACTGGGCTGGTGACAAGGACAGCCTACCACTTTCTAGCACTAAGTCTGCAAGGTGCAAGGCTCAGACTCCATCTTGTCCACGGGTCCTTCTGCCTTTACTCCGTCAGTCTGAAGCCGGTTTTCTAGACTCTGATGCTAGTACCCATGTCATAACAGATGACCTCATTCAAGTTGTCTGGATTACTCTTTTCTATGCTTTTTTGGTCTTCAGATTATGCAATGTGATTATTCCTGATACACGTTTTTGAAAAAAGTCATGTCTTGTGGCCTCTTAATGGTATACTTATTAACTTTAGTAAAATTAAATACTTTCACTAAAGTCTAAAAAATTACTCATTCTTTATTTATTATTTAAAAAAAAATGCTGTCCACAATGGGCAATAGCCAGACTATAGATTTTCCAAATGGGTTCTTCAGATGTACTACACGTCACATCTCCTTTACTATTGTGAGCTTGCTACCAGAAGAAAGACAAGAATGAAGGGCCTTTCTACATCTGCTATCAAAACATAACTAATAAAATGATAATAACACATCATCTAGCAGATACATTCAGACATACAGATGTGTTATGGGTCATATCAAGGGTGTGAAGATAGAGTCGTGAATGTGTGTATGAGTAAAGCAGATTATAGCCCAAAGTAAACACACTGTAACTCAAGCTTCAAACTTAAGAGCACACGGATCTCTCTCCCTGGGAGGTGGAAAGTGAACAGACTTTACAGGTGAACTGGGAGGTGGGTGGTAACAAGAATGGAAGCATCAGAAGGGGAGAGGGGATAGGATTGAGGGAGGGAATTCAGGGAGAGACAGCTGGAATTGAGGGGCATTGGAGAGGTGGTATGTAAAACGAGTAAAGTGGAAACATCCTAAAAATATATGAAGGCAATCCTAATAAGGTAATAAGGGGTATGGAGTCCCAACTGGCCATCTCTTGTCACCAAATGAGGCTTTCAGTACAGGGACTGGGTTGCATTTAGTTGAGTTGTATGTCCAACGGGGTCCCATGAAAATTCCAAAACAACTGACTGTTGCTAAGACAATGGGTTGCTCTCCACAAACTGAGAGCGGGCCCCATTGCCAAGGATAACACCCATACAACTCATTGAACATGGAAAAGTGGAGTGGATACCTATATGGAACATTCACCACTATGTTTTTAGTGTCTTTGATGTGGGAAGGTACTGTGTAGGCTACCAAAAGAGAAATGTAGATACCAATTCAGCCACAAAACCTCTGACCTACAATCTGTCCTACTTGTAAGATCTGCTAGGACAATGGTGGTACAGAACTTGTAGGAGTCGCCAACCAATGTCTAATCTGACATAAGGCCCACTCCTCAAGATGGAACCCGTACCCAACACTAACTGGGGTGACCAGGAACCACAGACTAGACAGCCCAGAGACCCAGGATAAAACCAAACACTACTGGTCTTAAAAAAGGGGGGGGGATCAATAAAATGACTCCTAATGATATTCTGCTATACTCACAGATCAGTGCCTTATTCAGTGACTCATTATCAGAGAAGCCTCTTCTTGTAGCAGATGAGAACAGATTCAGAAACCCACAGCCAGACACTACATGGAGAGAGAGTCTAAATGGGATGTCTCCATCAAGTCCCCTCAGAGCTCAGGGAATCCCATTGAAGAGGCGGTGGAAAAAGTGTAAGAGCCAGAGGGGATGGAGGAGACCAGGAGAACACAGCCTTCTGAATCAACTAAGCGAAGTGCATTTGAGCTCCCAGGGACTAAAGCAGCAAGCACAGTACCTACACTGGTCAGTATCAGGTCCTCTGCATATATAATATAATTGTCAGGTTAGTATTTTATGGGACTCCTGCATTTGTGATCTAGTGGGTCTCTAATTATTGTGCCTGCTCTTGCGGCTCTTTTCCTTCTGTTGGGTTGTTATGTCCAGTCTCAATGTGATGTTTTTTGTTTGCTCTTATTATATTTTGTTTCGTCATGTCTGGTTGTTATCTCTTAGAAGCCTGTTATTTTCTAAGAGAGACAGAAAGGGAGTGGAACTGGGAGGGTTGGGAAGAACTGAAAGGAGTAGAAGAAAGAGAAACTGTAATCAATAACAGGAAAAAGTCTAAAAAAAGTAAGAGGCCAAATAAATGTTTGTCATTTAAATGTAAGTAAATATAAATGTTAGTCAATGGAAGTCTCTGTTGTCATTTGGATAACACTGACCATACAGCTGGCATTACCAAAGCTGCTGCTTGAGTTTCCTTTCTGCCGCTGTGATGTAAAACTTTGATTATATAGATGGTGTTCCTGCGTATACTTATTTATATTCAGTGCTTGGCAGCGTTATTTATTTTGTCCATCAATGATGAAACTGCTCATCATGTATTAACAATGCTGGGTTGTAACAGCAGCATGAGCTCCTTTAGTCCAGAAGCAGAGGGATGGATTCTTGTGCTCAACATCATCCCTTCTGCTTTTCATTTGCTCTGGGGTCCATCCAGCCCAAGAAACAGTGCCATCCACTTTCAAGGTTAGTCTTCGAAAGTCCTTCACAGGCATGTCCACCCCACCTATCTAGACAGTGCCTTGCTGAGACTCAGTTCTAGGTGACTCCAGATCTTGCCAAAGTGGCAACTGAAATTGACCAGGACCCCAATCACTTACCATATATACTATAGAATTTGCATAGACTTGGTAATGTCTCTTATCCTGTTAAAGTAGATTAGGAATGAATAGGTTTGAAAGAATTGGGAGTTTTGCCATCTCTAACATGTTCTAGCATGGCCTGTTTCTACTCCTCCTTTCCTGTGGGTACAGATTTCATTCATAAAGAAAGCCAAAGTTTGAGCCTTTCATCAAAGAAGACAATTTGCGTTTTCCTTAATAGTGAGGCTACTTTACCATGTAAAACTTTGATTATGTAGATGGTATTCCTGCATATGCTTATTTATATTCAGTGCTTGGCAGCATTATTTATTTTGTCCATCAATGATGAAACTGCTCATCATGTATTAACAACAAGATGTCTACATATATTAACAAATAGAGGAAAATTCTCAACTCTTGCTTCTTTCTCAAGAAATCTCACTAAGAATGGAAACAGATGACATTCTTCCTCGCTTAGCATTTTAAAGAACGATCCTGAAAAAGATTAGACTCAAATTCCAAGCTGAATTGTGTTCCTTCCTCTTCTGAAGCATAAATCTCTCTGTAGATGGTGAATTCATTCACATTTGGACTTATTTGATAAGGAAAAGGTTTTACTATAATTATTCACTAATTAAACATATCGTACATCATCTATATGTGCCAGTTGTTGCTCTCAGAATCTATGTGGGAGGTGATTCTATGTCTATTCATCAAGTTTTGCACACTATCAAAGCATAGTAGTTCTTCTGCGGCACCTGTTGGAAGGAGGCAGGACGACTTCTGCTTCTGAAGGGATTATGCTTTCCACAGCTGAAAGCAAGAGAGCTTCCAGAAGAATCTTAGCAAACAAAAACCTAACTGCATGTGAACACACTGCAGTCTTGTGGTCAGCTCTCCCTCACACTCCCCCACACCCCTGCCATTTCTCTCACTCAGACCTGAAGACTGGACCCAGTGCTCAGGCATGCCAAGCAGCCCACAGAAACCCTTTGAAGGTTACTTCATGAAAAATTAAAATGCAGATTTCAAACCCTGTCTTTGTTGACATAGATGACAGAATCAGTCAAAGATGACCTTATTTCAGGACGGAAGGAATCACACTGAAGGAAGAGAGACCGATAAGAGTGGCGAACAGTCAACATTGCCTCACGAAAGGTCACACATGCTGGGGAACAGTGGGAAGTAGAACAAAATACTCAAAGACAGAACTTTTGACTCCCCCCACTTTGTAAAGTAAGAACAAACTACACAATGCATACTGCCTATTTTTAAAATTATTGGTAATTAAAAATCATATTTGATTAAATATACAAGTTGTGCCTATTCACCTTACTGTATAAAAACAACTATTACAGAAAAATTGTGATGGAAAACATAAAGTGGCTGGGCAAAGAGAAAGTGGCAGGAAATCCTGTAGCAAGAGTGCACAGGGAGTCCAATAAGAAAGACGTGGCGCCGTCAAGTCCTTGACACGGAGGGCAAGCACTCCCAAAGCACAGCAGTTTAATGCGGAACGGTTCACTTGACCACAGGAACCTAACGTCCTCACTTCCAACACGAGTGTCCTGTCACTACAGTGTCGCGGCTGCCATCCCAACTCAACGCTGCTGGTGCATGGAGTACTGAGCATGATGCACAATGGCCCCACCTACTGCTTTCCAGAAATAGCCACACTGCCCAATACAATGACACCGAAGCCAGGAAGTACAGATGAGCAAAAAGGATGCTGGGTAATATAACAAAGGAAGCCAGAGAAGGATGTTTTCAGAATTATCAGCAACTGCAGAATTGGCCAGGTAAGTTTGGGCTTCGGATGTAAGACATGGAGAGTCTTCACAAGCTGGAATGAAAGGAGTATACCGCTCAGAGGGTAACTAGAGGATTATCAATGTGGAGAGGAATCACAATGATGTCTTTAAATCTTCAGGAGCGGGAGCTAAACAAACCAGATTCATTATTTCCTAAAACAAAGGTTCTCTTTATATCACTCAGAAAGTCCAATGCTATGGAGTAGGAAGTAGAGTGAAACCAGAAGGCACAAGAAATATGTCTACATTCTCAAATAAAGTAGCTCAATGTATCACCAAGGAACCAGTAACAGCAGTTAATCTCAAACACAATGAATTTCCCTCTCCCAATAAGTAGCAAAAGGTCAGTTTTGTATGCAGCTTTCTTTAATACAAAAGGCCAGGTGGTTGTAATTTATCTGAGCAAATCAAAATGAGCAAAGGGACGAGCACTGAAAGGTCATTTAAAAGCTACATCCTCAGAATGGATGTGTAATACGGATGACTCCTTAAAGAGCAAAAATGAGAACCTGGATAATGTAACTTTTCAAACCTGAACTTGAGGGGGAAAACCACAGGTAGAGCACCCTCAGGGCTTAGGGTCAGATATGTCACTTCCAGGAGGTGTACCACATGACCCAGTGAACCCATTGGAGGGTGGGACACAACAGTGACTCACAGCAGAAGCCACCCAGTGACCTGCTGCTCTCCCTGAAACCTATGACTGGAGGTGCATCACTCCTTCAGTGGCCCTTTCCCTCCAGGGTGTCTGTGCTGAATGCTGTAGTCATCTATGACTATAATATTGTAGTTTCTCAGGAGCTGCTTAGATCTCTGCAGACACATCAATGATCTAAATACTGGACATTTCCTCTTAACTCTAAATATTTGTTCTGATTTTTTTTAAGGAAATGTGATGATTTTGTTATTAGTTAATGGAGTTATTTTTCAATTCAATACTGAAAGAATGATTCTTTCTTTGGTAAATTATTTCTTTTTTAAGTTATCTGCTAATTACAACTTAAAATGTCTTGGGAAATATACAAGATATTTATTGACTTGTTGTAGTGATAAATGAACAGAATTTTGCCTTTAATATTTTGTGAAGGGAACCATGACTTAATTTTGGTTGCTTCTATTTTAAACGTGAAGGGTGGTTTGATGGAGAACAGATTATCCAATCAGTGTAAATGGCTTCTTTAAAGTCTTTGGAATACCATTCAATGCACAAAAATCGGAATATATGAGAGGCAATGCTCATACCAGACTCACTGCAATAATTCATTTTCTAAAATGAAAAGGAATCTAGGAGTTATCTCATCTAACATTCACAATACAGCATGGTCAAAAGTGCTCTGTCTTCTCTGATACATGGTCATCAGGCATGAAATCACCTACTGGGAAGGGTCCAAAATTACTACTTCTTAGCAAGTTTTATGTTGGGTTCATACACTGAACAATATTCCCCTTGAGATCTTTTTGGATCACTAAAATTAAGAAAGATACTACTAAAGTAATTTACTAAAATTTCTTGAAGCACACATTAAGTATTTGAAAATTTTCTCACACCTTTAACTCAAACAGATGGAACATTGTAACACTTTTCATTAGGTATTTATGCAACAGAGATCTGTGCAATACTCTGTGTTCTGGGAAGGGGGCCAGGCATATGGTCTTGCCCTGAAGGGGCTTACTCAAGTTTCATGAGTAGGGCAAAAGTATTTCTAGAGTATCAGTTTTCAGTCTTCTTTTCGAAGGTCTCTCTTAAAATTTAAGATGAACATAATGTTGTAATATGCCTGACTGGTTTAGAATGTGACAGAACTGTTTCTATCATCCAGACTAACCTGTATTCTTTTCTGAGATGAGGTGGTGAGGTGGTATATTTTGTTTTCCTTTTATACTCCCTCTTCTGTTGCTGGCCCTAATTAGCAGCCCCAGGGTTCCTTAGACAAACTGTGAAGATGAGTATTCCCCAGTTAGCACTGGTATGAGGTGTAATTTTTTTTTAAAGTAAATCAGAACTTCCTACTGATAGTTGAATTTTTTAATTTTTAAAATTGTAGTTGCTATCCTAATTTTCCTGAGTAGATAATTCTCTGTGAGCTGCTGGCCTCTGGGTGTGTTGCATCTCTCTCTCTCTATGGTCCTTTGTATTGACCTCTATCTCCTGATCAGATAGGCAGAGACCCACCATGGCTGTTCCCTGCCAAACTTACTGGTGACCCAAAGCAAATTCTAAAAGCCACTCGCCAGTTGATACAGACCTCCTCACATTCCAGGACGCCTTCCCTGTGGTGATGCAGACAGAGTGGATAAGGTATACTATTGAAAACCACAGAGTGCGAGTCTACTCTGGATTCAGGAGCAGTCTTGGGTAACAAAGTTTCCCACTTAGGAAGCTAGGTACATTTCCCTCTATTTTTAAATTCTGTGATGTCACCCTTTACTCACAGTAAACACTGTCCACATGGAGTCTGAGGAGGGAGGCTCGAGCATGGGTTAAGGAGATGGTTCTACTTCATCTTGGCCAGCCTCTCAAAAACTGATGGCTAAGGGGCTTTCCTGACTCAATGTCACAGTTCAAGAATGCTCTCTAGAGTTTTGTAGCTTCTCTCTTGGAATCTTCACTGCTTCACCTATTAGCTGGTGAGTTTTCCTGAATACTATGACTCATGGCATTTTAAAAAATCATCAAACATATATAACCATATAACAATTAACCTACAATTTCTTTCTCTTCTTATACAACATATTTCTTTCTTTACTAATTTGCCCACAAAACTCTAAATTTTTATAACTAAGACATTTACAACTAGGTTGATTAAAAAGTTTAAATGGATCAAAGAAAAGAAATGAATTCTTTAATACCCTATTAGAGCCCTGTCTCTGGAACCAGACACCTACTAAAATCCAGAAATGAGCAACTGAACTATTGAGGTCCCTGCCTAGAATCCCGAAGAAGTTGAAGAGGAGAAAGTAAAAATATCAGGCTAATGTCTTCATTAATGATGCCATTGACTGTGTCCACATTTACACACTGGTTATGATTAATGGCGCCATTGACTGTGTCCACATTTACACATTGGTTGTGTCACTTCCCTTCCTCAGGGCAGAGCATGGGAGTCACCAAGCTCCGAATAATGAAGATCACCAGACTTCATTCAGGACTAAAGTCTTCAGAGTGACCTTTTACATAGAGGGAAAGGCAGGAACAGCAGAGATAATTAATTATATGAGAAAGAGCAGTCTAGAAATTATCAACGATACCATTTTCTGTCATTTAAGAAGTCAACAACCACACATACACTATAAAACCTCAACTACCTTTAGATGGTGTTTAAATTAGTCTTAGGTAGCCATACTGGTTTCTTTACCTAAAATTTCACTCTTCCCTGACCATTCCATTTAAAATTTAAGACACTTTCACAAACAACTGAACACGCACAAATGCTATATTTTGATTCTCTCCTGTCTTTCTTTTCTTTGTTGCATTAGCTATTAAAAGGCATGTACCAATTTTGCTTATAATCTGTTTAGAATCTGTCTTCCTAATATCAACAGAGATATTATTATTTATGGTAAAATTCACCATCTAAAAAGTATCTGACATGACAGATTTTCAAGTGATAATTGTTGTATTGAATAATTCACTTAGGACCAAAACAAACCTCAGAAACATGTAGTTTGAACCCAGACTAACTATGACTCTACTATGTGGACTAAAGTTGTCTATGAATTTCTAATAACATATGAGAGACAATGTTTCCTGGGCAATCAAGTAACTAACAAAACACAGTGGTAACAACCACAACAAAGACATGCCTGCCATCAGTCACACCTTCATGTGCGTGCTGTTCACTACATTCACTTCAGTTTTCAGTATTAGGCCAACAGACACTAAGCGTTGTTGGTTATGTGTAGTCGGGAGGACAAAGGAATCTGAATAATATATGTATGGGTGGATACTATTACAAACATCTAAACTGGGTAAGACAGCAGCAGTGATTGGCTAAGAAATATGTATGGATGGATAATACCACAGTTACCCACTTGCTCCCAATCACAGGCCATGTGCTTTAGATACTTTACATAAAGTGACAGGTACCCAGGCCTGGTTTCCAGTCTACTCTTCTTCCCTCAGTTCTGGTATTGTACCTGGCCTCATTAAGAACAAGCTTTAGGAAATGTATTATGTTTGAGGTAACTCCATTAGGTGGCATCTATTGCAACGGGACTGGCCAGGTCATTAAATTTGATAGCCAGGGGGCCAATGATGCAAACATTTTTCTGTATTATTGGTGATTTGTATGCTTTAAAATTAATGCCAGGAAAGATTTGGCACTGAAGCAGCAAGACTGAGTTGAGCCTTTAGGAATTTTGTCTAATCTGGTGACTATGGAATATATCTGGTTAAGACTGAAAATACTGAAGAATGGCTTAGGGATTTTATTTGAAGAGTTTTTAGTTTTCAAAAGTAAAAGAATTGTATTTTTGGATTTATGACTATGACTTGCAAACAGATGTGATCTTTAAACCAAGAATGTGGTCAAGTGGGAAGACATTACTGCACTATGGACATCTCTCAGTGAGATTTTTTTTTTTTATTGAAGCATTTTTTTTCTGCATTTTGAATCAAATTTACATAATGTGACCATATAAATAGACATAACATATATTTTTCATATGACCTGTTGTGATACATTTCAGAAACTTCTGGGTATAAAATCCAAACTACCTACCAGTAGGCCGATGATAATATCAAGGTACTCACCAAAATTGTTCCCTGGCTCCTGGAGGCAGGAAGAAAGCTGCTTTGATCAACAGTGGCTCTATTCTCTTGGGTACATAAGCAAACTCACACCCTGGTGCTCTTATACCCAGGAACAAGGAGGACAAGAAGCCGAGTAAAGTTAGAGGGGAAACCTCTTGATGTGGACATATTTATTCCATGTGAGACAAGATCTCTCTCTATAGTCTTACCAGCCTGAAACTGCCCAATCAGTTATCATTGGGGGCGTCAGGACAGGAGCTCAGGCAGCAGGTGAAGCAGGGCCTATGCAGGGGAGGTGCGTACTGGCTTGCTCTCGGGCTCACGTGCAGCGATTTCTCTTGTATCTCATGAGATCACTGCCCAGTGTCGCACAACAGTTGGCTGGGTCATCCAACACCAATCAACAATAAAAGAAAAACGTCACACGGACTTGCCTACAGGCCGATTTGATGGAGGAGTTTTCTCAGTGGAAGTCCTTGCCTACAAAGTGAATCTAGTTTGTGTCAAAACGAACCAACATACTCTGTAACAGGGTGACAATGCTCCTACTAGACAACACAGACTAACAAACAAAAAGCCCAGTTCCAGGAAAGGGTCTCCTCTTTGGAAATTTGGTCAGTGATGTCCTGTGGTCTCCAAACATTACAGGTTATTGCCTAGACCATTGTTTCCCATCCAGGACTTGACCAGAGGACACTACTGCGGAAGACACCATGCACCTAAGAACATGAAGAAATCAAACTAGAACTCACCTGGAAATCTCATCCCTTTGGCTAGCTTTCCTAGGGCTGAAAGGAGCTATGTACACTACCACAGGTAAAAAAGCAATCATGAATCTTAACCAGCTGGGACTCCAGAAGGCTCCAACAACAACTGACCTGGCAAGATGTGCCTCCTGGGGAAGAGTGGTACAAACAACAGGGGAGCGATCAGTCACTTCCCAGCTGAATTTAAACCCAGCTCCACAAGGTGAAACCCACACCTGGAGCCAATATGGAGTAAAGGACCTGTGGCTACATGGTCCATGATCCCCAGAGGAGAAGCTACCACAGCTGCTTTTCTGCTAAACGATCACAGTGTTCAATCTCCTTCTAATAATTTATCATTCTACCCCAAAATGTGAAGTCTCTCAGCCTCCATCAGAGGAACTTCTATTTGCAGCAGATGGAGACTAACACGGCGACCCACAACTGGTCAAGGTGAAGAGAGCAAGACACAGGAATCCTCAGTCCGAATGGGACATTTATATCACAGATCCCCCCTCAAGGCTCAGTCACTGAGGAAGAGGGGGGAAAGACTGCAAGGCCAGAGGCTGGGATGACACCCAGGAAGCAGGGTCCCCCAGATGCAGCAAGGCAACTGTGAACAGGAACACACAACTGTTGTGACAGCATGCACATGATCTATGAAATCCCCACCCACACCAAACTCCAGCAAGGAGAAAGAAGGTGGGCATGAAGACCCATGCCTAGTCAGGGAAGTATTGGCAAATGGTAACTGCTGGAGGAGAATTACTTTTCTTTAAGAATGTTGCCCCTGGGAGGCATGGTGGCCCATGCCTTTAATCCCAGCACTTGTGAGTTCAAGGCCAGCCTGGTCTACAGAGCAAGTTCCAGGACAGCCAGGGCTACACAGAGAAACCCTGTCTTGAAAAAACAAAACAAACAAACAAACAAAAAGAATGTTGCCCCTGGTAGGTTGACCACCATTTTCCAGGTTAGGCCACAGAACCAAAAATATCTGGGAAGCACAACTTGAATTGATGGGTTTAAAAAAAAAAAAAAAAAAAAGGACACAAATTTGAGTAGGTAGGGAAGGGGCGTAGATCTGGGAAGAGTTGAGGGAGGTGCCAACATGATCAACACACATTATGCAAAATTCGCAAGGTACTGGTAAAAATAAAATTTAAAAACTATTCTTTTTTTATGTGTATATGTGTCTATGGTGAGCACAAAAGCATGTGTATGTGCATGTCTGTGCGCCTGTGTGTGGAAGCCAGAGCAGACACTGAATGTCCTCCTTGACTGCTCCCCATCTTATGTTTTGAGACAGGGTCTCTCAATAAATCTGCATCTCACTGATTGGTTATCCTGGCTAGCCAATCAGCTTTGGGGATTTGCATCCTCAGTACTCCCACCTTGTCTTCCTCTCTCAGGCTACAGCAGTGTGTCCATGCCTGGCTTTTATGTGGGGCCGAAGATCTGCACTGAGGTCCTCTTGCTTGTGTGGCAGGCATATCTATCCCTGAACCATTTCATCAGTCCCAGTATAAATATTTTGCAATGAATCTTGTTAAAATCTAGCTACATATGTAGCTCCAATCAACATTCTTTTCCCCTGCCAATTACGTACTTTAAAAAACAACACATTCAAGTCTTCTCACAGGACTTCTAAACCCTCAGTCTAGCTCACCACTTCTCTCAGTATTGTCTGTATTATCAAGTAGAGTGTGTAAATGGATCACATCTCCAGCTTTAAGTGGTATGTCCAGTTTCTGTTTCTCTTCAATTACTTTATCTTAGGGCCATTTCTGTGACTTATCTGTAGAGAAGACAATTTATCACAACACATATAATCGTGATTACACACATTTCTCAGGTCAAGGGGATTTTGAAATTAATTCAAGTGCATACTTACTGGAACTACCATTTCTAAAGTATAATCCACTGTTCCTTTTTTCCATTTCTTACAGTCTGTGAAATATTAGCTTGGCTCAGAAACACATATCCTGTCTTAATTTGGTTTACTATTGCAGTGAAGAAACACCAGGACCAAAGCAATCTGGGGCATGAAGGGTTTACGTCACTCACAGTTCCAAAAAACAATTCATCACCAAAAGCAGTGAGGACAGGAACTCAAGAGGGCCAGGAACCTGGAGGCAGGAACTGATGCAGAGGCCATGGAGGGGAGCTGCTGACTGGCTTGCTTACCCTGGCTTGTTCAGCCTGCTTTCTCACAGAACCCAGGACCAGAGCCAGGGGTGGTCCCACCCATCATGGGCTGGGCCCTCCCCCACTGATAACTAATTAAGAAAAGGCCTTGCAGCTGGATCTTCTGGAGGCATTTTCTCATTTGAAGCTCCTTCCTCTCTGATGACTCTAGTTTGTGTGAAGTTGACATAGAACTAGCCAGTACAGATCCTTTGCCTCAGGAACATCACATGATAAAAACAAATAACTTGGTGGAATATCTGTTGCAAAGCTTCCAAATTTGATATGCATCTAGGTATGTTTTTAGTTTAATCTTTCTTTTTCTTTTCCTATAGTATGAATAATTGCCTTTAATGATGAATGATAAATATTATACTCCATCAATCATTACATACTGAAAAGCTCCCCACAGTATAGAATGGTTTGCTAAGGTTGTAAATACTAGCAAGAAATAGAATAGAACTTGTTTTCCAGATTTACATTCTAATTATAAGAATGAGATTTAAAGCCCAAATTTTAATTTATAGAATAGTTTAATGACCTGTCAAGCAAATGATAGTAATAGCCAGACTGGTGGCCAGGACATGTGGATTTGAGTAACTACAGTTTGATAACTAAATGATATTTTGTTCAGAATAAATTGTTTATTTCACAAATCCTTAAGTCTTGAAAGACTAAGTGACCACATGCTTCTTCACACTACAGATACTCGTATATCATTTCTTCTCATTCATCACTCGAGAACATGCTTTGCTCTCCTCTTGGAATCTCTCAAATTTTCTTCAAGTCTTCTAAATATTTCTCATTCCTTTATGTTACCCTAAGTACAGAAAGTGAGTGACAGTTTCTGCACATTAGGAAACATTTATAATGCCAGCACCTGAAACACAACCATTGGCATCAATGACTTATTTGATGCAGGCCGTGCTCACAGCACACTGCAAGGTATACAGGTGGGGTGTGTACGGTACCAGAATGTGTGGTGTGGCCATCTGGATAATTTAATTCACCTGATTTAGTCAATGTTTAGGGCTTTCTTAATTCATACAGCATTGACAATTTGAAAGCCAAAGAGGTCAAGTAAATACATGAGTATTGGAAGAGGAATGATTTTTATAAATATTATTGAAATATTTCTGCAATTTTAGCAGGTCTTTGTTTGCTTTTATACACTGTTCTTTATATCAGTAATAAAAGTAACGGACGTGATGTAAATGATCACTCCATTAAGCAAATGCCACAGTCACCAACACAGCATATGGATGCATGCCCTAAGCCTCCCTAAAAACACTTATAACCGACTTTCCCAATTCATCTCTTAGCTGCTTCAAAAAGGTAAGATGATTAACCAGGAAAACTTAATTTAAACATTGTCTTGACCCAAAAAAGTAAACCAAATCCATAATTTAATTTGAGTTAGAAGTTATTTTGAGCTTATCAGTCTAAGCAGCATATACCAGAGACATTAGAAAATACACGGGACAGTCAGTGTCTAGATGCTACCCTGCAGCAATTCGCCTGCTAACATTTCTGTTTGAACTTACAATAACAGTTATGATAATTTACTGTATCCTGCTGACTTAAAACATCTAATTGGAAATGATGCAAACATACCTTCAGAGAATAATGCACCAGACTTGGCAAGGCTTTCTCTAGTGAGAAACAAGAGGAGCATCACATATAATGCTGTGGAAAACAAGGCTTTCTTCTCTTAAAGACACATCTTACCTCCATCAAAGGAACACAGCATTTAAAAGGGAAGCAAGAGTTTATGAATCTTCAGTTGTATCTTACATTATCAATCTTACAGCATTCTGTTAAAGTGATACCTCACTTTAGAAAGAGCATGCTTTTGAAAGGGACTAAACCTTTTAAATACAGGAAGCCTGAGTGCAGGCTCGAATTTTCTCAGGGACAAGTGAGTCCAGAGCCAATATGAGACCTGTGAAGGGCTGATGGGCCTGCAATCTACTCAACATTAAGAATCTAGAGAACACTAAAGTCACATCTCATAAACCCTGCTTTCTTCTGGAATTGCATTTTCTTCTCAAACATTTCCTCTTCCAATACTGTGACTGGTTTGAATAATTTAATAAAAAATTATCACATATGTAACTTAATAATGTTACAAAGAGATTCATAATATGAATTAGTAAACATGAGCACATCACGAAATAACTTTACTCAACTGACAAAATTAACCTAATGAAGTACTTTTGCATAAGTGTTCAAGAGAATGAAACTAATTTGTTCTCAAATATAGGGGAAGTTATTTGCTAAAATATATAAGGAACATTGAAAGTGCACACACCTTTGACCTAGAAATTCCACTGCTCAGTCTATGTTAATTAAATAGTGACAGATTTATTAATCTCAACCAAAGGATCATTTATCATAGTGAAAATCTTAAGGCAATTTGGCAAATCAAGCTGGAGTATCAAGCACATAAAATGACTATTAGGACATTTTTGCAGAATTTTAATGATAATGCAAAGTGTCAAAGGTGCAATTATAAATATTTGTATATACACATATAAATATGTATAAATTCATATATAAGATAAATAAATGTAAGATATGGAATCTTACTATGAATCAGGGGACACAATGGGATAGAAAAAAAAGTTTCATCAAGTTCAAGAGAAAAGACATCAGTGTAAAGAATAATTCCATTCATATATCTATGTCATCTATTGTCTATGTCTATACCTGCATTTTTATGTTTGGAGAAAGATTTACCACAAGAACATGAATTTAAATTCATTTTAATTTATATTTTTCCACCTTTTCTATAAAGGGGGAAACAAGAATGTTAGCAATTATTCTGGTGCTTTGAAAGTGACACATTTATCATAGAATGTATAATTAGAAAAATTAAAAAGAATAGAATAATAAAATTATTATTTTAATATTATTTAAAAAATCATTATTTTAAGCTGGGTGGCAATGGCACACGCCTTTAATCTCAGCACTCGGGAGCAGAGTCAGGCAGATCTCCGTGAGTTCGAGGCCAGCCTGGTCTACAGAGTGAGATCCAGGGCAGGCACCAAAACTAAACAGAGAAACCCTGTCTCGAAAAACCACACACAAAAAAAATATTATTTTAAAATTAATGATTTTTGAGGTTGTAGGAAAGTGACAATGTGTGCCCATTGTTAAATCACAACTTACAGTATACTACAAGGTCAATATGGGGAAGATTAGCACTTGCTGAGATAATGAAGACCCAGGACAGATCTGGAACAAAAATAATCACAACTGGTCAAAATAACTAGAAGACTTGGGAATTCAGAAATTTCTAGAACAATAGCAGAATGAAGCTTTGGAAGCACTGTCAGTGAGGCAGACACAACTGTTGAATTTAGAGGTAGACACAGTCCTTGTCCTTATCAGAGGCCATTAAAGCCGTCCGAGGGCAACTTGTCCGTATAGGAAGTGATGTAATGCTGAAGGCTTGGCTGATTCCAAACTGACTTTTAAGTGGGCACGCAAACCATTTAGGCTAATTAACCTGGGTAAGGACTAAGAATATAGTGAGGAAGTATGCCATCTGGTGGTCAGTGATACAAGCAGGTTGTCTTCACATTGCACGGTGTATAAACTATAAAGTCAGGTTAAATTTATATTAGATGAATTCTATGGATAAAACAGAAGCACATAACAGTATACTGAGTGATTTGGTCCAGCTGAGTAGTACTCCCCAAAAATATCCAGTTATCAATCCCAGGACCCTAATAATTTCATGTGGCCAAAGGAATTCTGCAAATACAATGATTAAGAGTCAAAAAATAGTGAAATCTTCCTGGATTCTCAGGAGGGGACCAGAATGTAATCATTGTGTCCTAATCAGACAATGGCAAAGGAAGATTTGATATAGTTCAATGTTTTCATAATGTCTTCTATGTTATTTGCTTTTTTTACTTTTGAATTTTAAGAAATTTTTTGGACATATCACTCTATGGATCAATCCTGATGATGTAAGATAATGTTTCTCTGTCTCTCTCTGTCTCTGTCTCTCTGTCTGTCTCTCTGTCTCTCTCTCTCTGTCTTTCAAATTTAAAAGTCTTTCTTCTCCTCTAAATGAACATTGACTGCAATCTGTCTTGAATGAACTTTTTCCATAAATGCTGGTAGGGACCCTACTTCACTGTTTCCACAGGACAATTGTTGTTCACCATCACTGATTAAGTATTTCATCCTCTTCTCTCTGGTAGATAATTTCCATATACGTGATATGGGATCTATGTTTCAACGTCTACTAAGTTTTAAAAACTGGACAGTGGACCAACAAGAACAAACAAAGAAATTGGTGCAGCCCCAAAACAACAAGGGGTTGAGACCTGGAGGAAGAGAGGAGCCCAGCACTGGGCTTCCAAACACAGCACGCATCCTCCTCCTCTCAACTTCGTTCCTGACCTTTAACAGTCTGTACTGACTCGATCTCAGTGCTTCCTGCCTCTCAACCTTGTTCTGTCCTGGAGGGACAGCTGGACTCACTTGGGAGATTGGGGTACAATTGTAGGTGTCTCTAAGAGGGCACTTCAGAGGACTAGGTGAGGGGGAGCCACCTGAACGTGAGCAGCAGCATCCTGTCATCTGTATGTTGGACAGAATGAAAAAGGGGGATGGAGCAAGTCCAAGCCCTGGAATTCACCTCTCTGCATCCTGATCTGCTGAAATGCTGGCTGGCAACCTCATGTTCCCAACACTATGGCTGGAAGCTGGTCCCCCTGCCATGCCTTCCTAACTATAGTACACTACATCTTCAAACCATGAGTCAAAACGAACCCTGTATTCCTGAAGATGCTTCCTGTCAACCATGTGGCTACAATAATGAGAAAACTAACCCTGGCAACACCTTCTTATTATTGTGTATCTGCTTTACTGAGTGTGTCCAACATGAAATAAGTTTCCATTTCTTAGTAATTATTCTATAATTTTTTTAAATATTGGCTCCAAACTGTTTTTATAATCCTAGTAGCATATACATATCTGCTAGAAGGTATTGGTTTTCTTTTCTTGGTTAAGTCTGAATTAGTAAGGTGTAGGAGAAACCAATGTACTTCCTAGCATGTCAGCAGTACTTGGTGGCGGACACCCACCAGGCTGCTTTCTTGCCTATGTGATTTGAGACAATATACTTTTGCATTGTAAACAAAAGGAAATATAAACAAGTAAATGCCAACAAAAACAACATATGGCCTGTGGTGGATTTACAATTCTGTTCACATTGGGTAACTGTGCAATGCTTGGTGCTTAGGTTAAAACTATGTTTTCCTAACTTGTCGCTCACCAAATATAAGTCATTTGTAGCACAGTAATGCTACTGTGGATTGTGATTTCAGTAGAACGCTAGAATCTCAATTACAAGGTCTATGAAATATCAAAATTAATGATAAGTACCATTAGGATAATCCTTTGAAATGTTTTTATATTTTCATACATTTATATGATGAGTTTAGTCATTTTTGGCCTTATTTCACTCATCCTCTTCTCTCTCTTGCTGGATTCTTGCTTCCCAACATATCTTTTCCTAACCATGTCTTCCTTTTGTGAGACCAACTGAATTTAATGAGGGTTTCTTCCTAAGCATGAGCGGGGAATTATTTACTTGAGCAAAGGCAACTTAACAGTGACTAGAGTACTGAAGAGAATGTCATAAGTTTCCTCCAACAACCATTAACTGCTGCCAAAGTCCCTCGATGCGGGGAAGGTCCTCACAGGCCCCTTCCTGATCCATGTTGAAATGTTAACGGGCCCAATCAGGTGCAGGTCATGTGTAGAGAGCCACAGCTGAAGTACGTACAAGAGTGCAATGGCCACACCCAATCCAGAGGACATCCTTATGCAACACACCTTCTCATCCTCTGGTCTAGTGTTCTTCCTACCCTGTCTTCTGTGATGCTCCTTGATGCTCAAGGAGGTAACACAGCTGTTACATTTGGGGCCCAGGACTCTGTCAAAATGTACCTCCCCTTGTTGGTCAATTTTGCATTTCTGAATTAACCGCCCACAGCAGCAGCGGGAAGTTTCTCGGATAGAAGCTTGTGCGGCACTCATCTCAAAAACACCAGAGCTGTGATAATCTGACTCCTACACCACACAGGAAAAGGTATGATAATGGGGCTAGAAAAGGAAATAGTCCTGACAGTGCTCCTTGCTCCTTGTTGTTAATAAGCTACCCCAGGGGCCACGGGTGGCTCATCGGTGGACTTTGGTTCATTATCACTCATATGGCAGCTTGAAATCATCCATAATCGCACTTCCAGGGAATATGATGCCCAGTTCTGGTCTTGTGGGCACAGGTCACACAAGATCCACATACACAGATGAAGACAAACACAAACACACAACACACACACACACACATACACACACACAAAGATATAAAGAGCTATTCTGAAAAGATTATGTGAACATGAATCATAATTCTATGCATAAGTAGCGTTAAAGATCTTTTCATAATTAACTAATGGAAAAGGCACTGAAAAACAATTCGTCTAGGAATGGCAATTCTCACTAACTGCCGATTTTGCTTTGATACTTGTGATAACTGTGGCATCTTTCACATCTGAACAGACCCTATCAATGTTCCATCTGCCTAGCCAACACCACACTGAGGACTGAACAGTCTCTTCTGTCTTTTAGGTTCATCTGTGCATGTGGCATGGTTAGAGTCACTCATATCCCCCAAGCCCAACAAAACCATGGTGATGAACATCCAGGAATACAAATGGACGTTTCGATTGATTTTCCCTTTTAGAGTTGTCTTCATGCCCTTTAAAAGCTGTGTTAGGACCCAAGTTTTAAGCCTGCTGACCCCTATTCCAGGTTACAGTTATTTCTCTTTTATTTATGTGCTTTGTTTTAAAGCACAAGCAAGGTCCATTTCTTTGATTGTTGTATATCCAAATATTTAAAAAAAAAAAAACAAAAACCTGCAAAGTCTCCATAAGCAGTTAATTCCAGTTTCTTAATCACTACAATGACTTTTTCAGTATCAGTGTAACAAAGAGCCCAAGTCAAACTGCTCTGTATGGTGCGTTACACTATATTCCGTGTGTTTCAAAAAGGAAATGGGGCAATTTAGAGTTCATCAATTATATCACATTAAATTAGCCTCCATCATGGACTTGGCTCGACAGCCTTCATCTATTTTAATTTACAACAAAAAGGACAGCCAAGAACAGGATAGTAGCAATGACACAGTTGAAAAGAGTCTCTGTGTTCTCAGTTACACACACACACACACACACACACACACACACACACACACCCTTTGTTTCTATCATCCTAAGATGGCATTAAGATAAAGACTTGTAACTCAAAGACAGTTTCAAAATACTATGTATCTCATGTTTACACTAAAAAGCTCTGTACTCAAAATGATTTTTCATGATTTAAACAAATGTGTGAAATATTGACATTATCAAGAATAACTTGTAACTATGACATTGTATTTGTTATGGTAAAATGTTTAGTTTTCTTCATTTCAATCCTTTAGATGTCTGTTTGTTAGCACTGTGTCACCATCATTAGTAGATGGGCTATTAATCCACCTATGGCCCTGAAAGAGAAGACGTTTCTAGTCTCCTTAACAGGAAGCTAGACAAACGTAAACAATAACCAAGTCAGGTTACGCCAGGTCGTTAGGGATCTTACAGCTCTGATACTCAATGCTAAAGGCGAGGATAACAGGAAAGACTGACAAATTCCAGAGGCAAAACCAAACCAAACCAATCCAAATCAAACCGTATTTTATGTAAGGGGTAGGTTATACAGTACATAGCAGAAACCAAGAACATTCCAGAAAGGCATGCATAATTCTAACAGTACCATGAGGTGATATGTTTAGCACACTTGACAATCATGTACTACTAATGAACGTCAGTTGAGCGTTCTGTCACACAGGATTAAAGACACCGCACAGCTGCTCTCTTGCACGCCAATGCTCAGTGTGAAGTTGTCCCTGCTCCTTATGATATCCTTCTAAGGGACCGATTCTTATGGTAATGCACAACAAAATGTTCACTTTCTAAGGCTTTATGAGCCAAAACTTTCACTAATTGACCCAAATGAAAATCCTTTAAATTGATTAAAATTTGTAACAATATAAATTCCTTTGGTTTTCCACAACAGATTTTCCTCAGAAATGTATTTTTCTTTTAGACATAATCCTAAAATATCTAAATAATTTCTTTTGCTCTAAACTCAGGGATGAAATGGCCATTCTTATCATCATTGCCACATTGTGTCCATATATTCAACATCATTTTTTTTCTTTTAGAAGCCTTGTATTTCTTGTCTGATAAACTCAGCACTCACATTTTTCATGAACACTATGATGCATACAGAATTGCTAATTCTAAATTCCAGACCAGTGTATGTGTGCGCAAGTGAGTGAATGGTGTGTGCATCTCCTCCCTGAGCAAGACTTAGACTATATTTGCCGTCTACTAGGCATTTAAGTGGGGCCCAATGACTAGTTCTGCACAACTACAATACATCACATTCAGGCCTCCCCAATGTGATCCCTTTATTCCTTGGCCAGAAGGAACCACAGAAAGGAGTAGATGATGGAGAGTCTATGGGACTGCTGAGTGCTGAATAAAAGAATCCTGTGAGCCCACATGACTGTGGCTGTTTCTACCACTGAGACTGTGTCTTGGATAAGCCAGAGAACCTTGGCATTACTTTACCGGGACAGCTCCTCATATGACCTGTTTCCAGTTCCCTTTCTGAACTTGACTGCTGGCTGTGCACACGAGGAGGAACTCCAGGGTAAACCTAAAACAAATGGCCTGAACTCTAAGTTTTAAATAAAAATAAACTTGTAAAGTATTGTTGTGGTGGTATTGTGTTTTCCAAAATATTGTGTACTCTAATAAATTTATCTGGGGTCAGAGAACAGACAGCCACTAGATACAAAGACTAGAAAATGGTGGCACTCACACCTTTAATCCTAGCATTCCAGAGATAGAAATCCCTCTGGATCTCTGTGAGTTCAAGGCCACATTGGAAATAGCCAATCGTGGTGACACGCCTTTAATCCCAGAAAGCCAGCCTTTAATCCCAGGGAGTGGTGGTAGAAAGCAGGAAGATATATAAGGCGTGAGGACCAGAAACTAGAGGCATTTTGGCTGGTTGAGCATTTGGCTGGTTAAGCATTTGGCTGGTTAAGCATTCAGGCTTTGGAGCAACACAGTTCAGCTGAGAGCTATTGGGCTGAGGGACACAGAAGCTTCCAGTCTGAGGAAACAGGACCAGCTGAGGAACTGGTGAGGTGAGATAGCTATGGTTTGTTCTGTCTCTCTGATCTACCAGCATTGACCCCAATAACTGGCCCTCGGGTTTGATTTTATTAGTAAGAACTTTTAAGTATCCTGCTACATATTGTGGTTCTGGAGAAAAAGGAAAATCACCAGTGTGTTGTGTCATTAATTCTTCCAGCTACTATAGTGATATAACATGCTTAGGAATACTTGATAAAATTACTTTCATATTTCATAACCTTTCCTGTTGCATAAGTGATAAGACATAATTGCTCTTTATCTTCATTTATTAACATTAACATTTTGTCTATAATAGAAAATATATATATTATGGATGAAAGGTACAGTG
Source organism: Peromyscus leucopus (assembly GCF_004664715.2). Taxonomy (NCBI): domain Eukaryota; kingdom Metazoa; phylum Chordata; class Mammalia; order Rodentia; family Cricetidae; genus Peromyscus; species Peromyscus leucopus. The sequence continues at coordinate 29,209,277 of NC_051063.1, forward strand.
CATGAACATGGCTGTCAATAGCATGAATATGTACCACAGGCCACCGCACATTAAATGCAGATCACACTTGTTCTCTCTAGATTTTAAAATGACATTCAGTTATGTTTCAAATCCTGATAACTTGTACTGAACAGGACAATTCAAATATTCACTTGAATGTTACATGCTTCACAGTTATATTCTCTACAAAGGAATTTTGGACTATTATTTATGAATACACTTTTCAGAATAAGAATATTATAAAGGTAAGCCATATTATTACAGCATTGGATTGCAGGAGTCCTTTACATTTCTGACTCTGGTAATGCTCTCTGGATAGATTAGCACAGATCTGCCCTTCAGATTCACACAGCAAAGGTAGAATTTGGAGAGGCCAGGTCCTTTTTCTACACTAAGAGTAGGACTGTCGTTATCTCTCTCTCTCTCTCTCTCTCTCTCTCTCTCTCTCTGTGTGTGTGTGTGTGTGTGTGTGTGTGTGTGTGTGTGTGTGTGTGTGTTCATACTTGCAAGGGTATGAATATGTACAAGTGAGTAGTGCAGTCCTCCCCAGAGACCAGAGGTACCTGGTCACCTGGATCTAGAGTTGCAGGCACTAATCATGAGCTGCTTGACTAAGCAGAGGGAGGTGAACTCAGGTCCTCTGCAGGAGCATTAAGAACTCCTAACCTCTGGGCCATGTCTCCAGCCCCCAAAAGCCTGCTTTTGAAAGCATTACCTTTAAGTCCATCAAAATCAATATCCTTCAGTATTTAAGAACTATCAGCCCATGCTAGCCATGTCTGTTGTCTCTAAGAAGTCACAGGCAGATGAAGAGTCTTAAGTTTCTGTGTGTGGTATTGTCAATTTTTGTAATGAACTGGAAAGTGGAATGTATCCAGTCGCCTGAGAGTGTGTTTCTATCAGCTTACTCTTGCTCCCAAAATAAAACAAAATGAATCTACTCAAAGAAAATATATTTATATCCAGAGACGTTTTTTAAGAAGCTGGCCGCTTTTGTGCAGTATTTTTGTGTGCCACTCAACTTCATTGTACTCAAAATTAAATAACGCTTAAGTAAACCCAAGTGCTCCCCAAATATCATTTGCTTAATAATAAGAATTTAAAGGACTGTCAGGAAAGGTGTTCAGTGCATACAAAATGGATATAATAGCATCAATTTAGTAGGAAATGCATTTTGTATAGAAAATCAAAAGTCAAGGCTCTGCACAGCTGTCACAATGTGAAAAACATTTCTATGTATGACAGCTATTGAATTTTACTTTAACCAAGATATCTACAGAGCATATACTTGCTTAAAAAAAGTCTTCATTTGTTTAATACCAAGGCACTCAGAGTCTATCCCTAATTAACTATATCCACTCAATATACATTTTTATATATTAAATATTTTGTTTTCTCAACTTGGATACATACACATCCATAAGAAGTTTATTAGTATAAACAAGATGACTAGTTATGAGACAAATCTGGCTTTATGCCCTGGTGTGGAAGTCATGGCATTGGCCCATGAGACGATAAGGTTCAGGCTCACCACTATTTAGACATGTCACCTCTTAGCAGAGATAAAGCAGCTATTACCACCCATCTATGAACTTACATGTAGAGCAAAAGAACTAACTCAATTTCCCAACTTAATTCAAGTTAGTAGATAAAAGAATACTTAACATCATGTTATTTAGTGACTGCCATTTATTTGCAATTAAAAACTGCCTTGTTCAGCCAGGAGGTGATAGCACACGCCTTTAATCCCAGCACTCAGGAGGCAGAGGTAGGCGGACTTCTATGAGTTTGAGGCCAGTTTTGTCTAGTGAGTGAGTTCTAGGACACCCAGGGCTAAACAGAGAAACCCTGTCTTGAAAACACACACATACACACACACACAAACACACACACACACACACACACACACACACACACACACACTACATCAGTGGTACTCTGGTCTCTGATAACAGGACATTATCTACATCTAAGATAGTGTCAATAGAAGACAGTCATCCAAATGTACAGTATTAATAAAGATATTTACTTAATTGACATTATTAATAGAGTTCAAAGAAATTTAATCCTTTGAACTATGCAGCTAAATATTACCACTGGGATGAAAATTATGAGGGAGAAGAACCTAAATTAATTCATTATATACCATTTAAATATTGGTTATTTAAAGGATAGGTTGGTCTCCTTGGCTTTAAGAAAATGAGTTTGAGTCTTGTGTGATCTTACTTGGCCACACAGAAGCAGTTTAGTAAAACTATGTGAGTGCTGTCCAGAAATGGTTCATGGTGAGAGGAGACTGATCAGCCAGGAAAGAGAGAAACAATAAGGTTTTATGATCTAAAACTGACTCCTGATTGGGTCTTCACTACCATAGGGTCTGTTTAAGAAACTGACAATGTTCACGAGTGGGAAATAACTCTACCCGTGTCTGTATGTGCGTACGCATACACTGCAGGGGGTGGGCGAGGTGACAGGCAAGGAAGTGACATCCCTGAGTGAGAAATGTCACAAGGAGGAGGTTCAGATCGGAAGCCAGGACAGTGACTGACTCAGGGTTATTATTAGGCTACCATATGGACAGTTATCTGGTAGTATGACTACAGCCTATACAGATCGTCACTGGATGTACTTGTTAGATTTTTTTCCTTCAGTTACCTTAAAAATTGAGCTCTGGTGCTGGAGTTATGGAAAAGATAGGAGGATAAAATACAACAGGGGGATGGCCACTCATTTGTCCCGTTCTTTAATTGTAGTAGATTTTCTTGGTTTGCAGTTGTACTTGTGAGTGGCATGCTTAAACGAAGGGTACAGATGTTAATAAAGGTCTGAAAATCAATGTTCTACTTTAAAAATGTAAAGCAGACGTTAGGCAAATAGATTTGTCTGATGCAATAGCTTGGGTGAAGCTTAGCCCTGCTTGTTTACATGAAATAGTGATCCATTCAGGGCCATTAGAATATTATAACAACCTGGATTTAAGGCCTGTCTCACTTTTCCCCATAATAGGATATTAAAAAAGAAATATATGTAAAACATTTTAAAATAAGCACTTACCTCTCAGCCATTTAAATAGCCACAAAACTATTACCATACATCTTAAAGGAAAGGCTGGCAAAATGCCCTTATTTGAATAAAACTTTCCCTTTTTATTGTATTACAAATAAAAACTTCAACTAATTTGAGGAAGAATTTCCCATGGATAGTGCTCATCAGTAATAAACACATCAAATTTCAATGGGTTACTAAGTGCATTTTAAGGGGTATGTGTACAGGAAAGCGGTAGCACCCACGTCTAGAGACAGACGTTGCACTTAAAGGAGGTGATGGGAACAGGAGCTCGGCCTTGCTCATCGGTTACATCTACGGCAATGATAATGTCATGCATAGAGCAATAAGCTAAAGATACTGGTCTAAAGTATTAACCCTTTATAAACGATTTCCTAGATCTGATTTCGGATATGTCGTTAAGTGGAAAATCCATATTCTCAGTAAATAAGCTGTAAGAACACATTCTATAAATTCTTTATGGAGCTCTTTTTAGGGTGCTCAGACCATTTCCCATCAGTTGTCAGGTTACACATTCCAGGGATCACTGGCCGTCAATGTAAAAGAGCGGTCTCTGCCTGTGGCGTGCCCTGTACAGCACGCACTGAGGGCTCATGGCTCCGACTGAATCATCATACAACGCACGCACTATATGGCAGTTTATTCCACAAACCCCTGGACTGTCTTTCAGGCTCACAAATATCTTCAACTCTTGCCTCACAAGTCCGGTTATGGAAGAACAGTTGTGTTTACAATGAGATTCTTGAAGCCATGATGGCTCACTAAGGGCTATCAGCTTCCCATGTCAGTAAGAAGGCTTCAGCTGTTTGTCAGCAGCCAAAGAGTGCTTTTCCTCATCTGTTCGGGGGCTATGAATTTCATTCATAGCATTTTATTCTACTCTAGGAAAGACTTTCAGAACATCACTGAGTCCAAAATGCGACAACCAAGGAGCTGAGAATTTAATATTTGTCTTCAGCAATGATTATTTTAGGATATAAAAAGTCAACAAAAGCAAAAACAAGGCAAGTGCAATTACCTCAAACTAAAAAGCTCCTTCCCAGCAGAGTAAACAATAAACAAAATGAAAAGGTAATCTTCAGACCAAGAGAGTACTTTTACTAACCACAGACCTGAGAGGAAATCCTATGTGCAAAATAAATTCAGAGTTCTACAGTAAGAAAACAAATAAACAAACAAAAACATAAACAACAAAGAAACAAAAACAAAGAAAATACCAGATAACCTTATAAAAATCAGGAAAGGAATTAACATCAGTTTACAAAAGGAAGACTTACAAAAAGGCCAAAGGATGTATGACAAGTGTTTCACAGTTCTAATCAGCAGGAAAACGACCCTGAAACACGCACACAATGAGATCACCAGGTGAGGAGAGCTATCATCAAAATCTGCAAAGGGAGCTGTCAAGGGTAAGGAGTGACCATGTAAACTGGAGCACACTGAGAACAGCAGAGGTCACTAATTGTCTTACATTACCATTAGGCCCAGCCAATCCATTCTGGTCATATTTAGTTATCAAAAGCAGCAACTGAAAGGGGTAGGCTCCTTACTGCTTTAACTTAACCAGATGTGGAAATGAAGTGTATCCATGTGACAGAACATTATTCACCCTCCTAAAAGAGAGTCTTGCCAACTGCAACAACATGAATTGTTGAAAGACAGACAGCAAAAGACAGTGTTCCATGTGGTCCATGGCAGGACACACAAGGAATCTACACTCCCTGCAGAAAGAGGAACATGATGAGTACATTTTTATATAGAACTAATTCTGGAGACTTATCCTACTGCACAATGCCTATAGTATCACTTTTGCATTATATATTTATTTTTTGCTAGGAGGATCTGACATTAAGTGTTCTTTGCAGGTAAACAGGACAGAGAACGAAGGCCTCCTGCAGGTGATGGGTGAGCCCGCACAGAGATAGCACAGAGCTTTCAAAAGGTTACACCTATCTGACGAAGAATTCCAACCTCATGCTACAAAAGGAATATTAAAAAAAACAACACTATTTTAAGTATTATTTTGTAAAAGGTTTCAAATTCACAATATGATTAGAAGAATAAAATAATTCAAATATGTTTCATGAAGACCTTGTTTTTCTCAATCTATTTTTGAGCAGATGAAGCTCTGGCGCCGGAACTCAATTCCTAACACACTGGCCATAATGCACTGTCTTCCTGCTTGTGCGTCCTCAGGGCTGGGTTACAGGTGGGCACCATCACACCAGGGGCGTTATCTTCATTTCTACTGTAGAAGGAAATATAGTCCGAGACTCACACAAGCATTGTCCATTCTCATGAAAGAAATACTATTTCATAAATGCTATAGTTTGTGATGAGAGCGAGAAGGAAAACTGACAGAAAACAAGGAGGAAGGGTGACAATGGTTGAGTTCTATAACATGCAGGAAACAAAACACACGGCCTCTGTTCACTTAACTAACTTGGGAATGAATACCTCCACATTAAAGATTTTATAACAAGGAGACTAAGACCCAGTGAAGCTTACCAGTCTAACTCACAGTGCAATTGTTTGGGGCAGGTTTTATTTGAAATGCTATTTTAAGTTCAACTACATTCTAGAAAAAGGTCCAGTAATGTTACTTTTAAAAAATATAATAGCCCAAAAGGTTTTTTTTATCTTAGATATATAAAAACGAGAGATTAAACACCAATATTAGAATGTTTTAAAGTACTGACAAGACTATTACACACACACATACACACACACACATGAAACTCTTACTGTAACAATTACAAAGGCATCCCTGCTAGGCTTTGTTGTAGGTTACAATGTATCCTTTAATACACTGATTTCAGAAGTGCTAAGATAATTGTCTTAGAAACTTCACTAAACTTTAATGTAGGAATTTTGTCTTTATTATTTTATAACTGTCCAAGATTCATTTGAGTTTTCCCTCTCTGTAGTTTTGGATGTAAATTTGGGTCTAATTCCCAGGGCTATAGTGTATTTATTATATGACACATTTTATTGCTAAGTTATTTTATCAGTGAAATGAAGAATATACACATCAAAAGCTCTTCAATATCTGTTCATGAAATAAAGAGGATGACTCTGAAGGTGATAACGTGAAAAAGTAAAACCAGGAGCCGACAGGTTGCATAGGAGTTTCTGGTGAGATCACCAGGAATTGTAGCTTTCAGATGAGAAAGGTGACAGCCGTAAGTGTTAGTAATTGTGATGGAATTGTTGACTTTTTAATATTCATTTCAGTGTGTGTGTGTGTGCGCGCGCAGCACCTGAGACACCATGTCATTGGTGCTGAGAACCTAACCTGGGTCCTCTACAAGGGCAGTGAGGCTTCTTAAGCACTGAACCACTCTCCAGTCCTGTGCTGGAGTCCAGCAGACTCCGGGCTGAGGGCTTCCTCCCAGTGCATGTCAGTCTTTCCCGTCCTTCTACCATGCCTCGGAAACAGCTGGAGTGTTGGTAAAGGCAAGAAAGAGGTTGCACTGTGTGACCATATCCACAGCCAGGGAAGAGGCAGAGCTGAGGGAGAGCTAGGGCATGAAAACACAAAGACCGGGGTGAGCTAGATCCTCACACAACAGCATCTTCCCATCATGTCTGTGGTGACACACTGACTGTTCACTGTACACAACCATCTTCCCATCGTGTCTGTGGTGACACACTGACTATTCACTGTACACAACAGCATTTTCACCATCATGTCTGTGGTGACACACTGTTCACTGTACACACAATATTTCCAAGCAGTTTACAAACACTGAGTGCATAAGATCTTTTCCTCCTACTTAACAGGTTATGAAAGAAAGACAGACTTACACAGTTACTTGCCTCCGTTCACACCATGCTGTTGTGGATCTAGGCTGTGAGCCCAGTACCTGGAATGTCTACCTGGCCAGTCAAAGGGGACAGAAAGGAAACCCAGAAGCCAAAGGCGCACAGCTAGAGTAAGAAGCACTATTAGTCACAGAATCTCACACTAAAACACACTGGTGAGTGCCACAGTGAGAGAGACTGCATACCTTCCTTGTTCCTTCTGAATCCTTCACTCTTAACCATGGCATTACATTAAAGGATCAATTTTGGTAAATTTGTGCCATGCATGGCAAAAGCCAAAACCCCAAAGCCCACAGTTACAAACAAGTAGCGTGGTGATCAAAAGGTGGTGTTTGCTGAGGTTCAGTGTGGCAGAGAGAGACCAGTATAACCGAGAGACGAGGCGTGTGGCCTCTTAGACTGTGGGACTCAGAAAAGCCTTTCCATTCTGCTATGTTATAGGAGTTCAGGTCAGGTGAACCTCTGGCCATCAGAATGCCAGCTTCAAAATGAGCAAATTTTATTAACTCATAGGATCATTTCACAAAATAAATCAAATGCTACATGTAAAGTACATTGATAGCAGTTCACTAAAATTATTCTTCCATCCAATATTTATTTTGCACTAATTTTTAATCTATTAACTTTCATGGTCTCAGCTTATTATGAACAAATACCAGAATATCAAAGAAACCATTAATGGACCTATCAATTAATGCTTATAATCATATTGTATGAGAAAATGGATTATTATAATTTTTCATTTAATGATTTAAGAGTTACATTACAGGTTCTATTAGGTATTTAGAATTCTCATAACTTCATATACTTTGTTTTCTTTTTCCTCTGGAAACAGAGCCTTGCTTTGTAGTCCTGTCTGTTTATTAGGCTGTGAGTAGCAATTGCATCTATTACTTGGGGCCAAAAAATGTACTTTTGCCATGATGAGGAATGAGAGTCTAGATGAAAATCTGCTAGCTTACATCCCTGAATGACTATGTGGAAGAGAGGGCATTGGCTGATCTGTGTTAGACATGCCAAAGTACAAAACACTAATCTTTGACATCTGAAGTCTTTGTGATTAAAAGGTTAACTTGTAACACTTTAAAGCCTATTGTGGTCATTTAGAAGCTGGCTGGGAATGGGGTGCTACCAGATCGTATCTAAATCCTAGGGCACTGACTTCTGTTACAGTGGATGCTGGAACCTGGACAGAAACGATCCATAACACAAAGCAGAAAACCACTATATGAAATGCTATATGGGGAGACAGGCCTTGTCCGGACTGGGCTTCCCAAGTTTAGATTCTAGACAGAGAAACTGGAAATTTGAAAAAGTATTACCAAGGACTTCAGAAAATAGCCTGCAATGAGACATGAAAAACAATAGGTAAACTATAAAAAACCGAGGCCTTGTAACATTAGAGAAAATCTGCTGTAGACCCTACACAATTGAGAAATAAAAAGAGGAAAAGGTCACACTAAAATCTGATCCATTTCAAAGACAAGATTGAAGATGCTTTGTTTACACATATTAAAAACACTCTGTACAAGATGGTGCCTCAGGGCAAATATCAAGTCAAGGATCTGGCACCTTAAAATGTTTATTAACAAAATAAAATAGTTAAGGGCAAATGTCAGAAAGTGTTCCCGTCTACAGAAATCAAATTGTCTCAATGAAGCTCCCATTGAGTCTAGAGTGAGATCCAAGAATTATGTCCCTAAGAGAACTGAGCATATGAGACTCGATGTCACTGAACAGATAAGAAACCAGTGAATTTCTGGGGGACCAATGCTTGGTCTGCCAACTCTCTTCAGGCAGAGAGTAAGAAAAGCAAACTGCATAGTACCCAAGCAAGAGAATTCCAGCCAGCTGCCTGAGATGCAGCCATGAAGGACAATGGAAAGAAACTGCTTTCTCCAGAGTATGTCCAGTAATCCAAGAGCGAGCACAAGAGAAGCCACCCCCCGACATCAGGGCTCTTCACTCTCATGAACACAGCACATCTGCTATGCCTTCCACTTGTCAGCGTGTCTCTAATGTGTTCATCCTGTCCTCTTACATCTGTCTTTCAGGGATGACGGAACATAGGTATCTTCTTCAATCAGTCCAGAAGCTTCAGGCTGAGGAAGCCAAGTACAACTGTACTGTAGAGGCAACATCATATCCCCAAACATCTACACCCATGACAAATGGATGCAGGGACTGGACAGGACTTTGGGGTTGCCCTCATGTGCAAGTATCCATGAAAAAACTATGACACACTTAGCAGGTCCATTGCTGGTGTTTAAGGTAAGATGCAGCTTCCTTTGGGGAGGAGATGAAAACAAGTGTAAATTTGTATCTACCATGCTGATAATACAAACACCATACGCATCACTATCCCTGTGTAAACAAACACTGTTTACACAGAGATAACTATAAACTATGTGTTTGTTAAAATTAGTCAGACTAATTTTTCTATTGAAAATAGTAGTAATTTAGGAAACTGTAATGATGACTTATTTTTCTTTACAGAGTTTAATTCATTTTTAGTTGGCCATATAATACATATAATATTCTTCTCTCTATACTAACAAAAGTGAGAGTTTACTTCATAATCAATTTTATAGATCTACAGTTTATTTTTTAATCTATAGAGATTGATCTTTATTGTTCAATTGTACATTTATTGAAACTCAAATCACAGAAATGATCCTTAATTTGTGTGACTGAACAGAGGTATAAACATGTATCACTGCATGATAACTGATCAGGGGTGTAAACATGTATCGTTGTATGACAGATAACTGAACAGAGGTGTAAACATGTGTCATTGTATGATAGCTGAACAGAGGTGTAAACATGTATCATTGTATGATAACTGAACAGAGGTGTAAACATGTATCATTGTATGATAACTGAACAGAGGTGTAAACATGTATCATTGTATGATAAGTGAACAGAGGTGTAAACATGTATCATTGTATGATAAATGAAAAGAGGTGTAAACATGTGCCATTGTATGATATAATGCTCTAGTTGGTATGCCAGATGAAACTAAGATAAAATACTACTTGGTAAAAGCCAATAAATCCCCTTCTCCACTCTTCTGAAAATTATCTTTCATAAGTGAGCTGGATACGGTGCCTACATATCGGCATCTACACTGCTTACTCTTTTACAAAACTCTGAGGAAGGTGGTTCCAAGTCTACCCAGGACGGAACGTAAGTTTTCACAATCTAGCAGTTTGGACACAGCCCAAATAAGCAGATTTTAGCTGCTTATAGATGGGTTGTTCTACATGTCCAGGGATCTCTGTACACCTCCTAGCCCCATGCCACAGTTAAGCCCCAGGTGATGACTACCTCAAGCCATTGATACCTTAGGGACATTCTTCAGAGAGTCCCTTGCCAGCCTCCTTCTCTGAATGGTAGTTCCCATGGGATTAGCTTTTGGACCATTCCATGCTATGAAGGACTTCTCCATGTAAACCTTTCAAACTATTACCTCAATAAAGCTTATGTGTATGCCTGCCACCTTGTGGTCATAACTCTTTTCTGGTCCAGAGCTTCTATTATTAACCTCATGTACCCCATCAGACTAGATATGCTTATCAATGATACTTTATCAACTTATTTCACCCATTCATATACACATTACTTTGCAGTTCTGGGATTGAGTTAGTGCTTTACACACACTAGACCTATGCTCTACCACTAAGCTATATCCCCAGAAAGCATACTCAACCCCTTTACTTTAACTTATCCCCTGCCTCCCCCCCCCCCCCCGCTGCAGCTTTTAGGAACTTTATTTTCCCTCTGCTCAGGTGTCTGAGGAGCAGCTCAGGACCACTCAGCTGTGGCTCCAACCCACTGCATGGTGGGAGCTGCTGACCATCCTCAGTGGCTGGCTGAGCACTCCAGTCTTCGGTAAAGAACTTCTGGATGGGTACAGAACGCACCTGCATACCCTCAGAAGGCACCTGCCCCCTATGGCTGAGCAGCAGTGACCTCAGGAGCTAGCATGGTCTATTCGCTGAAATTCTTCCCTGATCACAGCCTTCTGAGAGGCAGCCTGCTCCTCTTTCTCAATCTTCTCTGGTCTCTGTAGAAGTAAAGACCAGGCATAACCTCCCATGGGTGCTCACAGGAGATGGTGTCACGCATGCACAGTACTTCTGGGACCAGCATCCACCACATCAGACCCCTGAGTGAGCTCCCTTGTTGTTGGGATGGCAATGTCCACAGAGTGGAGAGCAGGGTCTGTGTTATGCAGAGCAATGGTAGGCAGTCGACATAGGATGCCTCTGGGAGGTAGTCAGCACTGGGATCAGTCACCACTAGCCTGTGGCTCCCTGAAGGCTGCTGGGATCTGGTTAGTGAAGGTGCCAGGTGTGGCAGCAGCAAACGTCAGCCCAGCTCGCTGGCCAGTGTTCTTGGAGGAGATGACGCTGACATCAGCAGGGTTTCAATGGCAACAATAGCATGGGCTGCAAGTGACAGCGTCTCCCAGGTCCCCTTCAGGTTTATGATGTAGATGCCATCACTTTTCCTTTTGTAGATGTGCTGCTCCATCTGAAAGTCACGTTTGAGCCACCAAAGTGGGTTCCTGAGGCAAGGAGTTTGAGGACATCCTCCTCCTCCATCTGTGGGACATGAAGGGCTCTGAACACTGTAAGTTTCCCTTTAAGTTACGATGGGAATCAAGAACAACACCTCGTGAATGTCCCTGGGCAGTACAGAAAGCTTAGCTTATTTCTGAATTACTTGTTTTCAAACAATATATTTTGGTTTTACTTTTCTCATGCTGAAAGTCCTCCCAGATTCCCAGATCCTGCCCATTCAGCTACCAACCCACAGATGTTCTCTGTCCTCTCACTCAAAACAAAACAAAAGCAAGAAACAAAAACAAGCCAGCAAACAAAAACCCAACAGAAATAGAAAAATGAACATCAAAACAAACAGTTTAATAAGACAGGAAAAAGAAACCAAGCAAAACAAAAGAAAAAGTCAATGAAGAATACCATTGCATTTGTTTTGTGCTGGCCAACTACTCCTGGGCCTGGGGCCTGCCCTGGAGTGTGGTTGATATTTCCAGTGATACTCCACTGGAGAAAACTGATTTTCCCTTTGACAGTGGGTATCAGTTGCAGACTGCTTCTTCGTATGGGGTGGGAACCTGTGTTCACTTCCCCCTCTCGGTTCTAGAACTCCATCTGCCTTGAACCTGGTACAGGCAACCACAGCCTTGGAGCTCTCGTCTGTGCTGTGTTCTGTTGTTGAGGAGGCCTTCACCAGTGAGGCCTGCAACAGTCTGCAATTCATTACGTAGCTTAGGCTGGCCGGACTCATCACCTTCCTGCCTATGCCTCTGAAGTGATGGGACACTAGCAGGTAACGTCTCAGCTGGCTCCACATATTCATTGTATTCGATATCTATCAACTAAATGCCTTGTATATAACATACCACGCTGGGTTCTAAGAAAAGGAAGATAAGGTAAATATGATCAGTCATTAAAGAGGTCTAGACAGTCAATTGCCTGTATTACCTACAGTTAAACGTGGTCGTAAGACACTAACTGGAAAAACAAACAACTCGTAAGCTCTAAGCTACATGCCATTCTGTGCAGTACGATGAAATCCTGAGCCTTTCTGCTCCAATCCCACGGAAGACGAGATCTTTGCTGTCAGCAGTGTATCCACAATGTTTTCTACCTGTCTGCTAACTGCTCAGAGCATTCCTTTCAGTTAACAGACTGAAATCAAAGGACTGCAGAATTTCTGTTCAAGTAGTCTTTATTTTACTCAAGAAAAGGACTCAATGTACACAGAAAGTAATACTGGCACTATTATTATGTTATTTTTACATTTCTGTGTTATTAGGTACTATTTTCCTGTATTTAATTTATGAGTTTAATTTTACCATAGTGATACATGTATAAGAGACAACTTTAGTATATGAAAGGTAGACACCACCCACATCTCAAGTATATAGCAATAACAGCTCCAGAAAAGCATGGTGTGTGACTGCTGTTTGGGGAAAGACCAACTCAGTTTCTACTTCTTTTAACTAGGCCAGCTTCTGGGGATCCCTGTGAGGAACCATCTGGATTAGGTTAAGGGTGGGCAGTGCCATTCTATGAACTGGGGTGTAGGACTGAATTAAAAGGTGAAATTAAGCTGAATAGTAACACTCACCACTCTGTTGGTTGCCTACAGAGAAAACATGGCCACCATCCTCATCTCTCCTGCCTGGGCACCGGCCAGGATGGGCTGTATGCCCTGGAACTGTAAGCCAACTTCTGCCTTAACTTGCTTCTTCTTCTCAGGGTGTTTTATACAACAAGAGGACAAAGGATAATGCAGGACTCTTGTGTTCCTGACTGGAGGTTTTATGCATCATGACATCCTTCCTTTATTATTATCTCACCTTGCTTGGCTTCACATTATCTTGGAAAACTATAATTAGATGGACCATTAGCTTTTCATTACTGAAGAGGAGGTGTGGAAGAGACTTTTGCAATTTTTCCTGGAAAGGCTGATTTGCAAAGGTGACTCAGGAACAGCTCTGTGGACTTCAGAGTTCTTTGAGGCCCAGTCCGGGGGCTGCCCTGGAGACCTGCCAGAATCCTGTGATTAGTGCACACTATTTACTACCTTTTTACCTTGCGCAAATTATTTATCCTTAATACTTGTGTCAAAAATTCTTCATGTATGAGACAAAGATAACACTACTTATTTCTTAAGGTAGTTGTGAGACTAGAATCTGTGAAAACTATGCAAAAAGGCACTGGCACACAGTAAGCAATAATCAATGTTAGCTGAGATAACACTATTAATGACAGCCAGCCAGCTATGCAGCCAGCGCAGAGGCAAGAGTAGAAACCCTACGGCCTCTTTCATTTGTCCATTGCTGTATGCTGTAGTAGCAGTAGTTGTAGTAGTAGTAATAACAATAATAAACAACTGTGGGCACGGGCTACATGTCTATAGTCGCAGCTGCTTGTGTAGCTGATACAAGGTCACTAGAGCCCAAGAGTCTTAGGCAGCATAGTGAGACCAAGAAACTAAACAGCATTTGATGGTTCTATGGGTAAATACATGCACTTGGTGTACAAGCCGGAAGACCCAAGTTTGATTCCTAGAACCTGCATAAGGGTAGGAGAGAACTGACTCCACAAAGTTGTCCACCATCCTTTACATAGAAGGGGAGAAGTGACTACCACAACTCACCTCTGACCTTCACAGGCGTACCCACCCAACCACACACAAATACATGTAATAAAATATTGTAAGCCCAGGAGTTAGAAACTTTTGAGTCTTGCATTATATTTGGTTTATACTAAATGCTAGTATATTTTAATTTTCAAGATTTATTGGATTTTAAAATCAGAGTGAATAATTTACATAGCTAAATTCATCTTTCTCCTTGCTCTATAATAATCTATGTGCCTAGAGGTTAAACTTGTTGATTTAAAACCATTATTAATATTAAATCAATAAATAATTGATCACCATTATGAAGGCAACTTAGATTCATAAGTGTTAAATTTCATGGCGTTATTGTGTTATTAAAGCATGGCCATCGTTTAGATCTGTTTTCACTCCACATTTGGTAACAGCTTTGATACAGGGCTTTGCTGCCCAAAAGCAATGTCAATGGACAGCAGAGGGAAGGAAGCCCATTGTTAGATATCATTGTATCAAACTGTGTCCTGTGTTTAGGTCTGCCCTGCACTCATGGGGAGAGGTGCATGCTCAATGCAAAGTGCCATGTCTAACTGTGTTAAGTTCAGTAGGTATTGACTGAGTGCTCATTGTGTGCTAGACTAAATTCTAGATGGTGTGAGGAATATAGTCCTGTGGAAGAGCACAGATAAAGGGACACAAACTGCAACCAAAGTTTTACAAGAGAAAGGACCGGTATTTGGTGACATTGTCAGGAAACATTTCATGAACAGGTAGCATTCAAACTGAATGAAATTGTGGGGAGTTGAAATTTTATGAACAAAAATAATTTAGTTTACTTCTGACCAAGTCCCTAGTATGTGCAAACGTCACAACAGTTTAGAAACATGTAAGATTTCTTAGAAAAACTGAAAACCTGGGCTATTTCAAGTTATATCTAAAATTTCACCGTTTCACCATATCCGATCTTCTCTGCTACTGGAGACACTCAAAACTGATCACACCTAGTGCCAGTCTTCAGGATTCAGTACTTAACCCCTACAAACTTTAAGCAGCCCAAGAAATGTGGGGAAAAAAGAAGAACAATTGGTGAGCCTCACCATCTCTGCACAGTACATAACCGTGGTCAGCAAAGACTGCTTTTTCCTTAAACAAGAGCTTCACCCACAAGTCCAGAATGGGAGAACTTGAGATTAGAGCAAGTTGGATGTATCAACTGGAGAGAGAGAGCCAGCATATCTGGCATCACAGCAGCTCCAAAAAGAAATATTCAAAGGGAAGGTCCCAAGACACCAAAACAACAACAACACCACACACACACACTCACACACACTCACTCACACACACACACACACTCACACTCACACACACTCACACACACATGGAAAAAAAACAGGTAAGAAGCCACAAGTCTCCTGAACTCACCCTGGAAGACACTTGGCACGTTTTACTGACTAGAGTTGCGTTGGTGAGGCCCCTCTACACTGAAGGGGCAGAGAAAAAGAACACTGTTGAGGAGGAAGGTGCGAAGCTACACTGAGAAGGAATGGGGTAACTGACAGTGTGGTTATCGGGAAAGAGAACCTGCCACAGATGGTGGCACTGTTTATACTACACATAGAGTTTATACTGCACATAAATCTCCATCTCAATGCATTAACACCGTTTAGGATTACTGATGCATTTGAACAGTGTCTCCCACATCCCAGTCACTAACACTGGCGTTACACTGTTCTAGATAAGGCTGTGTGTGTTCCAGCAACCCTTGGATGTCAGTCATTACTGAGTTTGAGGTTTGTTCTCAAAGATTGCTCACAGGACCAAGAACGTCCCAGCTCTGGTTACTCATATCAAAGTAAGGAGGTAAAGGTTAGATATTCCAGCTTGAATTCTGATGTGTATGTGTATTTTCCAGGGATTTTTCTAGAGTCACTAGCAGTATATTTTAAAGTTAATATAAATTGTTTAAAGAAATCTGTTTATTGCTTATTATTGTATTACGAACAATTTAAAGATCCAGGAACACATACATCATCTATGCTAATTCTCAACAGTTTACTGTGCAAGCAATGTTATTCAAGCAAAAATAACAACCCTATCCCTAGACCAAGGGTTGAGCTCTGAGCTGCAGGGAGAGAAAAGGGAGGCATGAGGTGTGCTATTCCATAGCCTGGCCTTGACTCTATGACTTGTAAGTGTCTCGGTTTCACAACAAGTAACTACTTATTGTGAGAATTTAATCTAATTGTGTTTATACACGTTGGGCAGGAAATTAGAAACCACAGCATTGAGAGTTTTTATCAATAAATTAGATCTAACTTGGGCTCACTATTACCACGATGGTTAACAATCCTGTAGCTTTGGCTTTTCTGTTTTCTCTTTGAAAGGCTCAAGCTCCTTTAGTGCAGCAGTATCCCTTCCAACGCCATTCGTCTAGACATTACTCAATAAGTAGCATGAAATCAGGGTCCAAATGGATTGGCAGAAGTAAAAAATAATGTATATCCACACAGACAAACACAGGCAATCCAAGTACAGACCCAGACCTTTACACACAGAACTCATCATGTCATTTACCCTGGGAAGACTTACTTGTAAAACTCTAATCTAGACAACAGGTTACGATACAATTATGTAGAGAGAATTTAAGATTTGCTTATAATTATATATAATCAAAATAGATAGAAAAATATGCTGGGGAATATTTTATTATATAGGGAAATGATAAAAAAAATAGCAAGTTGCTAAATCATATACATAGTCTGGTCACACAGTTCTTCTTAAAAATCTGGTATATTATAGAATCACCAAAACTACTGGTTGAACAAAAACAAAATAAATTCATAAAATAGAATATACATACAAATAATATATATTCACTTCACCTTTTAATTGTTTTTATTAATTTTGGTGATGATTAGAATAAAGAAATGAAGATATATGCTATAAAATATTAGTAGCATCTATCTCAGGTCTTAGTTTTAGATAGATAGATAGATAGATAGATAGATAGATAGATAGATAGATAGATAGTATAATACGAGGAAGCTGTGTGGTGTACATAAGGGTTTGGGGAGAAGGGTTGATAATATAACATACTTTAGAGATTAAGAAAGACTTTTGGAAGCTGTAGCATGTTAGAATAACAGAAGTAGAAATAGCTTTGTGCAGTAGCACTTAACACAGCCAATGGGGTTTACTCAAGTGTGATAATTGCTGATGTAAACTCTGGGACAGAATGTGCTGAAGAAACAGGAACACAAAACTTCAAGTTCTTCATCAGGATTTTTTTTTAATTTGGAGTTTAATTTTGAAGTTATTTTATTTTTAGGATCTAAATTTATTTTTATTTTTCCTTTTATTGAAAATGGTTCTCTTCCCCGATTATAGTTTGCCCTCCTCTACTCCTCCCAGTTCCTCCCAACCTCCTCTTCACTCGGGAACCACTCTCCTTTCTGTCTCTCATTAGAAAAGAACAGGCTTCTAGGAAACAACAACCAAACATGACAAAACGAGATATAATAAGATGAAGCAAAAACTACCATATCAAAGTTGGACACGATGACCCAACAGGAGGAAAAGAGCCCCAGGAGCAGGCACCAGAGTCAGCGATCCATTTGTTCTCACAGTCAGGAGTCCCATAAAAGCACTAAGCTAATAGCTATACTGTATATGCAGAGGACCTTGTGTAGACCCATGTAGGCCCTGTGATTGCTGCTTCAGTCTCTGTGAGCTCATATGAGCCTCGCTTACTTGATTCAGAGGGCGGTGTTCTCTTGGTGACCCCCTGTATGCTCCGACTCTTATAATCTTTACACCTCCTCTTCCACTGTATCCTGTAAGCTCCAAGGGGGAGTTTGATGGAAATCTCCAATTTAGACTGTCTCTCCACAAAATGTCTGGCTGTGGGTCTCTGCAACTGTTCCCATCTGCTGCTGGAGGAAGCCCGTGTGGAAACACAGTGCAATGGAAACTTCCTAGAATCTATGAAGATGATCCTAATGAGGACTCTTACTAATGGGGGATACAGTCTCAACTGGCCATTTCTTGTTGTCAGCCAAGGCTTCCAGTGGTGGGACTGGATTGCATTCAGTTGAGTTGTTGGCCAATGGGATCCCATGGAATTCCTCAAACAACACACACTGTTGCTAAGACAAAATGTTGCTAAACAGACAGTAGGGCCCCATTGCCAAGGACAACACCCACACAACTCACTGAGTATGGAGAAGGCAAGCTGGTGACTACAGTGAGCCCTCACGCTTGTGTCCTAGCCTCTTTGGTGTGGGAAGGTATTCTTTGGGCTACCAAAAGAGAAACATGGACACAAACCCAGCCACAACCTGGCTCTGACCTATGATCTGTCCTGCCTGCATAATGTGATAGGGCAATAGTGGTACAGAACTTGCGGGATAGCCAATCAATGTCTGGTTTTGACTGATTTGACTTAAGGCCTACTCCATGAGAAGGAACCCACAACTAACACTGCTTGGGTAAGCAAGAACCAGAGGCTAGATAGCCCAGAAACCTAGGGTGAAATCAAACACTACTGTTCTATAAGTAAATAAGCAAACAAGCAAACAAACAAATCAATCAATCAATAAATAAGGAAGGAGGAAAGGAAGGACCAATAAAATGATACCTAGCCAGTATTCTGCTATACCCAGAGGTCAGTCCCTTATCTAGCCATCATCTGAAGTTACTTTCTAGCATTATAAAAATCAGGAATTTATTAAATTTTCTGTATTGTTCATCAAACAGTAAGAAGAAGGTTAAATTCATCTAATTCAACCCTAAATTTGAGACTCTTTTTGTTTTAAATTTTCCTTACAGAAACACTCCTGTGTCATTCAAGTTCAGCCCTGTCCTCTTGAAGAAAGTATCCAAAGTTCGGGTCTCACCTGACTCTAACACACCAGCAACAGGTCTAGCACCCAAAGCTTGACTGAGCACTCAGAAAGGATGCAAGCTTCTGGAAAGGACATCCACGAAGCCCCCTGAGGTGAACAGAGATGGCGAAGACTGCAGCCAGCTCAGACCGTGTGCAGGTCCGAAGGGAATTACTTCACCTTGCTCCCTTTATATACAAGTGAGACAGGACAACCGAATTAAAAAAAATGATGAAGAAATTTTAAATCTGTCGATGTAAATTATCCAGAAACTTGATGAAAAACAAATAGTCTATTTTTTAGCAATCACTACCATATATGAAATGAACATTTTCCCAGAAAAAAGGTTATTACTTTGAAAATCTGACAAGTTCATATTGTTAATAATATTCAGGTAAAATTCAGGTAAAATGTGTCTAAATTAATATTATTGCCTTGGGTTATTTTTATCCTCTTAATCATCTTCTCTTGTACTGATCCCCTTTTTCTATAGCATATGCTCCACCATGCTATAATTTAAGATTCAATTCATTAGATAAAAAATATAGAATTATGAGGACATGCTTCCATGAGAAATTCCTAAAATAAGCTGGGTTCTTTCCAAACCAATGAAGTAAGCCCAAAAGAAAGCCCTGGCTCCCCCTCAGCTCTGCCTCTTCCCTGGCTGTGGATAAGTCACACAGTGCAACCTTTTCTTGCCTTTACTGACACTCCAGCTGTTTCCAAGGCATGGTAGAAAGACGGGAAAGACTGACATGCACTGGGAGGAAGCCCTCAGCCCGGAGTCTGCTGGATTCCAGCACAGGCCTGGAGAGATGGTTCAGTGCTTAAGAAGCCTCACTGCCCTTGTAGAGGACCCAGGTTAGGTTCTCAGCACCAATGACATGGTGTCTCAGGTGCTGCGCACACACACACACACACACACACACACACACACACACACACACACACTGAAATGAAGTCAACAATTCCATCACAATTACTAACACTTACGGCTGTCACCTTTCTCATCTGAAAGCTACAATTCCTGGTGATCTCACCAGAAACTCCTATGCAACCTGTCGGCTCCTGGTTTTACTTTTTCACGTTATCACCTTCAGAGTCACCCTCAGCTCACTTATCAAAAAGACAAAGAAAATCAAAGAAAGCACAGCAGCAAAACATAGGAACAAGAGAGGTTTATCAGAGACCTTTTGAGATATGCGCTACTGTGCTTTTTCTGTGGCTGTGATAAACCATTCTGGGACAGAACTTGGGATGGAAAAGGTTTATATGTCTTAGACTTCCAGGTTACAGTCCATTGCTGAGGGAAATAAAGGCAGGGTCTCAAACAATAGCTATGGAGAGATGCTGCTTGCTGCTGACTTGCTCTGGCTCATGCTCAGTGGCTTTCATACCCAGCACAGGACTGGTACTAGAAAATAACTTTAGTCGTCAA